>NC_137702.1:27381665-28581665 GCF_964034855.1 Anser brachyrhynchus | reverse complement strand
TATGGTTTTGTACAATACTTTATAGACATGGCATATACAGCATCTTGTTTAACCCAGCTGTAACATATATACATATCCCCCTTTACTTCTTAAAGCTCCTCCCTCAAAGTTCACTTGGGATTGTACTCACACTTTAAGCTCTTGAAGTGCCAGTGGTTTAAGAACAGGCCCTGCTACTTACTGTGAATAACCCTTTCCATCTGCCCTATTAGGCAAATCTTACCATCAACTAAGAGAATTTAAACTATTTGTTTAGGCGGTCCTGTTGTCAGTTGGATGAGGATTGAGGATTTTATTTCCCTGAAAGAAAGCTAGGTGGTTTTTGTTTGTTTGTTTTGTTTGTTTTTAATGTCAAGGATGCTGACCAGTCTCTTTGCAGACCTACTGCTTTCTTTTGGAGATGTCAGTTTTCAGTTCTTCTGAACTTCTGCTCTGTTTTGCACATCCTATGAAAATACTATTGGTAACGTGCCATATTTTAAAATGCTTTTACAGAGAGAAAGTAGTTCATTCAGGTCATGTGTCCTATTCACATTCTCTTGTTACTTAAAGAAGATGAAGAGGTTTTGCTCAAATCTCTTAAAATAAAAATACTACTTTTGATAAGAACTAAGTTCAGAAAGCTGTTTAAGCCCCTGCTTAGCCCTGGCACATGCTTACCATTTGTTGCACGGGGACTTAATTCACTCTCACTTAATGTGTCATTCTGGAATAGAGACATTTCTCAGAATCGAAGTTGAAGTACTGCGAAGTTTAGCCTCCGAGGTGAATGTTTTGGAAGGTTAATAGCCTGTGGAAATAGAGGAGCCCTATGTTATGTTTAGTACTCACTTTGGCTGAAAGATGAAATAGACTCACTTCACCCAGCCGCTAAAATGCAGCCACCTGTGGGGAGTAATGTGCCAGCTCTTTAGTGCAACAGTGCAAAACCATTTAAGAGGGAAGTGAAGCGTTATGCCTCAGTCCAAAGGGAGTGTTTGCCATTGTTGTCACTGAACAGCACGACATTTTTCTCTGGGTGGAAGGCACTGTCTGTGTAATGCTGTATTTCAAAAGGATTTGGGTTTGGATACGCAGGAAATGGGACCGTGTCATCAGTTAATCAATAACTCAGCTCGATGGACTGGTCTCCCTACTTAGCACTCGAAGAAACCAGTAGAGGCAAGAACGTGGACGCAGTGAATGTTACTTAATGTGAGTGTCTACCTAGAAGTGTTAATTATATTTATCAATTTTATCACTGAACCCATAAAGAGAGTCTCAAATATTTGGTACAACCAAATAGCTTTAGCAATTTTGCTACATACTGAAATCAAAGTTTAATTACTATAACAGGAGTTTGCTTCTTTTCTGGCAGAATTTACTCTCTCTCTGTAATTAAGTGAATATCTCCTATAAGTTCAGGTTTAACTTTGATCTGAATTTCAACCAAGCCAAATATATTCACTTTACAATTCACCTTTATCCTGCCAGGGTAGAATTGGAAAGACAAGGTGAAAGTCTGGGGAAAGATCTGCAAAAGACAATGCAACAAAAAGTAAACTGCAGCAGACCAACAAGCATCATTCTAATTCTCCGAGATGATTTATTTAAGGACACCTTACATTTTATAGGTTTAATGTATTAACTGTAGTATTTTTCTCCCCTTGGCTTTCCTTTCCTTAAGTGCAAGGAATTTAATTTCCCCAAATTCACATTGCTACCCATGCCTGCCCTCGCCCTCCCAACACGCAGAAGAGAAAGCACTACCTTGGTTTTTAAACCTGTAAAAATACAGATTTGTAAGATTCTGGGTTGGTCAAATCTCCTTAAATGCTTTGACAAACTTTGGCCTGAAGGTGGCAACATTGAATAATATTCTGAGGAAAAGAACCTTCGCATACAGATACCTTTAATTAAAGGTTTATATTTTTAAGCAATTTATCCTTCTCCCCCATTAGTTTTTGGCACTGTTGAGAGAGAAAGAAGATGGGGTATTGTACATTTGTTTTAAATAATCTTAAGTGCACATTATACACAATTATTTGCAAATTAAAAATAAAGCAAACAAACATATAATTTATGCATAAGGCAACCCTTCATCCCTTCAATTTAAAAAGAATTTTTAAAAATATATGCTGCATGTTCCTTTTCATGGTATCACTATAAACAGATGCTCCTAACTCTGAATCAAAATTAGTGCAGGTTCTTTCAAACTGGACTTTACCTTCATGCTAAGTTATTTCACCTACGCTCAGTAAATATTGTGCTTTAGGAGGTGATGCATTAACCAGACAATAGGAGGTGCCATTTGGGCAGTGCATTGCACAGTGGCACCAGCTAGGTGCCCTGCAGACCACGTGAAGCACTGTGGCTTTGGTTGACTCAAGACTGGCAGCTCAACAGTGAAGGAGCTTGGCCCAGAATGTTTTGTGGAGAACACAAGGACAGAAGGATTTTAAATATTATTTCTAAGTTCTTCTTTAAAAAAAAAAAAACAAACATTTTTTTTTCTTAAAAAGAAAAAGTTCTACAAGTTGGTATTATTAACAAGATTAAGATACTTCTTCATTCTCCTTAAACTCTCATTTGTCATTTTTCACCAATTTCCACAGTACCCAGTGACTTTGACTTCTGTAAAATTTAGTGTTTTCTGATATCCCACTGATTACTGTCCTTTTGGCTACATGAAAAAAAGGTATTATACATGGAATTGAAATATTTTACATAGTCCTCACTAGTAAGGCTACATCAGCACCGCTGTGAACATTCCCTAGTGGCAAATAGCGGTAGCTTAAAAAAGAGACCTAACTAGGGCAGCCAGCAAACAACAAAAAATAAATCCTCAAAGTTCAGAAGACAGTAACTATTGTATTAAGAGTGGTTAGGAAAGAAAACCGACTGCTGAATTTGCCCTGTCTAGAGAAAAGATGACATGATAACAGGCTTTGAGTACTTAAGAGGAATTAATAAAAAGAAGTTGGAGGCTGCTGTGGGAGGACTGTTGGCAGCATATGGAAAGCAGGTAGAAGTACAGTAATAGCTCAAAATTACTGAAGGGGAAAATGTAGACTAAATAGTATAAAATGAGTGAACAGGGAAGTAATATGGCAGAGGGTCACTGATTTCAATGCAAATGTTCATCCCTGAGGATCATGTTTGCAGAGGTAGATTACACCAGATTTTTATATATATATATATTTATTATTTTTTTCATAAGTCTAATACATATGGGTCAGATCACTCCTCCTTGTGGCAATAACTCGAGGAGGAGAGTTTTACACAGAGAACCCTGCTGCCAGGGGACTGCCTGGTGCAAAGCAAGCCAGGAGCTTGGATGCTTACACCCTGCTTGTTCTCACTCCTTTGTAACAGCCTCCACGTTTTACACAGGCTTTTCCAGCCTGAAAGAGCACAAGAACCCCTTGCTAACGATGGCTCCTATTGGCTCTAGAGACGAGCTGATGTAAATAAAGCATAAAAAAGAACTGCTAGATGGAGTACCATTAGTTCAGCTGGAAAAAGTGCCATTGATGAATCAATGACCTATAAAAACAACTAATTGCCATCATTTCTGACAGAAGGTTAGATTTTGACTGTGTATCCATCTCTGAACAAAACAGAACAGTAAATTATTACCCATTCAAACCAGCAAAAAGACCCTTGAGGAGGGACGAAGAGGAACATAAGACTTTTCCTGCCTCTTCTTATCCCCCCACCTGCTTACCTAATAGAACGCATAAGCAGGCAAATTCTCTGATATTGTTGTACCTCTGGAAAAGAGATGGAAACCAGCCCCCTCGGGATATAAAAGGGGTTCCTCCTACATGACACCACAGTTGCAGTCTTAGTCTTAAAGATTAGCCATCTTTCTGGTGGGGTTTCATATGCTTTTTGAGGACAAGTTCTAAACTCCTTTTTAATGCATCTGCTCTGTGCTTTTCCATGCACTTAGTCATTAAAGTAGACTTACTACCTTTAGCATTTCTATTAAAACTACATATTCAGAAAAAGAACAGGGGCTGAGTGAGTCACTGACAAGAAAGCACAGGTATCACAGAGGGAAAAGATGATGGTTATTTCCAGGTACATTGTGTTGGAAATTGAATAGACTGGGTGAATAATCGCCAAAGTTGTAATACAAACCACAGCATTACAAGGTGACAAGACAGAAGAGAAAAACTAACATGATCCCAACCCTATATATTCAGTTCAGACTCCATGTTCTGACAAAAAATCATAACAAAAATGATAGAAAGAGTGCCAGTACATTTTGATACCTGATCATTCACTGAAGCTACCATGACTAAATGTTCATGCACAATGGTGTATGCAGCCTACTTCTGCAAGACCACCATAGCTAGGAAAGGTTTCCGGATTGCAGCTGTGGGGACAAATCAAGCGCATGAGTAAACAGGATAGTCTCAGTACAAAAATCTCATAACAACACAAGTTAAAATGAATTAAGCAATTAAAACACATGACTGAAAATAACATATAATAGATAAACAAAACTAAACCACTATGGAAAGCTTTGTTTCAAACAGAAAGGTTGTTATCAGTGTTAAAGCCAACACAGCCTTTGGGCCTTCTCAGAACTGCTGTGATTTCATTTTGCAGGCCTAGATCTGAAAAACAAAGCAGCTAGGTACACACCTCAGATACACTGTGTTTATGCTTGGCACACTGGAGAATAGAGGCAGTTTGTGCTAGGCTCCCTCATCCCAGAGCTGGCATATGAATGGACCAGTCCCAGGCACGCTACTGTGCAGTCACAGGGATCATACCTCATGCCAACCCTCAGGGAATCACTGAGCACATTATCTCCAGTGTTCTCTTGTTTTCCAGATGGTCTGGTCTTTCCCTAAAGCAACTGTAAAGGCACCCTCTGGTTCATGAAGGATGGACCTACATAGGTATCACTGCTGGGCGCGGACTTTTGCTGTTGTGGCTATCCACTGGAACAGTCTGAAGATCACTTGATAGATAGGACTTGCTAGAGCATGACAGGGCTTTATGGTGCCATATACATGGCCCATTCCATTTGCCAGGATAGTCTTTGCAAGGTTCACAGTCCCAAAAACCCAGTGCCTCAAGCTAGAATACCTCATCAAGGTAAAGCACCTTTTAATGTATGAAAGATTTTAAAGAGCATACTTTAATAATAAATTTTAATTGAGTCAAATGCTCTGATTATTTGTGCTTTAATTATTATGCCTCTCCTTTCTTACTCTCCTGAATTGTGGCTATTTTATTTGCAATAAGGACTCTTTTGATGAAGCTGAATTAAAGCCTGGGATACTTAATTTTGCACAGAATAAAATATTTAGTGTGTTAGTTCGTATTCCGATGTGCTAGACCAAAAGTTCTCACGTGTAACAAAAAGAAGACTCAGTCAATCAGCAAGAACCAACCAGGTCCAACACTGGCTGCAATGATCTATGATTTTGCTGGCATCTCTTTTACTGAGGAGAATCCTAGTGAAATCACTTTGCAATGTACCTTTGGGATAGGAGCTTCATCTGCTTCATGAGATGTATTTCTAAAGCACTTGTAGCTAAAACATGGATGTTTTTGTGGGAGTTTTAAAGCCTACACAAAGAAAATGATTTGCTTGTGGGTTCTCTTGACAGTTAGTCCTGGGCCCTGGAAATAATTTTTTTTTTTTAAGTGGTGGGTCATCTCAGTTATCTGTGATGGAACTTATTGTACCATTTGCAGCACTGCCTCTGAATACATTTTCTGTGTTTCCTTCTTTTTTCCTTTCCTAAAAGAACCCACTGTAGGAAAGCAGAAAAAATAAAATTCAGCTTGAAGAAACCTTTAATAAAATGAAGGAACACTATGGCAGAAGCAGCAGGTCATTCTGTAAGATTCATTTACTAATTTTTAATGTATGTCACAGCAGGATAGTATGAGTCTAATTGGATTTGAAAGCAGTGTGATTCTCCTGTAATAAAAGGCATATTTGCCAGGGCAGCTACAGGAAAAATTATTCCTACTGGGTCTTAGATTTAGGGGACAGCAGAATGAAAGAATGAATACACACAGTTCTAGTAAATACCCTTCTATATGACTGGAATGCCACGCAACTTCAAATCACAGCTCCAAAAAAACCAGGATTTATATTAAGTTTAAGTTGTCTCCTACCAACAACCTCATATTGATAGAATACCTGGGGGGAAGCTTTAAGGGAGATTAGCAAAATAATCCTTTCATGCTGGGAGTTGCATTTCTCCACTTAAATGGCCATTGGTAGCAACAAAAATGCCTGCGAAACTGACAGCAAAAGCAGTTATCAATAGAATTCAGAATCTGAGTGTTTCCTGGAGTCAGCTTAAATTGTCTATTAATAGAGAACTATCTCACACATACTTCCATCTTTCACAATCTTTCGGTGAAAAAGTATGATCTATATTATATCAATATTTTTAATGAAGTCGCACCAACAAAGAAAACATCATATTAATTCATATTAATTTTACCTGCTTTTTTTTTTTTTTGTCTTGTGAAAAATGATCTGATGGTTAGCATTAAAGTTCTTCATTTATTTCTTGTTTAATACCTTTTCAAAACACACAAAGGAATTGTGCAAGCACTGTCTAAATCTTGTGAAGAACATAAAGGCTTTCTCACTACACTTAAAAAGCTGAACTTTCCTTCAGCCCCACCTGCAATGACAGATCAAGGAGATTTTTGTTGTTAAAAAAGACTGCCTCCAGATACATTTGCTTCTCTAACGGACAACGTATGGATAAGAGTTGAGCAGAACTGCTATGGTTAAGTATGCAAACAGAAATAATTCGACCTGGCAACCCTGCTGAACAGAAATATACATTTTGTTTAAAAGATACCATACACAAGTAGCTTCAAATGAAAAACACTGGCTTGAGTTTTGTGTTTTTTTTTCTCTATTTTGTTATTCCTTCAGAATAATACAGGAATAACTCCATTTTCCTACCTGATATTCCACCATTTTATTTCTGGTTTAGGATCCTACTTAGGGCACAAAGTCTCATGAATAAAGCAAATGATATTTGAGGTAGCCATAGGCAATATGGCTACCTCAAAACAAACAAACAAACAAACAAAAACATATTTTTTATAATCCTTGCTATAAAATTAGCCACAGAGCAAAGAAGGCGAAACACTGCATCACCTAGGATGAAATGCAGCACCACTCTGGATGGACCTGAGTCTTTGTGGGAAGTAATATAAAAAGACCTTGGGGACACTGAGAGTGTGCCAACAGTCCTGATGTGCTCTGGTGTACTGAGGCTTCATCAGGTGAAACTGAGGGAAGAAAATCTTGTCTCATTTCCTTCCTGTACAGGAGATTTTAATTCTAGGCTAAAGGGCTGCACCACAGAGTTTCTACTGCCAACGAGAAGAAAATATTACTTTGCCAGTTAAGTGTAAGTCTTGAGATGCCCACGAGAATACATTTTCCAAGTAAAGAATGATCATTTGTTGGAAGTTTGTGCATTACTTTTGCACAGGTCCACTTCACTGTGTAAGATGCAACACAGTGGGAAAGCAGGCCAATTTCCTCTCTTTTTCAAATCAAAAGAGAGAGAGAAAAAAGAGCAGTAATAGCAGACCAGGGACCTGACTATGATGTAACTCTAATTCTGTATCCTGAGGTAAGTTACTTCACTGCAGCATACTTTCATGCAGGTCAATATATGAATGGAATCCGGCCAAATGGATTTGCATCAGTATAAGCCTTTGCAATTGCTATGAAAAACAGTCCCTGAGTTTCAAAGCAGTTAAACTCACACTTCATCATAGAGTTTGAGAAGGGAGGAAGATCCTGTCTCCTATGCCCCTATATGATACAGGTAAATCAATTTGCAACTTTTTTTCCCTCCATGATGGAGACTTGTACTTACTGAAAAAAGACCCCGATGAGCAACACCACCCATTTAGAGATAAGGGAAACGAGGAATGTAGGTTCTGAGACCCAGATCCCCCAGAGTTATTCATATATATAATCGCCTAAATAGAAGTCTAGGCCTATGTTCAGAATGACACGAGACACTGGTGATGGCACTAGAAATTGCAGTCAGAGCACTGTGCTTTAACCCGACAGGCAGCTAAGCACCACACAGCTGTTTGCTCATGCCTCCCCCTCAAGTGCGATGGGGGGAGAGAATCGGGAAAAAAAAAAAGGTAGAACTTGTGAGTTGAGATGATGACAGTTTAATAGGACAGAAAAAAAGAGAATATTATTATTTGTTATTATTATTATATCATATAACGCATATATATTATCATATCTCACCATCTATATTATTATAACTCTGTAAGCACTACTCTGCAACAACTAAAACGTCACTGTGCTATCAGCATTATTTTTCTCCTAAATCCAAAATACAGCACATACCAGCCTCTATGAAGGAAATTAATTATATCCCAGCTGAAACCATGACACTGATCTCGAAAGGTCCATGCAGTTTGCTCCTCACCTACAAGACAGTTTGTCATTTCCCCTGCATTTTCAATGATGACAGAAATTTTCTAGATAAGTATCGTGAAGATGTAAACTACCTTCTAAAAATATATGTAGCTGAAAAAATCCTACAAACACAAGTTTGTAAATTTCAGAATAACTAGTATTTTAGAAAACGGGAGAGGATCAAGAGACTGATAGGAACATATTACAGTCAGAACCACACCAAAGGCATAAAATTGCTATGCTGAACTTCAGCACTGAAGATAATGAGACAATATTTCAATCCCACATACCAAGTGTGATTTTTCAATTATCTGCAAATAAAAAGTTGTACAGAAGCATCCACAAAAAAAAAAAAATCAGAGAAAAGTTTGATCTTATTTGCCTTTTATTTCAAAAATGTCCACTTGATGTGTTTCTATGAACATTTTGTAAAGAATAGATCTGTATAGAACACTTTGTTTTTGAAACTTAAATTTAAGCAAAGAATCCTATTTTTTACAATTTGTATTAAGTTGTATTACTTATTTCTGCTACCATTTTCCTCCTAACATTACATAGTGATAAGAGATATTATCTAGTTTAAGCTTTCCACCGATTTAGCAATTTTACTGCTACAGTAGTTATTCGCAATTAAAGTTGCATACCCTGGGAAATCATGTTCTTTATATACAAAAAAAAAATGCTTTATCAAAGCATTTGCTGTACATAAGGTTGAAGGGACATCTTTGCCACCTAAGAAACACAGAATAGATTAGCGAGGAGATTCAGACAATTAAGAAAATGTAGGTGAAAATGTAGTACAGCATTAAAATGAGAGTCTTCAGACTCACGCAGAAGATTAAAAGATTATCATAGAATCATAACGGTTGGAAAAGACCTCCAAGACATGGTCCAAACATCCCCCTACCACCACCAACACCCACTAAACCATGTCCCTAAGCACCATGTCCAATCTTTCCTTCCCCGGAGACAGTGACTCCACCACCTCCCTGAACAACAAGATAGATTACTTCTATCTTGCAAGTGTTGGAAATGAAGGACCCAGGTAACCCAGACATCACTAACACTATTTAACTTTCTGATATATAACTATTCTAAAGTTAAGTTATTAAGGGATTCTTCTATTAAAAGCCTTATTGTAACCAGTGTAATACTTGTTTTGACATTTTCTCTGCACACCTTATTAATATTGCCCTTCATGTTTCCCATTTTCTTAACAACACTTTCAGTAACATTAAATACCTAGAAGTTCAGCTAAACAGTTTGCTTAAACAATTTGTTGAATGAAGTAACAAACCAATGAGCACAACTCTGTAAAGCTACAGCTAAACAGACAGAAGACCACTTGTAAGTTTCTGTGTGTTGGTAAGGAAATATCCTGAAAAACAATGTTTTTACCTATTTACTTCATGCCTTTCAAGGAAATAGTGTATCTACATCAACAGGAAAATGCTTTTATCAGCACACTTTACATCCACTATGTGCATTGGTAGCACAGCTGTATCAGTATGAACCTGTAGCATAGACAACATTTACAGCCTAGTAACAGAGTTCAAATGCAGGCTGTAGCATCCATGTTATCTATCTCTTCCAGAATGTTAGCTAAAACCTCTTCAAAGCCAGGGAGTAAGGAAAGGGTAACAAAGAAACTGGGAAATAAATAAAGCCTTTAAAAGTGATTTTTGCATTTTGAAGATTTCAGAGACAGTTAACGACTTTAAAATAGAACAAAAACATGAAGTCACTGCACACATTGCATACAAGTTACAGAGCATCATCCAGTGTGGTACTGAGTGCCTTCAGCTGCAGAAGGAGGTGAGAGAGTGCAATACTGAGCAAGTGATATTTAATAGCTTGTTGGATTTGGGCTTTAAAAATTGACTCCCAGTTTTGGCTTGTCAAAGTAGATGATCTAGTTGTTTTTATTAAGCAAGGAAGTAGTTGTATAGAAGGCTTGAGGGTCAGTGAGATAACTTGCTTCTGCAAATTACATAAAGATGGGGTGTGACCCTGAAAGCATCTGTAATTCAATTTCTGAGTAGTTTCACTAACAAGTATAGCAACATCTTCTCCATCTTTCCACTTTTCAAGGACTAGTAAAGCTTAAACATTTACTCTGAACTTCCAGGTCACCTAATTCAATTCTCATAAAAGAAGCATGAAGAGCACCTAGGTATCATAAAGATGCCAATCACTAAAGTTGACTTGCATGTAAATGCTTCTTTTTTTTTTTTTCCCAGCGCAAGGTAATAGGATTTGATTATCATAATGAGATTTACAAGGAATTGTTCCTGTCATAACTTGGGGTGGAAAAGCTGTGAAGTCTTTTTAACCTAATTTTTCATCATGCAGATTCATATAATGCAATAGTCAAAACTAATTTTCTTGCAAAATGGAAGAGAAAGAAGACTCTACTTTGTTATATCTCATGCATTAAGGTAACAGGCATTCTAGAAATAGCTAGCACATTATTTCTTCCTACGTTAGTGTGAGAAATGGAAAGACTGAACGCATGCCACTGAGTATGTGCATATGCATCTGTTTTCCACTGAATACATGCCTGGTGGTTCATATTAAAAATGCTAAGATGCATAGTCAGAAAATGACCTTTTTTTTTTTTTTCTTCTTCAATAAGAAGAATCAATGAGTTCACCGAAGTTGCTTTATACTCATACGGACAAAATTGACCCTTATGCAAGTCTTCTTAATTCTGAAGTTCCCCTGGTAGGGAGAAACTAAATGCTAGTGATTTCCACTGATTTAAATTTCACTTAATTGGTTTGAAGGACAAAATCACAGTACTGCCTTCATCCCTCACTTTCTCTTCAAGTGCACCCTGAAAGTAACTCCAAAATACTTTTAATAGGCTGAGTTATGTGTTCTGCAGGACAATAATCTTCATCGATCAAAACTGGAAGAAAATACAGAATTATACCCTGCCATTGAAACTGTCTTGCTTCCAACTGCCAAAATACATAATAAGGGTTATCTCAAATGCCTCACTTAAAAGGGCAGAGCATGACAAGAGAGGCAGATCTGAAAGGTCCAAGAAGAGACTGGAACAAGGAACCTACATTGAAAATGTAAGCTACATAAAATCTAACACATGATAATATGCTCTGTGCCTACAATGCTGCTGAACTGAAAAGTGAAAATGAACTTTAAAAGATGCTCAGTGCAATTTAACTTGGAAACAACAAGCCATGGATAACTATTGTGAAGGACTCAGACAGAAAGGGCATGAGCTCTTTCGCAACTGAAGATGGAACAAGTGATTTTTGCTGCTCCCTGGACATCTAAAAGCAGGTGAATATCCACTAAGACACTTTGATTGTGAGCTTCATTAAGAAAATGGTATGCTGTTTGTTCAGACAGTCTTTCCATTAAAGGCACAAATAACTTATTCATTATATACCCAGTTGTTTTATTTCATAGCTATCACATGCCTGAATTCTTGTACATACATCTTATCAGTGATCCAAAGAAAATCAGATTTTAACACCAGTGTTCAATGGTGTTTCATTGGAATCTTAAATAATAGGTATCCTTAACATCCTCAAAATGTCATTTCCCATTAGCAGCAGGAAGTAGTGGTTCTGGAGTTATACCAAAGATCTGTCCCAGAGACATTTTCAGACAGGTAGCAAAATATTTGCGTTTTTAAATCCTTTCCAAGAAGTTGCAGAAAGTCAAGTACCATCAGGATTGTGGAGAACAACAGTGTGCTCTCACTGAAAATTTGTCAGGAATAAAATTCTTTTATTTTGATCTCTAGAACAAAATTTTAGGAACTTTCAGAATGTAGAAAGATGTATTTCCTAATTTTGACATTTTACATAAGCTCTTCGGCTACCATTGCAATTTCTAGGAGTTAAAAATCCAAGTCTATTTTTCCCAATAGCTAATCTAAGCTAACTGAATATCTTTTGTTCAACTTTATTCAGAGAGGAACAGTTGAAATATTTATGTGGAAAAAATTAATGTATTAAAATATGATGTTTGTATAAATTCTTCTATAAAGTACTATAAAATGTCTCCGTTTCCTAGTCTTAAGGGTACCCAGTCTTTCCATTCATCTTAAGGGTGAAAAAAATAAAATCTTTTCTCTTCTACATAGCGTCCATAACCCCCTTCATTTCAGTGAAACTTGTGCTCAATTAGTGTTGTCTCATAAACATTTATTACTAGATATGGTACGTTGTGGAAGATATTAGAGGGATTACTCTATGCCCTAAGCAGTATGTCTGGTAATACATATTACTGAATTTGCAAAATAAAACTATAGTTAGTATTCCTCAATGGAAATGATCACATATTCTTCACTGAAAGACTATTTTTTTTTTGTGTGTGTAAGAAAGTTACTCACCTGAAACTGGCATCCCTTCAGGGCAGCAGCAGCATATTGTCACAGGTGATGCTACAGAAGTGCTAACTGCAGAAGCAGAAATGCTGAGAGGCTCTTGCTCATTGCATTAACACAGATTCCTCAACAGCAGAACTGAAACTAGAACTCTAAGCAAAAGGGAACTACAGGTGGTTCCCAACTCCAAAAAGAGTTGGATGCAGGATAAAAATTTTACCAAATTATTATTTTGATCTGGACGCTAGATTTCAGGTTTAATGTGTTTAAACGAAAAATGAAAGATTTTTTTTTTTTTAAATAAAAATATAATGACACAGTTCTTCCAGAATAGGAACCAAAATAATGCTAGGCAATACAAGCCTGACCTAATGCCCAAGGGCTGTGACAACGCATGAGGAGAAGCACTGATAACCCTCTCTGGTAAACATACATCTAACCCTGACGAAGTACCTTTAATAAGGAATTCACCCCCACGCTGAGGAAGACATTGCTTTCCAGATCTTAGTAAATTTATGTCCATTTGTTATCATATTTTTCAATACAGAGTTTAATACACCTAGAAAGCACTGACATGTGGCCAGACAGCATTTATTCTTTCACCATAAGGCACAGAACAATCTATATATACTGGGGGCAAGCTTGCAAGTTACTTTGGTAAAGGGTCTTTTGCCAAAAACCGTAGCTGCAGTTAATCAGAAAATATTAATAAATGTGGCCTAACTCGACTAAATAACAACTGAAAATGTAGGCAATTTAATTCATAATACTAGTGTGGAGAATTTCCCCTTTTGTGCCATAACCCAGTGTATAAGATGTCTGTGCACTACAGGTTTTCTAGTGTACTAGGATTTCAGAAACCCCTTTGCCCCATTATGTAAAATTCAAAAAATTCACTAGATTTAAGTAAAAAAAAAAAGAGAAAAGGCATGTCTGAGCCTCTTGGCAAGACAGTCACAAATGGTTAAAAAAATAATCTAAAGAAAACCTAGAAGTTCATTAAGGAAGATTTATTCTTCCTTTCACGCACAGATGACCCCCTAAATCTGTACTTCTTCCCTGTCTTACCTTGCAAAGTGATGTTAAGTGTTACAACAATTAAATCTGTATTCACCACCAGCAATACTGTAAAAAATTACTTGGAAAAAAAAAAAAAAAAAGAAGAGAAAAGAGAAAAGGGAAAAGGGAAAAGAGAAAAGAGAGAAAAGAGACAGCATTGTGAACTTGGGTAGATCACTTATATGCTTTTATTAACTGTGGTGTTACTGTGATCCATCTTTCCAGCCTCCTAATTTATAAGTGCCATAACTTACTACCAAATATAAATCACCTCCACATTTCCTAGATCTGTTCTGTATTTTCTCTCTCTGTCTTGTAGTCACACATAAATATCTCCATATTCATAATAAGAGAGAGACAGTACTATTGCTACAGTTTTCAGTGTCTTTTTTCAAATAGGTTTGAAGTATCTCACACAATGTTATCCACTGAACTCAATAAAAGATGACTATACTAATATAAAATTGTCTTGGATAAGGTTTCAAAATCTGAATTTAAACACAAACCAACAAACAAGCACTATTCCACAATACACAGCTTCAGTGTATCAGGAGTAATTTCTCTTTTACTGGAGGATACTCAGAATCAAAAAGAACTTTTCTGTATTAAACACCTGTTTTATTTGAAAGGGTTGCATTTGTTCTGTGATTAGTACTGAATTGCAGAGCAGGAAAAAATAAAGAACAAAGGTAGATACATTTTCAGAAGCCACGACAGCTTTAATAGAAACTTCTCAAAATTGCCCACACCCATCCTGGTCCTAACAACTGGGGCAGCAAGAGGTCTTGAATTAAATTTCCCTTTAATGTAGCCTTGTAATACAGCTTCTTTCATTCAGTCCTGACTAGCTCCTGAATCACGTGTTCCTCAAAGACCACAGGGGAAATGAAGGGAGGACATTCCTCTCCTCCTTCCCAAACAGATAGTGGCAGGACCTTCGTAGGTGACAGAAATACCAGACACACAGATAATGCTGGGATGTTACACAAGTTAAGCAGAATGAGAAAAAAAAATAAAAATCTGCTCTCCCTTTTAGCTAGAGTCATCTCAAGAGCTTCTTGTAACAAGAGAAGACACAACATTTTCAGATGGAAATGTGATTTTCAAGTTGACAGTGCAACTCTAATTAGATGGGAGTCCAAGGAAAGAACTATCACTGGGAAATAAATAGGCTATAAAAGAAGAAAACCACCAATGTGGATAACCATGGAAATTAAGGGAGAGAACAGGAAAGAGCAAAGGCCATATGAGACATCTATTACAAAACATCAAGGTCAATACTACAAGTGGAGGCACAGAGAGGTAAATTGATAGAGATTACAGAAATGATCAAGGAAGCAAAGATCAAACATGAAGGAAATTGGCATTCTTACTCATGTGCATTCTGCCCTGACCACAAAAATGGAATTTTTTGTGTGTTAAAAATATTGTATCTGAAAAAAATTACATTGAAATATATCATAGCATTTAGTGAATGAATCAAAACTAAAATGAAGGCAGCTACAGAAAGCAATTTAAAAATATTTTAAATAAAGTTACAAACTCTTTGCTTCTTTTTTAAAAGCTATGTCCTAGATTTGCATTAAGAAAATCATTTTAGAAACACCTAACCGTGAGCAAGCAATTCTCCAAGTACAACTCCATATCTGAATATTTCTGTCATCTTTGCACAAAAGCAAATTTCTGGAAAAAAATATTTTGGAGCCAGGCATCATGATGCAGCTGGAGTGAGAGATTCCGTGGCTGCCAGTGGGCACCTGGACACCCCATGCGGACAGGCTCGGGGACAGCCCAACAGGCAAACCAGCGTTTACTGTCAGAGCTGCATTGCATGGTATTATCCCACAATAGCTTCTGACAAGATGCTCAGTGTAACTCTGTTAGTTTACTTTTGTTTTGTTCTGATTGCTTAACTAACTTTTTTGTTGCATCTTATTTTCTGTTCCTTTGACTTAACTAAGCCCAATGCAAGGAGCCTCCAGTCAGATCGTGAATAAAGGACGTGTACAAAAGACATTTACTATTCTGAACAGCTTGTACTTTGTGTCTCAGATAGGCAGGCATGTTTGTACACCATGTTCAATATATGTAACATTAACCTTCCACTTATTAACTCAGCCATTATAACAACAGTTTAGTAGTAATAACACATTGTATAAACAACAAACACAGACACACAGATACACACATGCACACTTGAATAAGATATTTTTTGACTCACTGTTTGAATGATGTCTGTGAATTTTTAGCATTTTTTTTCCCTCAATTTAAGACCTCTCTGTCTTTTTCTTTCTCTTTTCAGACTTCCAGCTTCTCCTTTTGTGTTTCAAATTGCAGTCACAGTTTTCCGGTTATTTGACCCTACAATTTAACAAGAGTTCCTGTTTGAGATAAAAATGGAACACACTAAAACTGATGACAAGTTCTGAGTCAGCCCATCTTTTTTTCCCCCTCTATCCTAAGGAGACAGTTTCATAAGAATAGCCATATCCCTATTTCTATGATTATAACAATCATTTTCTAAGGAGAATAATATTATCATATCTACAATTCACCATTTGTTGGAAACTTAAAATAAAGAAAAGCAAGTAAAAGTAATTAAAGAACATCTATTTTTAAGTCCAGACAAGTAAAAAGTCTACTCTTATAAGATTTCTATACTCAAGCTTCAGTTGCACTTGAATCCACGTGTTAGATTCTGTTAGGTTTTAGAAACAGAGCTTCTGCCTATACCTGTGTGGTCAGGTGGGAAACACAAAGCCCACTGATTTGCAGGGAGGACCACTGCGTGCTCTGACCGCTAGGATTAATGACTAAAAGAGCAGAACAATTGTTACCTGCCTTGTCCACGAACATCACAACTTAATTTGTTCACCAGTTCCACAAAAAGCTTCATAATTGTCAATTGCAGGCTTGAGGCACTAATTCTCTTTTTTGAGTAGAAACAACATCATGCCAGTTTCTTTAGTCCTCCCTACTTTCATACACTGACTACTCCCTCGTTGGAGTGCTGGCTGGAGGCATCCCTCCCTGAGCTGCCTGCCCGTGCAAGGGGTACCTCTCTCTGCCTCGGAGCCTGGCCAAGTTACAAGTCACCCAAACACTAGGCACTACAACAAGCGGCTTAAAACTTCGGTTGAACTAGCCCAAAGGTTGTCTTTCATCTCTCATTGTCTTTTGATGTATTTTTAATAACATCGTAATGCTTTTAATATATTTATATTATTCTTACAGTTATACTGAGAATATTCCACTCACTGCCAGGCACCAGAAGACACTGCCAAACACAGCAGAAAAGGGAACCAGTGTGCTTGACTTTTGAGGAATATTTAGAAGAATAATACGTATTCACAGGAGATTAACTAAGCAGAAACTAAGTGGGACCATGAAAACACCCTACAAATACTTGAAGGGAATAAACACTGCATCAGGAAAAGACCTATTTATTATAAATAGTAAAGTAACGTGAACATTGGAATAATATCTGGACACTGAGTTCTATTAGCTTGTGGAGTCAGCTCCTGTATAAACATTAAAGCATCAACAATAAAGCATAATTTTAGGAAGGTAGTCTGAGTGATTATAACAGATAAACACTCAGACATTAAATAATTTTTGAGGTTTTGAATCAAGTGTCTTTGTGTCTTTTCCAAGACTAAGTTTATATTGGTCGAAGAAAAATATTTTCCATCATTTTTTTTTTTCTTTTTCTATTTAAATGTGAAGAACCATATGGCCATTTTGAAATATGCTGGCCAATATTTTCTCATGCAATAAAAATGCTGTTCAGCTATAGGAAACAGTACATTACTTTTAGTTCTCTTGAACCTGTCTCACTTCACCAGGATGCATTCAGACAATGCCAGAATGGAGTGCAAGTATGGAGGCCTTTGCACAGAAGGGTCAGTGAACAGTAATAACAGAATAAGCCTTTCAAATTTGCTTGCAAAATTTTTTGTTACTGGCTTTGAAGGAGAACAGTGTCTGCTTTCTACACTATAGTGTCAGACATTCATACAAAATAAATCTTCGCCCATTCCTACAGGGTAGCCAGAAGAGAGCAGTAAATCAGCACATCTCTTGCCTGGTGTGGTTAGGGCCTCTCCAGGGCAGCGCACTCTGTGGAATATTCTTCCCAGCAGCATATCCCATGGCTGCTGTGAGACGGAGAACCATGAGATAATCTACTCCTAACAAACTTTCCCAGCCTCATGTTAAGGTTTGGTCCAGATCTATGATTAACATAATCTTTTGAGGGTATATTTACTATTATTTTTATGGTTTAGCCAGCTATTTTGAAATAGATGAGATAGCCAAAGTTATAAATGAGGTTGACAGAGCCACAAAACATCAAGGACCAAAATATGTTGCCAGTTAGAACTTTCACAAATCCTTTAAATCTGTGTTTACCAGCTCAGTTTTCCATACATTCTCTTCCTTGTCTCCTGGAGTGACTAAAGAGCAAATTGTCTTTTTTTTTCAAACCCAAAATTTCATTAATATTTTTTATTCATGAAATAAATTTGATATATACAAACCAAGTTTACATAACAATAAACTGAGTGTGGAAAAGATGCATATTCAGCATGCCCTTATATCGAATCACATTGCTTTACATGCAGCAAATGTTCTGATTTTATTGTGTTTAATATCTTAGTGTATCCAGCATGCTTAGGGGCTCTATAGCATAAAAAGAAAGTCCCTGTTGCAAAGAAATTGTCTTTTATTTGCAGGCATATTTGTATAAATACTGCAAATAAAAGCCAATGTTACTTATTTTAAAGTTGTGTCTCAACATGCTTTTATTTTTTATTTTTTTAAATTAAAAAACAATTAAACTTGTTTCTTATATTTTCAGTGTGGACCATGTGGCAATGACTGTATAAAATAACTGCAGTTCAGCTTAAATTTATGTAAGATTTTTGGCTTGTTAATAGAATGCATATTTTGATTTTGTAAAATCTTAGAAAAAAGAATTATTATTCATCCTCTTTCTAATATTTTCTAATTGCTATAATTATTCTACATAATTAAGACACGAAAAAGCATGTTCTTTACAAGTATATAATCCTTTTCACTGTAAACAGAAAACATAACAGTAACTGCAATAACTATAATACTTTATGGTGAACCTCACTTGTTTTTCCACTGAACCCCTTTTTAATGAATCCTGAAATGACAATGTCTGCCATATAAACTGAAAATACTCCACAGATCAAAAGCATAGAAAGTATTCCTCTTGCCTTATTATATCCTCTTAGTACAGCTTCAGGGTTGCAAATACGTCACATTTCAGATTGCCTTATCCAATGCAACAGATTTTACCTTCTGCTTTCCTTAAGGTATTTTACATTTTTTCCTTATTTTAACTCTGTTGTCTTTAGAAAGGATTTAAGAGTCTAACATTATCTTCCATTCCCTTTAATTAACATGTCAAATTATAAGTGAGGGTACCTCCTTAATCAGAAAATTTAGTACCTTCTGAATTTTGCTACTTGCTGCAAAGTTGCTCTATTTATAATAATGACCTGAGCTATTGACATAGTACAAAACATTTCCCACAGCCATAAATAGGGTCACTTAAACAAATTTCACACATGTGGAACTGCAATGAGTTCAATGATATTGTTCCAAGTTTACATGAGCATAATACAGGAAAGAAAACTAAGGTCCAACAACACCGCTTTCTAAAGCAATAGTAGAACAACTGTTGCTAACAGAAGTAGTTAAGCTGTTGAGGCAGGATACCCAAAATGAGCAATTTTAAAAACAATTTGGGGGATTATTTTAGTAAATGTACAAAATTCACCTGCCTGGTGCTCAAATAAAAGTCCTGGCAGGAAATGTAAGCTTTGTCTTCAACCTACATCCAGTTGTATAATTCTCCTGTTAACTCTTGGTTAACATTATGGTGTCTTAGAAGATTAATACCAGCCCTTTACAATGTTTCCATGCTTTTTGTTTTACAGATGAGCCATTTTTCTTGTCCTTCTGCTTTTCTTTTCTCTTCAGTTCTCTCATCTCCTTGCAATTTCTCTCACCATCTTGATCCTCTCTTCTTTATCAGATTCTGCCCACTAATGTTTCTCTCTCCTCTTTCATCCCTCCTTCCTCTTCCTTCCCTCAGCCTCCCCTTACTTCTTTATTCCATTCTCCCCTCCTTTGTTTTTCTGTCCGTGTCCAGTTATCATCAGTGTAATGAGGAGCTTTACATCCAGAGGCCACTCGTTGGGCATCCATAGCATTGCAATGGGAACGCAGGTGTTTGCAGGAACTGATGGAAGGGGAATACGAGCAATGACTGTCTTTAATATTGAAGCAAAATTACTGACTTTGTTTGTTTGTTTGTTTCCTCTTCTAGAACAGAAACACTGTCAATTATGAATACGAAAAGGGGTTCAGGACATCAGAGAAGATGGAGCAGGAGAAAGAAAATCCATTTCAGAACTGAGTTGGAAGGAAAGGAAGGAAACAAATGTTGTGCCCTAATGAATGTGGCAAGCTGTAAAAAATAAATACCGAACACAGACATGAGTCACTCCCTGAGCAGTAGCAAAAGGCCATATATTTTTTCACCATTTTATGGCTAAAAAGAATGCCATAATGACTGGACAGGATCTTCACTGAAACTAATAGCAAAGCCATTATAATGATTTCAGGATACCTAATACTTTGCATTCATTTCTTAAGTGCATGTAAGTCCTTTTTGGTCAGGAGTCACATATGGAGGACACAAACCATAAACTAAGTTTGTAAAAATGACTAATTGTGTAATTTTATGCATACAAAATAAAAGGAAATATTTCAACTGTCATCCGTTCCAACAGGGAAAAATGTGGAGCAAAAAGCTATTGAGAAGGAGAACAATTTATACAGAAACAAAGATAACACGTTTTTGCAGATTGGGACTCCCCATTATACACTTTCTGTGATTTTAGTTTGTTTCTATAAGCAGTTTCACGGACTGTTACAAAATGTTGCTACTAATGCTGTCATGAAATGAGATGTCTCTTGTGCTTATATTGTTTGTGTGTGTGTTATTTTAAGCAGGCATTCATGAAGTAACTTGCATTAAATTACCCAGACGTAATATTTTGCAAACAGCCAATGAAAATTATGATGAGTGTTCCTAATTAGCTGATCATCAAGCTATAATCATTTCAGGATAAATTAAGCTATGGATGTTATAGAAAAGTAATGAAGTGTTAGTGCCAGGGATTTTCTGTTGCTGGTTGCCTTTTTTTTTTTTTTTTTTTTTAATGTGGTGCAGTCAGACGAGAAGGGCAGAAGAGATTTGGTTTGCCCTTAACCTCTGCTCACTTACAAATACAAATATCCCAAAGCTCAGAACAAAAATTCTGGTTTAAACCGAACATTTCATTTCTAAATAGGTTTCGCAGTAGTGAAGAATCATTTGTCCTTGTCAGCTTTGACCCCACTTGTCTTCATCAGGTTACTTTTTGAAAGAAGATTTCTATGATTACTTTCAACAAAAAAATGATGTACTGATTTAAATGGCCCTGAATGGCATTCTCAGAAGTTACACTGCTATCTTGAAAAAAGACTAATGAAGTAAGACCATCTCCCCTTCCATGACACTTCAGTGACTGACAACATATTATTAAAATTCATATGATACTCTGTGATGCAATTAAACTTAAGGTAGATTAATAGCCCTAACGGGGAAAAAAAAAAAAAAAGATTCATAATTATCTATCCAAATACTGCCTCCTTGCATGCATAACTTAAATATATATATATATACTGCAAAAACCACTAGCCAATACAAAAGGAACTAAAAATGCAAAAATTAGAATGTATTGAAAACTTCACTATATTGGAGATCTTTAAATCGATTGTAAAAGGAGCAGTGCTCAAAAGCATAATAAAATGTGGATATTCGAATAATCCTTCTTGTGTATTGATACCTGGGGCAACCTAAGAAGACCTTGCTTATATGGATTCTACTTGTCCGTGTTCTGTTTGTACATGAACTGTGGCAATTGGCAATTTCAGTTTGTTTCGCAGACATGTCCCTCAAAGCCTTGCTTAAGATTTTAGCTCTAGAGTAATTATGCTTTATAACACATTTGGGCCCTCAAGTTTGAATGAGGTCGGTATGACAGATTAGTGCATGCTGGACTCATTTCACAAATGCATTGGACTTTTTCCACTCTGGCATAACGCGTAGAAAATTTCCAGTGAGGATGAGTTCAGAATTTTAAGAGACTGCAATTAATCTTTTGTCACTCTTTTCTTAAATGTGGATCTAACATGTCTACCTTCCATCCTAATTACAAGACTGGCTTTAACAGTCTAATTTGTCATGTAAAACAGCTGTTTCTGGATCTTCTGTTACACCAAAGTAAAGAAACTGAGGTGGGTATGCATTTTGAGACAGGCAATATTGACTTATAATAAATTGCAATCTGTTTTTTTTTTTTTTAAATTATTTTATTTTAAAATTATTTTAATAGTATTTTATTATTTTATTTTAATATGGGTCTAAAGAGATGAAGCCAGAGTAGAAGAGTCATTGTAAAAGTTCTTTTACATACTACCCTTCCTGCCTCCTCTCTCTGGCTTTCTGAATACTGATGAATCTGCAGAGCCATATAACAATGAGAGTGTCATGTATGAAACTCAGCTTTACTTTGCTGTTCTCTTAGCTGCAGGTTCAAGTTTCTTCTGGCTAGTTTGAACAGATAACTTCGTTGCAATGTTAAATTTGTCTTATTAATTTACCTACTAATTTTAAAAGATCTTGTAAGAAAGCTAAATAGAAACAGACCACTGATCATTTTAAAATATATATATAACATGTAGGATTACAGCAATAGTAAGAGACACATCATATATCAGAACTTTCACCAACTAACCCTCATTAAAATCCCCCTGAAGAAACAAGAGTATTATCACCATTTCAGGCAGCAGTTAATCATCACCGAGTCCTTTCGGAACTCCACTGGACACATAATGATGGGAAGCAGGAGCATGAGAAGAGGAGCTGGGCCAGAAGCTGGACAGCATCCCTGCCTGAGTTTTGTAGAAGTCAGAGGGAAATGCTACAGGACACACCTTGAAGACTATGAGAATTCTGGTAGCTCAGCATACTTTGTTTTAGCTCTGACCAGCAACCAGGGAGAGCACGTCCATATCTAAATTTCACTCTAAGCTCCATTAGAAATAAACAAACAAACAACCAAAAAAAAAAACCACCCCAAAACAAAACGGCTTCTTCAATGCTTGCTCTGCTTGTTAAAATAAAACTGCCTGTGGATGCACAGAACACTCAGGGATCCAGCATGTAAGCATCATTTTTTCTCAGGGGCAAGTTATCACAGATAACGTGTTTTCAGAAACCCAGTTTGAGCTATCTTGGACATTGTTGAGAAATATGAGGCAGCTGCAGCCTCTACTACTTCAAATAAAACTGTGACACTCAACGGCTCTAAAAATTCAGCTCCTCAGAGTTTCAAATAGGACAGCTAGAAAAAGAGGCTCATTGTGTTACAACTCAGTGGTATGACTTTTTTAGTTTTTTAATTTTTTTTCCTTTTGGCTTCTATTGAGCTTTAATTATGATAAAATATGTAATATAAAAATCAGTAATTTCTACCTATAGATAAGAGTTTTAAATAAAACATGAAATGCTGAAATTAAATGAACTGTATGCACATAGACTTGTTTGTCATTTTTAAATGTTTTATTCGTTTTACCATCAGTAGTCCCACTGAGTAGAAATCAAGTTTTTCAGCTGATATACTGATATGTTCTGTTGCCTACCGCACACCTCATCTGAAAACTGGAAAAATCCAACTAAGAATTAGCAATGGTCCAACCTCTATCAGCTTAACGCTGATAACTATCCAAAAGTATAATTCCTTATCCAAACTGACTAAATGTATCGGAAGCCTTAACACAGAAAACTCTACTCTTTGAATGGCAGGATTATTTTTTTTTTTTAGCAGACTGATTTTCCTTACTGTCCTAGTTTGGTTTCAGTGAATGAGTCAAATTGTCCATCCTGGGCCCCAGACCTGGTTTAGTCATGTACAAACAGTGCAAAGTACTTGAACACTGTAACATCAGAACAAAAGTGCTTTCTGGACATTTTATGCACGTCTAATATGTCACAGATGCAAGGCAGAAAAGAGCTTCACTTCAAAAACAACTTCTTCATAATGATTATACTGATGGAGAAGGATCTATTTTTAATTTTTTTTTCCATAGAAGGGTTTCCATAGGAGAAAAATAATTGATCTGAATTACTGTATTTGCAAAAACTTGGATGCTTAAGTCAATTGTATATTTGAAATATTTTCTGCTCTTACAGCAGATTAAATTGATGTAATTTTTAATTAATTAATTACATTATTTATTGACAAAACAGCCTCCACATAAGGCATTTTCTGGAGAGATTCAACAATCTTAGTAGACAACAGTTTATCAAATCTTCAGGAATAACTCTGCTGGACTCTCTGAAAAATTTTCCTGTACTTGTGCAGCCTCCCAGATTATTTAATAACAATGACACTTCATTTAGCCCAGGTTAAGGTGCTAAAATTAAGATGCTCTAGTACTTAATATTAAGGTAGACAAGATCACCAAAAATGACTTGGATCAGATCCTAATCTTATTAAATTAGCCAAAACTTGCATTTTATGACAACTTCGCATTTTATGACAACTTCACATTTTACACCAACTGCAAGGGGCAGAGGATGTATGACCTAGTACTATACTGACTGATGAAAAGTTAACAAATCAAACGTTTGTGTCATGTTGCTGAGACGCTGTATAAGGTAGTAGAAATCCTGAAACCAGATGTACCACATCACTGTCTATTACTGCATGTTAAATATAATTTCCTAGTTTGAGCTCTGGTGTTGAAATCACACTACAAGGAATATTTTTACAGAAAGGAAGCAATCTTATGATTTAGTAAAACCCTTGCTGATCTATTTTTCTCTTTACATACTGAATTAACTATTTTCATTGCCCTAACAAAAATCAGCAAGAAAAAATATTGTTAGATTTTCTTAAATTAATCTCTGACAATTTCAGGAAAGATTGGGTAGGAAATGGTGAACAGTGACAGTTTTAAAATGCCTGTAATCCATTCCTTCCTCTTCCCAAAGTTCACCTGGACTTCTACTTGTTTAGTTACTTTTTATTCCAAAAAGTAGCCATTTATTTGAGATTTAATCTCCCGTCTAACATGTAAAATCCTGAGCTGGTGCTGGCCACAGGTCATCCTGCCCTCCTGTTCCACTGCTTTCACACACAACTGATTGGGACTCCACAGCCTCTGACTCCGCCTCAGACACCAAGAGCACTGAAGAGTTAACAAAATCAATAGGACTGAGTTAACCACTATCATTCTGGAAAAAGACTCCATGTTTCCACACTCGGCTTTATTTATCGGGTATTTTTCTTGGATAATATTTATATCCACTGCAGCTGGCAGAGCTCAAACCTGTCAGAGCCTTGACTACACCTCAGACCTCTCCATGCAAGAAATCAATATAACTGATTCATGAAAAGCATCGTTCATCAAACCTAGCCCTCACACACATACAACACCGCAGCTGACAAAATAACTTTGTTGTCTTATCCATTAGCTAACTGCCTCTTGCGTTATTCGCCAGTACCTACCATTTTCATATGTTTTGACCAGTAACAAGATATTCTGAAGGGATCCATTTGAATGCCTTAGCTATAAAAATCATTTTGTGCTATGAATATATAGCTTAATTCTGGCAAAGAACAAGGCTATAAACAATAGCTTCAACTAATTTGAGTGAACAATACAACATAAGTAAAAATTAAAATCCGATGAAAAGAAACAGTAGCGTGCATGCACAAAGGTAATAAAAACCTAAAATAATTTCACGTTCAGTTAGTTATATTAGTCTTTGACCATTAAAATGTTAACATGATGATAATCAATCTTAAATCAATTATTGTGCAATTGCTGAGTCAATAGGAGTATAGTTAAATATTGATAAGCACCTAAAAGCTCTATCAGGACATATTGACAACTTGAGAGATGAATGCAGGCCTGTGCAAAAGGAAAGCTTGACTTGCATTGCTTTGATGGAAAGCAGGACAAGGTTGAGTTTACATTCTTATTACCACTGTTAGACATGCCGATCGATACAGGCTACCTCTGCCCTGTCAGCATGGAGCAGTGAAGACACGTAGGTGTTATTTCCAGTCTTTTCATCTGTACAACTGTGTGGAGATGGCCAGCTAATACCCTGTGCAGCAAAGGGCAAAGGACTTAAAAATCCAAAGATTTAAAAATAAATTAAATAAATAAAAATTATAAAATGATGGCAGGGAAAAATACTTATGGCCAGATGGGATACTGCTGTTTCTACTTCGCATTCTCCAGTGGTTGCAAAGGTAGTCACAGTAGCCTGCAGCCACACTCACTGGAGTGGCTATGCTTATAAATTATGAATTAAGAGTCCTTTTATTTTGATAGATATGAGCAAAATAGCTCCAAGGTTTTACACCATCTCCACAATTACATAAAGTCAAGCCACATTTTAATTATACCCAGCTTGGTTTTGTGATGATGCTTATCAAAGGAGTCACCAGTTTTGTTCCATTAAAGTGGAACAGTCACCCCTCTGCTGTTCTTCAACTTACAAAACTTAGTTTCTACAATACTGAGGTATTTGTGTTCCAGTTCACTTAATGAAGTCATTATGGTGAAGCAAATATCCTTTATTATTCCTTCTGTACCTACATGCGGATGAATAATTGTCTAGATACTAGTATTCTTTGAATGAAACATGCTCAGTTTTATCTGTAGCCAGAAGCAAAGTACACAGCCACAGAGAACTGAACTATTTGTTGTTGGATTTGGGTCAGATACGATACATTATTATAGTAAGCTACAGGTAGCACTAGCTGTTAAGGTTATGTCAGGAATGTCATTGTAACTTCCAGTTTCTTTCATGCAGATAACTTTCTGAAACATTCTCCCTCTCTAGCGATATTTTCCTACTTTGTGTCAGCCCAAAGGCAAATTGTTTTTAGCAAGCCTCAGCCAAAACCATGCAGCCATTTCACCTAACAGGAAGATTAAGTTTCACCTTGTCATAACACCCCTAGTAAATACGAAGGCCCAGATCTGTTCCCGCAGCACCTGCTGAATGGATCTTTCAGGCTAGCCCTCCCAGATCATGCCGCACCTGGCCTCTCGTGGCTGGCACTCGCCGACACACACACCGCAGGAGGACCGGCTTCCTCTGCCTGCAGCGGACAAGGCGGTGCCCTCAAGGAGTCAGTTCTAGACACAGAACTTGAAGAGCTGGGAAGTCGCTTTGCAGAGCTCGGTTCAGGCGTTTCTGACAAGAAACCTCCTGTGACTCTGGTAATATCTCCTTAATATTTTAAATATTTTAAACTGTGCTTCTGGAAACTTGCCCTGGAGTCCTGACCCACCCTGTGGATCTTGCCAGCTGAGGAGGGGCCTTCCTAAAGCCGGGTCCCTAGCAGCCCCCAGCCCTCACCGGGGCATCACGACTGCCCAAGACCAACTGCATTTCTGGGGCTTCAACTTCCCTTTTGCCTCGGAAGCCTCAAATGCTCCCACCCATTCACCTCAGAGGCATGCAACAGCACCGCTCATGGCTTTCCTTGGTGACATGTAACACCACCACCTAACAGCAGATAGAAGGATGAACAGCCCTCCTTGACCACAGCTCTTCAGCTCACTGAGGCTTACACAACCTTTGAGAAGATGTGCAATGAAGGAAAAAACTTAACTGAGAACACACTGCTGTGGAAAATGAAATCCAAAAGTATGCTGCTCACTGTTTAGCAAAATATGTCCTAATTTATAACCTGTTTATCTTGTTGAACTTGCTTCTGATGGGGGGGGAAATAAATAAATAAAAGCCCTTTTTTACAGTTCTATTTCCATCATTTATTTTTTTGTGGAAGCCTCAACAATGAGAAAGCCCAATTTTGTTTGGAAGGTTGGCAGTTCTGGAACGGGAACAACAGACATCCTCAGTAGGACGGAGTGATGAGCAGGCTGAGGCCAACAGGTAGCACACCATTTTAAAGACAGGGGAATTGCTTTTTGAGGCTCTTAAATTCATATGGCTACTCCGTTGCAACGCAAACTGCAAAGTAGCTACCTAATTTCAAGAGTACAAATTGTAGATTGATGCAGACAGCGTGCTACAAATCTGACAGGCAGAGCAAGCAAACGCTCATGACTGAGGAGTACCATTTTGGTTTATCTGTACAGAACGGTGAAAGACATACATATGCACAACTAAGACTCCCATATCTTATTTAGATTCAGGATACAAATGGGATTATTTTCTATCTGGGATAGGTTCTCTGTCTGCAACTGCTGCCACTGATGAAAAAGTCACTGTAATGGGGAAGAATGTTACAATTTCTAATGCACAGATTTTTTTTTATATGTCAAGGACTTTTTGTAACTCCATTTAAAAACCTCAACCTCTGTTAGGATACAAATCATTCTTAGAAACTATGTTTGGACATCAGCATGTTATATGATAGTTTATTATGTTGTAAGAACCATTTAAGAGAGACACTCAAATAATAAATTATAAATTAATGTCTCTGCTAATGAAATCTCCCGTTTAAAGGAAAACAAACAAACAAACAAGCAATGAAAAGCTCTTTAGTAGATGAAACAGGAAATCAATAGGCCCCAAAGTTCCCACTTTTCATTCTATAACAACAAAGTTCGGGTGTCCAAGAAAGTAAAACCTAACCATGCTGTCCTTACCTAGACAATCCAGTAATTAGTAAGTAAAGACATATTGTGCTTTTAAAATCAGGTTGAATTCAACCTCTCACAGGGATAAAGGTTATATTTACAGGTCAAAGGAAAGGTTTAAGTGACCTTAAGTGTGAAGATCACAAATCATAAAGCCTGAGGGCAAGACATGGGGCAGGGGTGTCCTCTTCCCCACTGCAGTCTTTGTACTCTGGGCCTGATGGTGGCACATGGGATACAAGGGGATGAAACACCCATACTCAGTCAGGCCTCTTCCATGTCTGTAATTTCCCAGCTGACTTCTTACAACTGGAGCCAGAGAGTGAGCCCACACTGCATCAGCGTGGGGATGACAGGTTCAGGCTCAAGTCTCCAGTTGATGTGAGATTCCCCAAAGCAGGTGTCAATGTCACCCACCATAGCACATTTTTTCTTTTGAAGACCATGGGAAGATTATGAAATCTCTGATGCATACCTTTTCAAAATGTAGGGATTAAACTGAAACATCAGCTGATGCTGCTTTATGTCTATCTAAACAGGGAGAATACCTGAGAAATTTTACTAGTGACAGATAACACATTAGAAACTCATAATATTGAAACACCCGTGAAACAAAGTCTGACATCAAAATAACTTCCACTCCCAGCCTCTCATAAAATCAATTTGACAAAGAATTTTCAATGTTGGTCTCAAACAAAAAGTGTGAAGCACCCCACAGCCATTTCTATTTCCCTATATATACTTTGACTAGGAAGGTTATGGATGCACATCTCAAAGGTAGTTGATACTTTCAAAAATCAAAAACAACAACAAACTACAGTACAGAGTTTCTGGCATTATTTAAACAGCAAACTGATTAACTACTAGTAGAGCACTGTTTATTTCAGCCAGCATACTTAATGTGCATTTAAATAGAATATATAATAAATAGAATATATATTATATTTTATTATATATTTGTATATTTTATTATATATTCTATAAATAGAATATATAATTAAAAAAACTGACAACCAAAAAGGACATATGAAACTTCTAAGTTCAAAAATTCCTAACCACTGAGTAGATCACCTTCAAATCTGACTTTGTCTCTCACTCCTCATTACCATAAGCTTCACGTATCGAACAAGAAAGTGTTTTTTTTAATGTAAGTTTTAATACATTTTTACTATTAAAATATGCCATATGTAATGTGGGATATGCAGCTTAGCCACATTACATTTAGAACAGCCTAACCTTCTAAAATATTCTGATTTTTGAGTGCTTGATATTACAGTGCTAGCACTGCATTAATGTAGCATTTTGAAGCCCATACTGTTTGTATTTATTATTAAATTTCTAGAAGCGGGTCTGTACTCCTTTAGAAGTGTGAAGAAGTATTCTATATATACCCCAATACTCCTGCTAGGCCTTTGCTTTTCAAAGACTGACTGCAAAACCAAAAGAGGCGTGATGCTTCTTTACAAGCCTGACAGGGAGTCTGTTCAATATTTATGACCTTCAGATGTAAAAATGCTCTTCATCAGCTCCTGTTTTGCATTCTATTCAGCTAAAGTCACACCACAGGTCAGCTAAAAAAGACTATCACTTGTGCTAGATAAATGAGCAGCTATCAGTATATAGGAAAGACTAAGTACCACAGCAGTCTAGGTGGATAAGGTATAGGATTTGATTTTACAGGAACAAAGTCTTTTGAAACTGACTAATATGAAGTGATTTCACTTATTTTGTTTTTCTTTGTTTGTACTGACAGTCCTTTGCACAAAATATCTACTATAGTACAGAAGAGACAATGCATTTCAGCTGTGTAATTTTTGATGACAATAATAGTTGTGAGTTTTAGTGTTGCATTCAAGACTACATCTTGGTCCATGCATCAGACACTTATGCTTCCTTTTGCTGGTGACCCTACTTCAGTAGGCCTCTGCATACATACCTCCAAAATTTGTGCATAACACTTTTTGGATGAAAACACCAAACCTGCTGTTGTCCCAGCTGCCCTGCTGCAGGTTGGGAAGCATGGCACAGCTGGGGTAGACACTGGTAACGAAGGCCTGTGGACATGTTACCTTTTCGCAGGCATGGTGCTAAACCTCATGGGATCCACTTTCTGTTGGAACAATCTTTAATGTACTACACTGGTCTGAATCCCTAGCAGGCAAAATCATAGAAAGGTCCACTCCTGAAGCAACCCAAGGTTTATAAAGATGACTTCTGGCTATTTTCCTTAATAGCACACTAATTATGTAGAAAGTGTTAACAAAGTTTTCTGCTCTTAATCAAGTAACACTTTAAGAAGCCTTTGCAAAATGGAATTTTTTGCCTGCCTATTTTGTTTGAAAGTGCCTTTGCTATCTGTCCAGAAAATTAATACACGAAAGATTGGCATCACTGGGTCAGCTTTCCAGTGGTATGAAAGCTGCCCAATGCTATTCCAACTGCAAAGAGGCAGCGTAGAGTGGCTGAACACTTTAAAGCAGCTCTGGCAGAAGTGAAGAATCAGTCTCATGTTTTTTCAGCAACATTCTTAATTATATGAACGTCCGGACAAAGAAGTATAAAAAACAAAATGTGGAAATACTTTCCAGTCCGTAAGAAGGCAGGAGATACTGGTCTCCACAGGTTCTGCTCAGCAAGTTTAAAAAGGTGATCCTTCTATTTTCAGTTAAATGGAACTATTTCCCACAGAGTTAGGAGATAAATTACTGTATGCATTAATTATAGAGAATGCTGGGGCCTCTCAAGAAATACATGCTTAAATACTGGGTCTGAGTGCTGGGTCTAAGTGGATGCTACCATCTTTTTTTTTTTTTTTTGCGCCACATATATATTAGCTAATAGCACTCCTAAGGATTTCAGATCCATTCCTGAGTCTTCTCAAATCACAGGTCAAGTGAGTGGAATGATTTTACAGTTTAAGAGCCGGCCATAGGGAAATCAATGCAGCCCTTTTTCAGCACGGAACATTTGTCATAAGTTTTTTGCTAACAGTGAACAGCTCCAGTGTACATGTGCAGATTCATACAGACAAAAAGAGAGGACAGCAGAGCTCAAAATGCAGTACTATGCTAGGAAATATTTTAAATGTCCCAGGAAAACCCTGGGTTAGCAAATCTCTCTGTTAATTGAAAATGAAAATTCAGATTATTACCTCATCATCACTCTAGTTATTTTTTTTAACAAGATAAATCTGCACCAGGTCTCAGCAGAAAATGAAGTATCTGACATCTTTTTATTCATCACACATTTTTTCACAAGGCATATTCAATCATTTATTTCAAGCCTTAATCATTTAAGGCTATAAAATTGATTCAAAATAGAGGTCAGTGTACAGGTATATTCTGACTTCTCCCATGGAATGCTAATGCATTTAGCTGTACGGAATTTTCCATGGTAGATTTTGACTTGACTTTGAGCAAAGACTAAACACAGCATTCCTGACCAAGCTAATACTAGGCATCCACAGGTAAATCACAGCCCCAGTGCATAGCTGAGGTTTAAGCTCAGAAGCTTAAAGAAAAGTTCGCTTCAGGAGGTTTATTTAGTACCAGCCAGCATAAACAGCAGTTGTTGTTTAAAATCTGCCATGGCAGTATCAGCTTTGTAGACTGAAAAAGCCCTAAGCAAAAAAAGGTTTCTAAAGGAGCCTCTGTTTATTTTCTCTAATAGCATGCTAATTATGCTGAAAATTGGTATGCTGAATGTCTTGGTGCACTCTATATTTCTCTCTCTAAAAAGCACTGTATTTCTTTCACTTCACACACACACACACACACACACACACATTTGCTTCTGATAAGCTTGGGGCAGTAATAAACATATCTCATCTATGGCTAACCACCCTGCACCCGTTAAACTAGTTTGCTTGCATGTTAGACTAGGCAAATCCCATTTGGTATCATGCTAGCTCTTTCCCATGTATATATATACATATATATAATATTATTTCCCATATAATATATATATATATGTTGATATGCAAGTCAGGTGACTCTACAGTACATTAGCTCCTTCATTTAAATATAGATGTTAGAATTGCTTTTCCCTGCTTTGTCTCTTTTGTTCCTCAAGACTGCTTCAGCTAGTACCTTGGGAGTTCCACAACAAGTTTTCTTTTCTTTCTTGACCTTGATACCTGTGATTTCCCTTAAATTATTCTGTGACCTGTTCTTTCCTTACCTGGGAATATCCTCATAATCCTTTTTTGTTAGTTTTAATACTACTAAACATCTAGCTACACTAAAGCATTTTGGAAGTCAGCAGCAAAAGTGCATTAAACATTCAATATTTTCCATATCATCCATTATTTGCTGCCTCTTAAGTAACAGATATATATTTCCCCAAGTCTTTCCCCTGCTTCTAGTGAAATTATTCTCTTTGATTCACGGTCAATATATTACAGCTGAGAACATTTAGACAACAGCAATCCTGAAAGAACTGTACTTTCATCTTTGAAACTTTGCTTGATTTGCAAGCATTAGATAAGATTACCTAACTTACTTTAAGAGCAGACTAAAAAATGTAGACTAAACTGTAGAAGTCCGAATGGCTGAAGCTAAGATACCAGACCCTAGGACTACTCTCAAATCTTGTAAACAAGCAGTCATTTCCATGGAGTTGTGCGCAGTTGTGTAAACAATGATTTTACTTCAGTTTATCCTCTTACTACTCTAGGTTGTGGCTTTTCCCTAGGGACATCAGTTTGCTGTAACTGGACTTTGTATAGTAGTAAGCATGTTTTCAGTGTCATTATTCATTTTCCAGCACTGTATTGCTGTTCCCCTCTTCTTTTAGCAATGACCCATAACATTACACAAACAAGAAAATTTTATCTATGACAGTGACAAAAAGACTTTACATCAAACCAGGCAATAGTAGTCAGAACAAGGACATGTACGCTACTCACGAAGGCCTTGACAAGAAGCACAGAGCCAGATTGTTTACACTGACTTTTACCTGCTTACATTTTCACGCTTTAGCATGGCAGTTATGTATGATATGTATACTAATGCACGGTCTTTGGGAAATAAAAGTGGTCAACAACACAACTGTATTTCCTTAAGTAAGCACGCTTGGTTACGATTTTTCCTCATATGCTTATTTTTGAAAGGTAATTTCTACCTGGTTTTACTACCTTTACACAAAGAAAATGAATGACATCATGAATGACTCTGATTTTCAATGCAGACAGAAATCACCTGCATCATTTTTAGTAGGTAAGAACAGCAGCTGATAGAGAGAGGTGTTTTTGAAGCATATGCTTACACCTGCTTTATGTATTTTAATGTAGCAGTACTGGCCTGGGGAGAAGGAGAAAAGAAATTCAAACATACATACAGTAGAGATTGTTCAGAATTCTTCTTGTATATATATACGTACACACGAGGAAAGATATACAGATATCTGCAATTAGCCATCATTGCTTTCATATTCAGTAGTACAGATACATTAGTGATTATCCTAGGACAAATGGAAAGAGACTTTGGCTCCAGATTGCTAAAACACATAGAAAGGAAAAGAAAAAAATTGGCTATGCTTATTGCTTTTTTTTGAAAGTAACCTAACGGGATAGAAACCAGGAATTACAGTACTATGCTTGACTTACCTTTTTTAGTCTAACTAGTTTGTAATAAACATTTAGGCAAGACAGAAACAGTTCCCTTTGCCTCTCAGTTCACTTTGAACTCACTAGACTAGTTGTACACCACCATGCTAACATGAAAAGAGACATCATCTGGTGCAAGTACACAGAGCACACACTTGTCAGTGTTTATGATTGCAGAAGTTAAGCTGCTTTCAAGTCACATTCAAAAATGTTGAAAGTGTGCATCTTTTGATAGTCTGCCATTAGTGTATAGATATATAACCAGTATGGCTACAGCACATCATAAAATTTTATTTCCTGTAGATTTGTCTGCCACAGAACATTTACTTGCTGTCAAAAAGGTAAAAAATATGCTAACAGCCCCGGGTTTCCTCTACACACACTGAAATTGCTGAAACCATCCCCATGGCTACTGTTTTTCCCTTCTTGCAAAATCTGATGTACACTGCTTTTGAGGTGTGGGGAAAAATCTATCTTTGGAACTGGATTATTTTCATATTGGTATCTGGGGAACAGCAACTTCTGGAGGTATGATTTAATTTGGGCTCCTCGGTGACACTCAGGCAAGAGCCCGCCACATGGCACTTCACGTCCTGATTTTATTGCAAAAAATCTTCACAGGAGTGACGTTTCTGCAGTTTGTTAGATCCGTGGATTGTTCCAGCAGATAGGAGTGTAGAGTGGGACCACTGCCAGCTCAGTTGTTTCACTGCTTCCAAATGTACAGGTGCTAAAAAGTCTCTCTGGTGCCATCTCACATAGCAAGTGTTTTCCCTTCTGTGCCTTTGTTGCAGGGCTCTTGGTACAACACCAGAACTCTGCAAAGAAGTGGGTGAGCAGCAGCTTCAGCTGCCAAGAGGTAAAGTTAGAGCCTGATCCTGTGCCACCAGTGCTTGTTTCGACAGGGAAAAAGCAGTTCCTGATGCCTGCAGGAGCTTCGATGAAGTTCCCCAGTATCATCAAGTTAGCTAAAGGCTTTTTATGGCCATTTTGTTAATAACAGACTCTCTCCTACATTTGGGTTTTCCCTCCTAATGTGAAAAAGCACAGGTATGATCCCATATCACCGTGAACAAGCACAAGTCTGTTGATTTACTGCTTTTACTCTGACCGCACCCTGGAGAAGATAAAACAACTCATTTTGCGCTCACCTTCAGGCAGCCAAACTCAGGCTTGCGGCTGGGCACGACCCCTGCACTCAGCACACATTTAGCCAGCCTGCGTCAGCCTGGGGTAGGCTGGGGGCTTTCCAGCACCCAGGGCAGAGCCGCTCTTGCCTGACTCCAGGTGCTGTCAGGAGCCTGAGGAAATTCTTCCTAATGGTCACCAGCTCCGCTGGGCACGCATAAACCCAGACCTGAACCAACTGCTGAGTGCTGGGCCGAGCGGAGGTGGCCCTGGGAGCTGGGGAGACCTCGCGCCCAGAAGGCCATGCCAGCCAAGTCACTTCAGCTTGACAATGTTCCCTTTTTCTGTCAATGTTTCACAGGCCCCAAACTCCTTTTCTTACATATTCCAGGTAAATATAAATGTTCATTTTTAATATCTTGATTTCTAGGTATATTAAAAAAAACACAAACACACACACAAAATTCAACAGAGAAAGTTACTGTAGGATACATCCAGCCATATGCTGCCCACTTATAAGCTATCAGAAGGGTGACAGTGACATAACCTTGTCACCCTAAGAATGGAAGATGCCCACAGCTTTCCAAAGCATGGTCCTGAGGCTAAACGTTCTGACAGGAAAGTCTCACCTGGAGCTCTATTTTAATCCACAAGTAAAAGACAGCAGTTAATGGAGTTATTTGCATAAAGAAGAAACATTTTTAAATACTTACAGCTGTAGTACAACAGACTCAGCACAGCTTTAGGAGAGTAGAGACGTGGTGCTGTTCTGACCCATGCCATTGCCTTGCTGCGGGCTCTTGGGTGAGGCATCGCCCGCTGGCGGTTTGTTTCCTCTCCCTCTCCCACTCCCACTCCCAACCAAGCTGCAGTCTGTGTGGGGCACGATATACCTTCGGTACGATGTTGCACAATACCTAGGATGACTCCCCCCATAGGATCTCTAAGTGCATCTGTAAAAAATGCCTAAAATATCTTTCTCCCCCTCATCCTCTCTGGTATTTTTTCCTCATAGGAAAAGCATTTGTTCCACGTGAAGACACTAAGCTTGGTAAGCATGCCTGTCCCTCAGAGCACCACTTCGGGATCTCTGCTCTCACCCACCTGGCTCGGCAGATTGCTGAACCTTTAACAGCAACAGCTTTTTTCCACTCTGTGTGGCATAAAATTCTTGGGAGAAGACCACCCCACAACATTTAGTGCTTGCCAGTGGGGGCCAAAATCTCAATGCTAAATTTTCCTTCTATCCCATACCACACAGTAAACGAGGCCTGACAGGAAAAGGTTTTACTTCTGTAGATGTTGTCACACATACAGAGGAAATCCCCAGTTCCAAAAAGCCTCAACAGACTAAGATCTCAAAATACTTCCTAACTGAAAAATCAGGAATAACTGCTTGGAAAATTTATACGGATTTTGTTGATTGTTTCAAAATAGTGCTTAATATTCAGCATTTAAAATGTTAATAGTGCCATTAGTTTATATTTTTCAATGAAAGGTACTCTAAAATTAAACCTCTTCATACAGTTTCATTTAGAAAATAACAGAATTAGATATATATATAAATGATTAAAAATAACTTCTTATAACAATTCCAAGTAGATTGTTATCTGAAGAAAAAGGATGAGTTGTAGTGAATTGGCAGCTTCTGGCATTTTTTTTTTCTAAAATATTCCAAAACAATTATAATCCAGTAATAGCAGTAACAATTCTGAACTCCATTTGTGTGTCTTTGCTTTCTCCCACATCTGTGAATGCTCCCAAGATTATAGAAAGAACAGAAAGCCAATTTTCAGCATTTGAAAAAAAAATGCATGTTGTGGAGATAACGGTGCATTCTCGTGCGTACGCATACAAATACCCCCCTGCCACACACACACTGTCTGAACACACAGGAACACAGTTGATTAAAAAAAATCATCCAACCAATAATTTTTAAATGAAATGTGAAGAGTCTGAAATACACATTACCACAAGACTTCGATTGGAAGAGTTTTCCCCAGTATGAATTAAAATGTTCATATCTCAGTCCTGTTAGTGCTTGGAACAACTCGATTCTACCTCAAAGCTTGTTGCATTTCCCACTAAACAACTATAAATACTGAGTGCTAATGGGGGCTGAGGGTCTGAGTCAGGCTCACTTTGGCAAAAATGTGAAAATCGAGTTATTTCATTTTTTTCTGAAGAGCCCAGGCATGTTTCCCCACGGAAGCTGGCAAGGGCTTTCCAAGGAGCTCTCAATGCCTGCAGGCTTCAAACTGGAGCAAAGCTTGGGCCATAGCAGTTCTCTTTGGACTACTATTTCAGCAAAAAGCTGAGCTTTGCATCAGAATAATGTTGGTACAAACACAGCAGTGATTTGAGCCTTGTGTGTTATTTGTTGCATTATTTTATTTACAATAGCTTTAGATGTCTTCTATCAATACCGCACAATATCCACATTCAGTTTGGTGCTCTCCTCATTGTAAGTACAATAGCATGTACCTAATTCCTGCTATAACGTCTGGTTTAAACTCAGACCTCGCAAAGCTGCATTTGAGCTGAAACCAATCTCTGTATCTGGGGGTTTGCTGCTAGTCAAAATATTTCTATTTTTATTGTCATTGTATCTTTTTACAAATTCCCAAGTACACACAGAATAAATACCTCTAACTCCCTGTAGAGGTTTTGAGTACAATAGACATTTATGACAAGTAAATTTCTGAGGAAACATTTACAATGCATATAATTTTCATGTTAAATCAGACCTTCAAAATAGATTTTTTTTTCTTTAAGTGTTTCACAATTTTTACAGCAAAAGCTTGAGGAAAGAGTGTTTCCTTTCTGAGAAATAAAGCAATAAGGTAATTGCAGGGCTGCAGTGAACCATTTGGCAAAAGCTGCTCACCATCTTTGAGATTATCCCTATGGTAGATATTACTTTTTCTCATAAACCTTAAAGCAGCCATTAAATGAATAATAAGGAATAAGCCTGGAAAAATACCTGTATTTTGCCATGAAGCCAAAAGAATATTGGTATGTTACTGCTTTATTCTCAGGAGCTAATGGAAAGACAGAGTAAGAGATTAACTGAAAAAGAAAATGATCAGATCACGTTCAGTGTGAATACAAGATGAGTCTTAACCTGAACAGCAAAGAAGAACGGCAGACACTTTTAGGGAATCAATCTATTGCATTTTTTAATAATGTGATATCCTCTCATTTTTCTAGCTTGCAAGTTATGAGTCCAAAGAAAAGAAAAATTCAAAGATAGGAATAGCAGAATCATCTAACTGCATTGGTACTTCTCAAGTATTTCCCCCTGAGTTTTCATTTGATGCAAGACCAGACGGCTAGAAATCTGGATGACCATGGGCAACAGCGAGCAGGCAGAAGTACTGTCTAAATTACACAATAATGGGAGCTGCATTTCATGAACTAGGAAATTAAAAATAAACAAACAGTTATTAGCACTGGAAAGTGTGGATTTCACACTTTCCAGCAGCGTGTAACATGTGCTGCTAGCTCCAGGAATTTGTGAGATCATACTATATAAAGTAACTGGTTGCTCTTTCCAGGCCAAAGCAGGGCAGCGAAATTTATGAGCAGACAAGCCAGAAATGCTGTCAGCACCTACCCTGTTTTTAGCCACTCTGCTGTAATATGGTAATCATAAATATTAAGATATGTATCAAATACAGATGCAAAATATTTAAGATGCCTATTCTACAGAGTTCAAATGTTTCACTGACACATGTGTTGACACACCTGAAGGCTGGAGGTAGAGCTACAGAGATCATGAATATTTATGAACACCTGCTTTTTATTATGAGAAGTGAATCCCATCACATCTTTAATTTGGATTTGCAACCCCAGTGACATTTCTAAATATGACATTGAACACACTTTCCTAAGAAATTTTTTTATAAAATAAGACTTCTGAAATATTAATCAATATATAGCCATCCCAGCTAAGAAAATAAGTATAGATCTAAATCAGTCTTTAGTGTAATAAACTCATAACTGAATTTAGCTTTCTATGTGAAGTAGCAGCTCTGGTGTCACAAAGATTGAATGATAACTCTGATCTTCACTGTGGGTTATGTGGCAAAATGGACTGACTTTTCAAAGCCTTTGAGCTGCAAGCAGTTCCATGAAACAGTTTACTCAATGCTGTGTGTTACTGAAGGCTCACTGATGAAAACACCAAAAGATTTCTCCTTCCCCATGTTCAACAGCCTGATCATAAACCACATTTCATAAATCACATTTCTGACATGCCAATGCAAGGAATTTTTTGGCTGGTTCAGACTGTAATTTGTGCAGTGCTGTAGGATTTCTTTGAATTACTTTGTGTGCATTTGAACCAACATATTTTAATCTCAGGATTTCATACAGCAGTTATGTTGGCTCTGTGGCTGTTGCCAGCTCTCCACCAATTTTATAAATCCAGTAACTTATAGTCGCAGTTTGTGTTTCAGTCTAGGCTTGAAAACATACTATATGAAATGGGAATATGTTGTAAAGCAGGACATGGATTTACATGGCACCTGGTCTTAATCACACATTATGGTAAGTATGGGCTGCTGTGAGCTACAGTTACATTTCAGAGAGCTCTCAACAGTAGCTTTGTTAGTTAGCAATGTTTTGCACTTATTTCTTAAAGTAACGTGCAAAAAAACAGTAGAAGGAAATAACTAGTGGGATTTCTAGTGGAACTGTAGAACACCAGCCTAGCCTGTGACTGCATTCACAACCTCATTAACCATTTCAAGTAGTCACATTGGCAAGAAAATTGTATGCTTTTGCACTGAGTACATAATAGCAGACATGAGCAAAGGTGCCTCTGCACATCTTGTCTTATGTGAAAAAGAAATTACTGTTGAAGTTTGGGAAGCTATTTTCAAATAAAAATGAAATTCTGCTGCTGAGGAGTCCTGTAACGACTACGTTTGCATGAATAAATGACAATGTTTATACACTGTAGTAATATGTAGAGCTTGACTCCCATCCCTCTGGATCATCATAATAATGTGATGTTACTCTTCCTGAAGATGCCAGAAAGCAGTATTTTCAAGAAAGTCAGAACAGCTAACATTCACTACCAGTCTAATCCAGAATTAATGTGCCATAACTGTGTATAATATACAGAAGAAAAGCAACAGAATATCATTATAATGCAACAAAAGCTAATTTATGGAGTCTGTACCTAAATAACTGCTAGGATACTGGCAAGGTTTAGGTCCTTATGAATTCAAGGTTGTTTAAAAGCATAAAGGCTTTACTGACACACTATTATTTTATGCACCTGCATTGCTTATGTAATGTAGCAGTATGTTTGCAGTGTCACATTATGAGCAGCCTCATCACCTGCAGCTAAGAAACTTTTTCAGTTTGAAACTAATCCTGCTCAAGAGAAGAAACAGTGAGAACACTTTCTTGAACAGCTGCCCATCTCTTGGGCAGCAGAGGGCTGCTTCAAAGCACCATTTGCCCCTTGACCTACAAAGCTCCTTGCCCCCCTACAAAGTTCAGCAAGCTTGAGAAGGGACTGTCCAGGTGGGGATCAGAATTGCTGTCGGATAACCTCTCTGTGCAGCACCCTCCCTCAGGGCAATAGCCCTGGGAAGGTGTGCTAATCGTGTCCATATTCCTGCTCTGCATCCAAGATATTCCCAAGGGCAAATCTAGCTCAAATTGCAGATGAAGTGTTTTCATTACACAATGGCTTTGCCATACCAGATAAAGATGTATCTTCAGCAAATATCCTACAAAGTCCACCCCTGATAAACAGCCTGGCTCCTTGCTCATGTCTGGCATTTCCTTCTGGATCCTCAGTACTTGATGATTTCAGAATCTATGCCTCTTTCTCTCATTGCAAACCACCAACACACGTGAAAAGGAAACAATAAAAAAGGAAATGACATAAAGTAAGCCTTTCAGACCTGACTGCAAACTTCTGGATATTTTTTCTGTTGATTTAGCTTTTCCTGAAGGTACGCAGTCTCCTACTTTCTGATTTACCATTGGCAAGTGGAACAAATAGAGCTCTAACAGCAGAGAGACAACTTTGAGTCCTCACTTCAAATTATACAAAATACTCTCTGATTTTGCTTCATAAAGACATTAATAGGAAGCTTGCATTGATTTCAAAGAGAATAAACTACAGTTAAGAATGAGGTTAAATTAGTAGCAAAAAAAAAATCATTTTATCTAGGACCCACAAAAAGTGAAGAGAGTATACAAATACTCTAATACAAATATCCAGAAATGGATAGGACGGTATAGGACTCAGACATGGACAAAAATGACACTTGATTCCTTCAAAAAACAGCAAGTAATGGTTCTGTGTATTGTCTTCACAAAAATCATCAGTTATCTCTAAATTTGTCTGGAGATTTTAAACGGTAAACACAGAGGTTTCTGCCTATGTGTTGACCCAGATGACTCAGATTTCCTCTGGGATTTTCTTCAAGGGACAGACTCTCCCTAACAGTCTCTGCTTAGGTTAGCAAGAGACCATTGCATCAGTGAGAAAGGTGAAAAGGCTGTAGAGTGTGTGCTTTGAGACTTTCAGAAAAAAAATACTGAAAAATAGTAACAACAGTCATAAAATGAATGCAGACTAACCCATTATTTCTGTATATTATACGTCTTAATATATTCAAAGTAGATATCCAAGTCATATTGTTTGCACTCATCAGGTTAAAAAAAAAAGTAGGATTTTTATCCTTCTTTAGATGGGATTTGTCTAACATTTCTGGATAAGATCTGGGACAAACAGAAAGCAGAACTGTCATATTCTGATTATCATTCTTCCTTACATGCTTGGGGAGGGCGAAGACCACTATTTCCCACAACTACTGCAAAATTCTTAATGTACTAGAGATTTTAGAGCATATAAACAAGAATTAAAAATTCTATCTTTCTTAAAACACTGAACCTTTCTTTTATTAGTGCTTATTCCACAGATGGGCATGGTTTATTTTTGTGTTCTGAATTCTAGCTTGGTTTTCACAGTACAAAATTACAAATTCAGATCTGAATTTATAAATCTGCTTTGTTTTATCATCCCACTCCACTTTCAAAAATGGGAAAGCCCTTTCTTAAAATCCATATGCATGATTTTTTTACTTTCAGACAATCCTTTCTTTTTCTTTCCCTCCTTTTATTACAGTTCTTAAACCAGAAAATGTCCAAGTAATTAAATCTTTGCCAAAGTTTGTCTCTGCTATCCATCTTCCAATTAAGAGCAAACTCATGTTTCAGGTGAGTACCCTTTTACAGTGTAACTCCCATTACACACAGGGTCACTTATTCAGTGGAAAGTTGCTACAGGAGAATTGAGCTGGGTAGCCACAATACGTTTTTTCTCTCAGAAACCGGAGCAGCTCTCTCTGGTTATTATGATCTTCGTTGCTTGCCTGCTGCTTCCTAATCTTTCAGTCCCTGTGCTTGGACTCACTTACAATAAACCATTTTAATTAAAGCTCTCTATCTCAGTATTAGGTCAAAAAGAAAGATTCAAGAGGTGATGAAGGTTGTCTAAAAATACATTCATTTCATTATATTACTGGAATATGGGCTGTGAATCTATGCTAAATCCAGCTTTTACATAGCAACACTTAACTTGTCAATCCAAATCGCTTTTACACTGTAGTTAGTTTTATCTTTTTGTACAGAACAGCTTCTCCTGGTCCTACTTTGTATATTTATTTGTTTACTGTTATGCATTGAAGTATTGAAAAAATTAGTTTTTCAGAGAAAATAGTTCTGAATTCTTTAGAATATTTATCTCCTGTCTATTTGAAAGGTGTAATTCTGTAACTGTAACTTCCAGTTGTAACTTCAGATCTGATTCACTTCACATCAGCTTCATGTAATAGACTTATTTTAACTGTTCTGAGCAAAATTTTGAACAACAGGTATGCAACAAGACTCCACTACTTTAAATAATGGTCAGATGCACAAAAAATGGGAGGAAAAATATCTGTCTTGTGTTAGGTCATCATGAGTATTAGAAAGCTTTACTGCCTTATATCATTAGCAAATATCTGTGACAACTCTTCATAAAGGTGAGAAAGCCAATACTTTGCAATGTTTCAAGTAGACAATGACCTCTCAACCTATGTAGGCAAAGCAGTGACCATAATGCAGTTAGAAATAATCCAAGAATAATGTGGTTAGATTACAAAAAAATGTTATTGGGGAGTGGAGTAGCTGGCAGTAGCATATCCAGCTGTAATCTCTGCATGAAGATGGCATCACTTTGCAGCCCAGTTGTCAAGGGCAGATGTTCTGATAAGCACATTTCAATTAATCAACATGATCTTCCAGTGAGCCCAAGCAAGAAAGCTTTTCTGTCTTATTTTTTTTTGTACAAAGAAGCATACTTCTGCACTAACAAGTATTGCCGAATTAGTGTTATCTAGCTAAGAAAGGATTTTCTGTTAATAGTCTGTGGAGAATGCTGAGATGACTTGAAACAATGCAAGTCCTTTCGAATAAACACATTTCCAAAAGAAAAAAAACTACTGACAGAAAAGACCTTGGATAGATTTTTTTTTTTTTTTAGATGGGGAAAGAAATAAATATTTTAATGAAGAAAAATATATATTAAAAAGCTTTGCAAGAGTGCGCAAAATGCATTTGAATAATCTGCAAAGGCTATTAATTGGACCGAAAAAAGTCTATTTCTAGATTTCCTTTTTTTTTTTTTTTTTTCCTGCCACCTCTCCGTATTGGGCACAGAAAGGCCCACTAATGTCCTTGCTTTTTCAGCCCAACTAGCACAATCTGAGTAAACCCAGCCAGGAAGCAAACAAACAAACAAACAAAACCATTTCATTTAAGCGAAGAGTTACAATCTGAGCTCTATTCTTGTGTCAAACATCACATAAGAAATATTCACAGCAATTTCTTGCCATCAAATGATAAATCATTAAATCCCTAAAGGCAGAAAAACAGTATACTAATGTCCAAGACTTTATTAATCAATTTATTTAAGGGGACACAGTAAAGAGATAATCTGTATACCAGCTAAATCTGGAAATCTGTGCCAAACTCATAGGCATCTGGTACTGAAACACAAAGGATGAAAGATTGTTGCAATTTTAATTTGCTTACTACTGGTGTTCTTCCATTTGCTACAGAAATACAGAAACATCTCTTTGGGAAACTTCTTGTATCCACAGGAGAACTCATACACACACGACCTTGTAACATATCCAGACTGACTTCCACAATTCAAAATTTTCAGTATTTTTGAGTGAACATTTGCATGCTGAGTGTCTGTGAGCAAACGACCATTTCTTTTCAGGATACTTCATCAACATGAACAAATCTTTACTGGACTAGGTAACACATCTGAACTCAAAATTACTCTTCCTGAATGGCTCTTTATAGCAAGGTTCAGTGACTAGACTTCCAAAGTTGCTGAGTACCATAGCTCCAGGTAAAGTCAGCACAGATTCTGGGTGCTCAATGTAATTCTGAGAGGAAAAAAAAAAAAAAAAAGCTTCGATTCAGGTACTTCGAATGGAAGGGACTGGCAGTTCAATCACTACGCTTACAGAAGGGGAACTGGTTTATGATCTGCACCATCCCTGCTGCCTTCACTGGGACTGCAACATTATGAATTATTCTGCTAGTGCATAGTTTTTATTGCATACCTAGTCCTGGCAGTGATCAGTATAGAGGTGATAATAATATAAAGGCTTTAAGTAAAGGCTTAAATCGTGAGTTTCAACTGAATCTGAATGGGATATGTTTAAAAGATTTTCACCTACAATAATCCTTTCATGGTGAAATTATGAGAGCAAAAGAGGTGATGAGACAAGACTGAAAGAAGCAGATGTTGAAAAGATGAACAGTCAATACTAAAGCAATCTTCCAGGATAAAGCAGCTGATGGATACAGCCCATAGCTTGCCAATGACGGCTTGGCTAACAGCACTGCTCTGTGAGAAAACCAGCTGATCTCTTTTCTTTATGACATTATTTACAGCCCCTCTCAAGCTTTATTTCTTACTTTGAAGGAATTCTTGACAGAACACAATCAAAAGCTTATTTCTGACAAAGCTTCCATGAGAGTTTGTGCCTAGGCATACCAGGAGGCGCCTCTGCCTATTTATCTGCATGTTAGCCAACAGAATACTTTTCAAAACCTGGCTTTGTGTTACCAGTTGTCGGTACAGATTGAGTTTTGGAGAAAAAAACTACTGGGAGAGAGCAGGCAGACATTCAGAAAGCCCGCTTTTTTTTTTTTTCTTCTTTTTTTTTTTTTTCTCCCATGATTTGGTTTCTTTGCACTGCCTGAACACTGTAAAGCAAACTGTCCACAACAGTCAGACAGAGGATTGTCCTAATGTGTGAAAGTACTATACTCTACAAAGCTGTTAGATTTCTCTCCTACATGAGCAATGCTTCCTCTTTCTGCAGCAAAGGAAAAAAAAAAAAAAAAGGCAAAAAAACTTTTCGCACAGCAGCCAGATGTGAGGTCTGCTTTGATACTAGAAAGTATACATGGCAGCAACACCACTGTGATCTTTGCAGCTCTGACTTTGTAATCTCTGCTCTTGTATTCTGCTTGGAAAAACAATGCTTTTTCAGACTGAGTCCATTTTGGCTGCATTGGAACCATAGTCTTAACCTTAATATGAATAGCACTGCTGCTTCAGAGTTTTTAGACATTCTTCTTCATCCCCAGAGCAGGATATGTTAGCTGTCATCTGCAATACTGGGCTCTTATTTCACTTAAACGTTTCCAAGAGCTGAATTTGTGACTTATGTAACTGTGATTGCTAAATCAGTGAAGTATTTCTTAACCTTCAGCTGATTCCCTCATGTTTATTTTGATAATGCTATTGTTTATCATTTAATCCCTATTCTTAATAAGGTGGAGTCTTCTCTTAGTCCTTTGGTAGGTCATTTTGTCTCTTAACATATTGGTAGTACTGAGATTTCATGGCCAACTTAATGACAAAGAATATTATATTGTACCGTACTGCAGCATTACAGACTAGCAGGATGCCTTCTGATGTGTGAATGATCAAATGCTTACTTTAAAAGGAGCCGGAGATGGCCATCTGCAGTCATAGATATTTCCATATGCTTAGGATACGCATGTGTCCTGTGTTGCAGAGAATCAGGTGTTATTGTCTTTCTACCACTTGGCATTACAAAAAATGTATATTTCTGTGAATGATGACTGACTACAACAATTCTGGCATTGACAGAAAATGCTGCTATTGTAAGATATGCAAAATACAGCTTCCAGCAGAGACCAGCACAGCATGGTTCTTAAAAGCCTGGCCAGAAAGACTCTCCAGTTTTTCAACAGAACCTCTCTTTACTGAGCACTGTGGTTTCAGCACAACTGCATAAACCCAGACTTTAACAAGTCACAAAGACAATACCAATTTGAAGATACTTCAACAGCTACATTTTCTTTCTTTGTTGTTGTGGTAGACCCACTGGGATCACTGAAAGCATTCAGAGTCTGAACTTTCACACATTCTGCACAAACACCAAAAAAGTATAAAACACAATCTGCCTTTTACAAATAGATCATAGCCACAAGATAGATGCTGACAGTTGAATAAATTTTCTCCAGTGCATGACTACAGGCAATCCTATAGAAATAGCATCTTCCTTGTTTTCAATGGTTCAAATAAGCACACTGCACATGGGAAATTGATCAATGATGCAGCCTGGTTTTGCTTCACTGAATTTAATAAGTTACAATTCTAAAATTAATTCCTAAAAAAAAACCCTCTTTGAGTTTTGTAACCTCAATGTTCAATCACTTGCCAGCTGATCATTGTCCGTCTCCAGAAAACATCTCTGAGCCATTCATGTCTTGAACTTGATGACATGTTGAAGATGCCTGACCTCAGCAGAGGGATATTTCAGATAGCGCTGTGTGTTAGTTTATTGACTGAAAGAAGCAGATGAGAATCAATGATAAAAATGTCTCTGATAGCAAATGGACAAGAATCTGATCTGCTTCCCATTGAATTTAATGTCCTTTTTCAGTGATTTTAAATGGACAGCAACTTACACACACCAAAACCCCTGACAGTAAAAAGCAGGAGAGCCATCACATTTACCATTCACCAATGGCACACAGCTATACTCCTCTCAAAAAAACCCACTGTGATTAATGAAATATACTGAGTGGAAAGATACTTTCCAATTTTCCTGGACACCAACCAGCAGTGTTTAAAAAATACATATTTAAAGCAATGATGTTTGGTATCATGCTCTACCAGCCCATCCCTTTTACACTTTTCTTTCATTGCTGGCATTAATTTAGAGTTGTATTTTCAGCTTCAAGTAATCCATTTGTGTGCATGCTCAACATCAGCCAGTCACCATTTTTTCTTTAATCTTTTACTGTTTGCATCTTGAATGATTTGGATGACTGGGTAGTTAATCCACATTTTTACTTCATGTATATCAGCTCTTCCTGCTTTAAAAATAGCTTTTTACACTACGTTAAAATGTGATACATTATTCTGATAAACCATTATGTTCTCAGCAATTCAGCTTTACAGAAATACTTTTGTCTTCCTTAATATCCTTGATATTGTAATTCCATTTCTGAGAAGCATAAGTGCATATAAAGATACCTTACTTTTTCAGCATAACATGCAGGGAATACATCTTTAATATCTCAACTAAGTCTCACAAGTTGCCTGCAAAACTCTCCATGTATCTCAGAGAGACATTCCCCTTCCTATCAGAATACAACATACTCACCCCTCAGATAAGACTGTTCTTTTGAAGCAGAAATGCCTCTTTTACATTTGACTTCTCTCTCTTTCAGGTTTACATGCCCCTTGGAGGCAAGCTAGCAAATTACACAGGAAAATTTATGTGATAAGTCAGTCATTTCTTATGCAAATATTATGTTCTGCTTCAGGGTGTATCTGTAAGCTGCATCAGATATTTACCTCAGTTTTTGAAAGTATTTCTTCTAGAGCAAAATGCTATGTCTCGTAGAAAGGAAATTATAGTGAAGTTTGTGAAGAAACAATCTGCAGGCATTTTAAAAGGCATTATTGCTATAATTGGTGAAGAATACTCAATAAGATTTTGCTGCCTAGCAGTTGTCTACCTATTTACAATTCCTATTGGATCACTGAAAATTACAGGGATGAAAGAAACCAAGGAAGCTTGCTCCTCAGATTACATTACTTCTACCTGGTGACAATATATTTGTTTAACCCTTTCTGACTCTGTTCACATTTACTTTCCCGTCAACAGTCTCTGGTCTTCATGGTGTGAAGCAGAAGAAATTAATTCACTATCTCCTATCACTATTTCTTACTACTGCTTTTATATTTCGTCCAATTAGCAATTGGCATATTTCCTTGACTACATGTGACGACTTGAGAAACATATTCAAAATGACTTGATTATTTTAATTGATTGAATATACTCATAATTAATGCTCAGATGTCAATGTTAGCTCTTACAAAATTAAAATGGCCTGATTCTGAGTTCCTAAAGTTAAATGTTCCGACCCAATTTCAGATATACTGTGCTAAATCTGCCCCACAGAGCATTAAAAAGGTCTTGAGAGCACTGTTCTAAAGGGTGCAAAAGCAAGCCCTAGCTATATGGGCTTCCTTCTTGGAAAAGTAACACATCTGAATTAAGTGGGGGATACAGAAGAAACTTTTTTAGATGTTGAAGTTCCATTATGCAGCTGTTCTGATGCAGCCATTACCATGACTGAAAATTCCAGGGATTTTTGGCTTCAAGGCAAAAATTCAAGGTTACTCTAACAGGTTTCTCTGTATTTGATAATACCTATTTTCTGCTAAGGACAAATTAGTTTAGAAATTCTTCTGCCTTGCACTGCAATTATTTTTTTCATCAGTTAGAGCAACTACCAATTTACCACACTTTGTGACCTGCATTAGCTTGGTTTAGAAGCCAATCTAACTGTAATAAGCCTTTCTGAGCAGGAAGAGCCTCAGCGTTCACTATTCAGGAGATGGAGAGAGACGATACCATCAACATTCCTTATCAGATATAAATGCACGCTGTTCTGACTCAATTCTCTGAGAGCTATGAATGGATTAGTTCCCCATAACATTTCATCTGAAAATTCTGTAAAACAAATAATGTATTGTCTCCATGAAAAAATATATATTCATTTTAGTTTCTAGTTTTCATCTGTTTTCATTATCGGTATTTCATTAAGTATGTCATATTTGACAATAACTGCACATAAATATATATATGACAGTGATGATGCCAATACTGTATATCTGAAGATAACACAAAAGCAAAGAAATGGTGAGCTACATACATAATTGCATTTGCAAAAGATAACCATTACTAACAGTTTCTTACAGAAGTCAAGAAATTAGAAATATTTATTAAGAAATAAAGCTTACCCCCCTCTTTCTGAGCAATATTGTTTACTGCATTATCTAATACAGAAATTAAATTTGACATTCCATGAAATGTTTTAGATGTACTGTCAGATTGCAAGCTAGAGTTCCCCCCCTCAAGGTTCATCAGTAAAATACCATGAATTTCATGGTTAAAACACTGAGCAGCCAAATGATGTATTTCTGTATCTACAGCATTTTTACTAAAAAAATAAATTACAATTCTGCCTTTGTGAAAACTAGACAACACCTATTTGTCTGGAGATTGACTTTGGGATAAATATCCCTAGGAACCAAGAACTCAACACTTCTATTACAAGTGCAAAACACAGTTCTTTTATCTTCCTCTCTCTAGCACAAATACAGATCTCACATGTAAAAAATAACAACAGAGAACCATACCAAAGGAAAATACTTCACTGCAAGTCTAAGGAGAAGATTAAAAAAAAAACAAACAAAAAAAACCAAGTAAACTGTGATAGATTTGGTTACTTCATATACTAATGGGTGATGCCCAGATTCTGAGATAATAAACAGATTACAAAAATTCATACTGAACAGAATGGTCTAATTCACATGCGAAGCACTGTGCCCAAAGTGTGGGCACAATGAGGTGTTCCCTGGAGGGATATAATATAGTGGTGATGTGAGTAACTGAATAAAAGAAGAAAAAAACATTTAAAATAATCATCTAGAAGTCAGAAAAACTGACACTTCACACTGGAAGAAGCTACAGACAAGGTGGTAGAAAAGACCCATTTTGGACAGCTGAAAGTATCAAAGAAGTTCAGTCTGAACCAGAATATCCCAGGGGAGTCAAGATATGTCATAAGGTATATTAAGATATATGTGAAGTATATCAAGGAATTGAGCAGTAAGGAAGAAATATCCTATATTTTCTTCAGATTATGAAAACGAGCATAATTTTGGAGATTGTGGATAGAACCTTATTTTTTTCCCAGGAGAGGGCCACTGCAGTTGTTGTTCACTTTTTATGGGTCTATACGTGTCAAGAAAAATACACTCAAAGCTTAAAAACATAGAAGATATGTTTTACAACCTACGCAATGCTTGGTAGGAAAGGTCCTGACAATGGTAGCTGCACTCAGATGCAAGGAGGCTCACCTAGCTGATGAGGTGATATGAGAAAGGCCTGTCACTGCATGGACACCTTGGTATTGAGGACCTAGTGTGTTTGCCTTGGCCATACCAGCTAAAGGTACAGACTGTATCTTCAAATGGCTGCAAAACCACAGGATGAAAAGAGCAGCTGAGCTAAACTGTACCCTTTCGCCAGAATGTTAATAAAGAGCCATTATTCCAGGCTAGCCACATTTCTCCTCAGAAAATTAGCGTACCAATACTTATCACATATATGAGAAATGCATACAAAAGCAGCATAGGTTATAATTAGTTTAACTTTTGAAATAAAAAACGCCAAAAATTAAAACACATGGGAGCATTTTGACTGTTTTCCTCTATACTGTACCTACCTGTGTTTCTGTTTTCAGCTGTGACAAAGAGCTATATTCAAACATCTCCTTTAAATGTGGGAAATACTGCAGGTAAGGGGAATGGGTCAAGGTGCCTATTTCCAGATCAGTCTTACCACCAAAAGACACTCATGTAGTTTTTTCATATACAGGCTATACACCACTTCTATAAAAGATCCAGATCTTTAATTAAAAGAACAGTGCAGAAATAAAAGATCAAGAGTCATAAATTAAAGGCACAATATAAACCTTCTTAATTTCAAGTATTTGAAAATTACAATGAGCTCAGATCCAGTTCTTATGGAATTGCTCATGCTAACACATTGAAGAAAATTATTGTGTAGCTAGTATCCTAGGTAAAAGCGATCTCAAAATCAGTAGGATCTTCCCTTAAACTATGTTGTGGCTTCTGCTACTTAAGGATAGGAAGATTACACAACCTGCTTTTATTTTGAGTAGCTTTTGTAAACATTAAATCTAAAGGACTCAGTCTACAGAGTCCTACAGTTTGAAAAGCTCTGGGCTGATAAAAATGCTATGGACAATATTACAGACTCCTTGCTACAGAAGATGTCACAGATGAAGAAAGAAGAGTAAACATTTTCTCCTGAGCTAGCTTTGCGTGCATACAGGAAAAGGCAAGGCCAGCCCTGGTCTTAGAGCAGCAGCTAACGTGACCTAAGCTATATCACCATATCACAAGTAGAGATGTGATACTATCTCTAAACTCTCACTTGCCCTAATAATGTCCATGGCTGTCTGGAAGTGGATTCTTTCTTCCTCTGAACAAGAACACAGTACATGAAAACCTCCTTTACTGCAGAAGTGGTATCAACCAGTCCTCAGTTTAGTTCATTCCCAGAATCAAATAAAACCTGATGTTTACGGAAACCTTTCATTCAGACAGATACTTCTACTTGGTAAAAAGCAGAAGTCTGATCTGGGTTACCTGTATCATTCTTCAGGCAGTGCCACACAAGCCTGACAATACAAAAGCTGCTGCATAAATTTGCAGCTACCTGATTTCAGGATGGACCTTTTTGCTCTAAATGTGTTTCTATTTGGAAGCATAGTACCTGGAAGATTCAAAAAAATTTTTTTTGACTGATGAGACCAAGATGTACTTCTGTCAGAAACTCTCCTGTACACACCCAAGCAATAGCATCTACAAATAGCAGTTAATACATTTTTGGAAGGTTGAAGATTGAAAAAATGTCAACACATGCAAGAGTTCTCTCAACATTTACTTATATTTACTGTAAGTCCCCCTAAAGTTCTCAACATGCACGGGCTGAAAGAAAAAGAACTAGCTAAAGTACCTTAAATAAATTCCTACAGGACATCTCACAGTTGTCTTGTTTTTGTAAGTGTCAAACAAGTTCTTGTGAGTAAAATGAAATGTGCAGACATGGTCATATATCATTAGAAAGCAGCAAAAAACTGGTAGAGTTATATGATAAATAAAAAAAAAATTATACAAACAATTCAAAGTGAAAAGGGGCCAATTTTTTTTGAAAAAGAATTGTTATTTCGTAAATCTAACACAGTAAACCATTCCTCTATCAATGGGTTAATATCAATATTCATTTCAACACATTTACTAATATTAAAATATTTATATCTTCTTTGCTCCTAAGACTATATTTGCAATCAGATTTGACTGAAGAATATACAGAGTGGTGAGTCTATAAAGGACATTTCATTTCAGGTAAAGAACAAGTTAACATCAGGTGTTTCCAAGACATAATATCTTCAGTTACATTTGGATGGGTTTCATTTAAGTGGTTTATAAAAGAACCACCTCTTATCTGCTGAAAATTAAACTAACAGACAATGTTAATTTTTACAGAACTGAAGATTATAAAGAAATGAAGCACTTGGGGAAAACCATACAGAAGAAAGATACCTAATGGCTTCCTCAGGGAAAGTCTATTATTTTTTGAATATATATATATATATAAATTTTTTTTCAGCTCTTTCAAGCCACAGATACAGTGATACAAGCCTTTTACACAGCTGGAATTTCAGCATTAGACCATTAGAACTGATGAGATATTTTAACTACTGGTCTGAAGACAACCCTTTTGGGCTTATACATAAAATTTTCACATCTTAGGATTCTTCCTAAACATGACAGACAGTAATGAGAATTATCTGTTTTCATGTTAACTGATTTAGTCAAATAAATTAATGATGCCATAACACGCAAACAGTGAATTGTCTGGGCAGATCCCTTTCTTAATTGTCTGTATAACAGTGAACAAAATGGAGCTTAACTTTTTACTAGCAAATGTTGGCATTCATTCTATTAATGATTCTATATGCATTTTAGGTTATTTACAACTGTGTGACTGCATAGATAAGGGAAAACACCTTTTTTTTTTTAATTTAACTTTTTAATAGAATACTTTTTGAATTCTAAACTGTAACCACAGGCAGCTGCACAAGTTGCTACTCTTTTGAAGCTACAACTGTTTTCCTCTCTTCCTTACTTTTATCACAGGTAGGAATCTCCTGACTATCCAGAGCATTATCTTCGAATACCATCTTTCTGATATCTTTCAGGAATGGAGCATAAACTACTTCATAGCAATGATGAGATGAATGCTTAAAAGTGGGTGCTTAAGGCACCCAAACAAGAGGGAGAGCAATTGCTACTGATATTCAGAAAAAGATATGTACACAGATGACTAATGTTTCTTTCATTCATATGAATAGTTCCAGATTCTCACCATTATTTGCAGATCCCTCTATTGCTAGAGCAGCGATATACCACAACTGACACCCTTCTCCCTCCTGCTACCTGCTCTGTGCCTCACTGCCAGAACTGACAGCTCAATCAATCCACATCACTGGATGGCTCAGTCTTCATGTTTTACTCTTTACTTTTTCTTCTAATATCACACAAAGAAAACGGGAAGTACGGTGATTTCCTTTTTTTGTAACGTGGAAGCAAGTCCAGCAAAACCTAGCTTGAGACTGGAAATTTCCCTTACAGCAGGCTATGCAGTGCAATTATGCTGTCTTTCAGGCACAGCACACTTAACTGAGGCTCACACACATTGAACTAGCCTAGCCTAAAGCTATAAAGCATTCATACACCGTTAAGTCTTTTTAGTTCTCTCTATCTATCAAAAACTTTTGATATCACTGAATTTCAATCAGTTCAGGGTAAGAATTACTATTTGCAAAGCTACTGATGATTGCTTTTCTTCATCACCACTGTATCTGAAACTATCATTTATAAAATAAAACGAGAAAAAAAAAACACAATTTCTTGCATAAAAATATGAGGGTTACAAAAAACTGGTTTCCTCAAGGAGAAAAAAAAAAAAACAAACTCTGAAGGTTACAGCTCTGAAGGTTGTTTTACACTGCCTCTTCTTTTCAAATGTGATAATGTCCTTTTATAAGCACCCCAGTAAGAGTTTACAACCTTCTCCCAGGGATTGTAAATCCACTGCTTTTCTCCTCTAAATTTCTAACAGATACCATTGTTTCCTCAAATTGCACACAAGGGGGTTGAAAGAATCAAGATTATTCTCAAGTACATCAAATTCAGTTTCAAGGGCCTTTATGACACACAAAACTGTATCAAGGGATGCTTAATAGGCATAACAAATTCAATCCTGAAAGGTGAGAGAGCACTGCACTAGCAGATAAGCAATGTTAACTGCAACTACAATGGAAAACAACTGAAACAAAGATGTGTTGCCCAGGCAGTCACTGCTTAATAACCACTCATTAATATTAATGCAACAGATAATAGTTCTTTTTATTTAGGCCTCTTTAGGTAAAACATTGACTTGAGCTGAATGTCTTCTAGCAGCAGCAGAGCAGAGATGCTGTCTGACAGGACAGGCTGTTCGCTTGCTGACCCCCCTGCACAGACACCAGAACTGCAAAAACTGTTCCATTCAGCAGAGGGAATGCGATGGATCTGGGAGTAGGAGAACCCCTTCTGGAATAAATCAAGAAGTGGGAAAACCTTGAAGAACCTCTACACCAGAACATTAAGCTTCGTACTGGAACCTATAAGAAGATAATTTTTGAAACAAATCCAGCTAGTCACTACTTAACAGCATCTTGACTTTCAACTACAATTTAAGAGTAAGATATGGAATTACATTTAGGACTGTTTAATCTGTTCAGACACATACTTTAACTGGATTTTAGACTATTTCACACTGTCAAATGTTACTTGAGAACTAAAACTCAGCTAGAAACACTGGAATGTGAGGCCTTTTATGTAACGTATTTCTAGTTTTACACATAAAAATGTACATTCAGAGTAAATTTTCTTCCTCGTTAGAAAAAAACAATAATAAAAAAAATTACTTTTTGCCCAGAGGAAAGCAGAAGAGAGCAGGCATCACTTTAGCATCTCATTGAAAGCAAACAGCAGGGAGATGTGCAAGAAGGCGAGTAGTGTGCTGTATCTACTTAGGCACACTGTGTCAATAGCCCCATTGTGTGGACACTACAGTGTGCATAGACAAAGAAAATCTGGTGCTAGTTCAATCAAAAGTGATAAAAACAACTCTTGATAGTTTGATTAAAACCATCACCATCAACAACAGAGTGGAATCATAATATCAGTACCTAGGAAATATAAAATAAACTTCACTGCAACAAGACTAGGAAAGGACCTGTAACCTTTGACCTAATCCGCTATGCTGTTAGATACCACAGCTTCCTCTCCAATCCAGTCTGAATTCAGTTTTTCAGATTTCAACACAGTATTTCAGGTAAGAACTTAACAGTGCTTTGAACACTGCCAGCATTGGTTCCATACATCCACTAGAAACGGATTGTCTGACAGACAATAAAGTCACAGTGAGCTTATTCATGGTCTTGGCACATTGATAGCTCCAGTCATCTGTGATGCCTAGATATACATTCAGATAGTCTATCCACCAACAAATTATGAATCTCCAGTTTGTAGAACTCTTTGTTGTACAGCTGAAGAGCTTGATTAAACCTTAAATATCTTTTTTTTAAGAAGTGCTATTAAACTTCATTGTATTTCTAAAATTTCACTAAACAAAATAATTTATTTTTTCATATGCAATGTCCTAATCAGGCATTTCAACTTTTTTTATTTATTTATCCCCTCCCTGGGAATTTCATCACCAAATATTATTTTTCACTTCTTTGGAGCACTACAACACAGATGCTTATGGAACTCCTCCAGTTTGCTAACTTCTATTCACCATATGCATCTCGTCATATGCTCTTGAAGCAGTTCTTCAGTTACATTATATTCCTCTGTCTGGTCCTCATTTCAGTCCATCTACTTTCCCAGGTGACAGCATATCAAAAGCTTCACTGAACTACAGAAGTGTTTCTTTCAAGCTTTTGTTGCCTGAGTACATTCCAGGCTAGCAAAAAACTTTGCTACATAGAAGCTGCTCCTCAAAGAAAGAGAAGGCACTGAAGATGAAGATGTGCTGTAAGGCACACACAACTTCAATCTTGTTTTCAATGAGAACTGAAAAATGAGAAGATAAAGATGTTTCCTACTTTTTCCTACACATTATTTTATATTCCTCATTACTTGCAATTAAAGATTAGACTGGGAGGAAATGGGCTCTGCACTAGCTTTGCACTAACTGTTGCATTTGCATTTATGCATACAATAATAAGGAAGAACCAAGGGAAAACAATGGTTGGTTTTGAATGACTAAGGATCCTCATGGACCAAGGTAACTAGTACTGTCATTACAGCTGCTTCATCCTGGCACTTCTTCCTACAACTTTTTGTAGCTTCAGTTCTGTGTGGCTTCCTGCCACTTATATCTGTCTTTTATTTCTTCTGGCATGTTTGTAACTGTAGAAAGTACACATGTGGGAAACCGAAGTTGTCTGGCAAAAGCTCTATCAATATTGTCTTATATTTCTGACTGAAGAACTGAATAACAATAACCTAAAATAATTTTGTCTTCCTCCTGTAGGAACATTTGTACAGTGACTAAATGTATTTCTTTGTGGTTTAGCTACCTGAGTACAACCAACAACTCCAAATAGTATGCATATGCAAAAGCACTTCCTGTTACTATTCTGGAAGGGAATATTAGTGATCCTTGCACTGGTTACTTTCAACTGTTCTAAATCAGTAGTGATGAATATCATGGGTAAAAAAAATAGAATAAAAAATCTGTTAATCTGATATCGTACTGTAAAATGAGGTCTGATTGTTTTCTGTCATAAGAAAGGATAAATAATTTAAAGCAGGAAGCCTTTTAAAATTCACTAACCAATCTTTGTGTTCAAATTCCAAGTAGTTGGCTTTTACTTGAGTGGTCAAATTGCATTATATAATTTTATTACCTTTCAAATGTACGTATCTATTTGTTCGCTAAACTCACCCAGAGTATGAGTTCCGGAAGTGTGTGTACTTCTCTCTCACACATGAATCTACCTGGAGGATGATGAACAGCTGACTTCATACCAAGTGTGAAGATGCCACATGACCATGTAAGTCTAGTAAATCTCTACCTTTTATGCAAAAGATAACTTTTGTGAAAGAAAAGATGATTTTCACTGATGAGATTTAAAGCTTTAGAAACTACAAATAATTGACTGAAGATCTCAAAGCTTATCTCTTGTTTAAAGACTGCCAATGTGTTGGTTATGACACAATAGTGCCTGATACAAGGATTAAATGTATCCATCTTGAAGCAGTTTGGAAAGGATAGCAAAATATGAAATTGAGAGTTCTAGAGTTCATAATGAAGTACAAACAATGTACTAATAAGCATGAAGTCTGCCTCACCTCAGACATTACCTGCCTTTTTGTATCCTGGAAAAGAATTTAGATTTGTCACCTTATTTTCTTTAATTGGAAAAATAAAATATAACTTACTCATAGAAGAAACAAAATATGAAGAAATAAATACATCAAGTTGTTAATATTCTTAAAACCAGAATGTTACTTACTTATAAAATCAATGGCACAGATTACGGAATTTTTACTACTACTGTACTGCAACAGAGGACACAGCAGTTGGATGAATAAAGCTCTAAGTTTAAGCACTGCAAAAAATAATGTGACTATCCCAGCCCAAGTTCCAGCCTCTAAGACTACACTGGTGGGTGTCTGCAGTGCTGAATCAACATGGGTCAGTAAGGCCTGAACTGCTTTTGAAATCAGGCCAGTGGCTCTACAGTTGGCATTTAAATTTAGATAATAAATTCTGGGTACCCTAGCTTGAAATTTTGGCAGTGCATTTTTTTCAGTCTGGTGGACTCTTAACACTGAGAAAACACATCTCACTCCTCCTCCTGTGCTCTCTAGTTCACAAACGCCTCTCTATTTGTATGTTCTCTCTCTCTCTCTCTCTCTTTTAGGTCTCTTCAGTTCTTACCTCACTTATTATTCAGCTGCTCATTCTCATTTTTTCTTCTCTTTCGTCTCCTTAGTTCCTTATCCGCTTATTATTCAGTTGCTTATTTCAAAGCATTTTGCAGTCTCTGCTAGTCTGCTCACATTTTCTCAGTATTGAGCAGTCACATCAGGAAACCTTTTCTCCTCATGGCTCAAACTTATCAAAATACCTGCTTAGTTTTCAAGCGCTTGACTTCTTCCAATTTATATTCCAACAATGAACAGAAAATTTTGGATTTCTTCCCTGGAGTATGATTTGTGGCACTATTTATATACTAGAAGAACTAAGATGTTGAAGCCAAAACTTCTGGCCTCTGTTTATGAGCCCATTGCCTGTCATTCAAAGTGCCAGTCTGCACAGGATAGCATAACATCGTAATGGCTGTACAGTTGTAAACTGTAATAAACTGTTCTTTCGCCCCCTCCTGTTGTCTGAGAACGGAAATGGGATGGAACCTTGGTTAGCATCTGGCAAAGGTCATTCATTTCTGTTAATTCATCACCTGATACCAGCAGTTCCTAAACTGAGACATCCTCTTTAGAGGACAGCCTGAAAAACATGCTAGGTGTGGTGGATCCACTCCAAAAATATACCCGCATAAACCCTGTGGATAGAATGGGTGGTCTGTGAGCAACAACATGCCCTGAGATTCTCAGATCACTTTCCAACTATTTTTGTTACCTGACAAACACACCCTTTTCAGCAGAGTGACAGGCCAGGTTGTGTGCGTGTCAGTACAGAACTGGAGCTGTTAGTGCACTCAGAAAATCAGGAGACACCATGCATTATAAAGATGCACAGTAAAGTCAACTCCATTTGAATCCACTACTCTAGGTTTTCCTTTATATTTACTGTCTTACCCCTGTGGCAAATTAACAGCATGGCTAGTACAGGTATGTTGTGCTTTGTAATATAGCTTATTACTGTGCAACAAAACTAAGCTAGTTTTATGGTAAATATGACTAATTAAAAATTAGCTTTGCCCTTTCAGAATATCTGTGAACATCCTTACTGGATAGATAAAACCTAATAATGTTTGTATCATACAGACTTCTGACCTAATTCAGGACAGATCTGTCTCCACAGTGTCACGTTATGTGGTCTATGTATGCCCTCAGTCTCCCTATGGCTGGAAGAGCCAGTCTATGGAATAACATTTAGCAGTAACCTATTTCACATGGGTAATGCATCGAAGATTGAATTATTCAGCATCAATGTAAAGCTTTGAGGTCTTAAAAAAATCTTTCCATACCACCAGAGTAGAGAAATTCAAAGAAAAGCACATAATGTAATTTTCTAAGCACACTCAGTTATGATGTCATTTTATAAGCCTATATAGCTTTCCGTCTTTTGGAGAAAAGAGAGAAGTAATTTTCTCTGCGTATATACATTCATTCTTTTTTAAACAAGAATAATACAATCTTAGATGTCATGTATCAGAAGCCAGTCAACTAAAGATATGGTGATTAGGATTATATAGAGCAAAGAACACACGTTACATAGTACACCTCTATACCTCACATCCTTAAAAGGGATCATTTACACAGGTGGTCTTTGAGCTGAAATACTTAGGTATTGGATAAAGGGGATATACTCAGCCAGATATTCTGAAAGCATAAGCTAGCTAGCCATTCTTTCCAAGGCTATTATTAGATTTTCAGCACTTTCTGTAGCAGCCTGCTGCTTCACTACCAGCTGGTTATCAGTTTCAAAGCTCTCCCAGATTCTTTCTGGAGTTTCTTTGGACCTCCCTCCGGAACGATTCCATTTTCTTTGGAGTTAAGGGACATCAAAAGATTAGATTGCGTCAGATTTTTAAGAGCTAGCTTTATTCATCTCAGAGAAAAAGCAGAATAAAAAGCTTTGTCTGACCATTCCAGCCTTCTGAAAAACCTTTTTGAAAATATTGCTAAAGAAATACTACCCAAGCCTGATCATGACCTTGTTCTATATTTATCTCTAAACGTATTTTGAAGACATACAGAAATCTGGAATTAGGATATGAAGTCCCCAAATCAGAGAAATCAAACTGAGAGGAATTTCATTGTAGGGTAAGTAGTGACCCTATGTTGTGTGCTTTTAATTAACTCGGGGAAAAAAATTCTCTTTATCTGAACTAGTAGTTTCACTCCAACCTGATGTCTAACAGATTTATTAACTGTACTAGTGCTTGTATAGAAACAACTTCTTTATGAACAGGTCTCATAAAGATGAAACAGGATGGAAAGTTCCCAGGCACAGAGCTGAACACTATGTAAATTTCTGGCTGGATGCAAAGTATTATAGCACAAGTAAATTGCAGCAGTGTAGACCAGTATGTTGAACACAGGTATAGGATTTGAGAGAGAGAGGTTCTTTGCTTTGCCGTATGTCTGCTTGGGAATAACATTCCGTGTGGAATACTTGTTTTGGATCTCCTCTAGGTGCAAGGCCAGAAGAATCACAGCAAGACAACAACAGCATGAAACAAGGCAGAGGATACCGGCACAGAGGCCCTGGAAAAAGACTGCTACAACAGTTTATTTCAAAGGTTACAGCACTGGGGAGTGGAAGGCATGTTACAGACTAGAAAACAAGCGTAACAAAAGATAGAATTCTTTTTTTTTTTTTTTCAGTTAGGCTTAACTGTTCTTTGTGTTCCTCATCACATCAAGCACTGCACTATGTTACTCATACATATTTAGGAGGTGATATGTTATAAATTTATTTGCCTAAAGTATAACCATGGACAAGATTTCTCTGGTTCCAATGGCTTGTATCAGACTTAAAGAGAAAGTAAAAGTGTTCCATTTAATTTACTCAGATAATTTTTGTACCTGTCCTTAAAATTTAGTAAGAACATAATAACCTAATTTGCATCGAGATAATTTCATTAGTTACTGGTGTTGTTTTCTTACATATTTAATATCATATTTACCAATATTTGGAATAACAACAGTAAAAATGGCTACATGTCATCACTTTTTTGAATCATGAGAGAACTATACCTTAAATTGCATTATTGGCTACGCACCATAAACACCTAATGCAGCATTCTCACTTTAAATGTTCAGATCTCTAAAGAGACATTTTTGCATTTCCACAGGTATAAAGAAGTCATTAGTTGTTCACACTCTATGAGATCCCCTCAGTGCAATGGATTTATTTGGGCATCCCCTGTTACTGCTAAGTGGCAGAATACACATAAATTGTGCATTAACGAGAAAATAAAAATCCACAAACCCTTTCTATTTAAACATCTTAAGTATGCACAAGATTCAAAGCATGAATATATGCTTAATTTTAAATAACCATTATTCTACCTCCTCCAAGTTTCTCTGTTTCTAATTATAAGTATGCATTTAAAAATACAGGTACAGGAACATCTGCCATTCCAAATTCTCTGTTCTTTGCATTGTCACCCCTTGATAACAATTTTTAGCATAAAGCAGTTTTTGTTTCAGAAAAAGTTTTATTTTGTTACAGAAAGGGGGTTGACTTATAAATAGCTTATCTGGTATAAGCTCCTAAGTGAAAACTAAGCAATACAAATCCATCGTGATTCTTCTGAATGCCATGAATTCAGTGAGTGAGTAAGGTCACAATCTGGCCTCCACACTTGCATTTCATTAGTAACTCTTCAAATTAATGTTATGCATGTAAAACTGAATAAACAGAAAACACTAGTGAAGGGTGACATCCCTTATATCTCTCTTTAGCACAGTGATTCTGTCCAGTGTTGTCAATTTAACACTCCCCAGTTCACATGCTGCTGCTCAACAGAAAAGTACATAATTCCTGAAGAAGAGTTTAAATTTTTATAATCTGACATGATATGTAAATACAGTCAAGGAAGACAATCTATTCCCTAAGTCACTTTCCCTAACAATAAATACTGAGCAAGAGAAAGCTGTGCTCCAATTAAATTTGTGAGAAACTGGGATTACTAATAATTACACTTTGGCTCTGACACTAGCTCCTTTTTTTTTTTTTTTTTTTTAACCTGGTGTAAGTCACCCAATGTCACTGCTCATTTCTTACTTGGAAAAAAAAAAGGTATCAATTTTGGGTCATTATTTTATAAAAATTAACTGATATCTGCTCATAGCTATCACAAATATATGCATCATTCCCTCCTTAGTATTGAAATATACTAATATACTAATAATTGTACAAGTTAACTAAATATATTAAAGAAAAGTTCTCAAAATTAGGTCAAAATTTGTCTAGATCAAACACCAAATAAACTCATTCTGTGAAGAAGAAGAGCTGCAAGTTGTAAAACCAACACCATACAGCTACCAATGCAGATTAGTACAGCATTCTTCTTTGTACCAAATTATAACTGGTTTATTCTACAATGTTGTGATTTGCTGCTAACACAGTTTTTCTAGCACAATTAAATACCATTTTTAGTACTCTTGCTGGTGACACACCTCAGTGGTATCCCACAGCTAAGTCTTCTTACAGTATCATCACATAACATCACACACTTTTTTTAATGAAAAGGAGTAAAATTAATGATGATAAAATTCTAATTATTATGTGCAATACATCAAAGAAAAAAAGTAATGTTACATGGTCCCAGAGTCCCCTATCCTCTGACATTCTAATATCCTAATATCTTCGTGACAACTATCAAGAACTTCCCAAACACCAGTCAGCTTGGAGGTGTTTTAAACAGTGACAGGAGACAGACTGGCAGAAAAAAGGCAGGCATAAACATTGCTCCTTGCCCTCAAGTGAATGGCCAAAGTGAACCTGCTCTCACACTTGCACAGTTTTTACTACTAATAAATAACTACACCTGCTCCTGCCTCCTCAGGATCGTAAGAGCTTGCTATGTGAAATCAAAATGCAGAACTGCCATATGTGGCAAACCTGCTGCTCTGTTTCCAACAGTGGGCAGCAGCAGATTCCTACATAGGACTCAAATAAGAAGTGGGATTAGCGTGTACTTAAAGCGTAGACAGATGGTAATTCTATTTAGCACGACCATTTTAATGCAATCTGAAGAGATGCATGCCATCCTGTACTGTAACAATACAGAGAGGCTCACGCAGAACACTTCCCCACTCTGCAACTGAAAAGGATATTCAGTGTGCATGTAAAGGGTTCTCTCAGGAAAGGAAAAGCAACAACAAGTACAAACAGACATTTGAGAACTCGTATCTGTCCCAGCAGGGTATGCTAATCTAATCTAGCCATACTTCTAAGAATCAGGTGATGTAAAAATACATTTCAATTTTGTCATGGACAAATTAAAAAAATCTATCTTAAATCTTTCAACCCTTAAGTTCTTATCAAATCCACTTTCATGACAAAGAAGTCCTGGTTGTATTACATGAAAACAAAGGCAAGAAACTTAGGCTTCCTCAAACTTCAACGTTTGAAAAAGTGAAAATGGAGCAATAAGAGATACATGCAAGAATGCTCAAGAAGCAGCTCACACCATCTGATTTAATTGGGTTATAGAATTAAGTCGTGCCAAGAAAGAATTTCAAGCTTTGCAGTCATTTTAACAGCTATGGATAGATAGTTTAAAGGCCATCAAAGTGGAAGCTCATGATAAAATGAGTCATAGAAGTGAAGTTGCCAAAAAACGTGAAGGGCATACATAATAAGCATCAACTAAAACTGCTTGGCTATTTGGTATGTGCTGTATGATTGATCGTTGAATGCACCACTCTAAAAATGCAGAACAGAAAGGATAAATAAAGAAGTAGAATCCTCTCAAAAGCTTTTGTTCCACTGAAGCTAATTGTTACAAAAACGACACGATGCTCTGCTTTGTTCTCTCCATTACAGGGGGGGATTGCCTGATAGTTTATCCTATTTAATTGATTTTTTTCTTATGTATCTTAGGATAATGTTTTAATTTGAGGAGCTTGAAAGGGAAAGTGAGGTTAATGGCCTACCAAAATATAATGGAGACACTAATAAATATTTTAGATGGGGTTGGTTAAGGAACTAGTAACATGAAATATATGGCCTGTATTTAGCACCTGTATGATGAAATATGTAACTGCAAAGGCTTCCCTCACTGACTTCAAAAACAGCATAACCTTGACTCACCATGAGAGAGTGCCACAGTGTAGGGATCCTTCTGTACAGCCTTGTGATACCTTCAAGGTGCAAAGTTTCTTTGCTTCATATTTTGTCCATGTTCATCTTTTTTTTTTAAGAAAATATAGGAGTGAAGTGTATTTGGCTGTGATCAATGTGGGACTTTCAAATTCAGTGATATTTCTTCAGCTAGCCCCGTGTCTGGCTCAGCTGACAGCAGTGGGGAAATGAAGGCTCTGGCTATAGCCAGTGCATGGTGGGCTTCATGATAAATCTCTTCTCACAGCTTACCAATAGTAAGCACACACACATGCAATATACAAATGAGAAATATTTGAAATAATATATTTATACAATAGGTGGAATTTTAATCTGCTCAAGTTACCTACAAAAATTTCTAGTGCAAGGACACTGCAAGAGACCTGGTTTAAAACCAATGCTGTGCAGAATGCTGGAAACTTTAACCATCTGGGTTGGAAAATGCAGGCATCCAGCCCTGCCTCGGTTTTCCTCTCTTCTGGAAACAACCCAGAGTCCAAGGAGAAACTTATTTTTTTCTTTGACCTAGCCATTTTCTTTAAATATATCAAAATGAGATCTCACTCTGCCAGACAGCAAAAACTGCAAAATTCTGTCTTTATGCAACGTGCCTTTTGGTTCTCAAGAACAAATGGGGTTAACTGTTTCCAGGTTAAAACAGTGCTGGTAATACTTAATTGTAGCACAGTCAGTACAGTCAGTAACAGTTGTGAGGATGTATTTAACTCATGAGGATAAGCTAACCTTGCTACCAAAAGGGGTGAGAAGGGAAAGCAGTGTTCAATAAAACTGCCCGGAGTGGTGCTCAGGGATTCACATGAGGAGATTCACAAGGAAACAGCTGTTTGCCATCATCCCACAGCACATGAGGGCAAAGAGAAAGGAAAGAGCAGCAATGAAATCATACGCAGTCACATAATCTAGCTGCAGGAGGGGATGTCAGGCAGCAGCCAGCACCAGACAGGAGATGGCCCAGGGGCTGACAGATGAGGTGTCAGCGCAGGAGCAGCAATGAGACCACATTACTGATGGCTTGGTGACAGATAAGACAGCACTGGTGGGATGAGCACGATGACCATCCTTGCTTGGACAGCTCTGATTTGCAGATATGAAGGCCAGAGCTACCAAGAAGCTGCCTTGCTAGAGGACTGGGCACTTGCAGGTCCTCAAGCTGGGACCTGTGCAAGCATGTTCAGCAGACTGCAGGTGCTACTAGGGTCCTGGCCAGGAAAGAGCCACCACTGATTCCAACAGCATCTGCAGCCAGGGCCAGGCCTCACCCCAGAACATGGTCATGGGCAAGTGCTCCTCATGAGGCAGAGGCACTTCTGGATGCACATGGCACAGAGATACATCAGTCCCCTGCACACCCTAAATAGGCTTCCTCTTCTCCCTGCACACCAGCGCTTGCTGTAGCGCCCGCAGCAACTTAGCATTTGGGATTTACAGATAGTTTGCACAACAGAGAAGCTGCTCCCTTAACCACCACTTCTTACTTGTCTGTAAGTGAGGTAAGTTGCAAAGTCATTTTGGCCATCATTTCCCAGAACACCCAAGCACACCTTCAGCTTGGAAGGCATGAGGAACTCCAGCAAATCCAACCAGCTGCTCCAGCACTGTGCTGGCCACGCTCACAGTCTTTCAAGAAGGGTGCAACCAAAATGTAACATGCTCAGAGGGTCTAAAAGAGCACTGCACGCAGAGCACTGTATGGCTCAAGTGCTGCCGTTTGTAATATTTTACTGCATGTCTCCTTTTGTGTAGTAAATTACACAAGTAAAACCTTAGTGTTTGGAGGCATCACATGTAGACAATCAGGAAAAATTTCTCTATTATTCATAGGCAAAGAACACCACCCTGTTATGAACAATGGATTTCCAAATCACTGTAGCTCATATAATTTTATTTGAACTGTTAATGTAAATAAAGAGTGGAGGAAGAAAGGTATTTTGAAAAATAAAATGAATGGATCAACCACAAGGCCACAGCAACTCAGTTATTTCCCTTGATAGTTGGTGAGTTCAATGCAATTTAGATTATATTCAATAAGTAAAACTTTGGCTTGTGGTATTAATGGTCTCATAATAGCTTCCTGTGGGATATATATTACTTCCACTCTTGTTAAAAGTTCCTTTGATAACTTATTCATCACTTTGCCTTTTAAGAGTTACAACGCATTTCTTAATACATTTAGTATGTAAGTCCTTCTGGAAAAAGGTTTTTGACCTTAGGTAATTTGAACTCTCATGATTTATTTTGCCAAAACTAGAGAGGGTAACTTCAAGTGAACTGTTCAAAAAAATCTAGGAAAATACGATGGAAGAAATAAAAAGCTACCTCTGACAGAGACTATAGTCTCAGAATAATTTGGCACTCACTGATAGAATATTCTAACTTAGCTACAAGTAGGGTATAAAAATAGAGTGTGTAGATAAAGAATGCCAATAATAAGAAGATACTGAAGTAATAGAAGTAAGATGAACGCAAACGACAACACTGCAATACTCAGCATTACTGAGCATTTTACAATCAGTTATATATTTGCTTTATATTTAGTAATTTTGACATACAATTCTTTTCAGGAAATGTATGGTTTAAAAAAAATTTGCTGTCACTTCTTGCAACATTACTCAGAGAAAATGAGGGCTAGTGGAAAAGACGTCAAGATTGATTATGAAAATAAGAAACAAGCTTAAATTTACACACCACTTAACACATTTTGTACCCTAATATATCAATCTTTAAAATGGTTATAATTTTATCTATGCCATGTCACTTTGAAAATGCCTCCAAGGGCATGCACATAAATAAAACAAAAGCTCTTTAAAAACCAGGAAGACAGAGAAGGAGAGACATCAAGACAACCTGAATCCCCAAAGCACAGAGGTTCATAGATAAGATTGTGTTTTGCACTTCACAAAATGAAGGAGTGAATAAAATCAGATACTTGACGGATAAGTAAGTAAAATTTAATTTAAAGGAAAACAGAAAGAACATCCACTTTTGGGCTTCCTCTTTGAGGGATACTCATACAGAACAAACTTGAAGAAAGATGTTTGCTTCACAGCAACTAGCTGGGAACAACATCTTTCCTACATGAAACATGAGACAGCCTACGTCCCCTACCACTCAACATGTTATTTCATATGAAAGAAAACTGTTACTTATAACAGAAAAGCTGTTACAACAGAAATGTGAATAGTGACATAGGTTACCTAGTCATAATTTTAGTGCATGTTTCAAAAAGTAACCCCCAGATATATCAAATCTCTTGAACAAGAGGAACAAAACCTTACCTAAAAAGAAAAAAGAAAAAGAAAAAGAAAAAAGGATAAGAACTATCCACTGTATTACCATCATTTCTTTCTGCATGCCAAGATGATACTTTAAATCTTATTCACACTGCACACAACTAGTCATGGAGAGGGCAATACATAGCTGCATACCTAGGTTTTAGGAAAAAGCTCAGGGCAGCTTCTTGAAAGCACTGGCAACACCTCTGTCCTTAACATCTACCTTTCCCAGGGCTCTCTCTATGCGCTAAAATGGAGCACGAACGAACTGAACGAATAAAGCTTCTAGGAAGACCTCTGGCTTTGAGTAACCTGGTCTAGTGAGAGGTAACCCTGTCCATGGCAGAGAGACTGGAATTAGATGATCTTTAAGGCCTGTTATAACCCAAACCACTCTATGGTTCCATGATAAGACAAATACATAGAGCAAGCCCCTTGGATATCCCAAATGAAACAAAATCCAAATGGATAAGATCACCATCAAACTCCTGCTGTTATCAGCAATCATCTTCCAAAAACATGTTTGAATCTGCAGTCACACAGGTGACCTGGGCCCTAGGCAGGTAGGAGAAATAACCCCTGCTGCCTCTGCCGCAGAGGGCCTCGACGTAGAAATTTACTCCTAATTCACAGATAAATCCTGGGGGGCTCCTGTATTTAACAGAAGCCTCTTTCTTGTGAACAAGAATCACCTGCTGTAAATAAACTTATTTTACTTCAGTTTTCAAACATAGCATACACTATTTTTTTTCTATGAAGCCAGATGATACATTTAAATTCAGATATGTTGAAATATAAATAAAATGAGCGTGCCACAGGAACCAATGCAGAACACATCCGAAAGCTGACCTGGCAGTATCTGATGGTGCTATCATTGCTTTCCACAATTAAGTGTTAAAGTACAAGATGTCTGAGTCTTGCAGACAGTGCCATAAAACTGGAGGGGGAGGGTGGAGGGGTGGAAGGAAGGCAGGCTTAAGCTCTGAAACTCTCCTTGAATATATTATCTTCCATGGACATTTTCTCTTTCTCACTCATCGAAAAAATACAAGCCTGTAACATAGGTTGGCTTGTAATAGGATTGCAAACATTATCTGATTAAACATCCATAGGGTTTGATGTCTGCAGCTAGAATTCCACTGCTCTAAAAACTAAAATTTCAGAACTTTGCTGTTCAAAGCATGGAAGGAAAGGATGGAAGAAAAAAAGATCCATAACCTAAATGCTTCGAATGTTACAGAAATACAGGCTTTCAACATCGTTGAATTTATTGGTTCCACTGAAGAGCATTTCCATGCATTTTTGTCTGCATTCGATCCTGAAGGCAATGGACATCTTTAGGGATCTATACTTTGCAAATCTTTATCCCTGCTATAGTGCATAATCTGTTCATTTAATAGCTGAGAAAATCAATAATCTATTTTGCTCTACTGATCCATTAACAGCTTTGATATCTTACCAAATACAACCACGTAATATGGCATTTCTAGCTTTTTGACTCATTCTGACAAATATATCTAAAGATAGCCTATGAAAAATAACAGTTAATTACCAAACCTCGTTCGATCTATGAGTTTGAGGCTGCATGAAATTACCATTTTGTGTATGGTTTATAGGAATGCTGTTATAGAACTGAACAGTGTGTGTCACAGGGTGTTTCATGTGCTGTTTATAGGAAGGATTAAGTCTACTTTTCCATCACATTAGAACATTAGACATTACCTTAAAGGAGGATATAGAGAGGTGGGGATCAGTCTCTTCTCCCAAGCACTAAGTGATAAGACAGGAGGAAATGGCCTTAAGTTCCACCAGGGGAGGTTTAGGTTGGATATTAGGAAAAATTTCTTCACTGAAAGCATTGTCAACTATTGGAACAGGCTGCCCAGGGAAGTAATTGAGTCACCGTGCGTGGAGGTCTTCAAAAATTGTGTTGATGTAGTGCTTAGAGAAATGGTTTAATGGTGGACTTGTCAGTGCTAGGTTAAAGGTTGGACCAGATGATCTTGGAGGGCTTTTCCAACATAAGTGATTCTATGATTAGAAAATATTGTTCGTATGACATACAGACTTCTAAATCCCAGTAATTGATGTCACTGCATGAGTATCTAGAAACATACATTCCCAGCTCTGAACCCAGCATACATGGCTAAAAGGACTTTTCAGTACCATTCAGTGCAAATGCCTACTATAGCATATCATTTTATATAATCTCCCTCATAAGCACTAGTCTTTGTACTCCAGAAACTCTCAGATCTCCAGAAAGCATTTATTCATACCATGTGCGTGCTTATATACAATTATAAATATATATTTTTATATACGTAAAGATGTATAATGAATTGAACTTGCAACAGTGCTGATTTTGCACCCTTTTTTTTTCTCCTGAAGTAATTTCTTCTCCCTGCACTTACTTGATTGCTAGACAGGGATCTACTCCTAGCTCTTACTTTGTTGGAATATTCCTAAAAGGATTCCACCAAAAGGCAGATATTGCACAGATATGAACGTGGAGGCTGAAGTTTCTCTCCTCTCCTTGGTGGCAAAATTCACATGGTGGGAAAAGGTGCAGTCTCTTAAATCCAGACCAAGCAGTAGCAGAACTACTCAGCACACTCCACACCACAATCCCAGCAATGGTGCTCCTGCCACAAGGTACTATGCTGTTATTTGAGCAAACCCTCAAGGGATGATTTTTAACCATTTCATCTCTTTCCTTTCCAGAGTCCAAAAGGGGTTGTCAAGACCCTCAGCTGCATCCATCTTAAAACATTTCTGCTTCAGGTATTCCAACATCTTTCAAATTGTTTAACTAGAGCAGTGCATGGTATTGCAGATGAGATTTGACTTTACCTCAGCTGAAAAGTTCAGCTGTGAAAAACAGCTGCATCTTGCAACTGGCCTCTAGCCAATATCTAACTAATTAATGCTGCAAGGCCCTTCTGCTCCTCTGCCCCCCTCAGCTGAAGAGTTTGTCTTATTGATGAAATTACTGGTCTTTGCTTTTTAAATGCAAAACATTGCACTTTGTACATTATAGCTCTTTTGTTGCATTCCGGGCCTAAGGAATTGTGTCATCAATATATTTTATAAGGACACCATCACTTCATTTTGTTTAGACCAAGCTATACGTAGTTGCAAGACCAAACTCCTATCACATTTTTTTTGGTGGTAGATATATTTTTTTAATCTTTGCAAATATTACACAACTTCCTAAGTAGAGGGTATCATCCCAATTCAGCCACTGAAAGGAAAGTTATGCCCTGTCTTCTGAGACACTGACACTCACTCCAACAGCCTTCAGCAACACATGACAGGGAGGAGAGATTTGATGTTTGAGTGTGGATTTCGCTGACTCTGGAGGCCAAATGCAGAAAGATAATGCTACTGGATTCAGTCTCTCTCTTTTTTTCTTTTTTTTTTTTTTTTATTTCATAAAGAGACACTGGCTCATAGTCTGGAAATGGAAGCTTCAGAATTTGTGAGGCGGGATTAATTCTCTTTGACCAAGAAAAAATATCTCACAACACTTCAATATCGTTGTTCATGCAAATTTAAAAGCCCTTTAAAATATGACTCTTCAACTGAATATGACTTTTCAACTGCTCCATACTGCTAATACGTAAACAACACTCAACAAGTGTTAGAGTTTTTAACTCTTCTTCATGAGAGTGTGCAGATAATTTCACCATCTTAAAAAGATGCAGCAGACATTTTTCAACTGGCATTACAGTTTTTGTTTTTATACATTACAGATACTGGACCCCTTATGTTATAGCAGAACAAATGCACACCTAATTTACATGAGTATGAAGAAGTGTGCCCAGGAAGACTCTGGCAATGCAGCCTGCAGGGAAACTTCCTCCAGTTCCTTCCTTCCTCTGCTTGCTGTGTGCATGCTTATGAACAACAGGCACTGCACTTTCTTGATGTAATTACAATAGTGTTGCTACTGTATTGAATTTGGTGATACTACATTAAATCACAAGGTGTAGTCAAGGAGCAGAAAGGGGGAGTGTCCACTACGGGGCATAACAGGATTCAGCACGTACCAGCTTCCCACAGTCACTGTTAAACACAGTGTAGATACTGTTCATCTGAAATCTCTCTAAAGGAATGGAAATTTGGCACCCTAACTCCATTTTATTCTGATGACTGTCTGACTTTCTTGGAGATTGGTTTTTAACATAAGAAGTTTTACTTATTCTCATTAAAATATTCAGAAAAAAATGTATGTCCTGAGAAAAAGCTGCTCATGAGCTGTAGAGGTAAATTTGTTTCTCCTTTCACTGATCTCCCATCTTTGTCTTCTGGAACAACTAGAACAGCAACTAACAGTTCCTCAGGTCATTTCAAATCTGTTTTACTTTGCCTGTCTGCTCATCTGCTCCTCTTCTCCCTATCATTCCAGGTAACTCTATAGTGGCTGTTACTTACTGGACTTTAAATTTACTTTTAATACCTCTAACACTTTTTTTTCCCCCAAACTTACCACTTTCATCATCTATGCCTGTCTTAAGAAGGTGGTAAAGGGAAAAAGCTTCTGATCCATTATTTACCTTAAGTGGGAACATACGCAGTATCTGGAAAGACTTCAAGATATCACACTAATAAAAGTGAAGATTGAAGAGTAAGGGCTGATCTGATGCCCGCTGAAGCAAGGACACTCATTGTCCTCAGTGTACATTAGATCAAGTTTTACATGATTGACAATATTTTAGCAGTACTGAAGCTTAAAATTCATTACCTTTGAATGAAAGTGTGTGGCTTCACAGTCACTTTATGCCATAAAACTCTGGGGACATTTTGAGTCTGGTCACAAAATCTTAAGAAGGTCTGAGAATCCTAACACATTTTCTGTCAGAACTTGTGTGTTGCAGCAAACATAGAAAGGTTTCTGAGACACCAAGGAACCTACACATTACTTATGACTGAATGCTACACAGACCCGAAGTCCCTTATTAATCCTTTCAATAAAAAAAAAAGCAAATATTTTAGTTTACAGCACCTGATTAGTGACCAGAACTCTAGCTTTATATTTAACAAAATATAAAATATATTTGGATTTTAATTCAGTAATTGTAGCACTGACCTGAAATTTGAAAGAAAGCTGATGTTTGCTAATCAAAACCTACCTTTGTACACCTGTTTAGACATTCTTTCCTTCCGCAGGAACTTCCTACAGTATGAAAATGAAAATTAATTCTATTACAGACACATCTAAATGTAAAACATTTTTCTTCCACTATTTTTTCTTCTGAAAAAACTTTTAGCCTTGCTCTTCCGGAACAAGAAGCTCAAAACCCACAGACAGTTAATTATCTACTGGGATTCTGTCTTGGTTGAGAGGAAAATCATCACCATTCTGAAAATTAGATTAAACCAGTTTCTCCACTTAAAGCTTATAACCTAATGCCATCTTAACCACAAGAGATTAATTCTTAAGTTACACACCAAAGTTTCCACACTTATACCATGAGATTGGTTTTACTGAAGTCTACCACAAATAGTATTCACATGAAGAAATCCTTGTCATTTGTCTGTAATTTAATGCTCTAAAAAGTTCAGGGTTTCTTTTATGTTTCTCGTAACCAGCCACTTATTTATTCAGAAGAATGTATAACCCAGCTGTATAAAGACAAAGACAAAAGTTATCTGGGAAGAGTGAAGATGACGAATCAGAGCATTGTTGTTTTCCTGAATGCAGCAGGAATGAAAGCCTCCTTCTAAAGAGTTATTTTAATATGATAAGAACTCCTTTCTTTTACTTTAATCCCTTGATATACTGCCCTAAAAAATGCTACTCAGCCACAGATGCTTTAAGCAATGTACTTTTCAGCATACTTAATCATTTATCAAAGCTGAGCGTAACTGTCAGGCGTGCTCAGTATTGAACCAAAGGTCCTCTGCTTTGCTGCCAGACCTGTAGCTCTTTAGACAATACGTATAACTGCAACATCTGCTTTTCTTTCTCTCTCTCTCTTTTTTTTTTTTTTTCCCCTCCATAACTATTCTGCTTTTTACAGAAAACAAGAATATTCTTCATTTACATGTGCCTGGTAATGCAAAAATGAAATAAAAATCTAGCAATGTATCAAAACCAATGATGGCAAGTTCTTCCCATCATTTTCAGAACTCTCACAAGACTAAAGAGACAATAGAGCCTAACACTATGGCTAAAAGAGACACGTGTTTGTTTTTTTCTGCAGATTTTGGAACTATTTAAGCACTGTACATAGCTAAACTAAATAACAGAACTAGCTGGACAAACTGAAAAATGATGGGATACTTGCAAGAAGTTCAGTTTTCAAAAGTTATTTGGAAACTCTTGGATCAAGCAAAATTTTGATGCAGTAACAAACACGTTTGTTGTCAGTTGTTACACAGCAATATTTCCCTCAGCAACTTTATTTATGCAGATAGCGTCACTGGTATTTGATCAGTAGGACAACATAATCAAAAGCAATGTGACATTCTTAAGATCACACATAGGGCCTGTTACTGCATGACTTGAGTGTCCAGAGAGAATGGTGTAGAGATGCTAAAGCCAGGAAGGAGTAACTCTGCCTTTTGAGCTGCACGTGTCTTCATAGCCAGTCGGGCATGGTTGCAATGCAGGGGATTTGTTGTCTAACAACGGGACTGAGAGAGCTACTGGAGAGCTACTGGAGAGCTACTCCTAATCCAAGTCCTTGGCTGCAGGACATTGAATCCAGTCCTCACACCCAGTGACTGTCTTTTTCCTGCCCTTCCCATGACGGACAAGCACTCCATCAGGAGAGACATTTCAGTACACAGCTGAACTGCAAGTCTTCCCCCACTTCAGTGCTCCAGCACATCTGCTACACACCCAGCAGCTCTTAGCCATGGAATAATTTCAAAGGTCACAATTCAGGAATTGTGTACCCATAATACTTACACAGTAACACACAAAGAATTGGAGATAAGTGACATGCGTAAGAGGTAAGCTAGCAAAATTCAGAAATTTGAGCAATCAGACATCTTTAGCTTAGCTAGGTGCTGGCAGCTGTGAAGAACTAGGTAGCAATGTTTGATTTGAAGCATGAATTTAGTTCTCATACTGCCATAAGATTTTGTGATATCACAGAAGAGACCAGCATTTCACTCCAAGTGCTGAAATCCAATATTTGAATGCATTGATGTATTTATTTCAAAGAAATTACTATGAGAATGATACAGCCTAATTAAATTTGAAATGAAAGAGCCACGAGATCTTAAAAACTTATTGATGAGGATACTAAAGGATACTAAGGATACTAAACTGCTGACATATACTCTGTGATTCTCCTTCTTTTATTTGGAAAATTATTAGCATAAAAAAAAGATCTTCAGCTTTTATTAATTCATCTGATCTACATTCTTATTCCTTACAGGAAATGAAAATTCTTTAATTAAGACATTATAATCATCTGGACTCAGATTATTTGGGCTAAGAATCAGCAGCACCAAGCAGAGAACTGGAAGGCTTAGGAATCAGGAGCTTCTGTGGAAGCAACGGAAGGAGAATAAAATCACATAATTAAAGATACGCCTGCAAAATAAGGAAACATCAAGCATTATCTATAAGGGAAATGTACATAAGTTTGCTGGGTGGCAAATCTTAATGAAGCTCCAGATGAGGCCCACTGTTTGCTAATGACCCTAAAGTGTCTGTTGTCATCTTAGTCCACATTAAAAGGCTCACAAGTGTCTAGCAGGATATTTCCTATTCAAAACTAGTAATGCATTTAAAATGTTTCCTTCACTCTGTAATCTCCATTTTAGACAAAGTTTCTAAGAAAAAAGCCACTTTAAAGAAGTTATCATAAAGCATTTTGTCAGTGTAGAGACAATGTGGTAGGAACCAGTAGCAACAAGGAAGCTTCCCCACCTCACTCCTAATAAATTAATCAAAAAATAAGGAAGAAAAGCAAACTATCCAACTTCTTTTTCCCTTCCCTTGAAATAATTGCAGTGCTGTAACTAATTCTAAAGTAATAGGAGTGAAGACTTCAAAAAGCTCACTAATATAATTGTATCACATGAAATCTAACAATATTTTTAGCTTTGAATCAGCACATTCAATGTTTCATGGACTTTCTTAAATGAATATCCACAAATAATGGCTGAGATTTCTTTTTGTCTGTGTGAAAAACAAAACTATCAGTTGGCACATATTAGTTAACTTTTTCTAATATTAATGCAGCCCTGCAAATTTGAGATTTTTTCTCATGTCCTGGTGAAATTAATTTTTATTTTTTTATTTCACAAAAAAAAATGAAGTTACTATTAATGTCAATATTTGTTGGAAAGATTAATTTGACAGATCTAGCAAGCAGGTCGGTACTGCTAGTAATAGTCTAAAAATAATAATCATATGACCACTGCAGGTGATGAGGTTACAAGAAAGAGTTATATGCAAAGATACTCAAGAACTCTGTGTTAGAGTTGTTTTGTTAACCATCAGCTTGCAGCTGCACAATTCACACAGCATATTCAAATATCTCCCGATATAAACACAGGGGAAATAACACAGGAAATTATTCCTCTGTAAGTTTCACCGTCTCACATCCATCCCAAAGCTGAAGAACAGTTAAAAGAAAAAATAAAAAAAAATGCCAGCACCAATTGTGCCCCAAGGCAGGCTATTTCCCTGAGAAGGGTTACATTTGCCAGAAACCATTTTAGAAAAGCTGACTAGAATAAGAGACCACATGAGATGGGTCCAGAGTGACTCCAAGCTCACAACATGATAGCATGCTTAAGAAAGTCAAGTGATACATTTTCCCTTCGCTGTTTTATGATCTAGGGTGGTGCATGCAGGAGGCGGAGACCATTGTTATGATTATATTGCACTTTAAGAAAGCTGAGCAGCCAATAAGTTAGTCTTCAGGCAACATGCCCAAATTCATTAATTTAGTGATAGGTACTGGGCATTCTTAGAAATTAATCACCACTAGTGTGATACGGTGCTTAGTCCTGAAATGCAATTTGAACAACATTCTAATTACAAACAGATGAAGGACATCTTCCTCTCTTCCCCTGATGTGTTATACTGAGAGGAATTGGGTTGGGGGCTCCTCCTTCCCCTGCTGCCCTTGCAGGGGGTAACAAGGAGGGTGCCCCCCTCTCATCACAGGCACTCCAGGGCAAACTAGTGAGATCGGACCACCACAGGTTACACGCTTCCTACTCTGTTTTGTTTTTAGCATTAAATCTTCCATTGAATATATATATATATATTTATTTTTTTCCTGAGATGTGTTGAATAACATCTGCAGTCTTCTCCAAGTCATCTTCACCTGCTTCCCCCCTACAGTTTTTTGTTTTCCCACTTCACATTCTAGGATCTTAACTACATTCTATTCCCTCCTAATACAGCTTACTTAGTTTTAAGAGTTTATGATATTGGTAAAACAGACCAACTCATTGGATTCCTTATAATGCTCTAAGCAGAATATTCAGATACCTTGAGGCATGTGTACTTTAAAAGTTAACTGCTAATCAACTAAAGCTCAGTAAAAACAGACTATGTAAGTCATAAAGCCTCCAAACCAGTCCTTTTAAGAGAACTTACTGAATGACAGATAACCTCTATTCGGTTATACTTGATACAGTTCACTTGAAGTTTCATGCTTTTGTTTATCTCTCAAGTTGAGTTACTGAGTATCTTAGACCTTCTCACCATTATATCTCCAAGGCTCTTGAAATCATCATCAGATAAACTGTCAGCTTTCAATAACTGGATTACTGACTTGAAGGGCACTGACCTGGATTCTGCCTCAGTCAGCAAAAGTACAAGGCAGACATCTACACCATTCTCAAAAGCAATTTTTTCCCCTCCCAAGTAGAATTTATTTTTCTTCCACACTTTAACTGTTATTTCAATGATCTCAAAATTGGTTTTGATCCTTATGTGCATATTTACCACTCTGAAATAGTTTTATGACTGGCTACATATGAATTCTTCACAATTTCATGTTGTGGGCTTTTTATTGCTAATATGTTGTGGGAATAGGATCAGATGTAACTTTTAAATTTCCAGACCTCACGATAAAATAAATTCTAAAAATAGATGCCCCACCTCACTCCTTCATCTACGACTGCTGAATAAACTCAAGGGGTGCATTTTGAAAGATTTTTGGTCACCTATAAATTCATATCAGGTCTGTCAGTGAGGAGTACCTGAGAAAATTAGCATCTGAAAGCAACTGTGATTTTCTTTATAATTTCTCAAGACTATAAAATGAGCAGATAATGTGTAAGTAGTTTCTATTCTCACATGTTAATGCCTAACTTTATGCTTCTTCATGAGGCTATAAAACACACATTAAAGCAAGAAACAAAGCACCAGTGTATATTGTCAGGAACCTGTCAGCCATTCTGCAATTTTCTGCGTGCTGCTGCTTCCAGCTTGGTTCCTCTGAGCCCTTTTTTTTGTTTTCTCTGAAGGGTCTTTCTAATGCAATTTCTTGAAAGTAGAATAAGAAAAAGCCCTTATCTTTATAACACACCTATTTTAATCTCTTTGATGCATGGTAATCCAATATGCATGTAACCTGGGGCTGATTTCAAAAAAAGATCTGCAAATGATAAGAACAATGTAATTCAGCATGACAATTTCAAGAAGGCATTTGCAAGGCTAGTTACTAGAAGGGTGGAAACTATTCTTTCATCTTGGTATTGATAGGATGGCTCAAGCTGATTAGATACAGATTGAGTAATTCTACTTTAGTGGATCAACAGTTTCACTGTAGCTACCTTTAATTTTTCATAGCCACGTTTGTGAGTGCTTAAAAAGGTAGGCAGTAATAATGTGTTACATCAATTCAGTGACTCTATTTCCATGCACAGGTATGCATGTGGTACATAATGTATGGCTACTAAAAATTCCCGTAGAGCAAGAGATATCAAGAAGCCTGTTAATGGCAACAGCAGTGTTGCTTTTATAGAAAAAATAACTATTTCAAAGAATATCCAGGGAATTAAATGTCAACAAGAAGAGCATTAGAACAGTACTGCTCTCTCTGTATTGCTTCATTCTTAGTCACACACTGACTACTTTGCCATTGCATGAACAAGAGCACAAGTGCTAAACTAGCCTTGCTGCAAGAGCCAAACAGTCGACATTCAAGCACGTGCTGTTCTATCACCAAAGAATTGAGTGAAGAACCAGTTAAGTAATAACTGTATAAGACTTGAAATCTATACAAAGAGGAAGCAGACTGAGAAGTGCAGGACTTATGCCATTTGGGGAGAATCTCGAGAAGGTTTCAAAATCTGGCTTTGAAAAGATAAGTCATATCAATCACTATTAGAATTGTCGTATTGGTGATAAAACGAGGGGCGTTTCAAGACATCTGAGGATTTATGAGGAGATCAGGAAGGAATCTTTTTCCCCACAGTTCCGGCAGTCATGCACAACCAGTTACAGAGCTATTCTGTTGTTCACACAAAATGTGAAGCATTAATCAAAAGTGTGAGATGAGGCGTTTGCAGTGATAAACAGAATTGGCCAGAAAGCAATTCTGAAATTTTGAAAGAAGGGTAATTCTGAAAGTGATCTCTTCAGGATATTTTGACTTTTTAATTAGTTTTACAGAAATATGTGGTGATTCTTCCCAAGCAAGAGTGCAATGAAAACAGATGAAAGAAAGATTTGGGAGCTGAGAATTGGGAATTATAAGAATTAACAAAAACCTAAGTGAATCTAAAGCAGACAGTGTCAGATTCCTTCACTGAACACCAAGCTGTCTTACTCCAGGTGTACAAAACATCTGTAAAATGATAGATAATCTAGGGTGAGCTCAACCACCACTCCAGTTTTAACTAGGATAAATAAGCATAAAAACTTGGACTGCAAATGTTGAAGTTGCTTACATTTGAGAGGTGTTTTGTTTTGTTTTGTTTTTTTTAATTTCTCAGTAGCTTTAAAAGTTAATACATTTTACCCTCACAAATGCTCAAACTTGGAGACAAACATTCATATTTTAGACCTTCTACAGGTGCTAAACAAGGGAAGTCTGCCTCTAAGTAGTCTTGTGTGGTTAAACTGCAAGACTCCACTCCCACCTGAAAAAAGGTTCTGTGAAGGTCTGACTGCAGAACAAAATCTCATTTTCAGCTCACAGTTTAACAACCAACCTCCCCAAGACAGATGTAATATTTCTATTTGGCTTTTCTACCTAATGTCACTAAAATATCAGAAATTAACCATTTCCTTGCTTATCTAACTAGAGTGAGAAAAGGACACGTTTAAAATAAATTAGTACCTCAAACACATACTAGCGCAGATACCTACAAGGTTAAGAAAAATGTCAAAAAATCTATACCATAATCCTTTGTTTAGTATGGGATTTGATGCTGTAATTTTCATAGAAATATTTAAAAATACTACATTAAAAACCAAACAAAACACTTTATTTATTTTCCCTTCAGGTGCTACTGTAAAGGACTATCTTTCTTGGAAATTTAGTTACCATCTAATTCCTGAAGAAGCATTATGAGACTGGGGATGGAAAAATCTATGCCCCAACAGTGCGCAAAATAACAGACACAGCCGGAATAAAGTAATTTGTGTTTGCTTGCTTTCACTCCTCACCTAGTGGCAAACCATTGTATGCTTAGCAACACTGATAGCTTGCACTGCTTGCAGGAGCCATAGTGGGACACTGCCTATTCATTACCTACAGTTCCCATACTTCAGTAGTATATAGCAAATAAGATCTTTTGTAAAGAACACAGTCTGGTCGGCAGGAATGACTGAGCAGCTTCCCCCCCAGACTTCAATGTGGACATGCAGATATTTCTTCTCCTCTTGGCTGAGAAGTAGAATAAGAAAAATTAGAGCATGGCAATAACTTAACAAGCAACCTGTCATTTGGACAAACAGTGGTATCAAAGCAAGTTAGGAGCAGGAGACAGTGGTTTAAAACGAAACCATAGAGGAAGCACGTCCAAAACGGTAGAAAGGGAGCAACCTGACAGACTGAGTGTGACTGTCAGACATTGCAGCTGCCTTCGTATCTGTGCAGCCTTGCAAAGCATCCTGTGGAGGAATGGCAGGGACACAGGACTACTTGGCAGGGAGAACGACCAGGTGCTCCTTTTAGTCTTGCACTCTGTACTTCCCCATTTATTTTTCAGCAGGAAGATTAAGACACCCATATCTTGGTAGTCCTAACCCCCAACTGGCTTGCAGGGTTCAGGCAGGCTAAAATAACAAGTGTTATCTCTGGACTGTAATTCTTAAAGACACTATAACTAGGGTAATGCAAGTTTTTTCTTTATTGCAAGCACAGTAAAATAAGTCTATTTCATTTGGCGAGGTGACGGGGATATAGGAGGGCTGACATTGCCAGCACTGGCTGCCACCTAGGCATGGTGTATTTGTGGGGTAGGGTACCACAACACTGATCAGCAGACAACTCGCAGCTTGTTGCCCTGTAGATAAGGTGGAGTTTTGCAGGGGCAATGAGATAAAGTAGCATGTTCAAATAAATTATTAAGCAAAGAAATGCGTTAAAAGAGATTTGAGGAAGGCAGGGGCTGTTCCAAGGACTCTTGGTGGGAGGAAAAATCAGAAGGGGGTAGAATATCTGCTGGTCCAGGTACTTCTCTCCAGATGGTGCTCCTTCCTGTCATGACCTTCTACCCCTCCCCCCCCCCCCCCCCCCCCCATTAACTCAGGTGTTGTACATCCTTCATGGGTGTCCCCCATCCTCGTGCACTCCCGTCCTCCCACCTCCTCACTGCCAGCTGCACACTGCTAAACGATGCTGGGCTAAACAGATCCTTTTCTGATCCAGCATGACCACCCTCCTCGAGCCCATCACCCCCCCAGGCTGCCAGCAATACTTGTACTGCTTAACCTGAGCTAGCCCCACTGCTGAGCAGCAGGAACATCTGAAGGCAGCCAAAGGCGTCCTTGATTTGGGGGCAGGGATGAAAGGAGGACAAATCTAGACAGGCTGTGCTTGGGCATGCTTTAGCCAGAGCAGCAGCCGTTGGAGAAAGAGGATGATAATGTGGTGCTTTAGAGGCCAGGGCAGGCTGCTCAGCTTCCCTCTTGGTTCCCTCCTGTATCACAACCGTCCATAGCCCTGTGTCTTATGCATTGCTGTTCTCCTGTAGAGCGCCTGTGTTTTCTGAACACAATTTGAGTGTTAGACAGTTGAAAGAGGTGAGAAAGTTGTCACAGCTGCCAAGGCAGAGGGAAGGGAAAGGCAAAGGGCAAATCCCAGTGCTGAGTCCTGCTTCCTTTAGGAAGAAAGAAAGTGGAGGCAGAGAGAATAGCGTTTCTGTCAGTTACAAGTATTTACAGTCTTGAACAGGGATTTAAATGACAAAACCATCAAAGTACAGAAGCATCAGCAAATCCTATAGCTCCCTGGACTCCAGAAAGCAGCTGGTTCAGACCTTCAACCATCAATTGCTTTTTGTTTTCCCCAAAGACACTGCATTTAAAACACTGTCTCTTCATGCTTTCACTTCTGAAGACCGGTTACAGAAAGTTCACCACGGGTGAAGTACGTGCCAGGAAGAACCCACCTTGATCTTGATACTCTACGTTGATATTGAGAGAGATTTTTGGGGTGGAAAGAAGATTAAGAACATGAAGAATTCTTAAAAGTTTTGCACTAGTACCAAAACGTGCTGTCTCCCTCTAAAGCACAGGTATGGCTTGTACAGCAGAATTACTTTAAGTTTAATGACACAGCAATGATCCAAGCTGTCTTTAATGATATCAGCCTACAATAGCAGCAATAGACAACATTTTGAAATAGATAGCATACGTTTTCTCCTGTGCGCTATTAACCTTAGTGTCCTAACATGAATAAAGAAAACATACTCAACAACCTCCTTGCACCAGGAGTAACACTAGAATTTAGATGATGATTGCCTATGTTTGTGTATGGAAGGGATTCAAAGATTCTTACCCTGATGGTAATTTATTTTGAATTAAGTTAATTTTTCCCCAAGCAGAAATTTGAAGCTGTCATAAAAATAATACACTTCTGTAAGTACTATAAGTAGAAACAAAATCTAACTTTCCTTATTCATTTAGATGTAAAACAAAGGCCTAGCCATAGCTATACATGTGATTGAAATGCTTAAGGACATTTACATGCTTATTTAACTGCAACCTGAAAGGGTGGCTTCAACTTCCAGCTCAGAAAAATGATATATTGCATTGCATTGCATACTTCTTCCTGCAAGGTTTTCCTGGGTGTTTGTATGATCAGAACGATTTCTGTAACAAGTGCTGGCTGATTTAAAAAAAAAAAAAAAACACAACAGATGTACAGAATTTGACATTAACTGCAGTTTAGAGATTCAACTGAAGAGATGAATGTGTGGTCTGGTTCAGAGTGGTCCCAGGCACATACTGTAACCCGTGCAATAAACAGGAATGAGCCCTTCACTTGTACAACTCTAGTTTCATTATTTTACTATTTTAATAATCAGGGACAGTTCTGGGGAAAGTTGGAGTAAGAAAGAGCAGATATAACCATTTTCAGACAACTTTAGGTTATGCCCAGGTATATACAAGAGAGGTATATATAAAATTTTAATGAAAATAGCATTAATTACTGAAGGAATAGCTGAATTACCAAGGGAGAATGAGCATGAAGAGCCTGTTTTCAGATGGTCTAGCTGGGGTAAATTACTCCCTAGAGAACGATATTGTAGTCGCAAAATCAGAACATTACCGATGTTAACATATGACAAAGGACAAATGAAGGTCTAGTTAACAATGTAATAGCTTCTTTTCAGAACAGCACAGATCAGACATTTAGTCAAATCCCCTTGTTGCTGAGAACCTTCATGAAGATTAAGTAAAAGAAGAAATAGTTCAAAACTGTTTCTATAATAATTATGTACAGTATATATAATAATATACAGTATTAACTTAAATGATATTTTAAAAGTAACTCAATAACCAGGGAGAATGAATAGGCAATGTCTGTATTCTATCCTGTCTATCTTTGCCAACTCAAGCAGTTGCATCATTGCTGTTGATTATGGGAAGAATCTGATTTTTGTACTTGTGAAAACACACATCTGACAGAAGAAAAGGTTAGCACACAACCAAGACCTACGGTAAATACTAGTGTATCTGTATTAGAGAAGTGTTGACCTGACTCCTATGGCAATGAAAATTGTATGGCCGCACTGCCAGTTTCAGAGTTTTTAGCTCAGTAACTGAGAAACTCTGCTGTTTAATTCCATCAAAATCCAATGGACACAGGGTGGGGAACAACACAATTCTCAAAGATAATCAAGTTCCTAAAAGTTTCATGAAAAATGGCGGCTAAACAGAAAAAAAAAAAAATCACCCTCAAATTAGCACTCCAGTGGACGGGAAAGCTTGTTGCAGCTACCAACAGACCAATCTACACCCTGGGAATGGCATATCTAGCACACAGGTAAGTCCAGACTAGCAATGCTAGGTCCTTTTCCTAGGAGAAAACATGGTTATTTATAGGTATAAGAGTTTAAGAATAAAGGATAGGTATCAGATGGAAAACTAGATTAATTATTGAACAGAAGAAAACTTGCCTGAAAACCATGTCCCTTGATTAGTGGTACACTGTAGAGTAATTGAGAATCCAATTCATACACTGTAAAACATAGCAAAAATACATGTTTTACATTTAAGTAGTGGGGAAAACTAGCTGAAAGAATCATGAAACCCACAGCTTCATGTAAAAATGCATTGTAGACATACATTATTCAAGCTCCACGTTGCTGTGGCAAATCCTCCATGTAAAGATCATCTAATACTCCAGTCATAGCCCATAAACAGCTTTTAGACCAAAACACTTTCTCTGCTAATGTTGCCAGAAATTTTACCTGTGCTGGTTCTGAACTAGTACTCTAAAAGCTAAATTGGATTTGATTTGTTCCGTACCTTGGGTATCTTTAGTTCCCTTCATCTCAGCAAGTTTCTAGACTCTCCCTATCCAACACTTAGGTTCACTATTTTTCTGACACCACAGACTTCAATTTAGCAGCTACTCTCAGCCCCAGTCCAATTTCTATATTCTTTCTGCATTGAAACCTGTCAGCTACATCCTCCTTTTGTCTTGCCACTTCATACTGACAGCAGAAAAACAAGCTTCCTACTCTCAGATCAAGGCCAGCATGGCTGAAACCAGCTTAGTCTTGCAGTTGTTCAGAGAGTCATATTCAGTCCCTAGCTGCTGTATATCAGCCACGCACAGATCTTTAGCTGCAAAGCCTCAGCAAAGCTTGGTTGAGCAGAGAGGAACTGCAAAGCTTACCTTTGGCAAAATGTAGTGGTTTTTTTTTTTGTTTTGTTTTTGTACAGAAAAGGTCATAGATGCATCCTGACAAAACATACTCACCACCAACCTAAAGTGTAAGTACCCCAGAAGAAAACAACAACAACAAAAAAGCTTTCATCAGAATCATCATTGTGAAAGAGCAGTTAAACACATCCTGGACTCAGTCTCCTTGTATTGTTCTCTAAGAGTTTTCCAAAATAATTCCTTTTAGTGTATGCTCTGTAATACTCATGTCTGTGATCAGATTTGAAAGATTCTATCTGTAAAAGCATGTTTGTAAGACACTGCATTAGAGAAAGGTTTATCTCAGTGCTCAAATGGCGTGTTAGCAAGAAGTTACGTGATCTCTTGTAGCTTCATGTCTGCACTGAACATGAAATTTCACAGACAAGAAGAAACGTTTCAGGGAAGCCAAATATTTAAGACCCTTTTCATTTTTAAAGGAAACTTTTTGCAACAATGAAGGATCATCCCTTTTTGTCCAAAAACATGCTGTATAGGCTTAAATCTGAAAAACACTCCTTGGCTCCCTTTCAAAGGTGTACTGTTGGTGGAGACATGAGAAAGTCCAAGGCAGTATCGGATAGCTCCATTGGTAGAGTATACTGGCATAGAAACAGCTTCAAAAATGCTGTGACGGTCACTTGTATAGATATCTCTTCATAACTATTGTAACAGAAACACCTTCTTTGCTTTCTGATGACCTGCTCTAAATATGATAGAAAAAAAAAATATTCTTTTCATATATATATTCATTGGGGGATATACAATTCTATACTCTTAAACATTACTATATTGTATGCTCAAAAAATGTCTAGGGAGGCCTATATATTTACTTGTGAGCTTGTATGCAATTTGGATATATCTGCCTTGGAAGAATGCTTCTCCCCCCTGCCCCCCCTTTTTTTTTTCCTCTGTTAAAGTATTTACAGTAGAAATGGACCTTTCCAATGGCTTTTACACTTGAACACAGTTGCAGTCAGAATTGGGAATTAAGGCATCATGTTCTCATGATGCATTCAAGGTCACGTTCTCTGTACCCCTGCCTGCTCTATGCAGTCAGAGCAATAAAACAAGTAACGCTTTCACAGTGAAGTGCAGATCTCATTTCTCCTGTGCATCAGGACAGTAAGAAACCTTGCATGGTATATAAATACCAAGATTTTGGCAATATAATTAACTTCAAGTTTTGCAATTTTATTTAGTTGTCATGGCTCAGCTGGGATACACTGTTGTTGAGTTCTGTGCAATTTGAGATGACAGAATACAAGGCAGATCATGTTACTATTAGGCAAATGGAGATTTTAAGCAATGCAATCACTGATAACAAGTGGCTTACACAGGCACTAAATGCTGTAATACTAAACAGCAGACTATTTGAAGAATGACATAGCTTAACACAAAGAGAATAAACACTATTTATGGCCTAATATTTTTCATGCAAACTAGGACTGTTCTGCGAGATGCTATTTCCTAGAAAATAAAATGTTCATTCAAGGTTACATATGCTCAGTTGTGTGTGCATGTGTACATAAATACACAAGCATGACTGCATGTATCCAGACTAATGAAGCTACCTATGATTTCAAGTTATGTTTTGCTCCTTTAATGTAAGATTGCAATAAAATACAGTGACAGATAAGGTGATGATGAGAGCTTCACAGACAGTAGTGATATGTTTCCTCTTTCCTCCGCCAAATAAAGCTATGTAGCATATTAGCTATTCTGAAGAAAACTATTCATGTCAGCATACAGTGGCAATTTTGGGAACGTCTTTAATAAGCACTGTCTTGTCATGCTGTATGTATATATATTCTGTCTCCAGGATCATTTTGTACTGGACTAGCTGCTATTTTTTCATTGTATCTTGAAATAAACTAGCACAAAAGTAAGGTATACTTCTGGTAAAAAGAACAGTCTAACACTTTATAGTACAAAACTTAACTGCCAGACAGAGCCAAGACAAGTGCTAAAGTATTTATGCAATACAAAGAGTAAATATTAAAACAGAGAAAACAGCTTGAGGAATAGATTGGAGGGTACTTTGTAGAGTATGCTGTCAGAAGGGGTTGCAGACAGTTTCTCTGAAGCTAATGTACTCAAATTTCCTGGGGCTCGTGCAGCCTAAGGCTGGAGCATCATGTGAATGAGACATATTTCTGTCTAATCCTGCTGAAGACAGATAAGTCTGCCAATTGAACCTGTGCAGGCCTGACAGCCAACGGCACCAGCTTTGTAATAGCAAAAGACTGATGCTGAAACACCACAAATAGAACAGCACTCTTTGACAGCAAGAAACCAACATGTTTGACAAGAAATTGGAGGCAAGATCTTTTCCAGTCAAACAAGATGTCTGTTCATAGAAAGCATCAAATCTACCTTGCTAGAAAAGTTCAAGATTCATTTTATTACTGATGTTTTGTGCTTCTTCCTTTCAGAGGTATGTTAAAGTTTAAAGAAACATAAGTGACAGTTCTATATTCCTCAAGCTTCTCAATAAGGCAACGTCCTCTTTCATTTCTCCCTCAACAGGGAGCATTAAATACAAATCTGAGTTGTAGTTGACAAAAAAACCCTTTAATGTGTTTTATGAAATTCAATATACTTACTGTTGTCAGAGTTATCTTTCATGCTTTTTTTATTCATCAGTGTTTGCAATTAATTTAGATAGCTTCTGTTTTTCTTCACTTTTATACTCTTAATATATAACCACTCCTTTCCTACCTTTCCTCCAAAGCTCTGCATTAATGGATAGGTTTGAAATTCTAGGCTATCTAAGCAAAAGACAAAGCTCCTATCAACTTCTGTCAATACTTCATTGCAAACAAAAGATAGGGTCACCAGTGGCCAGACAGTTTGAAGGGGGGCTTTGGATGTCAGGGTGAAGTTTACTTGAAGGCAAATGAATACATTTACTTGTAGGTGATTGCTTGGTGGGATGTAAAAAAAAATAAATTGTCTTGAAAGCAGAGGAAGAGAAAAAAAGGAAAGGAGTAAGGCTACTTCACAGAAGGAATGCTTAGTAATTAAAACTAACCAAGGTTTGTCACCAAAACTGAAGATGCCTGCATATCCATTGGCTTATAAAACAGATATGGCATGGCTAGCTACAACAGATTTTAATTAAGTGCCCAAGAGGTCCTTCTAGTGCTATTCTAAGATTCTCAAAAGTAGCAAACTGACAGAAATCTATTAACTCTCAGAAATTTCACGTACCTCCGAAAAACATAAGTCATGAAATTGAGAAAAAAATACACAAACTCGATAGGAATTAAAAATCAGCTGAACTACACTGAAAGAATTTAGAATTCATATATCCTGCTCTCTTTTGTTCCCAAGTTTCAGAACACTGTACTGAGTTCTGTTTTTTGAGGATCATTTCAGAAATTACCAGGAAACATCTATGTTCATATTCTTAGAACCATTCTACATGGATTTATATCCAATAATCCAAATAAGCAGCATCTCCTCATGATTGAGGAGTAGTCAGGAGTCACGTTCTATAACGATAAAATCCCCCAAAGCAGCCAATTTTAATTTAAACCTATCTTAAATATACTATATTGTTTGCTTCTTTGAAATATGCAAAATTGGACTACGCTTTAAATAGTAATTGTATTCCAGAATTGTTTGACAGAAGAAGAAATATGATGCTGATCTAATACATTAAAAATAGGATGAGGGAAAGTCAGTAGAATGGAAATGTGTTAATAGATGCAATTGTACCAGAAATAATTTGGTATTATCTTACTACTTCATACTTCAAGACTTATTTACAGAAGAACTTGAGAAATAAGCACTAAAAATTCAACTCTAAGCTGAATCTCACTATTTGCCACTAGCACTCATGTTTGCAGTTAGTAAAATCTATGATAGAGCTGGATCTCCAGAAAATACCTATATTTTCAGAGGACCAAAAATGATAATGGAAATATGAGAACAGATTTATTTTTTTACACTTTCTGTTACATATAAAATATGTATATTGCTGAAATATGGCTAATGTAATGCCTAATGCTCAAAATACATCAGAACAGGACAATTCAAAGAAATGTTTCAGTGAAAATATATTTTTGCAATCTTAGATATCCTACTAAATATTAGAGGTTGTTCAAATGCCATTTATTAGGAGTCCAACTAATAGAGCTTGGTATCCAGATCATGCCATTCCCTGCCCAAGTTCTGCTCTCTCGCCTAACTCAAGAACTACAGCTGAGTTACATGCACAGAAAAAAAAAAAAAAGGCAGTTGCCATTACAAACAGTATCAAATAATCCATTTAGTGCTGTGTACCATCTCCAACAGGGACCAGGGAGCTTTGCTTCATAAGACATATAATGCTTTTGTGGACAAACTTAACCAGTGACAGGTGACGTTTCTTCCTGACTACAGTCTTAAGTACTATGGGCCAACAGACAGATAAAATGCATCCAAAAAAATTCTGTTTTGAAAGACCTCATAATGCCCTTGCCCTTATTTACTCTTATTATAGGATAGGGGCTTACAATAACATATAAAACCTTTGGGTATAATAAGGACCATGGATTGCATAGAAATATGGGAAAGCCAGCCTGATGTTGAAAATTACTATCAGTCAGGTTAGTTGCCTCCTTGCATAACATTTACCAAGGCAAATTGGATAGGCATTGTTCATAACATATACAGCCCAGAAATGAGAATTTACAATTTTCCCAAAGGCAATCACCTTTTGCTAAAGAAATAGCATACTTACATGGAATTTTCTGAGGACAACTAGCTATGGTATGTATGCAAGGGAAAGCGAAGTGAAAGTGATGGTAAGAGGAAGGCAGCAGGCCACACAGCACAGGTACTTTTCTGAGGACAAACTAGACAAGATAACAGGATGGAACAGGTAGTAGGTACTAAAAAAATATGAATACAAAGGAAAAGAAATCAGAACACATTCACTTTGTATCACACTAATTAGTTTTGAAAGCAAAAAGCTCACTAAGAGTGCAATAAATTACAGTGCACAAGACCCTGGATTTAATTAGAATTACCTTGTATAGGTCACAGTTTTTTATTTAACGATTAAGTACTTCAATTTAATATCATTGTGCTGTTTACCAAGTCAAAAACCACTGAAGTGTGATTATACGAAGCTGTTTGTAATGTTGTTTAGTAGCAATTCTTATCTCTTTATTCTCCCTGTAACAAATTCTTGGCTTTTAACTGGTTATAAAATACAATTACCTATTTGAATTAGAACTAGGGGGATTTATATTGCCATAGCCATTGACGTGATCTTTAATGAGCTACATTTTGTACTTGGCTAAGCAGTATTCTAGAAAAAAAATGCTTAAATGACTGAACTGATCTGGTTTCCTATATTTTTAAAAGCCTTATTATGGCCAATGAAGTTTTCACATATAACCTCTCTAATATCTTCTGCTTACTGTTCTCAAATAATTCTGGTGAAGTTTGCATGGATTATTATGAAAAATTCATAGCTGTGAACACCAGTTTCTCATGGTAAGTTACAAACAAAAATCCATATTTAAAGTTTGTATACAAAGTCAACCTCATTCACATCTTAATTTGAAAAAAATATGGAGGCACATCACTTTTACACATACCCATGGCTATATTTTAGAGAGCATTCTCAGCATACTACAGCAGATAACTTTGCGTTATAACTACTATGCTACAGACTTTCAACAATAGTTCATCCTCTCTTGGTGGTGGATTTTTGTTTTTGTTTAAGAGGAGAATTAAAAAATTAAATACTGCAAGTCATAAGGAGAACAGTACCAGGCTAGTAATTCACTGTCTTCACCTTTTGGCAGGACTGTACTGTACCTGAGGTTTCAGATAATTACCAGAGCTGTAGATAATAGCCTGCATTAAATCTGTTTTGACTAGAGACATACAAAGCCAACATTCCATTGGAATTTTCATCCACTGAATATAGCGCGTGATTTCACAATATGTGCTCAAAATACAAATAGTTATTGAGGACATGATACGAATGAGGAGTGATGGGGTATGTTGTAACAATAAAATATAACTTTGTTGAATGAAATGCCACAAAATAAATTTGGAATACAAGTGGACAGTCTGCTTGTTAATGAAATGAAATCCATTTCCTAAGGACTGGTGTTGATTTTGCTGATCTCCTAAATATTGAGCACAGAGCCAGGCTTAGGGATGCATAATTAGGTGCATTTTATTATCTGCATTTCATAAAATAGTTCCGCAAAAACCCAAGTTGGGGTCTATAAGTCAAAAAAAATGAAATAAGATCTGAAAAGAGAAATCAAAAGAGCACCCAAGATGTCCTTACTGTTTTTTGAACACCAAGTGAATTTTTCTCCCTATCCATACCCTTTTTAAATTGAAAAATGAAATATTTCATATGGTCACTTATTTTAATATTTTCCACATTGATTCTCTTACTATGCATTTAATCTAAGATTCTTCTTTTATGTTTCTTCTTGCCTACTCTCTTAACTCTTTTTCCTTTGACTCCCTTTTCTAAAGGAAAGTTATAAGAACAAAGTGATCAAACTCTTTCTGCAAGTGATTATGCTCTGTATTTCCACTGTTGTTTCCTTTTCTGTTTCCTTTTGTTTTATTCTTAATTCTACTTTGGTGTCTATTCTATGAGAGAATCCTGCTATATTATTGTTTTTTCCTTACCAGTTCAAGTTTTCTAGCTTCTTACCACCACTGTTGCTTTATGTACGCAAACATTCAAGGTTTCTCTCCCCTACATGCCCCCCCAAAGGCAAGCCACAGAGCTCCCTCACCCATTCCCCATGCTTCCCACCACCAGAGCTGAGGGTGACAACTGGGGGTCCAAGAGCTGTTCTATAAACTACTCCTGCACAGGAAGGCAACAGCAGATGCTATTTTCTCCTCTCCAGAGGTTACTGTAACACAAACTACCGAGGAATACAGGTGTATTCCTCCTTTCCCTTGAAGAGAATTCATTATCAAGGAAAAGTCAGGTAGGAATGCCAAAGCTGGTCTTCCCACCCTCTAAATGAGAAAGCAAAGCACTTGTTAAGAGAGTAACTGTAAGGTGTCCAAATCTTCCACAATATGACTTCTACTTGTGCTGACTGGCTGGAAGAGGATTTTGGTACCTCTCTAGAAATGAGTTCATTATTACAACAGAGGAAGAAACAACATTAGAATGAAGAACATTCCAAACATCTATCCTTCAAGAGCTACTGATTTCCTGAGCCAATTAAAAATAAAAAAATAAAAAAGGGAATGAGGTTTCTCCAAGAGCTACTTGCGAATTAACATTCTTTACAAGAATTAAACTGCAGTTGCAAAAATATCTCGCTGAAACAGCCCTCTGTTTTAGTTGAGCTTCTTCTGAAATACAAAGCTACAGAAAGAAGCCCTTCTAAAGTGATTTTTTTTTAAATCAAAAATTATTATTTCTTTCATTAAGACAAAGAATCAGAGTAGGGGTTTGCCATGAAAAGTTTTTTTTGTGGGTTTTCTATTAAGTTACGATACAGCTGCTTAATGCAGAAGCACATGGAGTAAGTACCCTAAGGTGCGCTCTAGAGACAGACTGCATCCCTGCAGTGAGAGACAAACTCTCAGCATAGGATTCCAGCCTGGGGACAAGCTGCCAGGCCTGCAGTGTCTAAAATATTTTCCAAATGTCTGATTAAATTTTCCTTATGTTCCTCTGGAAAATCCAAGTCTGAATGGTAATTCTCCTCATCTAATTAAACACCCTCTTAGGAAACGTTTTAAAGGGAACAAAATATTCAATTCCACAGTTCAAGAACATGGAAAACTTTGCTTTAGATTAAGCTGCTGGGTTCTCCAAAAATATGCACAAGTATAGGACTTAAGGACAACGATACTAATAAGTTTGTCTGCAGAAACATGCAATTTGTCAAAATTATCTATATCCAGTTTGAGAAGAACTAATTAATATTTTTCATACACATCCCTTTGTCACAATACCATGTCTATTTTAAGAGTGAATTCACAAAGTTACATTTTTGTTTGGTGAATCCATCCAATTTATGCCAAGATGGTAAAATGCAAACTTAATTTTCCTTACAAGAAATGAAGGAAACCTGTTCAGCAAGGTGGTAACAAAATATCAAGTATCTAATGACTATAATCAAATAAAGAAAACCTGCAACTCTCTTGCATTCTCGCATTTCACCAGAATGAACTCAGTACCATTCTAAGTAGAGTTGATGCATGGAAGAAGGAAAGCCCCTGAGGCTTTCTCCTTGGGTATGAGATGCAGGTTTATTTCTATCCATCAGCAATTCTGTGGAGATTGATGCTTCAGAACTCTGTCCTTATCAAAACTAATATATAAATTTCTGCAACAAAGACTTTGTTTCAACAAATCAGCATTTCTGAGAAAAAAACATTGAACTTTAAGAAATTCTTCAGTAGCTTTATTAGTTCTGGTGACTGCCTTTTCCTTCCCAGTTGTAGCTATATGAACTTAAAAAACTAGTAAACACTAACTTTTGAATCATAATACAGAACAGAAGTGACTGGCCACACAGCAGCAGACAGTTGTTTTTCAGCGCTGTGCTAGAAAACATCTAGTAGCAGATGCTAAGGGAATGATTGTAAAATGTATAAAATGATCCCAGCCTAAAATACCTTTCTAGCTTCCAATAAGCAATGTAGGGCCTATAAAGTTGGAGGTTATAATTAGACCACAGCATTATTAGCTACCCATCCTATAACCATTTGTCAAATTCTGTTTTTGAATCCATTTATACTTTTTTTTTTTTTTTTTAACCTTTGCGACACAGTATTAGCTCCACCACTGGAGCCCTGACTTCCACAACAACAACATGCCTTGGAAGACTGTCACAAACCACAGTGAAATAGCAAACGTTAAGATCAGAAAATGTCTTTTGTTAGAAATACACAGTTCTGTCCACATTCCATCAAAAATACTAGAGAGAGAAAAGGTCAGTGACTCCTGTCTTTAAGAAGCAGCCAAGTTATTAAGTACTGAGAAAAATGTCCTTTGACGACACAGAATAGGGTGGTTTGCACCCTATGCAATTATGAACTCTTCCCTTGCATTCTGTTCCAGGCTTTTACCCTCAGCATAATAAGAACACCCATTTGAGAACACTCCCATTATTTAGTACTTGCATAGGAGAAAATCTGATAAAACACCACAGAGATACCCCACCTAAGCAGGGATACTTTTAAGAAAAACAATTTACACACCAATTTTCTAGAGTTATACTACTAGGTTACTTTGTATTCTTCATAAAGATTAATATACTGAATATGGTTTTTGAACAGACTTTCTGTTCAAAGCCATGATTTATTTCATCTCTTCTAATTTGAACCTTGACATTTAGGATCGGCCCGTACTTGCCTTGGTCTTCAAGGAAGAGAGCTCACTAGGTAACTTCGAAAGCAATTTTGTAGCAAGCCTTACAAGAACTATCTGCTTTATTTCTGCATTTATATAATGCTATTTTAGTTATGCAGTGTGGTCCATCCTTTATCTTTAAGTGGCTTGGGAGAGCTGCATAGAAGGCTGTTAACTACCTGCATCCATATACCAGTATATGTAACATAGCACTCTAAAAATATTCATCTGGACAACAGCCCTTTGACAATATTCTTTTAATCTTCTCAAGATTATTTTTGGTAAATAAAATAGTGGTATGGTAAAAAAAAAAAAAAAAAAAAGAGTAACATATCAAGATTATATGAAACATGCAAGAGTTTCAAAACTATTGACCCCATCCTTTTCTTCTAGGGTGTGATTTGTTCTTCCTTACTGTAATCAATGTTGGATCAATGCAGTTTTATCCCCAAGCTTACATCATCATTATAACACATCTTTGTTTCAGTTCACATAAATGTCCTCCAAAGATCAGTGGGAAAAAAAAAAGAAAAATCTTTAATAAAAAGGAAACTGATATACTGCATCAACAGAAAAAAAAACGCAGAATATTGGGAAAATCAATAGGTTTATAGACAGATGGCAGAGAGGAAGGAAGAGAGCAAAAATAACCAATGCCATGCAAACCAGAAAAGATTTAATGATTTGTTTTGAATCATCTAAGCCATTTATATTGCATTGAAGAGAGAAAAAACAACAAATTTTTGTAGCATCATTTTTGAAATCAGTACTGGAATTTCAGTCTGAATTACATCCTTACGTAGAGGTAAATATGTGTATATGTTGCATATCTATGTGTAAGACAATGTACTGCTGAAGAAACTCAATACATGTAAAATTCAGATTATTTCATTCCCCTTCTCTAAGATTTATCTGATGGTGACAGGTTAGCAGGCTTCTAGGTAACATATCAGAACTATAAAGCGTACCTTTTCACAACAGAAAGGGATCAGCTTCTTACTATGTTCTCTTCATTATAGACCCATTTATGATATTTGCACGCACCCTTCATTGTAACAAAAGACCGTGCTTGCTGTGAGCAAATGACAGCAAGTTTCTCATTCTAAAACTCAAATGTGGCTTGATACAGTTTTCTTAGGAAAACAAACAAACAACAGCAACAAAAAAGACACCTGCAGACAAATGAGAAAATATTGCATTGATTGAATCCTCTGATGAATGAGTCAAGAGCTAAGCCAAAAATATTTAGACTAAGATAAATTGTCCTACGTAACCCATTTCTCAGCTGAAGTTCTAGGCACTGTTTTTAGTCCTGCAGTTGTCCAATGATGACTGTTAATAATCCAGAACCACCATTACTATCTGCTTATCTTTCCCTGAAATACTTAGATATTCAAAATGGTTGATATAACTATAACACTATAACACCAAATATACACATTGGAATCTGTATTAGGACACAGCTTTTATTCCAGTATCATTAGAATTGCTATTACTTATCTATTATTTCAGGCTCCATTGTACAGATTATTTATTTCTATCAAGATAATTAATTGGGATATTACTTTGGTGTTTCATAGTGATTATTTCCTGATATGTTTTGTATATTCTCCATTCTGTTCTAAACACTGAAACACTTTGAACATTGTCAGTTGAACAAGAAAAAGAGGGTTGACATATTAAAGTTTCTCATGTACCTAGTAGTAGCTATTGAAAGACAAGTGATTTTTTTTAAGCATTTGACCAACTCAGCTTCTTATTTTCATTTGAGCTATTTGCAAACATTTATTTATTTATTTTTGCAAGCACTTATAACAACTCCAGAAATTTGTTTCTGTCGTGATTCTGACAAGTCACCTGAAAGCATACAAAAGTCATCCTTGCGTATCTGTATAAGCAATACAAAATACAAACACATAAAGAGAGAGACTCTTTTCGGCTTTATTACCCCCTGAAAATCAGCTCAGCTAACGCAGCTGAATCATTCTCAAACACCATGGCTTGTGGCACACTGTGGGGGTCTGCAGAGTGCTATCATGCAGGCTTGCTTCACATTCACCTGCTAAGCAGCATTAATATACAGCTAGCTAAACAACCTCTTCTCCTGGAAAGTGTTAGAGGCTGGCATCATAGCTGTCTTTGATCTATAGGCAATCACAGACCTTGAAGTTGTCATGTAGTTAGTATGCTCATCATTCAGGCTAAATAAAAAGTCTGAAACAAAACAAGCTTCTTTATGAAGTGAGATAACAAAAACAATAGACACTACCATTAAAGATACTGAGCTGCATGGCAACAACAGGGCAAGAACTAACGAGGAGAGAAAAGTAGCACTTCCCAAGTGATTAATTCTACACGCAGGAGTGGGCACACAGAGAGGTTGGAACTGAAAATATCAGGGGGAAAAACAGGAACCCAAGGAGAAAACTCCAAACATGTGAGAACAAATCAAAAGCATGAACCTGAAGAGAAACAAAATCCTGCCTGATGAGTGCTGTGTTGAATGGAAACTACACCAAGAAAGTTATCCACTGTATTCAAGAAGACAGAATTACGTACACATACTTGATAAAGAAACAAAATACCTGACAAATACTTTTTTTTTTTTTTTTCCCCCCTAGTGGCACCCATTCATAGCTATGGTCAGATACTGGTTGTCTCAGAGATTCCCAAACCTGCTTTACTCAAGCGCTGGCAATAGCCAGCCATGCGTGGTGCTGGGGCAAGAGGTGTAGGTGCTCACCATACATCTGCTGGTGGTAGCTATAGGTACCGGCCCTATAACAGATGATGGGTATACAGATCGGGTATGCTTCTCTACCCCTTCCACCCATACATTCCAAACACACATCCTTACTCCCTCCCTAACAGAGGACCATTACCCAGCAACACCTGACTTTAACAATGTGACCCTCAAATGCTTTTTGTTGCATTTTCCTCCTAGCATATGATTTACCTCCATCTCAGTGCTCCTACTTTGGGATCAATTCTAATCCAGGTGTGCCCTGCCCAGGTTATGAAGTACCTACAGGTCTTTGCTCTGTGCACAGCTTCTGATAGGAATGAGAAGCTAGCTCCTGATTGTCTGCAGTAGTCATGGCATACAAAAACAGAAAAGCACATTTCAACTTCCCTACCTGCTGCCTAAAAGTTATCAAATGCTAGCAGCATGAAAATTGTACCAGGTTTATTTCAAATTCCTTATATTTTTCAGCCGGTTGTGAATAACAAAGCATGCATACAATATTAGTTGCACATGAATCAGTATAAGGTCCTTTCCTCCTCATATTCAGGCACAGTGGCACTTTCAACACCACCTTCACTCGAGTACAGGTTGTTTATTCTGCATTAGTCATAATCAGATAAACTGCTTAGGTTTCCCTTTAATAGGCTTCTCATAGAAATCAATTTTCTAAATATCTTTTTCTGGCTGTGGGCTGCTCAGATGCAATTACAGTTTAGCTCCTAAATTTATTTCTGTGAATTTAGTAAGGTTCTGATTTTGAAATGAATCTTATTTAGGGATTAGATAGCTTGATGATTTTGATATTTAAAGCCAAATTACATACTACTTATACATGCCTATGCTGAAGCTTTTCTTGCAACTTTCTGGAACCGAGCACTTCAACAGAAGTGAAGCACATCTAGCAGGTCTTCCACTCTGGAATTTGTTGCTTACCAACTGAAAACCTGTATGACTTTATGATACTCAAGAAGAACGGCACTTGAGCAAGTGCAGCTAACTCACATTATTTCACTTCTTCAGCAAGGAAATGTATTGCAAAACAAAGAAGTTACAACTCAACAGACAATACCACAGATCTGCAACCAGACTCATTTATAGAAAGAGTAACAGAAGTTCATTATAGTTTACTGACTCTTATATAAAAGCGGTATTCCAAAGTTTTATTCTAAGTAGCAGAATTCAAAAGCTTTCCATCATTGTGACTGCAGTATTTCCGTACTTTGTGAAATCTTCACAAAGACATCTACAGAGATTAATCCTGTTAGAATCCTTGAGGGATTTGTTTGTTTTAAACTCCTATTTTCAGGTATTCTACCACCCCCTTACCAAGGGAACAGAGAATATGGAATAGACAGTTCGGCTAATACCAGTATAGAACATAGGAGACGGTGGTCAATCAGTGAGGCTGTGAGTCAATCCTACTTCTCTGTAACAAAGTACCACCTGAAAAATAAAATATTGCAGTGTAAACTGAAAAGGAAAAAAGCAGCTTTTAAATTGCTTCCTACTTTCTCTAACTTATCATAACACTTGCTGAAAATGATTTGGATGGATATCAAAAAATAACGAAGAATTACAATAGGATCCAATCTGCCACAAAAGCTCTACTCCCACTAGCAATAACATAGTTATTATGCCTCTTGTAATAATCTTTACAAACATGGCTGTGTGTCAGTGGATCAAGTAGATTTATGCTTTTTTTAATTTTGTTTTTTCCTGTGAAATGGCCATTATGACAAGAGTAGCACTTGGATAAAAGAACTAAGCATCTTTATCCGAAGGCAGCAGAGGAATCTGAATAGACTATGGCATACTTGTATAAGTAATCACAAGTAAATTACTAATACGGTTGCACATCTGAGGGTTGGTGAAGAAATACATGCTGAGGAAATGGTTTCTTACCAGTATGTGTAAGCAACAAGATAGAAAACAAATTTTTTGGACAGCTGAAAGATTTCAAAACATATATTATGAACCAACTTGAAAAAAACAACCTATAAAACTGGGGAAAAAGTCCTAACCTTGGTGCCATCACGTACTACATTGGATGTACATCCACTTTCTGGGGCAGTTAAGATTTTAATTGGATAGAAATAAACAAAATACAGTATTTAGAATGATGGAAAGCAAAGAAATATATACATTTTGTACAATTGGAATATATCCTGCTGTTGACTAAATTAAAAAAGTAACTTGGAAAAATGGGAATGGCTTTATTGATTTATTTTTTTCTTATGGAGAAAAGAGAATGTATAAGAGAATTATAAAAATAATTGTTTTTCACATGACTTTTTGCTATAGTTATGTTATTCCTGCTGTAGTTACATTATACCTAATACTTAAAATGCCCCTTGGGTTTAATCTAAGGCTTACTGAATGTTATTAGATCATCTCTCTTCAATTAATGTTTCTTTCCATACATTATAAGTAGCCTCAATTCTGTCAGCTGCCAAAGAGCTTAGTCATACAGGTTTCATTTGTGGCATCTATGAGCCAGAAAGCATTATATCTAAACTACAAAAACAAGTGCCCTGAGTAAATATGATACAAGGAGACCAGCTGTGCTATATCTCTAGGTTTTTGCCAAGTATAATTCAAAATCTTATGTGGTTTTAAGCACGTGCTTTACCAATTATATGCAAACAGTGTATCTGACTACTATCTGTTTTGGCATACCCACAGCTCACTGGAATTTGAAGCTGAGAACAAGCTAGCAACTTAACCCCCACTTGGGAGGCAGAATTCATTCTGAAGCCTGCAAATATTTGCTATGAGCTACAGCAAGTGACATTAAACAATCTCCAATATACGAAGACTGAAGGAATGTATGAAAGGGACTTATGGAAGGCAGTCACCACAAAATGTATTATTTGATAGTACTGGAGACATGTTCTCCATGATGTGACACGGACAAACTCATTGGTGCATGAGTCTGAGTTTCTTTACTATTTCCTAGATCTCTATCTATGCAGTGCAAGCATGAATGCAACAGAAACGTTTCAAGGCAGTGACCTCAAACGTTTGTGAGAGGAGTGTCTTATTTCAGTACTGCCAGAACACCCTCACCCAAATCCGAGCATTTTCTTTGGTCTCTAATAAAGCAGCCGATAACTAATCAGCATTATTTCTGGAGAAAAAAATGCCATTTATTTTGAGGTTGATTATGAGCAGAAATGCTGCTGGATCGTTATCAGTGACCACACTGAAGAGTCAAAAGGCAGAATCATAGACTGTTAGAGCAAAGCAGGTAAGTCTGCACACATGAGAAAATAAGGGCACCTAAGCTTCAGCTGATTGAAGGAATTGCCAAACAAGGATTGCAGAAGATAAACTTGATATTGAGAGCTATGATCAAAGATCATCAGAGAATCATCATCAGTGAGAAAACTGAAAAGAAATATTAGAAAAAAATCCTAAAAAAACTAACATTGAAAAACTAAAAATCAAGATCAGCCAGAAAGGTATAATGGCAAGCAAGACCAACCACGTAGGAAAAAAACAAAAACACACTACAGCAACAACAAAAAAAACAGCAACTAGAATTTGGGACAGGGTCACACAACAGAAATTCTGCTTGTTGGTACATACTACTCACAACTGTGCTATGCTTATGAATAAAATACTGACTACCACACAGTACCATTAAGCAGCATTATCACAAAGGACAACAAAACAACTTGGAGGGTACTTCATACAGAGGTTGTTCCTGTATTATTCCTTCTTTCCTAGTTTCTTCAACATGCTGAGTTCCAGATTAGGTGAAGATTCCCATGTTGCTACGTCAGTGTTCTGCCATGCAACGTGGACTTTAAGGCAAGAGGAACTGCCTTAAAGACAAGGCTGCATAAAGATACAAGATATAAGACCCTTAATCAGTAGCATTTCATTACAATCTCTGCAGGCCCCTCATCTGTATGTGATGCTGTTACCTCTGCTCTCTCTCTCACACACACACACACAAAATAAAAATAATTAAAAAAAAAATGAGACACTCATGAAGTAAATCATCTGCTTTCTCTGACAGTTACCCACCTGTGTCCTCCCACAGCAGCACACAGCTCAAACTCCACACTGAACAGGAAAGCACAGAAAGAGGAGGACATGGTTGTTGTTCTGACTAGAGAAGGACTGGTTAAGCGGCACAGTCTAAAATAACTAGATGAGATACAAAGGAAAACAATAGTAAGCAAGATAACTGGGTCAGACAGAAAAATCAGGTTGAACAGTATGCCAGGGAGTGGTCCCATGCTACCGTGGAAATGCAAGAGTGACCATCTAACCACCTGTGGCACCACCTGAAATTTTAATCTTTCAGAGACATTCACAAAACTAGTAGTAAAGACATACATTTTGTCACTTAGTTGCTGATGCTGAGCACGTCTGCATTGTATTATTCTCTGCTGGTTTGTATTCAAACAGCCTATGTAAGTAGCTATGAATCCTACTTAAATATGCAAAGCAAATGAAGTACAGTGTAGACGGAAGTGTACGAATGAATGCATGAGTTTATTTCTGAAATTCCAGAGTATGGCATGTACTTGTTCTATGAAGTTATGTTGACCATTTTTATATGTGTGTGTACATATATACACACACACAAGAGTTATATCCCACTTTATCTGCTTTTTCAACAGAAAACATTTTTATTCAGCCATTTAATGTATCTTAGTTAACAGTTTCAGCTACAGGACCTGCAAATATAAGTAATTCCTGGAAAGGCTAAATGTTAGTTTTGATAATATAATCACATTTTTAATGCTTCCTCACATATTTCAGAAAGTATAGCAAAGGGATAGCATAGCGTGCCACCATCAATAAGTGTGCTGGCAAAAGGTTCCTTCCTCCCCTAGAAAATTTATTTTCTCATGGAAAATTAAACAAGCCTCCTCCCATGCTCCGAAGCACCATCACAAACAGCCACCCTTTAGTCAGACTTCTTTGCTGAAAAATCTCAGAAGCATTTTTGTGTAAATGATGCATTTTATTCAATTAGTATTTCATAATTCAGCTAGTAAAAAAAAAAAAAAAAAAAAGTAGTTAATTCCTTAATCATATTCTTGTTAGAGTTGCTTTTAAATGAACATTTTACACTTAGTATCACTAAACACTACGGCAGTTGCACAGGTACTAAACAATCAACCCTGTTCCATTGATCAAAATTCAAATCAACATCACCTAACTGAGGAAGAGCATCAGACTTTGTCATAAGCAGATGCATTCCCCACTGGATTTTATGCATTAGAAAGAAATGGTAGAGAAGGTTCCAAGTAGACACAGAGGCACAGTGAGCACTGTGCTGAAACAGTCTCCAGAAATCAACAGGAATTTCTGCAATTCTGCCATGAGTGATCGACAGGTATCTTATTTAGTTGTTCCTAAGAATCCATCTGGATTCCGGTTTCAAATAAAAATTTCTATATTCCAGTAAATAAGTTTAATATTAAATGTATTTTGATATTTGATTCTTTCCCCTAAGAATGAGATCTTGTACAAGTGGCTTTAAGAGCAATAACAGTAAGTTCGCTTTTGAGTTGCTTTGAACTTTCTGCTTTCAAATAATGAGGAGTCTGCTGCACTCCAACCCACTAACTTAGCTGTAATTATGCCACTGAAATTAAAGATTCCATTTACAAGCTTTTGGTTATGCAGAGTCTTCCATTCATTGTTCTGATGTCTGCACTTTCCTAGAGCACCTCTTGCAGTTGTGGCTTTGACAGTACATGTGACAGGCTGCTCTGCTCTACACTCCATAGCATGTGGAGTGTGATGGATGGTGCTATGCTTTCTGCATAGGTTAAACATGACAACAGGTGGAACAAAGAACTGATGACCACTCCCAAGGAACCACAGGAAGCAGAACAAACTTTTGGCCTCTGAAAGGACAGTAACTACCAGTTGTGCAACAGCATTTTGGACCACTGTGATGTGTTGACAAACATTTAATTGGTTTCAGATATGTGTCACCTGGCTTATAAGATATCATGGTTATCTTCAGACACTGCAGGCCGCGAGAGGATAGAAGGACAAGGTGAACCTGTGTTCGCCCTCTCATTATATTCTGCAAACCACTGTGCTTTAATTTGCTTTAGAGACTACTTAGACAATATTCACATCTTATATCTCTGTCCTCTTAGACTACATAGGAAAATGTTTTCCAACTACTTAAAAACCAAACAAAATTCTTTTTTAGAATGCTAATTTAAAGTTGTCAAAAACATGTTCAAAGCCATTCTTTTCCTCTCTGATCTATAAGAACTTGATAGCTACTTGCTTCATTGGAAAACTAATTTCTAACAGTTATCTGTGCTGTCTGAAAATGTGGATACATTTGTTTAAATGCAGTATTAGTGAAGAATTAACACTGCAATACTGAGTTTATAAAGTGAAAGATGGTAAAGATTAGATAGGCAACAGCAAACTCATTAAACTAAGTGCACCTAAAAAATAAATGCCCTGCCTTAATAAAAATTATAGGAATATCATTAGAGCTTTTGAAGTTTTCTTTAAGTTTTCTTTGGACAAAACTTAATTTTCCACATGGTAGGTATTTCAACTAGATAATCAATAAGCTAATCTAAAATTTTGTACACATTGACTACCATTGAAATTAGTCAGCAAGCTGCAAGAGCTACATTATCTTTCAGCTTACAGTTTATTCCAATTAAGAATATATAAACCTCATTATGCTTCTGTTCAACAATTAAGTCATAAGAATTGTACTAAAAGAAACCCTGCCCATTTAATTTATTCATTATTTCATGTTCTTGTCTCATTGTTTAATCATCCTGAAAAATAATACAACATGTACCACAAATCAGTTCAGTGAAATGATATACATGCTATAGGTGTATATCAAATAACTTGATATGGCATTAACTAGTCTAAGAGCCCAAAAAATAATTTAACATGCTGAAGGAGAATAGCTGTAATATCAAATAGCATTTGCTACATGTACATCCATTTTCTTGGCAATATTTTGTTATATAAGTTATTGGGGAAAAAAAGTAATTTACAGTTCCACAGAACACTCTTGAAAAACTCTAAGAAGGATAAATACAGTCTGAAGAGGTATTCTGAAGTGTTAAACACTTCCAGTTTCTATGTTTTATAAAGAATGAGCTAAAATAGATTGCTTATTTCAAATAGTAATTTGGATGCTTACTACAAACTTTTGTTTCAATTTTTCTGACTCTAATTGTGCTTAAAAATAATTTTAGTAACGGAAATGCTTTGCTCAAGGTAGTCCTTGCTTTTAACAACCATTAAAAAAAAAAAACAGCTTTAATCACATAAGGTCAATAACTACTGTAGAAACACTGTCTTAGGGGGCATAAGTCTTCTAGGTTTTAACTGTTTTCCACTATTTCCACAGCGTCACAGCAAAGCATACACCAAGAAAAATACAACTACAGAAACTGATGTTAAAAGTTTTTATACTACTAGACTATTAGTTGTGACCAATTTCTGCTCTTTTTTTTTTTTTTTTTTTAAATAGAAAGCATAGGCAAGAAACAGATGGGAGAAAACAGACATGTCTGGGTGAACAGTCATATTAATTATAAAGAGTGCCACACAGTGCAGGGACAGAGCGATCAATCTGTACACTACGGTTTAGGAGGACTTCAGGAATACGGAGATTTTGGCATCTCCTTGGAGACCATATACTTCAGAAGTCTAGGCACTATTTCCGGTGTATGATACACTGCATTTGATTTCAGGCAACTTTGCAGGAAGAACAGCAGAAATTCACATTTATTGCAAAAATCATTCTCGAAGTTCTGTCAAAGTGGAAGTTTAGATGCTCCTGCAATACACTCTGCTTCCTGCCTCTTTACAAGACAGCATGGACAGAGCTCATCCAGAGAGCTGGGTAATATTAGGTAACAAGTTTGTTGCAATAAGGAAGATGCAGACTGACAAGTCTGCTATTTCCAAACACTGTTTTTATTCTTTGCCCTACTACTGCATAGGCACACATAGACACAGACACAGTTCAGTCTCAAACTTCCTGTGAGCATTCATGTTGGAATGACTTTAAACAGATTAGGATCAGGTTAAAGGTAGCTCATTCAGGATCTATCTGCAATGCAAAACAAGTTCAGCTGAACCTATTTAGGTAGTTCTTTGATTTGCTTTCCCTAGTACGTATCAACAAACACTGAGATGTCATTAATGCTGGCACATCTAACCAATATTTGTTACAGAGCCCCATTTCCCAACCAGACAGCTCTGCATTTCCTGTGGTCACCTAATTAATGGGTATCTATTAGACCCATCTGCAAATCTTACCAGGTAATACTTTCACAAGACTAAATTGAGCTTGCCACAGCAGAAATGATGCAGTACCTTGGGGTACAATTAGCTATATAGAGACATACTTTATCCTAAGCCTTAGGCGCAATCAATAATGAGTTTCTTTTCTAAGATGTTATGGGGTTATAAGCACAAGATGATAGGCTTAAATTACTTAAGTTTTGATGACCTTTTTCTATTTGGATCCTAACTCTCAGCAAATATGGAGTTAGACGAAGTTTTATTACGCAATAAAATACCCTACCAATTCTAAAATTAAAAAGTTTAACAGCCTAAAACATAAAGCAGTATCTTGTCTGTGTAAAAATTTAATAGCTACAATATTAATAAAACAATGAGGACCAATGAATGTATTCTGTCCTTCATTTCCCTGTACACACAGGACAGCACATCCCAATTGGCTGACAAGACTTGGAGCTCCAGCTCCAGCCCAGTTGGCAGTGAAAGACTTTGCAAACCCACCGAAGGCACCGAGCCCTTTGTGCGACCTCACTACAAGTACCCAAGCAATGAGATTGCCACATACTCTACTTAAAAGTTAATTGTCACAGCTCTTCCCACAGAAGATTTTTCCTCGTTACTTTAAGAGCTTTATATTGAAGGAAAGAAAAAAAAGCAACCTATTAGCATATTTTTATTTCATCAGCATTTCTCCCAAATGCTTTTAGGAATGCTCCCTAGACCAAAAATTTGTTTCTATAAATGCAATTCACTTCACCTATCTGTACCTACTTAAGTGTAAGCATGTAATATAGGCTAGCATTTTTGGCTCTCACAACAGCACATACACAGAAGAAAGCACATCCACAAACAACAGTTAACCTCACCTGTCCTAGCAGCTAACACATTGGATGTCAATTGCCCACAGAAAGATTCTAGACAGCTCTCAGACTAAATAAGTGTAGTCATCTAAAAGTCAGCAGAATAGATAAGACAACAGATCCAACCTTCCAGGTCTCTCCCCCAGCTGCACTTTCCCACAACCCATAGGGTCATTTCCAACTCTCCAACTACCTTTTACTTTCCTAGAAACATGCATTCAAATGGAGCATGGAAATTTTTAATAGAAGGGAATCTAACTGCACTGGTGTGCCAGCCAAACTGTTCTTCATCCTTTTAGCACTGAAGAGGTCACAAGCAAATTGTTCTTATATTTAAAACAATTTTGTTGCAACCATAAAGAAATAACATTGGAATATACAATTTATTATCCCAATGCATTAGAAGCCAAACTATTTTAAGTAAAAGCCCAAAGGTGATTCTCTTGCAAGACTATAGCGAGGGGAAAAAAAGCCCACAAAGAAAACTAATTCCAAATCTAATTTCAAAATTTACAATGTACATGCCCTTTCCAAGGTTACACAGCCATACACATGAAATCAGGGAATACAGCCTAAAGCACCATAAGAAAAATGATTGGTATGTGCAGTAAGTAAATATGCTATGAAACCAATTAGCAAATGCGTGTTATGATGCATTAGGATGCATGCAGTGTAAGAAGCAGACAAAGCTGCTAGACCTCTACAGCTGTATCTGGCTGTATTACGGTGTTATTAGCCATGGCCTCCCAGCTGCAAGAGCTTGCTTACTGTGTTTCCACCATAAAGGAAAAAACCAAGGGCTCCAATGACAGGAGGAATTAGGACCAACACAGACTTGAAAGAAATAGCAAATATGTTTGGAGCAGGGAGACAACTCCAAAGAGAGAATAACTTACACAACTGTAGGTGATATACAATTATATATTTAGTACTTCAGGAAATTTCATTCAGTTTTGTGAACCCTTATCTAGAGCTACAGACTGAGAAATATTTAGTATTGCAAATCCCTGGTCCACCCCTAAATGTGTAAATGTACGTTGGTTTACTTTTATATCTTCACTCATGTTTTAGAGCATATTAAAGTGTTCCTCCACAGTCACAAATCATTTGAGTTTCAAATCTTTCATTTTTGTTATGTTGGGGTTGTATAGGGCAAAGACAACTTTTTACTGGATACTTCAATTGCCAAAGTTGACACAGAAAAATTAATCTTGCCTTCTAATTCAGACTCTAGTAAACCCCTAAGAATTTCCCCCAACAGAGAAGGATCCTGGGTAACATACAATACTGGTTTTACTACCTTTGCAGTTATGATTATCCTTCCATGGGCCATAGAAAAATCCCCTTTCCAAGTGGACTCCTCAGAATACAGGCAGCTGAGCATAAAATTGAGCAGCCTAGAGGTTCCTCTAATGAGGGTGAGGGATCCGTCTTGACCACTCCTATCCCCAGAATTAAAGGAACTTGATTCTGCTGCTGGCATATATTTAACTTCACTTTGCCACTGCTAGGACTGAAGGCTACATGAGGTGGTTTTATAGAGCACTTTTTAGGTAGGCTCAGAACACTGCAGTATTTATTATCAACTGTAACACAAACCTTATGAAGCAGAGTTGATTCAGTGACGGTCATAATTCAGATTTTTTTCTTCTCTGTTGTGGCATTATTTTTTGTTTACTGAGATGTGCAGGGTAATTTCTTATACTTCCCCCACTAAACAGCAATGACACCACAGAACTTAGTCCTCAGACTATATGAGATTTTCATTAAATAGCATTTCAGCTGAAGTTATAAACAAAATTATTTCATATACATTGGAGGATGGAAGGATTCCATACTGAAGTTATTTTATTGGTGTGTGCTTCTTTCAATATGTAAAAGTTGTCTACATAGTCTCATTGTTCCCATTTCATTTTAAAGTCACCAAAACAATTTAATTTCAGTATCTTAGTAGGGAAGAAAAATATAGGAACTTGAGATATGTTTTAGTATCTTGAACGTTTCCGTAAATACTCTCTCTGATAATAGATTATGGGGTAAATTAAATATTCACAGTTCTACACAGACCAAAAACATTGTAAGAGCAGTTTATTCCCTTGGTTAATATCTAGGTGGCAGATACTAACTTAGGAGATGATCTTCAGGATTTATTTGCCAATCATAAAATCTAGCTTGTCAGTGTTAATATGGTTATGCTATGTGTACACAGTACTTGGAAGAAAATTTATACCATTCATTACCTACAACACTGTGCTTTTAAAGCTTAGTAGTTTGTAGAGTGCAGCAAAAAACACCAGCATTGTGGAAGCAAGAGATAAATGTGTATGGGCAAGGAAAAAAAGATGCTTTGAGACTAGTGTATAAGAATGAGAGCCGGGACACCTGGGTTCCCTTCCCAGGCTCCCTTTATCTTATGTGACCTTGAAAAAAGGATGTCACCTCTTCAATTGTCAGAAGTTAAAAATGAGCCTAATTCACATTCAAGTGAAAATACCTCTGAGCCTCAGTCTGAAGAAACCTGAAGTGTCAGCAAGGCAGTTCTATTACACAGGTCTTGGTGCAACTTCAAGCCCTTACCAAAGAGCTCAGAGGTCTGTCCTTGCCTGAGGGCACCTGACACCACTTCACATGCTCTTCCTGAAAGGCAGCTTCACTCTTCCTGCTGCTTTGCCAAGAAGTGGGACAAAACAGACTTGGATTAGCTGCAATCAGATGCACCAGCAAGAAAATCCCTTCAGTGGTGCTTTCTGCTGGTCAAGTCTGCACTTCCTTACACCATTAGAGTCATACAGAGGGTTTTGCACATGGACCTTCATTCTCACCTATGCCTAACATACTGAGCTACTTGCTCAGTTTGTGCAATGACAGTCATGAAAAGCCAGAGACACCCAGGAAACAACGCATGGTGACCGAGAACAGCTTCCATTACATGGAAGATTGAATCACCTGTGGTGTTGTAACACTTGGAAACTCAAAAGAAATAGTCTCTTCTGTATAGGACAAGCATTTAGACAAGGCCTAAGCACTCGTTTCCTGGGTTATTTTAATAAGTCATGAATTATAAGATATGTTGTGCTTTGACACCCAGAATTTATCAAGTGTTTAGGTACAAGTGTTGTAAACATTGTAAAGGCTTTGTAAACTTTGCCTTTCTTGACCGATATCTAATTGGAAAAATCAATAGGTCCGGAAATGTGTACGAATTAGCAGGTGGGGACAATCAGATACTCTTTCTGCCCATGAAGGGCAGTCAGAGAGATGTGGCTTCAAGTCTGGGGTCATTGCATCCAGCTGGCTTCCTGCAGGCAGAACCGGGGCACAACGAGCTCAACAGAGTTGTTGCTTCAATCATCACATGGTGCTTGCTGAGAACAGTGGGGACCCACAGTGCAATGACTAATCCCTGTGAAAGGCTAAGCCTGGAGTGACTCAACCAGCTTTTGAGATTAAGACATTGGTATTCTTTTAAAAAAAAAAGTGCTTCTGAATTTAGCTTTTTATTTAGTGAGGTCAGTCAACTTTTGCTCAGCTGAAGGAGAGCAAAAACTCTTATCTTTGATTTTAAATCAGACAGTTTCAGAGCATTGCAGTAGATCACATCTGTCAACATTTGAAAGCTACCGTACAGGGAAAAAAACAGGGATAGACCTTTCATTGAAATACTCCATTGAACTCTATTGAAATGCATTAGTCTAAGATCTTTTGTACTAGGAGAGCTTTCTGGGGCACAGAGCAGAAACATGGGTTTCTTTCTTTCTTTTTTTTTTTTTTTTTAATGCAACAAAAGCAAAATGCTTTCTAAAGAGAAGCAGTTGATGGATATAGTTAATATTTCTAATACTATGCTTTAACCAAGATAGTCCTTGTGAATAATCTATTCACTCATCTTTATGATAAATTCGAAAGTAGCTTTGATGCAGTGCTTTTATAATTGGTAGATGTTACGCTTTTAAGGTCAGAATTGAAGAGTATAACCACCTAGTCTGATTACTTATATAACTGGCTAAAGATTTTCAGGCAGTGTTTTTCTTTATATGTAATGGAAATCTAATTAGCTTAATAATATCATTAATACCTTTAACAAGACAAAGACAACAATAGACTCCTATAACTATTTCCAGCCAAACATTTCATTTCAGTCTGCAACATTTCCTGAACATTTTACAGATGTTTGGCATCCAATAATAGCCGAGGTAGATGTAGTCCAAAAAGAAAGCAAAAAGTCATTTGTAGATTGCAATACACTTAGTACTTACCTCTCGGTATCCTAACAGGCATCTATTTACATTCAGACAGATGAGCATATACAATTAAGAATACAACTTGGAAGGTGGTGCTGCTAAATTCAAATATGACCTGAGGACTTACCCTCTATCCAGATGTGGTATCTGGGTCTGGTATACACCTGTCTTTCAGCAACTGTTTAACACGGTGCTTCTCTACTGTCTGGTCATTCCATCCATCAAGAATCACTGCATGGATATTTATTGCTATTCCTATTTCTCATTTTTCACGTTGTCAGTTTACTACAAATGCCATTTCCAGCACTTTGTTGCCTCCAAGAGTCCCTCTTGGGTCACAGTAGGACAGAGAACCTAGTACCTGGGAGGAATCTTTAAAACTTGAAAATAGCGAAAGAATGATCTAAATGTTTGTAAATATTAGTGTATACTAACCAACAGACAAATTATCTAGGGACTGAGTTGAATCACTTTCCTAGGAGTCTCCCTCCAGAGTTTCACATTGTAAAGACTGGTGCAGCCTGTTGAGCAATCCAAATGGTGGCAGGCTCTAAAACAGAAAATGTCCTAAAGAATGAGGCCGTAGCAGTCCTCACAGTGCAGAAAACACTGCTGGTGTTAAGCTACTATATCAGATGCAATCTTAAATGAGGGAAATTTCAAAGGAAGCTGGCACATAAAAATAATGCTGTTCTTCACTGTTAACCAAGTGCTCTCCCAGCAAAGTGATATAAAAAGCTTCCTCCAGAAATGTAAAGGAGCAACAACTGAACTTACCCTATTCGCACACATTACTAGATATAAAGCTTGAAGGAAATGGCACTTGCAACACAAAGTGAACCCAACACTTAGGCTCTTAGGCTCATGGTAGCTGTATTTTTTGGGAAGGAAGGAGGTGGGGTGGGGGCCAACAAAGGAATAGCAAACATGCTAGCCAGCTGAAGCTATTAGGAAGTAGGATGATGTGGTTACATTCTATAAGTGATTGCAAAAGAGCTCTGAATAAGTCTTCCAGGGGATTTATATATATATTATATATATATGTACACACATACCTCAGCTGCCACAGCAGTTGGTATGATAGCTTACCTTTTACGGCATTATGCCTGCTGTGGCTCAGCCTAAAAAGTATTCAAGCTTATCTTTTCTTCAAAGATGATTTTTATACCATGGCTTAGAATCTTAAATAAAATGCTCTATTCGCTTGAGACTTTGCATGCAAGTATACCTTCTGTGGAGGCTCTTGCATGCCACAGCTGACATTGAAACTTTTACATTTAGTCAGTGAGAAGTAAAACTTAATAAATATATACACACACCTGATGGTGATATAACAAGGTTCCATGCTGCTCACTGCCCAGAAGAAACATTTCAGGCATATAAACAAGCTGATATTTAAAGCCACTTCCAAACAACATTAATGGCATGTTATTGAAAAACATCCCAAAATGACATTGTCCTTCATGCAGTGTCCTTTTTGCAGCCCAGTAAAACAAAAAAAACCCTACTGCCAGTAAAGCTTTTAACAACACATATGCTCAGACTGTGCTCGTTTGTTAGATCCGGCTATTGATGCGACAGGTCACAATGCAATTTAGAAGCAATTAAAAGGTAATGAATGTGCTGAACTGAAACCTCTGCCTGGGAGGCTTTTTCTGTGTACAGGGGAAAGCAGATAGATTTGTGTCCTTCAGTAATTTCTGCTGGTGAAACGACAAAGCAAAATGCTTCTGAAATGGGCCTCAGATGTCTGAAGGACAGCCTGCTTCTGCGAATGCAAGCACTGCTGAAGTGCTGTGGTACACCAGCTTGAACTTCTATACAGAATCAAAGAAACTTCTTAAACTAGTAACTACCAAGTATTCTCTCCCCATAGAAAGTTTTTTTGGGAAACAGAAACCCGACACTATCCTTTGGATACAGTAGGATTAGTTTCCTATTTAACAAGGTAGAAATTAGCTGTATAGTTAATGACAGCGTATGTCACACACTGATTAAAACAATTACATTTTATTTAGCCACAGGTCTTCAGAGTAGTTTATTCACATTTGAAATATTTACTTGAAATCACATTTCATGGTTATGCTTTCATTAAAATCATTAGGCCATGTTCCTCAGAGCACTTTGTTGGTAAGCCATATTGGGCCAATTAAGTGCAGAAACAGTGTACTTGTCTCACTGAACCTTTTAATTTGGGCACGTACATTTCTTACTTGTTTAGTCTTTTGAACACTGTTACTGGAATTGATGGATTAGCTGGCTTTAAACCTATTCAGGCCAAGCCAAGAGACGTAGCAAGAAGTCAGTGTTTTGAGTGTCAAAACTCAGTTTTCTAGGGAAACAGTGAAAACTATATTCTTATTACTTTTAAATATATTAATAAACATGAGCATGTACATTTTTAAAACTACAGCAGCTGTATACATTACTAAATTTAAAATAGCTATTTTCAAACTTATAAGTACTCTGTATACACAGAGAAATATCTACCTAGATAACAATGAGTCAGAAAGACTATGCTTGTGTTTAATACCACACACATTTGCATGCACATTTATTTTCACATACCTGAGTTTCCTGCCTCATCTCACGCTAATTTCTGCTTATGAACAACTAAAGAACATGAGAATCTGTGAAAGGGCACCTACTTTTACAGAACATACAAGCAGTTTATCCTCAGGTGAGCCAGAGACTATTGTAGCTATGTTTTGAATTATTGATATTTGAAAAAACTTTTGCATAGACCTAATCAGAACATTATGATATACACTATCATTTGCAAATGGTTCACAAACCCAGTTAGATTTCTTGCAGCATATTAAGCACTTGTAAAATAATTTAGGAAAAACAGCTTCAGACAGCTGAAGCCATGTTCATTTTGCTGTTTATAACACAAAATCTCAAAGACCAGGGTGTAGGTCCCAGGCTACAGGCATGACAGCAGCGGTACCATCAGTGCCAACAGTGCTAGGGTCTGCTGAAACCTTGCTGTGCCTCCCTGGCCTCAGTGGGGCTCAGCCAAGGGAGGGGACGGGTGACCATAACTCTAGCATAAGCAGCTGCTACCAGTGACCAGCTCTTCTAGCCAGAAGTATCTTTGTGTATTAATAGTGACAATTCTGGACTAGGGTTTGTCAGAGACCAGTAACAAGCAATAAAGTTAAGCTGAAATATACTCCATGCTTATACTTAAGATAAAAAGGCTCACAAATCAGCTATTTTATTTATGAACGCAGACATTTTTAAAATATTACAAGATGACAGCCCGCAAAGCTAATAATCGCTTACCTGTTTGGAGATAAAATTAAAAACTAACTGTTCTTACTTCAAATAGAATGTCAAATGACTAGAGTTCAAAGCCTATTGGTTTGGGGGCAAATGGGTGAAAAGATGGCGTATTCTTCATGCAGGAACATTTTCTGTGCTTTCAAAGGTCAAGAATGCACAAAAATTCTTTCAGTTGCATGCATTTCGTCAATTTTAAGCTAAGATATAAAACATTTACATTTAATCTTCCATTGAATACAGTATTGACACTTCAGTGAGACGGTTATAAGAGAATATTTAATAGTCCATAATAAATTGAGACTTACTATGCTAGTTTTGTGTGCCCATAACATAGTCTTATCAATAAAATTAATTCTACTATTCAGTCCTGATATTTACTAAGGGATTCAGTTAAACTCCTTATCCAAAATATATTTTATACCACACACACGCAAAAAAATTCTTTATGAGCCAAGAAACATTGAGGTACCCTCATAAAAAACAGCTTGAAAAGTAATTGACTGAAGCTTCTTCCAAGTTAACATATTTTTCTGATATTAATAAAGATGGCAGGATCAGGCTTAAAGACGAAAAAATCTGTACCAAACTATTGTCATTCAGGGCTGTGGATTCTGTTTAAACTGCTATTTCCAGTATTTCCAAGGCTAGGATGAAAAAAACAGAAATCTTAAAATGCCTGGGGGTGGCTTCCCAGCTTGCATTTTGTGAGACTGTGAATTATTTCACATGACAGAGGATAACTGCACATAACCCCATTTAATGTGATATGGCACTTTTTTTTTTTTTAAAGCAATTTATTTCAGCTGCTCATAGAAACACAGTGAAATCCTATTAAAGAAAGTATATCAGGGCTACCTGTTGTAGATGGTTTACAAATATAGGTATCCTGGCTCCACAATAAAGGTTAGCTCTGTTACTTGGTAATACTGAACAGTCAGCACAGCAGCCACCAGCTCTCTAGGACAAATTTTCGTGAGAACACAGCCTGTCTCAAAGTAAATTGCTATTTTGACAGGATATACTGTTATGTTTACAACAGAAGAGAAAAACAGAGAAGCCGGGAATAAAAGAGAGTGACAGTGACCGACTTCAGAGATGCATTTCCTGAACATGCATCCTGAATATGATAGAGCAACCATACTGTACCTCAAACATGCATACAACAGCTACACAATCTGACCAGTGTCAGGGATCAAGCATGAACTTCATCCTTCCAGTGCAGCAATCAAGACACTACAATACTCTGCATTTGCCTGATGTGCTTAGAAAAGTACTCTGCCAGAAATGGAAACAAGCAAAGTAACTGGCTAAAAATGACTGAAAAGCCTCCAACAAACTTCTGCTCACAGGTTCTGCAGCAGTGACCTAACCTTGGCATAGGTTAAGTAGGTACTAGTAAGACTTTCCAAATATAAAATGAAACTGCTGAAGCAGCTCAAACTGGGGAGAGGGAACAAATGAATCAGCTGAGCCTGGAGCTGGGAAGTCGGTCAGCATGGTCAAGCAAGCTGCCAAGTTCTGCTGCGCAGTAGTGTCCATTCCTAACCTCACTAACTGACTAACAGCGCACATCTGCATCTTTGCACGCACCTCTTCCGAGTCCTGCTTTAAATCTTGAGTAGTTGGCTCACAAGTTGATTTTTTTTCTTTTTTCTTTCTTTCTTTTTTTCTTTCTTTTTTTTTTTTTAAATGAAAATTGAAAATACACCACTCAACAACTCTGGAAATCAACCTGCTGATTTCTGTGGCTGCACACTGATGCGGACACGCAGTTACAAGCCTTCCAGTTTGTCTGCACTGGGCTGACCGAATTCCTGAATTGTGCAACTCCCCAGTCCCTGCTCTGTGCCCACTGTTGCTTATCCCAAGCAACAAAGGGTACTACCGTGCAAATAAGCCTAAAGGATGTAAATACTTGAAGATTCCTAGGTTAGGCTATTTAGCTCCAATTTCTGTCTTGAAAAGTTTCCTTATTGTATTTGACAGAGAGTAACGATCTGGAAATGTCATTTAAGAAGCGTCACAAGTTTGGGGAGCAAACTTAACCACATCCAATTCTGTCATCCTGGCATGACACTTATTGTCAGAGCAGGCCCATTTCATATGCATTTCAATAACACATCTGTAGACTGAATCAGAATAAGTTCCTGAAAATGACCCTGGAGGCAACAGTAGCGGTAGCAATAAAAAGATGTAGACCTTTATAAATGGAAATAACAGAAGGAATAATTAGCATAGTGATCTTGTTAACTTCAGAGCACGCTAACCTCTTTCTTTAAGAGTGCAAAGAATAATTGGATTTTTACAAACCTATAGGTGCAATAAAAATAGCTCTAATTTACAAAAAGGCAAAAAGCAGGTTCTTGAAGTTTTATGAGACTCCAGTATTAAAGCTGCATAATGTGCCTCTCTTGCTGCAGACATTCAAAAGCAATCCCTTTTTCATCTGTGCCTCTGTGTATCTTACAGGTCTGATCTGAAAGCCACTGAAGTAATGAGTCTTTCCATGAGCTTCAGTAGGCTTTGAATCAGATCGCGTATTATCATTTCACAAAGCAAAATGGAGCAGTTATTCAGGACAAAGAGTAACAAATGAATGATCAAGCTACATGGAAGAGCCAAAGAGATAAATGTACAATTCTACAAACAAATATTCTATAATTTTGTGCTACCAATGAAATCACATTGGGTGAATTCTCTCTCATGTGAAAGCATTCTGCATTTTTTTTATATTTTTTTATATTTTTTTTAGAAGACAGCCATGGCCCTACTTCTAAGCTGCATATAATTCAGAGATCCTACCTGAAGAGTTAAATGTAAGGGCTAAATTAAACATGGAGTTGTGCACTTTACCTCTGATTCAATAGGGTACTTAAAATGCACTTACTCTAAGTGCATTGACTTATGTTTGAAGTTAAGAGCATGTATAACATGCTGGATCAGCAGTTGGTAATCCATTTTAATGGGGCCTCACAGATACCTTCTCCTCCCTCTGAAATGCCAGCCTCTCTTTGTACCATTCCCAAACCCTCATTTGGTCAACCTCCCTCTTCTCCCATGTCTGCAAATAGAGAAGTTAGAGATACGTGGATCTTTCTCCTCTCCTGGTCTCTCCTTCCCCATACACAGCTTTCACACTTCTTCCTGTACCCTCTAGGGCCTCACCCTCCCCTTGCCTTGGTGTTCCTTGTTAGCCACATGCCTCTCACTGCCTGGGGACGAGTGTGTTTGATCAGAGTTCAGGAGCTCCGAGTTTCTCCAGTTTCACACTGACAAGGAACATTGACCCAAATGTTATGGACTTGTCTCAGCAATTATTTCAGTCAATTTACTAGACCTGAAAGAGCATAAAACTTCTAAAAGATGAAAGCAAAGTCATTATCTGAACATAACCTGGAGTTACCCAAAGAAGATTCTGTATTTCCACTGGGTATGAAGAATGCTGAAATCACAAGTAATAAGCTTTTTCCCACAGCCCCACATCTAGCAAGGTCCAGGATACAAGTAACTGGTGAAGAAACAATATATAAATCTAACAAGGCAAAAGACAATAGCATTTCAAGGTGTCTAGTCAAGCAAACCCTTGACATTAAGTTAATGCTTCCAAGAAAACCTGAGCAACTCAGAATGAAAAGGCAAAGACCAAACATTTTAATGAATAAAAACTGAGACCAAGAGAAAGAGCATTAGAGACAGGAAAGTGGTGATTAAATGTAGTGCAAACTAAGAAGAAAGATGAGTGTCATAAAAAGAGAAGGGGAAAGCTTCCACAGATAGGAGTGTAGTCAAAAGGGAACAGACTGAGTGAAGATGCCATAGGGAAGGTGTGACAGACTATCGGCTCCCTGATTAGCATTCTCATTGTGCTGTTGCCTTCTCCAATATTACATTCATACACCCTGATCAGCTCCCAGCAAGCATACCACTTATTTGTAAAGAACTGGAAAGAAAAATACCCCCCTCATCTTTCTTCTCAATAGTGCAATTTCAGTGAAGTAGCCTTTATCAGGAGGGGGAGGCTCCCTTTGAGTAGTGAATGTCTGAAAACAACGTATCGCAAGCAACTAGGGCTAGAAACAGCTGTTTGATAGCACTAAAACCAAGTAAGTCTCTTCAAGACAGATGACTGGGTAACAAAATTCTACAACTGGTCAACATGCAAAGATACAAAGAATGACTCCTTCAGTTTTAAATGTTTTTACCCTCAGTTTAGCTGCCTTTCCTCACATAGCTGCATTTAAAGGCACAAGGTAGCATAGTTTTTCAGATAAAAATGTGCAAATCAAAGTTAAGAAATGTTTGTTTCTTATTATTTTTAAAACAGTGGCATTTCTATGAAACACAGTGTTCAAAGTTATGCTGGTATACTTTAGTAGTACATTAATTGCCATATATTTAGGATGACCTGCATACCACTCCAGCAGCTTTACATAAGGAGTGAAATTTATTTTCTATGCTTGCCAAAATTCAGAAAAGCATTTTACTAAGGTCAAACTTAAGGATTTACTTAAAGGTAAAAATGTAAATGCTTTCTTGAACTGGGACCCCAATACCCTCAACATGCTGTATCCCTTTCATGACTCAACAGTTCACATCTCCTCTTCTGATTTATTGTAACAGCATTAACAATAACAAATGAAGTTTTTCTGTGCTTGAGATATAAGACCAAAAGCAGTTTCTGTGCTGATATTTGATCCTGCTTCCAAAATAAATCTATACAAGATAAACTTCTTTTTCAGGCTTTTTATCTGTTTAATAAGGGTCACCATTTCCTGCTTCAGCAGTGTACATCAAACTGTACAATTCTTCAGAGAGGATTATTTCTAGCACATCACTTCTTAGAGCATGACTACTCTGTAATATCCCTTAACAATCAATTAAGCCTGAAACAAAGTCTGATATACAGTTAAATGCTTCAAATCTTTCCTCAAATCCTCCGAGTGAACAAGTACCTTAAAACTAGTTTATAGGCTGAGGACATTTGAAAAGCCATGGAAATGGTAATACTAAAATAGTTTAAGAAAATCTTCAGGCTAATGCTAACTTAAGCAGTATTGTTCTTCTAGCATTCCTATTTTTGTTCATTAAATGAATTAATAAAAATCATAGAAGCATTCAATATAACTTATATTAAGCTATTCTTAAAGCATACCTTTCATGCAAGGCTCAAGAATAATAATAAAAAAAAGCACCAGAATTTTGCATTCCTATTATATGACCCTAACATAAGGAGAAAAATTAAAAGTAGCAATGGATTGGAAAAGTCTGTAACAACCTAAGGCCTTGATGAAGACACTGAATACATGATTAGTTTTTTTTTTTTTTTTTTTTTTCTTTTCATGTAAACAGCCCTCTTGACTTCTAGAGGGACTTTTCAGGGTGTGAAGATTTTCACATACATATATTTTCAGATAGAAGCTTGAATTCTCAGTGCCTTTCAAAATACCTGCACCCACACACCATGCAAACAGAACAGGAATTTCACTACATACCCTGCAGCTGCATGCATTCCCCATGGACTTTAACAAGTATGAATTCTGAGAGTTCAAAAGAAAAACTCTGAAATACTGTGGATATACGTAGCAGGCATTCCAACAATGTTTTGGTGTGCAGTAAAAATTCAAGACAAGGTGCATCACCTGCAGATGGCAGTATCTTATCACATTGTCCTAATGGGAAATGAATTCCCTGGGTTTTTATGCTTGATAGTGAAGAGATTTGGGGAGGGCCAGGGGAACCAAAAGCCTTATTTATAACACAGGAAAGCCAAACTTTAGAATCTTTCAAAGTTTGCTTGTTAGCAGAAAAATGTGCATTTTTTGTTGTTGTTTTTCATTTTTAAATTATATATATACACACACATACATGTCTAAATTTCTGCATTTCTGTGTCATTATGTTGTTTAACCTGATTACTCATTCTTGCAACAGGGGCACCATACCTGGCTATTCTGTCTGCAAGCAACAGCAAGCATCATGAGCAAATTATTTGCCAGCAATATAAGCTTTACTGTACACTTGGTTTTCCTTGAAAAAAATGTTCTGATGTTTAGGGGTGATAATAAAGCTGTTTCCTAGAAGACAGAGATTCATGTTAGGACATGCTGAATGCACACAAAAATTTTGTACAGCTGGTGAGCAGTATACTTTAACTCAATCTCCTTTGCAAGCGGGTTGAGATCCATAGATATAAGGTGCACACACTGAAGAGGGAAAGGTCAGAAATCTTAATTTTATATACAATTTTTAAGCACTTCCATAACTAAACACATAACAAGCTTCAGTTGCATTGAACTTTAAGCTACACTCTGAAATTTGACCCCCTAGCAGTATGAACTCCTTCAAACTCAGTCTACCACAAATTCCGCCAAACTTGTTCATTTTGAAGCATTCAGGTGCTCCATTTCAAAGTATTTAACTGCTTTGCATAAATTATGAATTCAAGGGCAGGTATACACTCTGTTTGTATAAATAATATTAAAACATCCCACAAAATACTATACGAAGACCTATAAAATAGTTTGTAATTGCAAAATTCTGCAATCAGCTGAATTGCAAGCAACATGAAAAAAGTCAATGTGCTGAACTACGATGAGAAGAAACATCTTTTCAAAAAGTGTTACCCCTTCAAGAGAGAAGCTCCTCCCTCAAATAAGTGAAGAATGATAGTTGTATAAAACAAGTCAAGAACTATCACAATACACTTGTCACACTGATGGAAAGAAAATGCGTGTTAGAAGCAGCTCTAGTAATGCAAAACCTTCATAAAGAGAAAGCCAGGAACACAAAAGCTACTCAAAATTTTACACCTCCTTTCACCAGTAACACCTCCAGTTTGACACAGTTTGCACAACAAGGGAACATCAGAGCAATCTCTAATGAGAAAGACTTTTAGAAGAATCAGTAAGCATCTAGTTCTTTCACCACAAAATCAGAGAGCAGAAAATGAAATAAAGATGTAAGGTGTTTCCATGAGTTCTCTAAAACAGGTGATCATGTTTTGTGCAAAACGTACTCTTGAAGGAGATAGAAGCATATGCCTGCTATGAGAATTTGCAGAGTACCTTTGTAATTCTATTTCCATTATTTTTATAAAATGAGACACTAAGCCCACGTTAGATTCAGTAGCTCACTTTCAGTTCTTCACTTTCAACTCAAAGCCTTAAATTAGCCGCTTTTGCCCTATTTTTAAGGGTAATTCAGGATTTTTCTTTTGCCTCTTTCCACTATTACTTTCCAAGCTTCTAAATAAATATATTCAGTTAAATTACTCTGCCTTGGCAATTTCCTTTTTTTTTTTTTTTCTTCAAGTAATACTTATTACTATTAGATGATGGATACATTTGAGAAACTTCTTTTGCTCTGTCCTAATTTATCCTTAGGGCAGGCAGCTATGTCCCCTAATTTTCCTCCCTCTAGAACTGCCTATAGCTGCATTTTAAAGAGCAACACTGGGCATTATAACATTTCTTACTTCAGATCTGGTAATGTTTGGGACATATCAGGTAGCTGGCAAGCAGATACAACTCTCATTTCAATAGTGACTTGTCTTCTAGGAAAAGATACCTCCTAAACTGAGTTAGCCAACTTGAAGAAAAATCCTTTGATAGAAAAGGTGGCATAGTTTTCACAAAATCAAGCTGTCAAAGGCAATGGTAAAAGCAGGAAGTTAACTTGACCAGCAGGTAGGATAAGTCAGTATTGTACAATGCAAGAAGATGTATTTTACAAGACCTCTGCCTTATCCAATGCAGTGCTTGAAATTCTTGTTAGAAAGGAGGCAAGAGTATTGGAGGGCTGACTCACAACTGAACTATGTGAATGCAGTTACAGGTAAGAGCATCTCCATGGCTCAGACTATTAATTTTAGTCTGAGAAAGAAACACAGTGGGTATCTATGTTCAGCAGATACTTTTCCTCGTGTTTCTGCTGTCCATAGCATAGTGCTAATGTTATCCATTCATTTCACAGAGGTTGCATAAACGCAGAAAGATTTCTGAAACTTTCATGACTGCTGTGCAGTAAAGAAGGTTGAGGGCACACAGTGTACAGTTAGTGTGAGAAAATGTAGCAGACTTGCTACCTCTAAGCATTTCTCAGTATCCCACTGAATAAGGCAGACATGCTGAAGATTAATGGCTAACTGCAGTTAGAGACCACGCCACAGCACAACAACAAATGTGTCTGCAACTCATTCTTTATTCTTAAAATGCAAGCCTTAATTCTTGCATTTCCCAACTTTTGGTTGCTTGACCTTGCTATTTAAGTGTTTTTCTAACCATTTTGTTTATAAAGTCTATAAAGTCTCTGTTGTGTTACAATGGTATGCCATACTGTTAATTGTATAGTAAATAAAGCTGACCACGTTGCCATCTCTAAAAAGCCACCCACACCAGCTCTTTCTTTTGTTATTAAAAGGAAATAAGACCATTTACCAAAATGACACTGCATTAGTTACCTGCCTTAGGCTTTTCATTATAGTTGACTTAATAGAGTGCTTACCACTGCACCAACTCCTGTTACTGCACAACACACACCACCGTAACGCTAAATTACTGAGCTTTATCATTCAAAAGGAAACAACAAGATCATCTGAGCACCCAATTTTGTGGATTTTCTCTTCTTGTTTGCTATAACCAGGACAACATTACATACCAGTCTTACTGGAACAGTTTGGAAGTATAATACACCTGTGCAATCTATATATGCATGTCTCCATCTAGTGGAGTCCCAGTGTGTAACTGGTCTCCTAAAGGGCTTCACTTGAAGTGATACAGATCGATAGATACTTTAATGCTGCAAATCCCCGTTAATTCCTCTCGAGTCTCTGCTGTCCAGTTAACAGAGGCAAGAGCATGGGAAATGGACTCCTCTGCCATGTGGCAAGCACTGCTTGCAGTGGCACCAGCCTCCACCTGCAGCAGGGTTTTTCCTGCAGACCCACATCCATGCTCCCTGATGCATTTCATTACTCAGATTCCAGCTTGGCAGCTGGGGGCCTTGCTAGAAGGTAGCTGAGGGTTGGGGAGAAGGTACCAGTGGAACCTGTACTAGCTGTAGGTTGTGGGTCTTACAACAGCGAAAGTCTGGAGGCATGGCAAGAGTGCAGTATGTGTGCTACCTGAGCACGGGCAATCTGCAGGCACAGAAGTAGCTCTAAGGAGAACAGAGTAAATGACGTCTCCTCTGAAGCACGCACCCATATATGTAATGATGCCTATAAGCATGCAGGTCTCTTGTTATTACATAATTTATATGTGAAGCATATGTGTATGTATAGATTTTATACATACATTAATTGTATAAATAGAATATATTTATCACACACCTAAACATACTTGGGAGAAAAAGCACTTTCCAAGAGATAAGCAAGATTTAAAAAAGTATGAGATTAGTTTTTAAATTAAACCTGAAACATTGCCTAACACTGACCACCGTGGCCAAACTAATTTGAGCTTCTCCAAGCCCTTAATTTGTTACACACATAGCTCAAATAGTTACTAGATTAGTTCCTTCTGTTTATCCTGTTCATTCATGCACTTTCTAATTTAGCCCATTTCTAGATCTTCTTGTAATTATGAATAAACACACCATTACTGACCACCAAATAATGCTTCAATTTCTCTCCTTGTCTCTAACTGCAGTCCCATAAGTTGCCAATAAGCTCTTGAGAACTGCTAAATGATTGCCTCTAGGAGGAATTCAGTACCTTTTAAAGTGAAGTCCATAGCTTGCACTTATTATTACTTTTGCTGAGAACCTTGCACACATTTCCTAATACATGGGGATGTTCTGAAAGATTTCTTTATTGTTGTTCTTGAAAGTTACATGACTGGCACTTCTGCTCAACCAGTACAAGCTGTGCATCAGAATCCATAGTACCTCACTTGTGCAATCACAGTTGCAGATAAATTACATTTAATGTAATAGTTTAGATTATGAAAAAAATCTCTCAACAGTAATTTGAAAAGAACCAGAATTGATTAAAAATGGATCTATACACAGAATATTTTTGTAAAGTCACATCCAGCTTAGTCAACTGCTGTGAGTGAGTACACCAGCAACTTGGAAGTACTAATGGCAGGAGCATTTATTAAACCATGCCCCTCTCCAGGGCTAGTGTTAACAGCTTTGAGTTCTATCCTTGAATTTTAAGCTTCCATAGTTACTATTAGAAGAAAAATGTGTTAAGGAGGTGTGTGGGGGTTGGTGTGTGTGTGTGGGGGGGGGAGAGGTACCTCAGCTCACTGTTTTTCTAGGAATTTTGTACAAATAGAATTAACAACAACTGTTTAACTGGAAACCTCAAAGTAAGATGGCCTGATGGCTCAGGTCTGCCTCCCTCTTCACTATGTACTCTAACATGCACTCTGCATCAACAACACTTAGCTTCACTATGAAAGGGTTCACAGGTGTAAGTCACCTGTAAAAACTCTCCCCCAAACACACTTTTTTAAAGGCTCAACTGCCTTCCAGTTTATCACCTTGAATTGTACTTATTGTGGAACTACACAAGCATCTATACTAGCATAACTGAACCAGCCAGAGGACAGGAGTGGGACTGCTTTCTCAGTGGCTGGTAGCACCCTGATGTGTGGGCAGTCAGGTCCCTTTCCCAGTGGAGTCACCAAGCTACCACCCTTGAGGGCATTAGGGCCTGCCAAATACTCACAACTGTTGAAGCATCCCCTGGCTCTGGTATCATCTTGTCTCCACAGCCACAGCCATCTCACATGATTACACTCACTAACTGATCAACCTCTGTTTTTAAAACCAATTTGATTCCGTAGGTTCCCATTGCACCTACGGGAAAGCTGCTGGAGAACCTCTTAATTAAGTTACTTCTCAGCCAAACATTCCAGAACACCAATTTGTTTAAATTCAAATAGCTTTTTTCCTTCCCAGCACAGAAAAACAAAAGCTGAAAGAGCAATCATTTACTACAAGTACATCAGAGGTCTAACAGTTACACATTTTTAGGCTCTCTTCCATGACAAGACCCCATTCATAGTACTAGACCTTCTCTTTATCTGTTCCCATTTTAACTCATCTTCTGAAACAATTCTGGGTAAGTAGAATTGCAGACAGCCTTTTTGAGGAGAGTCACTACAGTACTTGGCACAATAGCATTAATATTTCCTTTTCTCAGTTGAGAAAAAAACAAAAACAAAAACATCCTTTGATGCATCCTGAAGGATCACATTTATCTCTCTTATGGCTCTGTCTCATTAGTGCCTCAGAGTCATTTACAAAGTCCTCCCCTCCCTCAGCTGCTTCCAGATGATGAGCTTCACACTTAGAGCAGAAATCCCTATTGTTACTTTCAAAGGGCATGAATTTGCATTTTATACAACTGAATTACAATCTCATAGCTATTATTACAGTACTCAAGTTCATCTAGTTGTTCTTTTATAGTATTTTCATCCATCTTCGCACTGGGACACATCTACATAAGCAATACTCACCTCACTTTCCACTCAGGGGAAGGCACTGATAACTAAATTGTTCAGTCTGCAGCTAGTCCAATAAATCTTTAATTCCTTTATGAAAATGGAAGAATTAGAACAGTAGAGAGGCACAATCAGAATTTTAGGACTTGGATAGCCTTTTAAAAAAAGAAAAAACCACACAGCTAAACAAATAGTCCTATACAGAAATTACAAAGTATTAATTAGTGTTCTTTTCTGAAAGAAATGGAAAAATGTGACTTCAACTTTTAAAAGTTAACTTAAAATTAAGTGGTTGGTTGGTACGAAATTTTGCACAAATTTAGTTTTTCTACCTTCTGGACTTCAAAAGTTTGTTTTTAACAAAATGCAATGCAAGAACAACAACAACAGAATAGCTTGAAAGCTTTAAGTTTGTGTTTTGGCTTTAAAGAAATTTATGCCGCCGTCTCATTTTTCTAGGGAGACAGACCTCAAAAGTAAGCAGTACAACAGGAAATTTTTCTTCAACAGAACTAGGTATTAGAATATGTTTCACTGTTAATCCTATCATATATTTATATTTTATTTATATTTCCTATTTTCAAGCTGCATGGATGAAGTTTAATATATCCTACCTGTCTCCAAGATTCAGTTTCTGAAGGTGTCAGAAATAACAGTTCCCAGCAGAAATAGGTGACTTGTTGATTGGGAAGAATTGCATCCAAGATTTTCTAGAGGGGAAACAAGGTGAATTGAGCCTACGGGTACCCCATCTTTTCTTAGCTACTTTATAACTTGGCTGAATTTTCATAGAATATAGGACTGGAAAAGACCCACTGCTTTACAGTTGAATCCTCTGCAATTGTGGATAATCCTGAAATATGTGCCTATTTCAGAGGGCTCTGCAAAACACCTGGGCATGCAGGACACCCTATAGTCTGATAGTAATGCATCATGGACACGTGCTGCAGCACAACTGCCATGGTGAGTAGCCCCCCAGGCTATTTCTCTAATGTGGAGGGCTGTTCTTTGCCCTGGGGAGCCCTCTGACAGCAGAGAGGGCCAGGCAGCTTCCCCGCAGGGGAACAGACTCAAGGGACAGAAAAGGACCATGCACCTAAAACACAGCAAAAAAGTACTGGAAAGGGTCCCTGTATTCTGGGCATCAGCAGAGGAAGTAAAACACCCTACCAATTAATGATACAATTTCATTAGCAAGAGCACTCAATTTAAAGGGGTGGCAATGTTAGTATGATCCAATGCTAATATTTAAATAAAAATTGTTTCAGAAACTGAATTTAAGAAAGATCTCAGGGCCAACATTCAAAAGAAACAAAGGAACGCACCTCTATTGCTCTGTTGTGGAGATAACGGAGGAATTAAGTGGGAAAGAAACTGAAAGGTCAGTGTGGTGGTAGAAAATGATGGCTGGAAAATTAGAACAAAGAATGATTCAGCAGAGAATAATGGTGGTGGGCATCAAGGACCTCCATGCACCAGCCAGCTCCAACGAGCCTAGCCTTCAACAGTACAGCCACTGGAGGTAAAGTAGCGGACTCCAATCTATTTTAAACTGAAGTGGAATATATTCAACCAGAAAACAGCACATTTCATTGAGATCTTCTGCACTTGTAATTAATAGCTACTAAATACATTGACACCAAAATGTAAGTTTTTACCCTTTCTCAGGGAGTGTGCTCTATTCCTGCCATGCCTCTAGCCACACCAGGCACAGCTGTTGAAAACAGTACCACCAGCTGAATCTTCTAATTTCAGCCTGCAACTCTTAATCTGTGTATTTCACCATCAAATACAGAACCAGCCTGGCTCTCTATTCAGCCATGCTGGGATAACACTACTTGCCACCAGTTTTCCGTTGCATCTTCCCTAAGGTGCAAAGAACACGTTAGAATTTGTCTTTCCTACCAGCATACCACGGGTTGCTGAGGGACTAACAGCCAGAAGGTGACTAGCTCTCAGAGTAGGCCATTTCTGTGCTGTAAGGCTGCCCCGCAGAAGTACAGCTGCCCCGCGGAAGATTCGCTTTTAAAAAAATGAACATGTGCACATTGCTGTCATATATTAACAGCATAACAAGGAGGAATAATATCCACTTCAGATTTTTTAATATATTAAATAAATCCAGCTACTTCCTCTTCAGAGAGGAGCACTTAGGCCTGTAGGCCTATTTAACACCTGGTTAAACACTGCTTAACCTCACTGTGCTGGCCAACTACTTCTCATATAAGCTGAATTTTGGCTAATAATATCCCAATTAAACAGCAGTCATTGTCATTCACTATCATTAGGCTAAATTGGTTTCCTGGGAGATGTCCCAGTAAACCGGCTATCCTGGTTAAACGCTTATCAGTTAAGATACACTACACAGAAAAGGAGTTGTGAAAGAAGAAATCCAATCATGTCTAACCTACCTATGCAACTGTTTTCCAAGAAATCATAAGATCATATGCACCTCAGCACAGAAACTCTGGATATTAGTTTTCAAATATATATATATATATACTTGAAATATATATGTGTATACACACACTCTACAAGGCAGTAAGCAGCAGCCATGTAAGTCCTCTTTCTTTCTAAACCCAATATAATATATGACAAAAGTCTTACATAATGTATGGCTTGCGAGGGGGAAAAAAACATGCTGTAGGAACAAAAAATAAGAAGTAGGTCTAAAGTATTCTGTGGGAACAGGCTCAAAAGGCTAGTTTAGGATGATGTGTTTAATATTAACTACAGAGAAAAATGCTTTGAAGAGTACCTCATGGAAGTCCAAATCTTCATTTCCAAATCTAGCATTTAAAAAAGTACCTATCCAGAGCTGCCCTAAGTTGTGCACCTAGGGTGAGAGACCGCTCATTTAAACTTTAGCCATTTAAAAGTGAGAGGTTTAACCCAACCCAGTTGTTTTCTTTGTTGTCTATAAAGGCACTCGTGGTCTCAAATTCATTGTCTATGATAGGAAGAATAAACAAACTTCTTCCGTTAGTGATTTCTCTCTAATTCTCATAATGTGCCCATCCAAGTTAGGTAAAACACTCGTTTCCTACTATTAAACATCACCAAAGCTGCCCTGAAGGTCTGGCAAAACCAAATACATGCCTCTTGGACTGTAGTCGTCTGCTTTCAAAATAAAGAAATACCATTCTGAGATGGGCAAGTCCAATCGTCCACCTGTACTTAGCATGTGGTAAGGAACATAAGCTTATATGGAAGACCTACATATGTACCTCACAATATCTTGGACAGGAGAACAGGCTGGAAAGTAAAACATCTTCCACTTGATCATGTCAAATAGGTACAATATTGTAAGACACCGTCCTATCTCAGGATAGCATGAAGAGATACCCGAGCAAACCATAATTAACACCAGAAGATATAACTGTGTTAGACTGTTGTCTTGCTCACGCCCATTTCAAGTTAACATATTATGCTCTTGAAAGGCTGAGGAAAACCTAGCAGAATAGGTGAGCCTTCGTAGGACAAGAGAACCATGCTGTTGTCTGCTTTCCACTGGGTGCAGTTCTAGTCTACACCATGGCTTGTGTTTCAAGTCAGAAACCAAACAGCCACCTCAGTATGAACGCAATCTGAAACCCTAAGAACGTCAAACCATATGTTCCTTGCATGCACCTCTTGGAGCAGCTCATTTAACTGAAGCAAAGACTAATACACATGCAGTTTCTCACTGCTGTAAAAATTCAGCTAAGCATAAGATATATCAATATCTCATTAATCTTATATTGATACCTTAACCAATATCAAGGGCTGGGTGGCCTGCAATCAGTCACACAAGGCAATTCAGCCCCACCCCCCCACCCCCCTCAGCCTCTTTTTTGTGTTCAGGCTGCCTTAAAGACCCGAAAGGATTTCCCGTCTGCACAGTTAAGTGATATTTCTGAAGGTTTCTTCAACAACCAGGAATAACGAGACAGTTTTTTTTTGTTGTTGTTGTTTTTGTTTTAATACTAAAGTAAAACTAAGATTTAAAAACAATTCAGTGTACCTAGTGGTTGGAGGTTGTCTGGTCTAAGCCTTGAATTGGTTTCAGGACAGCTTCCAAACCTTTCAGGGCTGCAAAAGCCTGCTCTTCTAATTAAACCTCTAATCAAGCTTACATAGTCATTTTTTCTTTAGTGACAAGAGTCAATGAGTAATGCTATGTTATCAAGTGCTGACTGTGTGGAAATTAGGAAAAAAAGAAAAAGCAATGCTCTGAAAGGGAAAATTAGGAGAAGCTGTGAGCTTTGTTTGAAAACCTCTGCCAAAGAGGAAAAGCATGATTTTTAAAGGCTGCTGCTGAAGTAAATGTGTGAATGCATGGTTGGCTTTCTCTCTTTAGATTATGTAAAAACATGGACAGTAATACACAGCAGGGACTCAAAAAACCTGAATGAACTGAGTTTAAGAAATTTGATGCTTCCATACAGCATAGCATTCACACCACTGCTTTATTCTGTTTCTACCTGCTTGCAGATACAAAGACCAAAAAGATATGCTCAAACATATAGGCTCAGCTGAACATTTCCACAACTGAATTGCCACTATAAGCTTTAATAACATTACTTAGTATCTTCTTTTGTGCAAGAACACAACAGTCAGCAGTAGGTACATCAAGATTGTTAATTGCAGTCCTCAGAGTTCCACAGTCTTAGAATCAATTTACAGTTCATGAAGTTGTGTCACCCCCCCAAAAATACCAAACAAACAAACAAACAAAAAAACCCTTAAATCCTGTCATTTGTCAATTGATAAAAAAGATTCCACTTTTTGGATGTATCCAGGTCCTACTTTCAAGCTGTACTCTGCTGTCAGGAATCTTAGGAATTTCTGTAAAAGGAAGTGGCTTATTTATTTATTTTTTTCCACAGAAAGTACCCACTAGAACATTTTACAGCAAGCCCCTAACATTAGGACTCCTGTAAACATATTATATGCAGATTTAGCCAAGTGTGTTAAAATAACAATTTAACTGTTTACCTGTAGGTATTTTGATAGGTTTTTCCAGAAAGTAGTTCTTGCACAAGGCTTGAAGTCTGCATCCTCAGTACTCTTCCCTGTCTGCAAGGATCCATCTCTTCTATTTCAGGTGAGACTGTGACCCTTCGTACTTAAAGGCCACGCCAGAAAGTATCAAGTTACCCTCCAGAGAGCTGCCCTATTTGTTCCCTCCTAGTGAAGCAAGTGCATGGCCCAGCAACATTACTTTGATGGCTGCATCATTCTTTTGCCATCCTATAAAACACTAAGAGGCTGTTAATTTGCAGGTTTGAATGTGTGGCTGATGCTTCCTTTTGGTTGTGTCTTGGAGCAAACCAGTGCACAAGCAATATAAAAACTTGGGTGAGAGCAGCTATTTTAAGTTGCCATGTATCACTTGCATTTTCCATTTCCTTTGCTAAGATGCAAATCACCTTAGAGGCTTTCCTCCTAGCTATTTAAGCTCATCTTAAAAAACAGCACTGCTGGATCTCCACTCTCCAAGCCACATTTTCTCACAGCTCCTTGGAAGCAGCTGGAGTGCTCACCTAAATACTTGCTGTCCTAGTCCAGGGCTCTAGAAGAGTGGCAAACTGGCCCAGTTTTTGTGGGTAGTCAGCTGGCCTTGTTCAGGAGAGGATCAGAGTAAGACCCTTTGTCAGAATATGTGAGAGCATGGACACAGCAGCTGGAGGCACACTAGACAGGAAAAACCTCTTATTTAGTTTTGGCTGCTTTGAGTCCATGCACTTCTGGCTAAATTGGTAGTTCTTTCCTCTTCAAGCTACAAGTGCTGGGGCTTGCTCAGTTGCTCAACAACATTTAGCAGCACTCTGGATTGGAGAGCAAACGGACTTACTCTGCTGTTCCAAATGTCCAGTCACCAGCAGAAACAAAAGCATTTTCCTGGTTCAAGTCTAAATGCCAAATGGCGTTTTCAAAAAAGTTCTTATTGTTGATCGCAGGAGTAAAATACATCCAAAGAAATTATGGAGTCAGGCCACCTATTAGCCAATGTAAATCTTTTTTGAGTCCATGAAGGAAGAGAAAGTGAAATGAAAATCATTTTTCTTATAAGACTCAAGATAATTTCCCTTATTCTCATGGTTTATATTTCTACATATCTTTTGAAAGAGGGGGAATGCTTGATGATCTTTTTATTCATATTCATGGCTAATTAATTTGGATTGAAGGCATCACTTTCATCATTCTCACTGTTATCCGATCCCCTGAAGTGTATTAGGACTTGCTGTCCTTGCTTTGTTTCTCCTCCTTTTGCTCCCTGTGTTACGGTGTATTGTCTTTACCGTGCATATCTCACTGCCCTCTGGACAAGCATTACAGACCTCTATCTTCACTCTGCTCCACACCTTTTGATGACCACATCTTTGAACCAATTGTGTAACCAAGATGTTATTTCTTGAGATGAGGAAAATTTGTCTTAAATATTTTAGCCAACTGAATGACAGCTCAAACTCTAGCACCAAAATCACTGAGTGCCCACATGCATATGATAAAACATACCAAATTCTTTTCACCACCTAACCAAAGATTAAAATAGAAAATGGCAAAGTCTACTCCCCTGAAAGCCTACCTGGAACTTCCATTTTTACCTTTCAGTTACTTTTAAGGAGCCTAATCCTCAGTTATTGGACACCACCAAGTGTATGGAAGTTTTGATAGTGAAAAAAATAATTATTCTGAAGAAAACTGCATTTGATATGTACTACATATTAGTAGAAGAAAAAATGCTAATGCTCCCACAATTTCTTGTTGCTCAACAACTCACCATCCCAGCCAGTCATTTTCTGAAATACATCTCCAGAGAAAGGCATAGGTTACACAGTTATAAACATAAACAGTTGGAAAAAAAAAAAGAAAAAGAAAAAAAAAGGTTTTCCTATTAAGTGGCTATATTCTTCTGTTGGATAAAATTTCCTTTTATACCAATCCCACATCCAGTTATTAACTATTCTTCCCACCCATAGGTTTGGAAAATTAAGTCATGCTACCATTGGGACTGTTACTGGTGAAAAACCTCTTTTAAGTGATAGGAGTTTATATTACGATTACCCCAAATTTATGAGCTTAAGCTGTAATATCCGTTGCCTGTATGCATGGTAATGGATAAGCTTGAAATCTACACCTGCAATGCATAACTAGAGTGCAGTTCAGCACAACTGTAACATGAAACGTAGTGCAAGATCAGGCCCAGTTTTTTAAATAGATGATTAAATCGTGGTTTTTGTTTGCTCTCTCGACCTTCCTGAAAGCCCCTGTTCCATTTTAGCCCTAGCTGTAGAAAAAGCATTCCATTTGCATTGCACATCTGGGGAAAGGGCACCAAAACAAACAAACAAACAAAAAAACCAACAAAACAGGATGTTACAGGATGCTCTTAGTATGGATTACCTACGAGAAAACAGAAGTTTCATTCTGCTGCAGCCCAGTAGCACCTCACAGTGCTTTCCCTTACCCAATCCTTCTATCTGTCTGAACATTATTATTTATGCCAGTGACATATCTTAATTACTTGCTTCACAAAGATGTCTGTACTGAACAGTAATAGTATTGATTTGCAGAGGTTTATTTCAACAGTGCTATACATTAGAAGTGTATTAATGAGCACTGCTATCTCCCTATTTGTTACATTCTGTTGGTATCTGTCTAATAATTTGTGCACATTGAACATCCTATCAACATCAGAGAAGCACAGCAAACTGCTCATGCAAATTTATGTATGGACTTCTGTCTTATGTATCATCAGCAATAACTGCATAATAGATAAATGTCTGAATTTTTAAACTCATTGGAATATTTTTAATGTGAAGTGACCTTTGGTATCGATTGAAGTTCCTTCTGGTGCTAGCTTTAAAAATAACTGAAAGGATTAATGAGTTCATGTAGATTTTATGCCAAGGTAGGTATTCCTGGTTGAACAGATCTTTTCAGGCCAACAATACAATTAAAACAAATTATGGTAATCCACAGAAAATAAAAGACTGGTTTAGGATTTTTTTTTCTTTTTCTGATATGGATATGTTTTATAAGGATAGCAAGAATAAGATAGATGTTGCAGGAAAAGACGTCAGGTTAAGACAAAGCAATATGCAAGTACCAAATCCACTACAGAAATTCAGGGCAATACCAATGTACAGAAGATAATCATAAGTTCTATTCACTGTCTTAACTGCATATCTCAGCCTCATGTCACTGGGAATGAGCACTTCTTTTGTATTTTTTTTTTTTTAAAGAAAACGCTGACAGCAACCACCCATTTTGCTCTCATTGCACTTTTAAATTATCAAATACTGCATTTGCACATGACAGAAGTGAGCATTTTAAACCTGTTTGCTGCTTAACGTTTGCACACACATTAAGAAAAAAGGGTCACATTCCCATTTTAGCACTGATACCTATTTTATAATTTCATTTCACTTTCACCACCTTTTCCTTTCCTCCTCCACCGAGAACAGATTGTACATTCTTATTCTACATTCCATGTGAAGTTAATACAGGCAGAATATGTGACACTTCCATGACATTTTACTACCTTTTTTCCTTAGGCAAAGTTCATCCCTGTGCAAAGGGTCAACATAAGGCTTGTTCAGCTGCTACTAATAAGAAACTTGAGTGTTCAGTCTTTATGACATTGCTCTGCACAAAAAGAACTTCAGACAAAGCAAATATTATATAGACAATTTAAATTACCTTGGCTCTAACAAGCTCAGATACACTATTATTTTACCTACGGCTTTATAGTATACACATCAGCTGAGTTGTGATAATTATCTAGGTGCACAGTTTAAATCCACAGCAAAAATAGGGCAATAAAAAGTTATCTTGAATTCATTCACCAGATAAACATTTAAGTTGCTGGTTTAAATATACAAAGCATCATGAACAAAATTTCATCAAATCTCAGGACAGCCATTTACCCCAGAGAAAGATGTTGCAATGGGCTTTTAAAACACAAATAAACATGGTGGCCCTGTGGAATCATTTAAGCAGATTTCTTGTTCTGTGTTTATTTCACTGGTGACACAGGTAAGCCAAAAAACACCCTTGAATAGATAGGTTGCATTTAATTTCATTCAGGACACACAGCAAAAAATGTTAAGACAAACAGTACAGGAATCTGGTAGGGAAGGTGTGATTTTCCAGCTTCATTACCTAAGTAAAAATGAGAGCTCTTAGGAAAGGATTCTTTGGAAGGGAAATGTGTGCAGTATTAACTTTTACAGCAGCAGCAGCCAGAGCTTGAAATAGACATTTTAGATGCTTTAAGTGTAGACAGCAATTTATAAATCATGATTAGTGTTTCATGTGAACTGGTACGGGAAGAAAAAAAATGGGAAAAAAGCTATGTTTCTTGGACAACGAGAAACTAAACACTCCCCCCTCACTCCACGTTAGTTTTTCGCAGCTTGAAATAACATGGAACATTTCTGAGTCCTAAACACCCATTGTGAATGCTGACAACATACTTCTACATGCCCATTAAGATCCAAATTCATCCCAGATATAGCTGCAGAGTTGCGCCAGAGGTAAATGTGACCTATGCCCAATCACAGGAGTCCTGTAACAGGCGTTACATTGAGAATAATAGGATTGTCACTGTTCACTTGTACTAAAGCAGCAAAAAGTCTCTGCAAGTCAAATAGATGTTAACATAGTAAAAACATTGTTTTGTGCTCAGTAAGAGCAAAGTGGCAGTGTATGCTATTAGACCTTAATGCTACATAATGCTCAAGAATTCCAGGGGGAAACATGAGGTTTACATCAGCGTAACATATCTTGCTAAAGAGAAGGTTTAACCAGCTAAAAGAAAGTAAAAGATGATCCTATTTCACACTAATAGGATGTGATTTTCATTTCCCATTGAGAGGGTCTAATACAATACTGAGCTCATATTGCATTAAGTAACATTTCACCTTATAGTACTCATAATACAAAAGCATTCTTTTCTCTCATCCCTTCAGCACATCTGAAGAGTACCCTGCATTATGCTTAGATTAAGAACATATACTGTTGGCCATATTCTTCATGAATGCCTCATTTATACTACCATTTGTCCCCCCCCAAAACCATATCTGCAATATTAGACATATGCCAATTATACAGATAAATAGAACCACTTGAAACACAACATTCTTCCACTCAGTGGTTCAAATATGAAACCATTTCTTCTTCTAGACCCATATGAAGAAGAAATCTGAGTTTTAGCAGACTGCTACCTAAAAACTATGTGTTATTTGACACAGATTAGCTTCTCATGGCCTAAGATGCTACCATTACATTCACTTTACTTCTATTGTGGCAGTAGTACAGGATCTTGATTAGGATCCTTCTTTCTGAAAAATCAACAAATATCCCTCAAACACTATCCTCCAGAAGGAGATGCCACGCAGAATATACAGATGCAATGAAAAGGGTGCGAAGCAACAACAGGGTACCAGATGGAGGTGTGACTGGAGCAATCTAAAGCCTTAGGGTACTTCTACACACATTCAATCACACATGTTACTATTAGGCTCCTCAGACTGCAGCTGTTGAATAACACTGACTAATACCTGGGATTTCATGTACTGGAAAGTTGTGTCTGCAGAAATACAGGAATGCTCAACATTTTTGTTTTGTCTTTGTTTTTAAAGAACAAGGCTTTGATCTTTTCCCTTGAAAATATATTTTTTTTGAGCTGTCATCCTTTTTACTTTCCTATACCATTTTTTCTTTAGCACATATAATAATCCCAAAGCTACCGATACATGCCAGAACACAACATCCATGTTCTCTTCTCAGAATACTGTTCATGCCAATGTAGACAGGGTCTGTGTTTATAGTAAATAAAAGTAAATATACTGTTATAAGAATTCCCCATTAAAATAGTCTCAAATTTTAGAATCAGATTTCTATCACAAATTTATTGTGTGCTATGTATGTTCTCTGTCAGCATAAACCTGTTAAGAAAGCATTAAACCAGCCTAACCTCTGGCTACTTCGACAGAAGTATCCTCATGTTCAAATACCTCATTTGGATGAAATGGGTACTAGCGGGTGATCCTGTGACAACAGACATGGAAGCACACCCTGTATTTCCAGTGCTTTCTAGTTCAATGGCATAGGGGATTTTAACATCAAAGTAGCATTCCCTTGCAAGATATTTTTTCATTTTTTACATTTGAGATTTTCTCAAAGGTATTTTTGATCTATCAGAATATTTTGCTTTGTTTTTCTATAGAACAGTGAAAGTAATTTAAAGCAAATGAGAGCTTAACAGTGCTTTGGCTAAACAAAGGTTTGAAACTGAAACATGAAAAGATTTTGACATTCATATTGTGATCTCCACCATTTAAAAGAAGCAGGTTCCAATGTAAACTAGAATGGGAGGCTTGCCAAAAAGGAAGCAGCATTGGGAGCATCATCTGAAGATGTATGTAACATCTACGCAGAGCACAAACTACTTTGTCTTTCACACTTTGCAACTTAAATATTCCTTTACAATGAGAACTGATGGTAGCAAATATGTACCTTGCTTCTCTATGCAGCAAGGTTAAAATGGCAACCTGCCCTTTGTCAATCCATTTACAGTCAATATCATTTTTCATTTTGCATCTTAGCTGCCAGGAAAGAAGCTAATAAGCTAATTCTCACTTTTTTTTCTTTTTCTTTTTTTTCTTTCTTTTTTATTTTTTATTTTTCCCATAAATCAAAGTTCTTGCAAGAAAGAAAAAAAAAAAAGTCCTGCTGTCCTGCTAAATACGAGGTAATATCACAGCAAGAACTAGTCAGAAAAAAAAATGTAGTCACATTAGAAAAAATCAAATCAAGTTTATACTTCAGGATTTTAGTCTACATTAACCTTGTTTCTTCTTTTAGCACAATTATTCCAAAATGAAAACAGAAAGAAGACGCATCTGGGCAATAATTCATTTCAACAGTGTTTATTACAGCTTTTATAAAAATCAAAGGACTTTGTTATCTCTTCAATAACAAACAATTAGGCTAACAGAATCACATTAACTGTGGAGCTTAATTAGGAACGTACCATCAACTACTGCATAAGCTATTTATGCAATTTGTTTTCCTGTTGTACTCTGTGCAAAAAAAAAAAAAATGTTTCTACTAATACAAAACAAAAATACACATCCCTTGGGCTCCAGAAACTTGTTTATGCATCCTGGTAGCCCCGTGGTAGCCCAACTCAGATATGCTTATGGTGACTAGTTTTAGTGGTAAAATGTTTCAAAAATGCTGCAAGCTTCAGAGAATAGTCATCTCTGTCCAGCCACTGGACAAGGGACAGAAGATAGTGTGAAAAAGAGAATACCTATTAATACAAATTATTCATCCCTCAACATTTTGTAAGGTGTCTGAACAATAACGTGGGAACAAGAAAAAAATAAAAAAAGCAAAGGAGGGCATTATAAAGAGAACAAAAGACTTCCACTCTTTTTTTTTTTTTTTAAGTACTTCAATTAAAGTGTGACCGAAAGTGTCTAAGTAGTAAATTCTCCACAGGCATTCCTATAAAACTGGCACAGGGTTCTTATGGTAGTCATTATTAGAGCACAAGACTATCCAATACACAAATACTATATGACACTTCCTGGTTTTCATCATCTTTTTTGCCTACAAGTATATTTTTTTCCAAGAACGCAAGATGACTACTATTAGATTTATTTTTCTTATGCAATATGGTGCTCTACCTAAAGTGCTGAATTGTACCTGACGAGCTGAATCAAGATGAATTATATACTTAGTGTTTCAATATTTGAAGTATTAAAATGTTGTTTAACAAATAAATCTTTGTCTAAATGTTACCATAGTTCCCTTTGCTGGCATCTCAGTGTGTCTGACATGCACAATAAAGCTAATGAGTTTAGCAGCATCCTTGAACAGAATCTATAAACACTCACCTGCCAAATAGTACAAAATAGAAGGGATAATCATTTCTCATAAGAGACCATAAAATAGAAAAATGAATTCCAAGTCCAAGTGGATGCAACTCAACATTGGGATGATATTGCTTGTTCATGATGAGACCGGTCTTACTCTCATAAAGGTTTTCTTTCTGTTTATTTATTTTTCTTCACGTACCTGATGTTGGAAGTAGAAAAGGCTGCCTATCAGGACTGACTTAACTGAGTTTTGAAGTGCCATTCTCAAGATAAGGTGTTTTCAGTACAGAGCAGGGAGGAAAAAAGGTCTTGTGTCTGAGGATGCATTCAGACCTCTGCATGCTTGTATACTCACTGTTCAGCAACACGTGAGTGAGACACCCAGAACAAGCAACTAAGCCCCATCTCCTGACAATTTATTCCTTGATACTTGCTGTTAAAGAAAATACCGTTCCCTTGCAGGGCAACTGGAGAGAAAATCCTTGACAAGAACATCAGAAGGTGTCCTCAACTAGCAGTGGGCAAAGGGAGGGAGTCAGATGAGGGGCCAAGACAGCAGTGCAAACAAAGGGGGCAGACACCCAGGAGGGACAGGCCAGGGACAGGGGGAGTCTCCCTGCTGCCACAGTTGCTGCCCCATACGCTCCTGGCCCACTCCCACGCCACCAGGGCTTCCATGCTGGCAGGTAAAGCAGAGCTGCTCTCCTGCTGGGCTGCAGGTTTCTCATCCAAAGCACAGATTCTGCATTTTAGAGTAGAGCTGTGTGCCGACACCCTGCTAACTTTCTTAGCCTGCCGTTAGTTCAAAGTGGTAACGCCTCAGATCAAACATATAAAACAGAGCGACACAAGTCTAGAGCTTAAACTATTTAAAATAGTTTACCTGTAAAAGACATCTATACCTTCTGTATTTTGCTTTTATTTTTCTTCACATTACTCAGGAAAAAATGTCTGCTCAGAGCACCTTGGTGAATTTTACAGCTTTTTATTTATTTATTTCAACACTCTGTGTTGCCATCACAGGTCAAAAGGTAAAGTTTCCGTGCTGTAACTTATCTTTTTGTGAAATAAATCAGTACCTACGTGGATGTGAAAACTGGGAAATATGCTGCCAAAAGAGGCTAGAACAGCACATAGCTCTAGCTGGATGTGGGAAGGAAATCTGTTAACAACTTCAGATTTCATCAGCCCATGAAAGAACACAAGTCTCACAAATTTGCACATACAGTTACATACATAAACACACAATTGCAAACTTCTTCCTGGCAAATGTAAGACATTTAATGATAACACGATGAGGAGTTAGAATGCAGTTCTAGTGCTTAGAACCACAAAATGAAGTTCTAACCATGAGGTTTAATTAGATGAAAACCATACAAGGCAAGCTTGCATTTCTCGAGCTACCAACTGACTCCCTCAGCGTTGTAAACATGAGCACTTGCCATGTGAAATCTGTATGGCTGCACTGATAATTATGATCCATTTTGCTTCTTACACAATTTTTACCAGATACAGATTCCTACATGATAATTATTGAAAATAACTCTAAGTAAGACACTGAGAAAGCTATATTATTAATGTTACAATAGTTTAGTAAACTCAGGTGACAAAAAAGCAATGAATATATGGATGACAACTTTGTGCATTTTAAGTGATGCTTTTACCAATAAAAAAAGAATCACTCTTCCTTTCTACGCAGTTTAATTAAGAAAGACTTTTGAAATTAAGTCTAACATAAAAACAACTGAGATACACATGTGTAGATGAATCAGCTGCCTATGGAATAAATGTGCATCTTTACTCCAGAAAAACTGGGTAATCCATTATAACAGCAAGGAGAGAAGCTAAGATCTTTTCTTTAAAGGAGGAAATGGAAGAGGTTCAAAATACTTTAAAACACAAGTATTTTGTTTTGTACGCATACAGAAATGTATACAAAGCAGGTTTTTGTTTCAAAAATGTATAGTCTCAGTAATATAAACAACTTGAAGAATGAATCAAATATTAGAATCACATTTAAGAAGTACTGCACAGAAAAGCATGACTTAAGTTACCCACTTAGGAGTGCTCAAATAAGTCTGTCGATGCATTTTTATTTTTGTTAAAGCTGATGGCACATCGAAGCAAATTAAATATTGAGGGTTTGATAATCACGTTATTGTTTCCTAATCCAAGTATTTGATGGAAGTCACTACCTGAAATTTAATTAATAAAACCCTACTCCTTAATTAACCTGAGTTCTTAAACATTTAAAGAATTGCGTAAGCACCTTGTAAAAACTGGGACTGAATAATATAGAATAGGTATGATTGACAACTGAAGAAAAAGCGGAGAAAAAAATAAGACCAACACAACACTGACTGAAACAAGCATATCACAGGATAGGAATAAGTAAATGAACAAACACAACACCAGGAAAACAGAGATACACCAATTCTGTGAATAAGTATCCAGAGACTAAAAAGGATCACAGCATGAACACTAGTCAACAATTTGCAAAAATGCATATATTTCAAGGGAGATACAGCAACAGGAATAGATTGTTTGTAAGAAGAAATGAGAAATCAATCTTTTGCTCCATTATGACTATGAGCATTGTGCTGCTTCCATGCTTAGGCCAGATGCACCCACCACACCTCCATCAGTCTGGACAGGTGCTGCTAGACACTCACGTGGCTGAAAGCAGCAGCACCACACAGGTACATCAATAAAATCACACCGGGCATGGCAGTTGGACTAAATTCCTAGAAGGAATGTAGGGGGCTTTCTTAAGCCCTTGTGAGGTGCCATGACAACAGAAGCAGCAGCAGCACCTGTCTTCATACTGAGGCAGCAGAGGAAGGTCGTACATGAAGTCAGAGGGACTCTTCACGCCTCTTCCAAAGAAATACTGCATCTCACTTCTGGATAATCCCAGGTAAAGCTCTAAGCTTTATCTTTCACAAATCAGAAACCCTGCCACATATCTCCTTCCAGAACATGTAGGGAGAACTTACTAAGGCTAGTTAATTTTCTTAGCAGACATGTATTGAGAACAGTTTTACCTAGAGGCTCTCTCATTTTTCTCAAAAGCGCTTCCCACAGCCCCTCACTTCCTTAGCAAGAAGCCAGCAACCTGCTTTGAGTGAATTTCCAAACTTGGTGACCTTCTGGAAAACTAAATGTTGTTTCCCATCTATTTAATATCCTTGCCATCTGAAACCTCCTTCTACTCCAACTCTTTTCTGTCCGTAAAATCTTCTTAGATTGTTATCTGTCTACACTTGAGAAGATAAAATACAGCTATAATAGCATTTTTTTCCTTTTGCAGACAGCCTACAAAAGCTAAAGAGCTATTTTGCCAGGTCCCCAGTAAAGAAAGAGATACTGCCAAAAAAAAAAATCCTTTTTTGGCAGTATACCTGTACCTTGCCTAGGATTTCTGTTGGCCTAGAAAATTAACTAGGTATATAAGGAGGATTTTTTTAGCCTGACTGAAGCAGGTACACTGGGAAAGCTTTAAAGTACAGTACCCCAGCTGCACCATTTAATTAACATGAAGTGGCACAATAATGCTGTTAATTATGAGTTATATTGTCATCTGTTCCAATGCTCAAAATATTTACCAACAGCATAATGTTGCTACCTCAGAAACTAAACCTCAAGTATTTCAGTATGAGCTATATTTGTTCCTTTATAAAGTCTGAATGTCAGATGGACTGAAACTGAATACCAGCAAGATTTCACCTCAGATTCCTTTTAGTCCACTCACAGGAAGATGACAGGTAAGGGCTCTGAATGAAGAGCCTACACATTCAGGTATCATACCTGGCACATTGCCAAGTAGAAAGGCAAAAGACAAGTTATCTAAGCTGCAATATCACTGTCACATGCTCTTTGTTGCTGTGCCAGAGATGTTTTAAAGGGAGATTTGGCTTTTTGAACACCTTTAATAGGCTTCCTCAGAGTTTTAATTAGTAAGAGATCCAAGCAGTAGCTGACAGCTGGCAGAATCTCCTGTCGTGAGTTAAACTCAACCTAATTAAGATTCTGGAAGGAAAACATATTCCTTCCAACACCCTTAATCAGTCAGGCTTGGTTGGAAATGCAATATGGAACCTTTTGCCTTGACAACAGCATAACCTTGGAAGTATGGCACTTCCAAGCAATAATAATGGAGTGATTTCCTCATATGGAAATTTACTAAATCTCCTACTATATCTTTGAAATGTATTCTCCCCCTTCCCCTTAACAAATGTTAATACAATTCTGGATTATTTGTCATACTTAAGATTTGGCATTTTATGACTGAGACATTTTGTGCTACTGGGGTCATGGACAGTGACATATAAGTTGCTCTTAAGAGGTGACAACATTCCTCCCACCCTCTCCTTCACACTTACAAGGCTATCTAGCTACTTACGGTGCAAGGGGAAATGCAATGAGAACATTCAGGTTGAGCCAGCTATACATGGGCAAAGGGAGATCTGTCTTAATTACAAGACGAAGGCTGTAAGCTCTGGTTCGGTTGCCAGCATGAACCTCCAGGAGTCTGTTGTCTCTGCGTTCTGCTCTACTGCCTGGAGAGAACTGGTTCTCAGAGCAGAAAAATTCTGCCAAACTTTGTCTCTGAAGCAGTATAGACATAACTAGTTCAAACTTTGTCCTTCTGCAAGCTTAATCCAAACTTCTAGGCAACTACCAAATGACTATCTGCTGGTCTGAGAGTCTTCCCTTTTTTTTTTTTTTCCTTTACTGTTGGCCATCTTTATTTATTTATACTCAAGATGCATTTTAGTTGTGAGCTCCAGCCTCGGTTTCTCCTTTACACTTACCTAAAATCATTACTGCTTACAACCGGTTCCCAAGATGACCTACTCCTGCCATGACAGACTGCAGACAGCTGAAGATGTCTGCTGAATACTGTCTAGAAAAAAAAAAAAACACAAACAACAACAACAACAAAAAAACCAGCACAGACAGAATCACAGAATCATCTAGATTGGAAGAGACCTCCAAGATCATTTAGTCCAAACTCCGACCCAACACTAACAAGTCCTCACCATTGCCTAAAGTAACAGCTGCATTGAGTTTGGTGCATAGAGGATTGATTCAACTCCCAGCAAGCGTAAGCAGCACAGATGTGAAGATAGATTTGAATAAAAACTCAATCAGAATTACACTTAAAGCCTCTGCTGCATTTTTTTTCCCCTTCTACTGCCATTTTCTACCATATACTCACACCTCAACGACTTAACGCTTGTATTTACTTTCTACTCATTCTACACATGGCCTGGTTCTCCACTGCAGTATACAACATACAATCATTTATCTCTCTGCAAATGCGATAAGATTGCAGCCATTCTAGTGTCTTCATATTTTATAGTCCTTTTAGACAGTTGTAAATGACTGCAGAAGGTACATAGCAGTCAGGAATCAGGCCTACAGTACTTAGAGTGATTACAATGAATATTACAATAATCCCCCTCTTTGTAAGACAAAATCCTACAAAACGTGTATACACTGAGGTTAAAGCCTCTTGGAGCAGCTGTTAAGATGCTGCTTAGACTACTCAATTACACTATTAAACTGGCAGCAACCTCACAGGTGATTTGATTATCTGTACAGAAGTTGTGCAGTACAAAGAATAAGAAGAGAATGACTGTAATAGACCTAAGGCAGCCCAGCCGGTACAGGCTGCAACCCCTCTGAAAGAACCTGCAGCAGAAAACTTGTTTTTACATGTAAATGACAAATATAATTGTAGTAGATAACATCCCAGACCTACCAGGTAATTCATGAGAGACACAGGGAGCCCTTATAAAAAGTGCTGGGAGCAAGTGTTCCATATGTTGCCATTTAGTACTATGATGAAACCAGTGACAAAACTACCACTGAAATACACAACAGTATTATAAATATTAATACTTCAAATTGGTTCAATCTTATTTATCTTTAGATAAAGCTTTCATACCTCCCCTAGCAAAGACTAAGAACGAGCTGCATTGTACGGATGATATATTGCTCTTCAGGTACTCAGATGTCTGGCTACAAGGGTCATGGCCAGGAAAGCTGCATTTCCTTTAAGCTACCATATTCTATAGACAAGCAGTCTCCTTGTTTTTATACTTTCAGCATTACACGTCCCCTTTCTTAAGTCAGCTAATTTTACTTCTGCCTTTTTCACTTCAGCTCAATATCCAAGTTACAGTCCCAAATCCAATGCAGTTAACATCTTATTTTTTTGCTTTTCCACCACTGCATTTTCCTCCGCAAATAAACACCACACAATTTATTTCCATTACCAGGACACCTTCCTTGACTTAAGCTGCTGTGGCATTCACACTGACTACATAGTTACAGCATTTCTACTTCCATCCCAGCCTCTCCACTGGAGGCGATGACTGTCCTCCCAGCTTCAGCCCCTTTCCTTCCCCTTCTGCCCAGAGATTGCTCCAGTTTCCTCTGAGCAGTATCGTCTGCCAGTTTGAGCTTTCCACCACTGTTGTCCACTTAGTGTTCAAACACTTCATTTTTCAAGGACTTTTCCTGAACCTCTGGAAAATATCCTTACTAGTATATGCATCTTCTTTTAGAATTAACTAAAAGACCCAAACTTAAAAAGATGATTTAGCAAATACAAGAGGACACGTGTAAAAATGGAACAGTTATTGGACAGTTTCCTAATTAAAATCTATTTTTGTACCTGTACAGCCTCATGGACTTAAACGTTATCCTTGACTTAAGAGCAAGTAAGCAAGGTCCACAGTACTAATTAATATAACACCTCTTTTCTAGAGGATACCACCTAAGGAAAAAAAAAAATGGTTAGAGACTAACAAATGGAAAAAAATAGCTAAGCTTCTATCCATGAATTTAAGCATCTTAGCCTGGAAAGTCCAATTTTATATGAATTTGAGTTCCATAACATGACTTTAACTACATTCCATGTCTCCCAATTAATATATCCTGTTCATATATCTCTTCCATCTGCTCCAGACAGAGAAAAGCTACTCCTTTTCTCATCTTCCTCCAGACTCTCCTGAGATGCTAGCATCCAAAGCCCTGCAAACTAGCAGCCAACACCAACGTTATGGTCAGAAGGCTTTTAGCTATTTTCAGAAGTCACCAAGTCACAAAATAAACTGCAATGATGCCAACATTCCCCTTGCGCAACCCAGGACCAGAGCTGCTCAGAGAAGCAGCTCCATCAACCCAAGGCCAAGCGTCACCAACCTCTCCAACCCTTCTCCTCCCCAAGCAGCCGTAGTGTGGTCATTTGTGCAGCTACCCTGGCACTAAGCTAGGGGCTGGCTTGACTGAAAGAGGAACCCAGCTGAGGCAGGAGTGCTTTGTAACCCAGTTGATTTCCATGCCCAGCTCCCCAGAAAGCCACCTGTGCAGCTAAAGAGTTAAGGAAGGCACGGAGCAACTCCATACCAGTAGATGTTTTTGTCCAAATTTATGCCCTATCTTTGACTCATTCTTAGATAAAGTTCTGCAGAAAGAGGCACAAAATGAAGATACATGCGTATTCACTATCTGGGGAAAGAGCAATAGAAACAAAGCAATACATCAGAGCAATGAAGGATGGTGGATATCCACAGCCTGATGCCGGCAGACTCGTGAGGAACCACAAGGCAACTCAGAAAATGTCATTCCTCTGGACATCAACTTAATACAGACCAACAAAGTTCCACAAGGCAAAACAAATGCAAGCCTCTGCACCCATTCCCCCTCAGTGAGGTTGTTTCTCCACTAGCTTCAAGCCTCAAGCCACCTTTCAGTAAGGGAAATAAGGCAAAAGATAACATCGTGAACACAAGACTTTTAAAGGGTTATCAAACCAGTCAGGGACCTGCTTACTGTGGAGGTTCACCACCCAGCCTCTGAGTTACTATGCAAGAGGCACCTGGGAGCTGGGCTGTGGCATGAGGAAGGGTGAGCAGACAGCCTAGGTGGCACTGGCAGGGCAGGGACCTCACCAACGGGCCACAAACCACGTACCTGCAGGACTAGCAGTAGCAAGAGTCTCCCTTGAAGCTCAGCAGTCCTCACACTGGATCAGGTCCCAGAATAACCTTAGAAACTTGGAGGAAAGTCCAGGAGACAGCCCTAGAGAGAGGCCACCTGCAGCCCGACCAGGAAAGGTAAGAGGGCCCCAGCCTGAGGTGGGCCCGTGCAGGCCCTAACAACCGTGCCCAGGCCCACCTCACCCTCACAAAACACAGCTTATTTCCGAGGTACAGTCGCACCTGTTACAAATTGCAGCCCCTGATTTCAAGAACATTTCAAAGTACAAAATTTTGCATTAACCCTGACTCCCTAGCATTCTCAACCAAGGAGCTTGTTTTTACCTTGCAGCTTTGCTTTTATTTATAGTTTAAAAAAAAAAAAAAAGTCAGAACTTGGGTACCCTTTAAAGTAAACCCTAATCTAAGTCCAAAATTCTCACTGAACACCTTACTTACAAATTGCATGTTCTGAATTAACTTTCTGTACCACTACGGCTGAAGCAACTTTGCTGTGGTGGGGTAAGCAGGCCTCCCTTCTGCCCTGCTGAGCACAACAGGGATGCTAATGGGAACAGAAGCATATATGGATGAGTTTAACTTTGGTTCACAAACAAGTCAGCAGCCTGCTCAAAAGTACCCAGAGTTTTTCCATCATGTGAATCAAGAAACAAAAGAATACAGTAATTAAGAGCAAGATGTTAAGGCGATGTAAAGTACTTTAGCTTGACTTCAGTGGTGCGATGCCAATTTGGATTAGCCACGATTTAGCTCAGTGAATATTTGGTTGATGTCAACAGTTTTACATTCATATTTATATTAACTAGAAGATTGGACTTGCAATATTTAGGAATGTGATGTGAAACAAATCAAAGACAAATATGAGTCTAAAGTAAACCATTTTCTAATTTAAACTGCTCTAGTGTAGAAAATATTTCATTTTTTGAACAGTACCAAAATTTTTCTCTCCTCTGTAGGTTCTGGTATGCTGAACTACAATATAATTTACTCTAAATAACTTGGTATCCTGCCAGAAAAGGTGGACAAAACCCATTGCATTAGAGGTCTCTCTGCCCTGTTACATCTGTTCTGTTTCCCTGAAACAGAATGAAAGGTGAATATATGGAGTTAAATTTTTCCTCAACCGTGAGGCAATCAGTGTATTCCTTGGAGTATGAAATTTGATTACACTTATTATCTTAGCTTGCATAGCTCTGACTGTCCTTTGTGCATATAAAATATTTCAATCTTGTTAGAGATCCTGTGCAGCATTTGACTCAATAGCTTTCTCGGGCATGAATCCTACAGGTGGGTCATGCTACCTGAAAGTCCAGTGACCTGAATGGCAAAACATCAGATTTCATCAAGAAGAGTTTACACCACAGGTCAAGGTGGAAGCACATGATAAAGGGACAATCAGGGGAAGCTTCAACTGTCATTGTTAATGCAGCACCTGTTCTAGAAGTAAAATACATTTATACTCTATCCTCAGTGGCTGTCAATGCCAGTTCTTTCAGCGACACTAATTTTAACCTCAGAAGTTGACAAATGATTTTATACTTGGCAGGAAGAGTGAAACAGTTAATGGAACCTAACTGAATAAGAAATCACAAAATACCTGGGATGAAGAACAAGTTTTTAATTGCTTATTTCTCTCCCACCCTAGTGTCTTGTCTGTGATAGATGATGTGACAGAAGAATCCTCTCTAAATTCTAAATAAATTAGGATTAGCAGAAGTGCCACTACATTTATCTTTTTCAGTAATAGTTCTTTGTTTCTTTTTGGTGTCATCCTTTGGTTTTCTAGTTTATGGCATTATTCAGTTCAAGGGCTGAGATAAAATGGCCAGAAGATTAATAGATTGGAAGGAAGGAGTGAAGGCCAAGTGCTTTGACAACAAGCAGATTAAGTACATTAAGCAGACATATTATCATCAAAATATGTCTTCTCAAAACCAAAATTTGCTAAATTAGCCAGTGCAAAAAGATGGTGTTTCTGAACATAGCATAGTTTGCTTTCATGTAACTGACACTGGAACATGCAATAATAAGGATTTTTTTTTATTTTTTTCCCACAAAGAGCCTTAGTTGCTCATTAAAAAGGTGAGTGATAACAAAGTAAATCATTTAAGCAGTAGCAAAGGGAACCATACCTGCTTAATACTTTCGAAAAATGATATATACACTATTTGTTTTTGCAAGGTGTTCCTGCAAAATAAAACCTTAGTGTTATGACAGCAGTTGGCCTGCAATATATAAATGCCATACATAAAACTATAGGCCAGACTTATCTGAGTAGTGCTGGTAAATACTCTCTAGGACAAAACACAATGTACTGAGTCACTGAACCACGTATTACAGGAAGGTTTCATTGTTCACTACCCAGTTAAGCCATGTTCACCATGTTTGAGAATACAGCACTGACTCAGATGGCATTGTAATTGTAAGCTCATTTATTCGGCAAATACATTGAATGCTTTAACTTTTATTTGCTGTTACACTACAAGAACACCTCAAATACAGGAATAATTATTTATCAAAAAGCATGCTGCCAAGGTTGAGAGAAATTAATTTGGAAACAAGTGGCATATTAATGAGTATGTTTCCTTTTCTGTTTGTATGCCTTCAACACAATCTCAATAAGTACTTTCGATGAAATAATTGACTTGGTCATTCAATCTGAACATGTATTTCAAAGTTATTAAACTTGGACACATGTCCACAGAATTTTTATATTGAAAGCTCAATTAAAACTGAAATACAAAATCAGTCTTCTAGTCATAATAGGTCATGCTGGCTCATGACAGTAAGAACATAACAATGTGCACATCATATGCTGAAAAACTCACCTTGTTATTCTTAAATTTTTCTTTCTTGTTTGAATAATTGCCATTTCAGCTATCCATTTTTTTGGGTCAATTTCTGAACACCTGCTGTATTAGCAACAGTAATTTCATAAAAGCTGCAAACCTCTGTGTATGCGTATACATATGTGTATGAACATATTAAAAATAAACACACAGGTGACTTGAAACATGCCAGTAAATTGGTAAGTAGTTGCAGGTAGTTTTGGTTACCTCTTTTTTTTTTTGCTTACCCCTATCTTTCCTGCAATCTTTGAGAACCCTAATCAAGGTTTCTTGGAAAAATTGTGCTCAGTACTTTGGCCTAGCAACAGATTTGAAGACAAAAGATCTGAAGATTGAAGCACTACAAAAAAGCTCTGAACACACCCATACATATACATGTTAATATAAATAATGGATGTTAATTGTGCCAATTTGTAAATTCACACAAGGCCTTGATTATATCTAAATATCAGACAATGTAGATTCTAAATTCAAGGTAAAATACTTTAAGTTTCAGCTATTTATTTTTAATGTTAAGTCTAATCTTGTATGTGTCTCCTAGAGCATACGAATTTGAAAACATATTACTGATGAATCTTTTTAGTTGACTTGTCATAGGTTCTAGGCTACAACATTTGAATGTGGGATATTGAGAGTGAATACATTTGGTTCAAAACTTTATAAATATTCTTTTAAAAATTTTTGTGAAAAACAAGCTAATACTGATAAGGTGGCTTCGACAGCTGAAGGATTATGAAATCAGAAGATGATTTTAACATCTAAACCAGAATCAAATGCTGTATGATTTCTCTTCATGAATTTATGTTTGCTACAAAAGAAAGAAATTTTCTCATGGACTTTGAGAAAACCTGAATAATTTTAATAAACTTCCGGAGGAGAAAAATAAACATAAGAAAAATAAAAATAAAAATCCCCCTCTATTTTGCAGATGCAAAGCCCTTGATTTCATTTACATAAACTCCTATAAGATATGGTGAATTTTTATGAATATAAAAGATCCACAGAAATAAAATATATTGTCATGGTGACCAAGATCTATAACTCAAGTTTATAATCCCTGAAATATTTATGGTCTAGTTAGACAGATGAGGATTCATGGCAGTAAATGTAACTTGTCATAGCTGAAGAAGTGATAAATTGTCAGAACTAACAGATAAAGCAAAATACTTCAGGTCCTATTAATTCTCGGATTTCATTTAAGCGTCAATAATTTCCATGTCTAAAGCATAAATGCAATTAATTAAACCATAATTAACTAATGTTCTCTGTGATCACTCAAGATCAGCTCACCTCAGTCAGATTGTGTTCTACCCCTAATTCTAAACTGTAAAGAAAAGAATGGGAACTTTCAAACTGGGTGGCTCTGGACATGCAGTGCTCTTTGGAGCAGACATCCTTTTAAGTGGGTAAATACAGAGGTGGAATTTGGAGTACAGCGAATACACCTATTTGAGTCACTCTTCATCAGCACTGCTGATTTACCTAGTGGTTGCAACTGCCTGTTTTCACAGCCCAGTCCTGTAGCTACATTTCAATTAACACCTTAAAAAAAACTAATTTCACTGAGACCTTTGGCCTCATATACGGAGATTACATTCATTCTACAATAGGGAAATTCTTTTACTATATCCACCAACTGAAAGACAAAATATCTGAAATATTGAACAAGGAGCAGAAATAATCCAAACCTATTAAGTAGTTCAAACAATTGGATTATTATTCTCCACTGCTTTCCTCTCTATGTAGCCACCCAGCAGTGGATTATCCAAACAAAACAATTTAACAGTTTTCCCGATGCTATTGTGGGTTTAAAAATATCAAAATAATGCTGGTAAACAAGGCTATGGTAAATAAACATGTGTTCCACTTTATTTTTAAGCATTCATGATCTGTTCTACTGTGTGATAAATTCTAATAAAGAAATACATAAATTAGGTGGAAAATGCAAAGTTACTCTAAAATGAGTTGTTTTGTGCTAGTTTTAAGATTATGCTAAGGGTATACTGATGATATTTTCTAATATAGATGTAGGAGTTTACATGTTAATCTTGAAATTCTCAGAAGTAGCCAACTGTTCTGGGAACATAATTTTCCTTGCAATTTGTTTTCCTTAGCCAATTTGTATAGTTGTACATAGATACTCATATAACTTGAAAACATACGGTTTCTCTCTTTTGTATAATTTGAGTGGAAAACATGTTTCTTTTGGATTTATATTATTCGTTTTCAACAGAAGTAACCCTTATCTGAAAAGATGTCTGACTAGGCATCACCTGCCCAGGGATACCACTGTTTTCAACTGCTAATACAGAAGAAAGCAGAAGCTTAGTTTAGGAAAACAGTGAGCTCCAGTGATGAGGTCTGTAATGGCAGTGACCCCAAGAAACAGGTCTTGACTCCAAACAAGATCCCACAGGCATGTTTGAAGACAAGCAGTTACTGTGATTGCTAGGCAGGGGGAATTCAGGATCTGTGGCAGGATTTGGGGTATGTTGTTTGCAGATATTGTTGAGTACCCTGCTTATTTTTAAATCCATATTTAAATTTTATTTTAAATATTACTATTACAATGAACATTTAACACCATGGAGTAATATTCATAAATTTACATACTGAAAAAAGTGTATATTCAGAGGTATCTTTTCCCAACTAGTTTTTAAATTGTGTTCATTACAGAAACGTCCTGTAACAATCTCTGTGAATTGCAAACTTGTTAATATAACAATTTTTCTGACTCACTATAAGGCCAGTGTTACAAATCAATTTTTGTATGTGACAGCAAATTGGATTTTTTTGGAAAATTCAAAGCAATAATATTCACATTACACACATGCACATATTTTTCCCCTTATTTTATCTCTGCCAGGAAGATCTCATCTATTCAGGATCAAATCTCTTTCCTATTTAACACAAACACAGTAATTCGAACTTTACTCTTGAAAAATGTGAAAAAATAGGCACTAAAGTGGTCATTCAATTGTGTAACTTTTAACCAGGGAACTGGTATCAGTTCAATACAGTCAAATGCAGTAAAATTGCTTTTCCTTCCATCAACTCTGAATTTGGCTATTTGACTTCAAAGGGACTTTTTATAAAAGTTAAGGTGCCACTGGCACATGGGGCTGGAGGCACCAATCAGAAATATTACCGTAGAGTAAAAAAAGGCTGAAATGGTTGAGGCCTGGAGTGGAGGAGATATAGGATACATTCCTATCTCTGACACTAATTTACTTTCAGGCACTGGGCACATCACTTAAGGTCTCATGTTTCAATCGTCATCAATGAAAAGAAAGTGAAACTTTCTTTCTACCCTTACAGATCAGATGGCCATCTCTCACCTTCAAGTACAATTTCTTACCTTATGAATTTACGTTTGCTTGTGTACATACACAAGGGTAGACACGTGGTCTGATTTTTTGTGTGGTCCTTTGGGGACTCAGGAGTTGGACTCGATCCTTGTGGGTCCGTTCCAACTCGGTTATTCTATGATTCCTTATAAAATGCATATATAAATGCTTATCTAGACATGTAAACATATAGGTAATCTCCACATGAAATGCCACCTGTGGCGTGGATTCTAAGCCCTAACATTTTACAAAACAGACAATAAATAATCACAGAATTTAACTATCCCTGTGCAGGACCAAAGGGATATGGAAACAGGAGTCTGGCAGAGTGTATGGGAAAACACCTGCACTTGCATGGGTATCTATTTTTGTATGCCTTCACATACCTATGATTAATCTGAATTCCAGGGAAAAAGGGAATGAAACAAAACCTGACAACACATGGATAGCTTAACACTTCTGATTTTGAAAAGGGCAGGTGAACAAATCTCTTTCACTGTTGGTGTTTCAATACAAAGACATGCAACATATGAAGCAACATAATTTACTTTGACACACCATCATTATTTGTTAAGATAAATTAATAAACAGCACCTTTGGGTGCAGCCAATTCATTCAGTTCCTGTCGCAGTTGATTACAATATCTGAGCTGTAATAAAACTGAGAGTGCATTAATCTATGATAGTTTCCTTTGTTTACCTAATGCAGAACAATTACTGCTTATTCATTCCACCGATCACAATTTTCTCATAAACAGTGAGCATTTCTACCTCTTGCTTACAGTGTTGAAATGAAAAGGGTCATTACTCACATTTTATTATTGCCCAGAGCTCTTAGTTACTGTGAAATAGAGGAGTTGTGGTGATTTAAATATGTAATGTATAGTCTAACTAATCACATTTGTTTGAAAGATCTATGATTAGCAATATTAAAACAAAATCACAATGTCTGAACATTCTATAAATTTAATCTTAGAATGTTCTACCCTCCAAAGTAATGATATTCCAATAACGTATGTATACAGCAGACAACTTCTCATCAGTTTGAGTATTATAAATAAGAGTAGCATTTGTGAGTCATCAATATTCCACTCCAGTAGCATTGCCCTTTGCAAAATGTGCTCAGGTCATCCTAATTTAATTTCTCACTTTTTGTGTGCTGTGAAAATAAAAATACTTCAAGTTGATCTTTTAAACTGTCTTTGATTACCATCCTCCAGTGGGATATTTCAGATTTCTTTTCCAATTGCTACTGTACATTATTACCCAGTATCCCTCCTTTTCTCTCATTTTACTGCTACTACATTTTGGTTTTGGTGCAGGAATACTCTCCTGTAGTAGACATATAATTACGTTAACCAGCACCTTCCACAGGGACCGACATTGTCTTTGCTTTATCCTATCTAATCTTCATTACAGGGGCACGATTCTCTTTTCTGTGGTTACTTCACATCATTTTAGCAACTTCAAGAATAGACTGTTTTTATACTTTGCCATCATTATTTGCTATGAAAGAGATGCAAATGCTTACTGCATATGGAAATCAAGTCCATAGGGTTAATTTAAGCCCCAGCAGAATTTAGCATCAATATAGCCATTGACTTCAATCAAACAAAAATTTCATTTTCTCTCCATTATTTATGCTTAAGATCCTTATTGTGTCTGCTGAACTTTTCCCTGCTTACACGGTCTTCACTACAATAGAGATCAGTGGTGTGAACGCAAGATTGGCTGGCAGGAATCCCTTAGTTCTATTACTGGTACTGATGTTCCCACTGTGTCTTTTGATAAGTTAATGAAGTTTAATTTAGTAGGAGCTGTGGGTGCTAAACATACTGCAAATCTGACCATTTTTCATAGGGAGCCCAATTATGGTTTAAATCACCTAACGTCAGGTGGTTACATCCCCTGCACCACTTAGAAATTCCAAGCAGTAGGCTCACAGTTGTACTATCAGGATTAATCTGTTAATACAAAACAATTTGGTAAGCATCACTATCCTACAGAACCACTTACACATAAACCTTATCTCAGACCTTCTGTGGAGCCTCTGAAGCCATAATAGGTGACAAGAACAAAGATTTTTGATCAGGCAGGCAGTTGCCTTCTCTACACTTTTGAGTCTGATTATGAATAAACCATAATAAAAAAATAAAATAAAAATAATAAAAAAAAATAAACTATTTTGATTAATATTTATTGGAAGCATACCAAATCATTTCAACTATCTAAACACTCTTACGGCTTTTAATTGCACAATAAGAATGTCTTGTACTCATTAATAGATTTTATCTGCAGATTACCTCTGTGATTCTTCTCTGAAGCCAAAAAGGCAAGGAACTAGGTTTGGGAACATAAAACAATCTTGTAGCTGTTGCCCAGGCAGCTTTCAGCACATGATGAAGAGGGAGCCAGTGGTTCCCTTATGAGCAGCTCTCCTGCATGTCACACACCTAGGCCAGCTCAAAAGCCTTGCATGCTCACCCTCTGTAAAAAAGACAGCATGTCCTTTTGGTGTGCTAGTGTGGTACAATACCACTGGTGGGAGCCTCAGATATAATGAAGGATTGCACAGATGTTCCTTTTATGTATCTTTGCTAGAAAGTCAATATTTCATGGCACTGGTACTCAGACCACTCCTCTTACATTTAATTAAGAAATGCTGAAACGTGGGGAGTGATAGAAAGTTCCCGGTCCCAAGCCCAGTGAAGTCAATGGAATGACACCCAGTAAGATGGGCTTTGCATTAGGTGCTAAGTGCCACATGGCATATAGACTGTCTACACAATCACTATAATTTCAGAAAATAACAGTCACTTTGAAGACTACAGAGCTTCCTGTGTTTAAAATGAAAAAAAAAAAAAAAAAGAAAAGAAATTTTGCTTCTAAGTCTGTTTAAGCTTCTTAACTGTATCAAAAGGAAGGAAAATGAAACTCAGAAGAGAAAAAAAGAGGCAGTCAAAAGATTTTTGAAAGAATTAAAAGATTTTGAAAGAATTAGTAAGGGATGATATGAAGGAGTGCAATAAAGCTACAAAGTTTGAAGTTTTATCTGCTCTCTGCCATTAGGTGCAATGATTATTTCCTGCTATCTGACATTGGGAAGAGATGCTTTGAGGGAAGAAAAGGCATTTTTGTAATCCTAACCATAACTCTTATTGTTATTATTAAACCTTCGCACAAGGGAAATCCGATTAGGTCTTTGAAAAGCAAAGACTATATTAAAGAGGGATTTCACTTTGCAAAAGTACGGCCTGTAAACATGAGTGACAAAAGGTAAGTAATAGAGTAAAATACAAACCAACACTGAAAAAAATATCTCATGCCATTATTCTAATTATTGCTCTCCTGGATGTAAATTGCAAGCAACTTTTAGAAGTTTTGTATGAATGTCCCAAACACACTGTCCAGTCCCAAACACACCGTTGTCAAAATCTGCAGATGGGGCTGGGCCAAGGCTGTTAATTCTATTAACAAACTCTCTCCTAATATTCAGGAAGTTAACTGTTATCTATGAATAAATGTATAAGAAATACATACAGGAAATATATTCCTATGAATCTTTTGTAGAAACAACAATAAAAGAAGGAATGCTTCTCACCAAACATAAAATGCCGGTGTCATGCCAAAGGAAGAGGAGAGGAACAGAGGCCAAACAGAAACACACAGGTCAAGATTTGGCAGGTGTGAATTGTATGGGGCAAATTTTTCAAGCTACCTTAAGTTTCATACCAAGAGGAGCTAGATTTTCAGTATTTGTCTTGACAAAAAAATTAGTCTTATAATTGAACTACAGTAAAATCTTCATTATGAAATATTATCATTCAACTATCATTAGCAGGTAAATTTATAGATTAAGTATCACTGACGTTTGAAATGGTTCTGCTAATGTTTGCACTACAAAGTATCTCAAAATAACTGTATGCAATAACTGTTAGTATTCAGAGTTTCAAAAGAAATCTCCACATGATTACGGCTAGTATTTTACTGGGAACAATTGTAAAACCAGTAATTGTATATATTTTGTATCAATCATTGTTCTCTCCAGTACTGCTGAGAAACTGTCAGTTCCATGTTCCCTAGAATGTAATCTCGATCAAAAGATACAATAATAACATTGATTTCAAATCCAGTCATTAGTTTTCCAATGAACTCCTAACATAGCAGCTAATTTTCCTCCATGAAGCATATTTTGACCATGATCTTTTTTTTTTTTTTTTTTGTGGCTGCATCTTATGGTTATTTTTTTATTATTATTGGAAAGAACACATCTTACAGCTTCTTTCCTTCTTGTTTTCATCTAATATTTTGTATCTATTGACCTTAATAGCAGCCTTTTCCCCTTCATTTATTTAATGCTGCATTTATTTAACCTTAGCTTGAGAGAAAGAAATGCTTTTACAATCCAGACAAGAAGTTTGAATAAATTGGTACAGCAAGTGTAAAGTCCACAGGGTAATCTGTAAGTGTAGATTATGCTTTCTATTATAAAATACAACTATGAAGTACTTATACATAAAAGCTGTACTAAATTTTAACAGTACTACACAGTTGCAAATCTATATTTTAAAGTGCTGGGATGTTTTCTGCTACCAAATAAATTTTTATCTGTGAAATAGAAATACTGCTTTAGAAGCCTATAAATATGGGCTTTCCTTGCCTTGGAAGGTTATGAGATTTATCTTAATATGAATTGTAGGTTAGCAGCAATGACATACTGTAACTTACCACGATTAGGTGAAGTTTGCAATATGCCAAAAAACTGCTTCCTTGTATTACATGAGTACTCTTTGTGGGAAGATAATAATAATAATATACATATACATATTATATATAACATATCAGAAAAAAAGAAACCTACAACATTCTAATTTTTTCCAGCACTTCAAAATAAATGTGCCCCATTCCATATTTCAGGGTGGTCCATACTATTTATGGGAAGGGGTATATGTAGCAAATGTTGTTTAAACTATTATTCACAGAGAATGCACAGGAACTTCATTTTTTTTTCATACTTATTTCACTCTTCTATCGTTGTTAAAAATGGTCTGTACGCTCAATAACATTTCTCATCCAGCAACCTCTATATGTATGTTGTAAAGATGAATGGATGAGGTGCTTAGAGTTAATGATCTGTATCATATTGCATCCATTTAGCTAAAGATATATAATCCTACACAGTTTTGTTTATATTGACTCTTACTCAATAACTACATCTTCAAAAGGCCATCATGCTATCCTGACAGGTTAGAAGATGAAAATAAATAAGACAATAAACTCAACTTTCTGTTTTTTAGATAAACTCTAGAGAATATTTGATAGTTTTACTTCTTACATTTTATAGTGATTATAGAGTTATGTATCGCCAAATTACAGTCACATTGCCTTTCATCATTTCAACTTTATTTCTGCTTTGGAAACATTTGTAGTTCATATGTTTTTGCTAGCATAAACATATATTCTGTATCTGAGTGTGCACGTGTATGTATATTCTGAATAAACACATCTTATTTCAATTACTTCTATGTATTCCTATAAGCTGCAACCTTTCTTGTCCATGGAATGAGAATCACCTCAAAGCAACGGCTATCACTGACAGATGAAGTAATTTTAAATAAAATAACTATAAAAAGTCTTAGATAGTATTAGCTATAGCCTTTGGACCATGAATGAGTTAACATGTTTCCTGAGCTTAGTGGTGTTCTCTGTTCTTGCTTATTGCTAGCTTTTGGGACTATCCTGTTATGTCTGAAGTCAACTGAGGAAAAGTTACTGATAACTCAAGTTCCTTAATTTTTCAACTAGGCTGGATCAACAAAACTTGACTGGATATACTACATTTAGATCAAATTAAAAATAATGCTAGAAAGTGGGGAGTGATTTTCATTTTCTGACTTGACTATTTTTTGATTTATCTTTATCATCTGCAAAATAATCTCTAATCTCTACTTCACTAATCTTAATTAGATATTTTAAGGGCAGAGATACCTTTCTAGTGTAATCAATGTCAGGTTTAAATATAAGCTATCTATTAAAACTAATGGACCTGTTCTCCGCAACCTATGGTAAAATATTTAAATTTCTCACATAACAACTTTCAGGTGCTGAGATGCGAACACCAACATACCTCAAGGCAGTGTAGAACAAACTGACAGCAGAATCCTAAATATACATTTATGGCTCAGCTGTGCTCTCAGTAGCATCAATACCAGCACCCTTAGTGTAATGACAGGCAGAAATCTTAGTAAAATGTTGAGTTAGAAGATGCCTTAATATGTACGATACAATGCAGAAGAGATGGTATTTATGGATTTTTTTTAGTGAAAAATTGTATTATACCAGTGAATTACAATTTTTTTTTAGGGAATCCACAAGCACACGAAGGACAAACTTGTTGATCTAATCTAAAGGGATTTTGAAAAGCTGTTTTATCAATGTTGACCACTGAAGATTTAAGAGCAAGTAAATTCTAGGGTGAGAGGAGAAATCCACAAATTAGTATCTAAGTGATAACAAAAGATCACTTTCCATACCATGTGGGAGGGTGTTAGCAAGGGATATCTACAAATATGTTTAAGAGAATCGGTTTCCTTCAACATATTTATTAATGATTCAGGAAGGGCCTAAGCAGTTGAACGATAAAGTTTGCTGATAGGAAACTTTATTGAGGGCACTAAAGACAATATGTGCAAAGAGCTACAAAGCATCTTATATAATAGAGTGACTGAAAGATAAAGTGGCAGATAAAATTCAGCTTTCATAAATCCAAAGATACATCCAAAGCCAAAATATTAATTGGTCACAGTCAACACAGGTTCATGACGAAAAAGTCCTGTTTAATGTAATTAATTTCCTTTATGACAAGGTTACCCACCTAGTTGACCAAGGGAAGCCATTTGATATAATCTTTATGGATTCCGCAAAGCTTTTGATACTGTTTCTCACAGTATCATGATGGACAAGATGTCCAGTACACAGATAGATTAAATACATAGTACAGTGGGTGAACAACTGGCTGATGGGTTGAACTCAAAGGGTTATTATAAATGGGGTTACGTCATGCTGGCAGCAAGTCATTAGTGAGGTTCCCAGAACTCCATGTTAGGGCCAGTTCTCTTTAATATTTTTACAAATGATTTGCATGTAGGACTTAAATGTACACTAAATAAGTTTTCAAATATCACTAAATTAGAAGGAGCTGTTGACTCCCTGGAGGGTACAGAGGCCTTCCTTGCAGAGAGATCTGGACAGATTGGAATGCTGGGCAATCACCAACCACATAAAAATTGACAAAAGCAAGTGCTGGATGCTGCTTCTGGGACAGGCCAACCCTGGATGTTTGTACAGGCTGGGGGATGAGAGGCTGGAGAGTAGCCTCACAGAAAGGGATCTGGGGGTTCTGGCCGATGGCAGGTTGAACATGAGCCAGCAGTGTGCCCTGGCAGCCGGGAGGGCCAACTGTATCCTGGGGTGCATCAATCATGGCACTGCTAGACAGTCAAGGGAAGCGACTGTCCTGCTCTGCTCTGGTGAGGCCTCACCTTGAGTATTGTGTGCAGTTCTGGAAACCACAATATAAGAAGGACACAAAACTATTAGAGAGGGTCCAAAAGAGGGTAACAAAATGGTGAAAGGTCCAGAGGAGTGGCTGAGGTCACTTGGATTGTTCAGCTTAGAGAAGACTGAGGGGAGGCCTCAACGGCAGCCTGCAGCTTCCTCATGGGGGGAGCAGAGGGGCGGGCACAGATCTCTTCTTTCTATGAGATAAGACCTGAGGGAATGGCATGGAGCTGCATCAGGGAAGGTTCAGGCTGGATATTAGGAAAAGGTTTTTCACTGAGCGGGTGGTTAGGGACTGGAACAGGCTCCCCAAGAAAATGGTCACAGCCCCCACACCTTCTGGAATTCAAGAAGCAGTTGGACAACGCTGTCAGACAGATGGTTTGATTTTGGGGTGGTTCTGTGTGGAGCTAGGAGTTGGACTCCTTGATCCTTGAGGATCCCTTCAAACTTGGGATATCCTATGACTCTGTCATTCTAAAAAATGTACATAGAGGAAAAAGAATTTTAATCATATGCGTAGACTGATGTCTTCTAAATTAGCCAGTACTCAAAAGAAATCTCAATGTTATCGTGAGTAGCTAATGAAAGGGTTAGCTCAAAAAGGGCAAGACGATAAGAATTACTAGAAAAGAAAAAAAGTTTTTTGCTGAAAGAGTTTGGAAATGAAGAGAACACAGAACACTTCCAATGTGTATTTTGATAGCAGACAACCTGAGAAGGATATATCAATTCCTGAAACAAACAAAAGCCTTTGGACTGAAAGAAGTTTGCTCTGCTAGTGATAGGATCCACCCTACTGGCAAAGGAGACTTAGAAAAGGCAGCAGATAAAAGAGTGGCAAGGTCATTGAAAAGAGGGAATATGCACCTCTGCATGTAGTAGATCATGATTCAGCAGACTGTCAGCAGTCAATGAGTCTCATTATGGAGCCTTACTGCCAGATTACTAAGTGAAAGAATTGATACTGCCTTCTTTAAGCCCATATAGAAATGGTGGAGTGGAATCAACCCTAGGTGCTGAGAGTAATAGTTTGCCTCTACTTTCTGTTCTCTTCTACTTAAACAACAAATACAAATTCTGAATCTAAGTTAACAAATGAGCCTCCATGAGTCAAAATACTGTGCATTCTGCTATGCGACTTTCCCATGGAAGATTCCCTCTGTGTCATGTTTTCTGCTTGGCAATCTTTTTTCTTTTCTTTCCTACTCACAATTGCACAACTGTGCAAAACTCCTGTTCCTGATATTCACTTTCTTTTCTATTTTCACCAATTTCCACTTTCTTTCTGTTTTCTCATCTCCCACTTTTTCGTGCATTGGTGAAGAACCTGAGTCATCAGAAGTATCAGAGGCTATAGATATTCTGCACAAAACAGCATTACTTACTTTTTTGAATATTATGAGACTCACATGCATTGGTAAAGTTGAGCTATGTCAGAAAAGGAAACACCTGGACCCACAAAAAAAGGATAGAAAGAGACGAGTGAAAACAATAGTAAAGGAGCAGATTGCTAGCAATACTTATCTTTTCCCTGCAAAGAGGCTCTAGCATGAAACATCAGGTGCTTTTTATAATAGAAGTGGAAGCTTTGTGGGATGTTAACCCAACAACAAAGCAAATTTCACTGTGCATAGGCTCCTTATCATCCCTTTTCTGCACTGAAATGGTAGACTTTCAAGAAAGAATTATCAGTTTGATTTCCCTTTCATTCATACTTCAGTCCAGCAATACATGCAAGCTCTATATCATAGAATGGCTTGTGTTGGAAGGAACCTTAAAGATCATCTAGTTCCAACCCACCCTGCCATGGACAGGGACACCTCCCACCAGACCAGGTTGCCCAAAGCCCCGTCCAGCCTGGCGTTGAACACTACCAGGGATGGGGAATCCACAGCTTCTCTGGGAAGCCTGTTACAGTGCCTATATACAGTTTTAGACAGCTGACAGCTCCCCTCCCCCTCCCCCTTTTTTTTTGTTAACAGGAATTAAGCATTTACAAATTTTATGTGTACTTTCATTCATGAGAATGATATTTCATTTGTCTGGTTCCATTCTGAAGACAAGTCAGCTATCTGGAACTGAAATGCAAAATCACCATCCTTAAAAGGAAAATGGGGATACTGTAACCTTTTGGCTTTTGTCAGTTCTTTAAATCCTTTTTTTTTTCCAATGATGCTTTGTGATTTTGATCACAAATTTTGCTGTGTTTAGTGATGGACTGCATCATGTTAGACATTATGCTTTAGGCTTTTATTACATAACAGTTGTTCCACCCAAAGAGCAGCACAATTCTTGAGCAATGCTACACTGAAATATTTATGCTACAGCAGAATAAATTCTGCTTGGTTATATATTCTGCTAAAAAATAATGTGTGTCATGTTCAATTATGTTTGTCATTTTAAAAATATTACATATTTTTTTTGATTTGATACATTTTTTTTTGGCTGGACTTTAGAGTTTGATTTAAATCCCAGCGAGTGAATGTAGGGCAACAAAGAGATAAGGAGAGGGCGAGGCTTGCGCTGTCAGGAGCTTGGACTGTGACTTTGTTTTCTAGTAATTAGCCCTGGAGCAGTGGCTGAATATTACGTTAGAACTTCTGTCTGTTCACAGTGATATCAATCTAGAAAACAGCTGACAAGCAGCAAAGAGGAAAAACAGCTAAAATGAGAAAAATCTATATGCTGATTTCTGAGCTTATACACATAGAGCCATTAGCAATTCATATTGAAAATTTTATCATGCACAGACATCCTTAATATTACTTACATATGTTACAGATGAAGAAGAAAGAAATTTAATTTGCCCACAGCAGAAGGAGATGTCAGAAGTATAAATATATATATATATTTTTTTTTACTTAAAATTTTGGTATAAAATGAAATGAAATATTTATGTATGTATATCTATGTTACCTCTACTTTTTTTGAATAAATATTATGCCAAGGAATATATCAATATTGCAGATTCTAGTCTATACCAGTCTATCGCTGCAACTGCTGGCTAATTTTATTTGAATGCTACTGTATCATCAGACTATGGCTCAATTACAGTTATATACATAAATATAGCTGTTGCCTGGCATTTAGAACACTCTCGCCTTATGTTCATCGACTTTTTGCTGTCAACTACTACTCTATGTCCTTGCAGCTCCCCCCCCGAATTATTATAGTCAACATCACCAATGGCTTTCTGCTGCTTCTATTTCTAATTTTAGCTTCAACTTTAACATTTTGTTGCTTTTCACTCATCTACATCAACTGAATAGAAGTCATAAGGCTTCTTCCTGCAAAGTCCTCTGGAATTAACCTTTCCGCCCTCCACAAACTAACATATACACCCCTTCTCCTCTCAAACCGGAATCGTTATCTCCTCATCTGTGGTCATGGCATCTGCAACCTCATCCTTTAAAGCCTACTCTAAACACTATTCTGAAGATCATAATCTTGCTTGCTTACTGAACTAGATAACACAGTTTATATCCTCCTCAATCTTTGTTTACCACTGCATGAAATAAATGTTTCTGGTCCTTATTACAATGCCTCTCAAAGCAGATCTCCTTGCAGCTTATCGTGTTTTTTTTCTAGAGAATTCTGAATGTAGTGATACTAAAGATGCATGATCTGTGGCTTTCATGTTCTCTAAGAAGATATCTTCAATATCCTGTTGTACCTAATAGTTAATAGCTTTACAAAGGAGGAGTCTTTATACACTTCATCTTTTTTTTTTTTCATGTCACTCCACAAAACTTACCTGTTCCATAATACCAACAGAAATCTGATTCACCAATGAGAGAATTATGACTGCTGCTACTGGATAGCCAAGAACTGAACACATCCAGTTTCCACCATTAAGATGACTTTCTATCCCAGCTGGCTTCTCATCTGTCTCAGTAGATTTTATGCCAGATTTTAGCTTGCAAATCAATGCAGAGATGTCATTTATAATGTATGTATACAACACATAACACTACCTGGTATGCGCTCTGGCTGGCTTTCAGTTATAGTGTAACTATCTATATTGTTGGTAGGATTTGTTTTGCTTTTTCATAGCCTAGATAGATGAGAGCTCTGTATATGAAAAAAATGTTATTTTTCTATTTTTAAATTTCATAAGTACTTCTTCTTATCATTTAGCTAGTAATTATTATCAACATAATTAACTACAGAAAACTTTTTTTTCATTTACTACAGTTCCCTAGCAATTTTCCTTTTAGACAGACACCAAGGACGGAGGACCAAGCCCACTCACAGGTGTTATGGTATAAATCCAGAATTACTTTTTATTTTTATTTTGCTACCCAGAGATACCATCCCCATAAAATATAAAGAGGACATGAGAAAAAGAAAGAAACAAACAAACAAAGGCAGAAGAGAATGTAAAAGTATTGAACAAATACATACTGATGATGGAATTAGAGGCAAGAATTACCTCTTGATCTGCCATACTGAGAAGTCTCTGATGGATGGGTAAAGATGTTCTTTTCCATTGAATCCCAGAGAAAGACAGAAGTTTGTCTACTGGCTAAATACAGAAGGCTAAGTGCAGGGCTAGGAAGCTGATTCAAAACCTAAGACTAATTTAGATTTCCTGAAATAACCATTATGATCAGAGGAGTACTCTCATTTTATATATTCGCCTAAATAACACTTATAAGAAAGTTAGCAATAATTTTAAAACTTTTCTTGTTAGGAGGGGATATTATGCTTGATCCTGGGGAATGGTACTTGAATGCCAAAGAGAGGGGCATCATTACAAAAAGCTAAATAGATGGATTGATAAAGAAAAGCTGAATAAGCAAAAAGGAAAATGCCTTAAAGATTAGGGGAGTGCTCTAGAGGAAAAATTTGAAAACAATTAAAGAAGATTAAAAATTACAGAAGGAAACAGCCTGGAGGAAAACATAACTGCTATAAAAGATTGACTAAAAGACATGAAAGAGGAAGGGAAAAGAAATCAGAGAAAAAGAAAAATACATATAGAAACAATGAGCTTGTTATAGCTCTCTTGTTTTATGGAAGGTTTAGCTTTATTCCACAGTTTGCCATCTCTCATTTTTATGTTGGATTTAGCCAATTTCAATAAGACATGAGACTGTTTTTCTGGCCCCTGACCAGAGGCAGCTGTGGCATTGGTACTTGTGCCCCTGCAAACGGAAAGTGCTGGTATATTGAGGTTGTGAGCACTGCTCCTTCCTAGGTACCAACATTTCCCTGCCTATAGAGGTGACTGCTGGGAGGCTTCACCATTTTAACCATCAGCTCTTAGGTAGAAACCTGTAATTGTGGAAATTGCCATGCTGTCTTTGATTTACAGCAATTTTCTCATTTTTTTTTTCTTCTATGTTCCCCCCTCCCTCTCCCCACACACACTAAACAGGGAGATAGAACAGGTAGTGCTGGAGTTACCTCAACAAAAGAGGAAGGTGCAAACATGCTGATTCTTAATTATGCTGAACTTTTTCATAGCCTCCTAGAACATATGCCAACTCCTGTCAGGGTGGCGCAGAAGAAGCTTATACCTGTCAACATTTTCCAGGATCTTCTGTCAGTCACAGAAGGTATAATGGGCTTCCCCAGGAAGTAAATGGATATACTCAGGCTTCGTTTCCTCACTTTAGAAGTAGACAGTAAAGGAAACATGTAATTTCAGAAATCTCTAAAACATGTTCTAATTTTTTATATTGGCAGCTACGTTGCTTTGGAGAAAATAACTTCTATCAGAACCGCTTGGTTCTGATAGAAAACTTTTACCTGTAAATGAGTTTATACCTGACTTCACTATTTTTAAATGTATATGCCTCTAAGGTAGAAGACGTAAAATCTTAAATTATTATTAAAACCTGTAGCCAAAGGGGAAAAAAAATTAGTATTGGACTTCAGCACTGGAACTTTAACCTATCAGAATTACATCAGGCTCAGGTTTTCACACTGGCAAGTGACATGCTACAGCATGCTGAATGGAATTCTTTATCTAACAGTGACACCTGAGAGTGATAAATTACAAAATAATTTTCAAGTCCAACTACTGAAAAAAACTGTCTCCACTTGGGTTAGTCACAGTTCACAAGTAGGAGCAATTTTGCAATTTTAAACTTTCAGTGACATCCTCTTTTAATTTATTTTTTTTTAACCTGTCTCCTAGAGTTTTTTGTACTATATTGTTGCTAGAAGACTTACACTTTAAATGTCAAAGGCTATCAGGAATGAAAATGTTCCTGTGGGAAGGTGAATCAGCTCATGTATTAATCACTAGAGAAAGTATGACATAAGGAAAACCTTCATATATAAAGAAAACTAAATCTATGGCTATCGATAAAATAAATGCTGAGTTCCAATGTTTACTTTAAGTTGTAGCAGTACATAACAGGACTGATCATACAAGCAAAGACAAGAGCAGGAAGAAAATCTTTAGATGGGCTATTAAAAGCAAACAACAAGGTTAATAAGGCAGACTGACTTTAACTAATGACAACAAAAAATAGTGATAATTAATAAGCCAACCAGGTATCATCATACAGGGTGAAATTAAGATCTTTTTAAATATAAGGAATATTGTTCTTACAACTTCCATTGCTTGTTTGTTGTTTAAATGGTTTAATATGCTAAAAAGACACTCACTGTTTCTCAAGGATGGGTGTAGCTGTGAAGAGAGGCTCTTAAGGAAGAATATTCAAGTTAAAAGGTACAATGTCACTGAAGTATTGTGGTAGTACTAGAGTACTAAGTATAGTTTCTAGAATTGATTAAATTTTTTTTTCCCATCATTAGCCAAAATTTACTGTTCTTCAGTTCAGCACAAACTGAAGTAGACCAATAACTATTCACACAGTTTTCACAAATGGCTAGTTTCACTTTTTTTTTTCCTTTTTTTCCTCCAGAATGATGCATGATAAAGCCTGTTTTCCATAAAATTCAAATTGATTTCACATAATTTTCCCTTTGTCCTAATTTCTTTACAGGTTAATTCCCCCTTCTAGTAGTCATAACACATAATATCTAGATGGCTATGTATTGACGTGACTCATTGTAAGCACTGCACAGTACCAGTAGTTTCAGTTGTTAGTGCCCTCAACTATCTGATTTACTTTTGCTGAAGGTCCCACCACTCAAAAAAAATATCCCTGCCCTTTAGCCACCAATGCTTACACCTTTAGTTTATTAGCTTAAAAGTACAACTAAAAAAGTTTTGCAATAATGTTTAGGGCCGCACTGCAGCAGCTAGCATGGAAACAAGTATTTATTTCTGCCGGTTTTGCTACAGGGGATACAAGAGGATAAGGACAGACTGGTGAAGGCTGTACTTTTTCTAGCTGCTCCAACCAGATATACCAGAGCTTGTTTGCTAGAGCCATTAGTTATATGAGTGACCTCCCTATCCTGATTCATTTTATTCCAGTAATTCATCCCTTCTTCCACATTCTGTGTGTTTTGCATCCTTTGCACATGTTATAATACATTGGTGGACCAATTGTACAATACACTTTAGGATGGAAACAAAGTATCACCACTTCTTCGTTTGTTATCTCATTTTTACCTGGTCTTTTTTTAAAAAAAAAAAAAAAAAAATTATCTGAAAAGAAGGGAAGGAAAGCACTCTTTGGAGAATATCCTGTATATGACAATGCTTAAGCCAAGTACTGCAGCTTTTGCTGTCAAAAACAATTACATGTTGTAACAGAGTAAATGAGGTCAGAAATCTGGCTGCATTCTTCAGTGCCTAGATAATCCCTTCATGGAAAACTAGCCATGAAACACATTGACACACATTAGTTGGGATAAATACTATGTTTTGCAATCACACGGACAAGCACAAGGATTTGCAGTCTCAGATGAACATAACAGCATCAGAGAAGTCATTTGTGTATAAAACTTACAAGCATTCTGTAAGGCATCTGATAGCTTCTCTCCTTAACATTACAGAGGCTTAAAAAGCTGGTATACATTTTACATCCTTGCAGCACAGAAAGCAGCAGCATTCTGATTTTTAGGACTGCAAAATATTGCAGACTGTAGCACTGTAGAACCAGTCATTGGGTTCACAACGAGTTCAAGCTTTCAACCTTCAAGAGTTTTGGCCCGACATATTGTACGGGGCTGGTTACACACCTTCTGTTGATCTAACAGAAACACACAGTTAAGTGTTGGCTTTAAAATAAAGAGCAAAAATAAATAAATTTCTGGTTGATACAAGGTTTAGATGTGACCCTGACCTCAAAAACCCCTTCCAAGCTGATTAAACATCAATTAATTCAGTGTTTGCTAAAATATTGTACTTATGGCAGGTATGAAAGTACGTAACTGGACTATTCCCAAGGCTTATATATTATGCAAGCAGCACACAACAATGATTATAAATCTCCTCTAGATGCAACAGCTAAAGATCCTCCTGGCTGCCCATTATTTGGAGGAAAGAGAAGGAAGAAAGGAAATTTTAGTCAGCAAACTTAGCTGTGGCCTGACAAATTACCTCATCCATTGCCACTAATGTAGGCTAACCAAGCTGAATTAATTTCTTTGCCACCGTGATCTCTTTTTCTAGTCCAGAGATCAAGGTCATATTACATCAGCAGAACACCGACCAGATGTGTATTACTCTTCATGAAACAACCTAATTTTTATTCTTGAGGCAGTAGCCACTAGTGGCCTATTAGCAATTATATACCATAAGGTCTTTCATACATTTCTGTTATTCACAGCTCCTACAAACTGCCTTTGCACAATGCAGTAATACGTACAGCTTAAGCAACTGACCTCTAAAGAATATTAAATAGCTGTGTGGCAGCTAAAAAGCAATTATCTCTGTGACTATTTAGATATACCTAAGTAATTTTTTTACTATTTATGGTGCTGTTAATGATCCCTCTTGTTGCTTGGATATACCAAATCATGGCTAATCTATGCCCACTGCTCTGTGTTACAAATGCAAATGTGTTTGTGTTGATATAAATACTAGACAAAATGAAATTAATACCTTATTATTTTCAAGCTTATACATGCAAAGCTACTTGGAGCTGGCATTTTCTTTTCTATTATCTAATTACAAAGCCTTGAGGGATATGACAAGTGAGCTAAGTATTTGAGAAAATGGGATATACATGCTCCTAGGTTAGTCATGATTTTACCTGGCTGCAACAGCAAAGCTCACTAAGCCTACAACACTCGGATTAACAATTACTAGAGAGCACAGCAAGAACAATAAACATCTAACTACAAATGGAAAAACGACCCAGGAGACCACTGTAAATGCCATGTAACTGAACCTGTGTAGGAAACAAAGTTATTTTATGCATGTTAACAGAATAACCATGAAAGTGAAATCAATGTGCCACCACTGTGCTCCTTTTGCTGTCTCCATACCCAGCAGGACCTAACTTTGCTACCACACTGACAGAAGTGGGAAAATGAGTCCTACTTCTTAAGAACCCTCCTGTCCTTAATGTTAACATGCAATTTCTGTGATACTTTACTGGAAGTTAGTGGATCTCATTTTCTTTAAAAAATTTTAAGCATGCCTCAGGACAAAATTCCATCCAAGTAATAAAGATAATCCCATGTAGTATGAAGGTGAGAAGGACAAAAAGGAATGATGCCATTTCATATGATCAGCTACCAAAGGTAGGATCATAGAAAAGGATGTGCGTATTTAGTTTACAAAATTTTACCCAGGTTAAGAATGGTGAAATGCAGCAAATATGTAGTTTTGCTGTAATTCTGTTATTAATGATTCCTCCCAGCTTATTGATTGCAGCCCAAAACTTCCCTGAACTGAGATAAAAAGGAATAAAATTGTTCAATGTTCTGCATTCCACTATACATATATTTACCTAACTTACCAGGCAAATATTTCAACAACCTGTGCAGTACGTAGAGCTATGTATGATTCTATTTCAATTTCTTCCAAACTTCAGAAATTAGCACTAAAACTTTCTAGCTCCTAAGCAAGTTACTTCCACAATAATAGAACTTTAAAACCCTGTGGAAGGATATGTTCGAAATTGCCTGTTCAAAGAAATTTATGATTTTATTATAGCTGCATATTGACTATTCCTACAATAACCTGAAGGCAGAACCAAACAGTTTATTTATTCAAACTGCAAATGAAATTGGGCAAGAAAAGTAATTAGCAAGCAACAAAAAATAATGGAAAAGCACCATAAAAGCAGTTGTGAATTTATGTGGGTTGTCAGATAGTTAGAAAAATAACAGCTTACATTTAAAAAGATCAACTTTTAACATACAGCACACAGTATATACCATGAAGTTGATTATCAAAAAGCCCAGAAACTCTGCATGTAGCCCAATCTCTTTTCCTGCTTGTGAATGGTAATGTTAACTCAGGAATAAAAGGTGCTCCTACAGTGACACATGGGGGATAGACTCAGCACAGATGTTATTTTTTCTAAAAGAAACTAATTTTCAGAAATAAGGATTCTGCAGAAGGTCCTTCCCTTTATCTGTTTTATATTGATAGGCTCCATTTCTTGTCCACGAAAAAGGCAGCTACTTGGAGCTACGCTATATTCTGTGGGCTAGGATCTGCTCCATTTTTCTCACCTCTCTTCTCTCCTCTTATGACTAACCCATAGTTGCAACCCTGTGCTACCTTGGGCACAGTTGTGTGTTGCACCCAGGAAGTTCAGTTGATTCCCATTTACTTTCTTAACTTTCAGGTCCTGTATCATTTCCTAACTTCTAATATCGTAGGAAGAACTTCAATCTCCTAACTAGAAAACAAAAAGTCTGAGTTCCATTTCACATTGTAATGTTGCTTCTATTCCACACCCATTTAATCCAATACGCTTCCTACTGTCAATCCTCTAACTCAACTGTTCAACCCTTTTATTCTAGTTTTTAAATCTGACCATTGCAGTTAGCAATTCACGTGTTTGACGTATCTAATTTCCATCTCCTTTTGCCTCACGCAATGTTGCATTCAACAACTTGCCATAGTCAAAAGAAAACACTATGTATATATGGAACCAAGAATTTACTGTTAATCCAATATTTTTTATTTCTCTCTGTTTGTTTCATTTTGACAGCCTAAGAGTCAAAACTATTTAACTAATACGGAAAACTCTCATTCATAAAACAGGTAAAACAGCTTTATGAAATCTTCCTAGTATCTACACCCTTCTCTGGTGCTATGCTTGCCCCCCGGTGTTCCCTGGGTCCTGCAGGAGGCCGGCCTGCCGGGGCAGAGGTGGGGAAAGGCCTTCACCCACGTAGCTGCACAGGGCCCTGCCCGCTCCCATCTGCTGGGGCCCAGGGCTGTGCATGGTGGCTCCCAGCCATGGGCTGCGATGCCCCTACCCCCAGGGCCACCAGCCCCTTCTCATGCCGGGCAGTCGCCGAGCTGAAGCTGCATCTGGGGAGCCCACAGGCACGAGGCTGCTGGACATGGGGAAACCAGGCCCAGGCAGTGCAGGCCTGCACCAGCCCAGCCAGCTCCCAGGCCCCTGCTCTGCCAGAGTAAAAGAAGGGCCGGTATGCACCAGCAGTGGCAAAAATCACATTTCTGAACCATGCTAGGTCTTTCTCAAATGACATTCTGCTTTATTAGGACTGTTTCATTTTCCCTGGCCTCACAAAGTTACTCATTTATGGCTTTACCCATGCTTCTCTCTATCCCCCAAGAAACAATCCCATCCTTCTAAATATTTTCCAACTGTTTAATGTAGCTATGAATTCTGCAATGTTGAAGGTAAAAGCAGAAAGAAACAGCTGGATTATCACTTTGGCAGTTCCTTTTTGCACGGTCACTTTGCTCTCACTGTGTAAAGAGAGTAAGTGATGGCTATTACTATTTTAATGAATAAGCCCCCAGTGAGCATATAATCACTATTCCAAAAATAAAAGGGTAAATTCTTTTGCTTATTTTGGATATTTATATTCTTTTTAACTGAATGCTCTTTTATATTCTACCATATTTTACTAGAAGGGCACATATTTATTTTTTAAAAACTGAAGCAGAATGTTCCCTAATAACATAAAATCCAAACCACAAACCCCATGCTTTTATAAATTGTAAAGCTGGACTTGTGGATCTTTCTGTCTTTGATTGTCATGAACTATACTATAGCAACCAGATGTGAATCAATGCTCACTCCTTGAAAATTTGTAATCAAGAAAAGAGAATGGAAAGAAAGATCAAAAAACGTTTGATATTATTGTATGACATCAGTAGTTGCAGTTCAGTGACTTGTCATCTGTCCATACTACCCTCTCTCCCAGAAAAAAAATGGGAGGAATCAACCTAAATATTTTACCTCAATAAGCTATTTCATTTAAAACAAAAAAAAAAAAAAACAAACAAACAAATGAAAAAAAAAATAAGACAAAGCTGGAAGCAGAGCAAAAATAACACACAGTGTATAGAAAACTGCAACATTCTTCCTGAGGGAAAAATAGCAGTAGCTCTTTTAAGCACATGCTTTTGCATCACAAAGTGCTCTTAGAGGAAGCAGAAAGGAAATGAATCACTGCCTTTCACTTGAAACTAAGCCAGAAGATGTGGACCAGAGAACATTTGATTCTCCCCAAACACTGATCAGCATTCAAATTACAGGACAGCACTAGATGGAGTCTGACATAATCTTCCTTGAAACGGGTACAGTATGGAAACTAGTTTCACTGTGCAGATACTGGTCCAAGTTACTTGCAGATGTAGACAAAATCAGTAATGTTCTTGCTCCCTGCCTGCATAGTTTGGGAATTCTCTTTCTATGTTTTAGGAAATTATTCAATTTATTTTGAACAGTGATACAACAAAGTTTTTATCTGTCATGTTTTATTTAGAATCAAGTTTAATATGGGCATGCTGGTAAAGACAAGTGTAACTCTCAAGAAACCAGCCCCAAATTCTCTGCAATTCAGTTATTTCCTAAGATAATAACCCATGGATTGAAAAAGTGCATCAAAAAGCAACAGCAAGCAGGCTCATGGCATATGGTTACAGGCGGCTGTGTGTAGCCTCTGAATGTTTGTCCTGGCCTCACCTCCTCCCAACAGACAAGAAAGTCAGTTGCTTATTTCTGTCCTTTGCAGGGAAAGCTCAAAGGTCCTGGCCCTGGCGCTTTTGCTACTGGGTGAGATTCAGTTCCTGCTTAAGTGAATGCTAAAATTCTTATCAATGTCAATACAGACATGATTTCACCCAACAATTTCATCATAATACTTCAGCTAGCGATTCTGAAAAAGGACCGTATGCTGGTGCTGCAGCTCCATTAGTGAATTACAGCCATCAAAATTGTTTGTAAAAGCTATTATTAAAATTAGTAAAGCGATTTATTAAAACTATGTTGCTATGTTTCTTAGAATACTGATTTAGAGAGGCAATACTCCTAATAAGAAGGTGAAACAGGATTGGGGTACATAAAGACATATCTGCTCTGGATGCATTGAGTCTCAAAACACCCACAGCCCTGACAGAGCATCTCTGTGCATAGAAATGATTTACCTTTGACAGACTTTAATCAAGAATAATACCCAAGCTCTAGCAAGAAAAGCAGGCAGGTACCAGATTATCCTCTAATTAAACAGATGAGGTCAAATACTTAAAATTAATTAATACCTTAAACCCTTGGGTTTAATCTCCAGACAGGGACTCTATAAGGGAATCACTAGATACATAAATTAACTTTCAAAAGAACAACATCAGTGTATAGCAGTTCATTTGCTTTACAACATTACTTCCAGAAATTCATATTTAGCACCCATATACATATTGGCACACATTACACTGATTTGTAATTAAAAGATGATTATTAAGGTTACAGTGCTAAACTGTGAGAAATTAGGCACATTAAAGCTGAGAATGAGACCTTGCTCAGCTTCATTGCACAAACGTATTATGAATCGGTTTTCAGCAACAAGAACAGGGCAAACCTGCCACTTGTAACATCTCCCTTTCACTGTTGACTTACAGTCTTCACTTTCTCCTTCTCCCCAGCTCCCCATTCCCTGCCAATCCAATATTGCAGTCTGCTCTCTGGGCAAATGAAATCCCACTCTATCCTACAGCTCTCCTTCTCACAGACATCAAGCCTTGTTGCCACAGTAATTGTATCATACAAGTTCTTCCTCTGGTATCTGGAAACTGACACCATCATCATACGGTACCGAGGAAAGTAAATCCCTGTGTTCACAGATCTGGAGGTTCAGACCTCCATAAGTAAAGGGTCTAATGGGAAGGAAAGTCCTTCTCAAAGCTGGAACATGCTCAATGCAGACAATATTCAAGGAACTCAGTTTCCAAATCTGATTATTCCTCCTAGTCTTAGAGAACTCACATATTTTCAAACACTCCAAGCCTGGCAAAATTCAGATATTCTTTTAGAGAAATGGTGAAAGGCACATATCACAGGCGCACAGGATGAATTTTAAGTCTCCATATTTAGGACTCCTCAAAGAATACTTCGCCAAAATGCCTTAAGAAGGTTAACGTGATAGCTTTACTTGTTTCCTTAAAAATAAATAAATAAATAAATGAGTCTACCAACAAATGTCCCTACAAATAACAACAGTTTGGCATACTGTGCTGTCTCAGATAATGGCTCCATTCTGACATCTTAATAAGACACAGAACTGCCATCCCACCTGTATTACACTTGGGAAATTTTTCTTAAATTACATGATTTACTATCTGTTTTACATTTCCACAGAACCTCAATGGGTTGCAATACAGCTTATTACCAACATTCTGTTCAGTTTAGTAACAGAAACACTAATATCTGCCAAAGAGACTCATGCGAAGACTCAGCAGAGTGCAGCAAAAGCATCCTCTTTCAAAATGAATGCAAGCAAATTAACCACCCTTTCCTGTTTAATTCTACTTGAGTTCAACTGGGGAGAAATAAATGCATGAGAACACATTAAATGAAGTTACCACTGAGGGAATTTCACTACTAGATTTTTCTTTTATAAGCAGAGAAGAAAAAAACTCAGCAGAGGAATGAAATCAATAATGCTGGGGACACCTTCTGCCCAAGCACTTAACTTTAAAGGTACCTTGTTTGTGTGTATAGATGTATATGTATATAAATATATATATATTGTTATTATTTTGCAATATTAGTGTTTCCTATTCACAGATGAAATTTATTCATTTTCTAAGGTATAGGAATTTATGTGCTTCACTCATGAAAATAAACACTATCAGCATGCACGTCCTTATCAATTCAAAAAGTAAATGGATATTTATCTAGCAGTACAGAGATGCTCTGATTGGAAGAACAGCAAGAACTTTTCAGTCAGCTTTTTTTCATCCACAGTAAAGTGTTTATTTTCATTGTCCTTTGTATGACCACCAGAAGGCATTTACTGCTGATTTTCTGTTACTTAATAACATTTAATTTTAAATTTTGCTTTTTTTTTTTTTTTTATGGGCCAATACCTGAAGTGGTCAGTCAAGAGGTAGGTGCTGTCTCTGGCTGAGTATGCAGGGCAGTAAAGAAATTCATAGTCAAACCAACCTGAGATGACTTAAGAACAAACTTACTTTAAATAAACTAGCTTCAGATTAGTTTATTTTAATTGTAATGAATAAGCTTGTCTAGTTTTGCTGACACACAGATTTACTTCAAGAGGCAAAAGGTTTTTACAACAAGGTTCAAGAGAGGACTTCAGTTCAGAAATATTTAAAATATGAAAACATTAACCTGCAGCCTGAGTTAGGAGTAAATTCCAGCATCACTACTCTGATTTAGCATTCTGAATCAGGCTGATAAAAACATTAAGGAGGCTCCAACTGGTAATAATGAATGCAATCAAGCTATCTCAGAGAATTATGTTTCTGAATAAATGCCAATTACATGATTAGAACATCATGGTGAACTTACTTATTTAATGTCAATGTCACTACTTTATTATGAATACAACTAAGTTTTCATTATTTTTTATGTAACTGCTACACATACTTTATAGACAGTATGCCACTATCAAATTAAGAATCAAATAATTGCCTTGGGATAAGATACTTAAATTATAACACCTCATTTTGCTTAAAAAACTTTATATATTTGAACAGTATTTTAAATATTTTGTAATGTGCAGTCTCAATAGAATATAATTTGCAAATACTGCAGTGCTTGCTTTGTTAGGCAATTAGAAAAGATTTCTAAGGGCTTCAGTTTTCTATTGCTGAGCTTGTGTGGCTTTCAAATGCAGACTGGTGGCATTGTATCCAATCAATCAATGCATCCTGACACAGTGGCCTAACAGTTTGTTTTGTTGGCAACCAGAGCTCTCAATCTGAGATCGCTAATATTCAAGTGCATTTGACTGCAACAAGCTATCACAGGTATAACTTCATAATGTTTCTAAACGTGCAGTATTTTGGCATTGTCCTGTTCAGGTTTTCTCTTGCATAACTCTCAAAATACACTACAAAAGAGATTAGCCTCCTAGGGAAAAAAAAAATGTGGATGTTCTACTGTATTTTATTTTATTCACATTGATAAAAAAAATAATGCTCAAGAAAGCTACTGGAAATTTTCTAAACTTCCTCTGAATGAAAGACTCAGCTAAAGAGAAATGGAATGATTAAATAGAAAGCGTTTATCTAAAAGCAGGGGATAGAACTATTTCAGTTCCTCCCTAAAAATAACAAAATTCCTTTATTAGAAAAAAATGAGAGGCAACTCTTTAAAAAGTCTACAGTTTAAATGTCAGCAGCCACCAGGGATGCCTTCAGAGAGCATGGTGCCTGAAGCAGTCTAGACAGCAATGACCCACGGGTCAGCAAATGGTAAGTATTTTAAGCAGGGATATTTGTTAAATTCAAAGCATTTGAATTTTACTTCACTTCCAAGTAAAAATGGTAATAGAAATACATCCTTTCATGTCACTTAGGTAGGAAATATATCTAGACATCTCTCTTTTATTTAATCAGGGGAATCCATAGGCTCAGGACTCTGCCACCTGCTGTCTGAAAAGAAGTCAGAAGCAGGATCTAGAGAGACAGAACTGAGGAAAATTTTGGAGATAAGACCAAACAAAACTTTCCATTATTTCATGTTTGACTAGCTCCTGCAGAAAAATCTACCTGTGCCAAATGGCACAAAAACATTTTGAAGCTGTGGAGTCCTTACCTGAGGGAATCATCATAGAACACAATTTCAAATAATATGATATTGCCTGTGCAAGCTGAGATGCAAATATTAAAACTATTTCTCCAAATAACATACAATGGGGACTTCAAGGTTTGAAGGCTTTTTAAAGAAAGCTTGTATTATGATTATTATCTGATTATTAGGCCATCCAAGTCGGAACAATATCAACAACAGAGCATAAAGGAACAATATTATGCCATGGGAGCAGTGTGAATGAATGACTGACTGCATAATATTCCCTTAAAACAGTTCTTTATAGCTAGTTCTCTACTGTACAGACAAAAACAGTACAAAATTAAACAAACAAGAAACTACCATTTGTCATGACTGACAGGAGTTTGGAGTACCCAGATGCTAAAACAAACCATTACTGGATAAAAGATGCTGGCTACATTTCAATGTTCCAGTATTCTGGAGAGTACTTAAACAAATATATATGTTAAATGCCTATCTATTCTTAAAAGTATTTACCTAAAGTGCTCCTAAGACTAAACTAACCCATGGCAAATTAAGACAAAAATATCATTAAGCACTCATTTGTTGAAATAAATTAAGAAGAGCACATTTTGATACTGTTTCCTCAAACCATTCACAAACACAATCCCAAATATGCTTTATTTTTCTTGAAGTTTAGTGGAAGAATTGTCATTACTTTCTTAGAACACACATCATTGGAAACAACCAAGTTGTTTTCTTATACTGAGATTTTGTCTTGCAAATAGAAGTATTGCTCCATATTCCTGTCACTGGGGGCAAATTCCTCATTGAACCCTCATTCGCTAAGAGAAAATGCACTGAAATGCTTTTGTTTTCTATCACTGCAACAAAGAGAAAGAATCATAACAATCTTTTGAAATATGTTGTTGTTATGAAATGTTGTAAGAAACAGTGCTTGACTCAGTTTAAACAGACTAATTTGCACTTTAAAGAACCTGACAAAATAGAGTGTAATGTATAAAGAGGACAAAAGGGAAGCACCTGTCCATATATTTGTCTCATGGTAAGAAACAACTTATCTTAGGAGGTTCTGAAACATAGTATGCCACATGAACCAGTGGAGAATAAAGATGAATACTATCTGCAAGATGACTTAACATTTATTAAAAGACCTGTCTTTTTATTTTTTATATACTCTTAGTTATTAGTGCACGATGTGTTAGAGAGTAACATCATCCCTTCAAGCAGTAGATAATCAGGTAAAATAATGAGTTCATTTTCAGATTCTATAGGAAACCTTCCTAGAAAGTATGTCTAATAATTTTCTGGCGTACCAGAACTCTAGGGAATAGATAGACTTTATTGCTTGCCTGTGGTCATTTCACCTGGTCAGGATTATCGAATTTAATACCTTGTCACATGGCAGGATTGACCTTCAGTGTTTACTCAGTCACAATTAAGGCTGCCTTTGCTCACAAATACATTAAAGTGAAATGCAAAATGCAGCACCTGTTATTTGCATTTAAACTCTTTTGGGAAGTAAGAAGAAACCTCTAACAAAAAATATTCCTGGATGCTAATGTGTTTATACAGTTAGGAGTTCATACAGTTATAAACAAACACAGCATACTTGTAAAAAAAAAAAAAGTCAAGTTTAAAGGTATGAAAATATTGAACAGTGAGAAAATATTAAAATATATTGAAATAATTTTCAGAGAGAAAAAGAAAGTCATTAAGGTAGAATTAAAATCAGTGGGAAAAGAATAGCCTGAATAAAATAGATTTAATCATAAGGTTGATTGAGATGTCCGTGAAAGTTGATAATGAGTGGCAATAAGATTTATAAGTAAATTAGGTATCATAAAAAGGTGTTAATTTTTAATGAGATGAGCTCTCATTAGAGACTGAAAAGAAATCCAGACTTTTAAAATTTTACATTTCATTTATGAAGGTTTCAGAATTTGGTCTGTACCTGTGTCACTTTTATAAAACTTTTTTCTTTTTTTTTCCTTTTTTTTTTTTTTGTAATTTCAAGGAAGTCTGCAGGCTTTGTAAGTTTTCAAAATAGTCAACAAAAGATAAGGCATTCCCTCTTGACTTCTGTTAATCACTGATGCCTGCATGAAGAGAATTTTACTTCTTAAAGATGTAGATACTTATTTCTGGATAATTTATTTGGACAGTAAAAGTTTTCAGACATGTACAACAATGCCGCTATTTTGCTGACCCAGATTCACAAGGAATTTGAGCATTTTTAAAAGCAAACAACCAAAAAAAGTGTTCACTGCTCCGTGTCTGAAAGGCATCTCTTTCAAGAGGGTATTCAATGTTGCGAAATGCAAATCTACTGTATACACCTTCCTGATGCCTAGACTCAGGCCTCTGAGTCTGTGAGGAATAGGAATTTAAGTACAATCTTGTTGGCACCATTTCTTTATTACAGAAGAGTGTCCTGTGCCAGGCAATGGTCTGCAAGCTGCTTCAAAAATGCTGCATCATCCATCACAGAGCTGGAAACTGTCATTTCCAGTACTATTAACCTACCACCACAGTTGGTGCTCGTACCTACCAAAAGAGTCTGAATCTCTCCTTCTGCATCCAGAACTATGGCAAATAAGAGTACACATGCTCAATAAAGTTGCTATAGCTGAAGAAGTTAAGATGGAGCTGAGCTTCAGTAAACAACTGTAAGCACGTTTTCCTGTTCCCAGCTTTTTTTACTTAATCCTTCAATTCTTAATGCACACATACAGTCAGTTATTGTGGCTCAGCCAAAGTGACATAACTGGATGTGGATGAGAAACAGTAACTCCTCCTAGTCATTGTTTAGGAAATATGTCAAATATAAAAACAAACAAAAAAAAGCTATAGCTTCCTATTCTGGAAGCTGAAGACCTCATCAACAAAACATTAGTTCCCATTATGCATCCTCCAACAAACAAGTAAGAAATATACAAGAAAATCAGAAGCAGAACAAACACAACGCAAGGAATAAAAGAGATCATTGACAAAAAAAAAAATACTGTTACATACTCTCAAATGTAGATAAGGCAATAATCATTATTATAGTGAGAAAAGAGCAAGAACATAAAATCTTGGTGGTCAGAATATGACTGTGCTGAAAGTGGGTGGCCAAAGACTAGCACTATGCATAGAAGGTGTCATAACACAACATTCGTCTGCTTCCCCCCCCGACCCTAGAGCTGGACAGGCAAACAGCAGTTATCAGTGTATATCAGTACTCACAGCAGTGCAGAATGATACATGAGAAATGATGCCTTTGGAATCCATTTGTAGCTCACCTCCTCAGTAGGGATTGAGAAGGGCCTGGACAGAGCTTTCTTCACATATTGCAGTAGGAAATAGACTGCAGGAGGAAAAAACAGAAAACATTATGTTAACATTCTGAAGAGAGATGCATAATGGGATTTACAATGTAGATAATTCATGTAACATGTAATATATATATGTAAATATACATGCTAAATCAGATAGAAAAATAACATTTGCCAATTAACTTGGGCCTATTCCTGCAACATCTCTAGTACTGTTACGGACTTGGCTTTGAAGTCACAGCATAGGTAGTGAGAATATCAATAGATCTCAGCACCCTGCACAATGGTATATCCAGCTTATTTTTCTACAAAGAAAAGATATTGTAAAGCAGTAACAAAACCTAGAAAAAGTTTTAAAGAGACATATTGTGAAAACACTTGATTATTATTATTCATTAAAAAAATCTTCACCATTTAAATTGGATTTAAGAAACAAATGACTGTCTTTACCAAACTGCTGACTCTCTTTTCTGATATTAACATGCTATGCTGTTTCTCTACCTATTGCAGTGCCAATACCAGTGTCTGTATTCTGGTGTTAAATGAAGACATTTCCTCAAAAAAGTAGTATCTGTGGTTATTATTATTACCGGATTAACCTAAAGCATTGCACAATTGGTTTACAGGCCTAGTTACTATTATTAGTAGACATAAAGGTATCCTGTTCAAATGTTCCATCAAATTCTACTAAAACTACTTGTTAAATTACATGCAAATGTGCATGCAGGTTTGCATGGCTGAAAATAACATGTCTGTCTTGAAGCATGCAGGTATCAGGTTTTTCCTTAAGCATATGGCCAAACTGGGTGCAACCGAAACACTAGTCAAAACAGAAATACCTGGATACATGTAGCATATTAAATGTATTAAATCTTTGTAATGTGTCTGTATTAATTAAGTGTAACACTAGCCATAGATATATTGTATTCTCTGGTAGTCCTTCACAGAGGAACCACTGCAACATAATCTCCCATATGCAATAGATTTCATATCAATTTTCTTTCTTTATTTCATTTTTTTTTCCCTGATTTTTCTATATACTAAGGCATACACCAACCTCAAACAGGAAAAAATTATATTCGTAGAGTCAACCAAAGTAAAGCACAAGAAACAGTTTTATTTTTAGATTTAGAAGGGAGGTTGATATAGAGTGCACAGAAAAATATTTTCATTTTATGAATAAAATCTATGAAGGTAAATTTTACATTTTAAAACTAAGCCATCTGACTCTTAGTCTGCACGAGGCACAAATGTGCACTAGGACTATGATGAGAACAAACGCCGAACAGCAAAGGTGACCTTTATCACAGCCCTTCAAAATTCCATCACAGAAGAGCACTAGATCAAAGAGCAAAATCTAAGTCATGCCAAGTATGGCTGTTCTGTTTTCTCTCGTACTTCTACAGTAAATAGCATTGGCCTCTATATATTCATCTTATTGATCTTTTAATGATATGCACAGAAAAGTAATTCCCAAATGTTCACTCTGTCACTGTGACTAATCATTTTCTTCCTTCTCTAGATTTTACACCTTGAGGAGACAGTTGCATCAATGATGCTTTCCATTAAACTGCACCACAGATGTCGAGGTACATACTAATGGCTGGATAAACTTTATAAGTAGTAATAATTCCATTTAAATAGTAAATAAAAACAATAATCAATAAGAATCTAGAAATAGAGTATAAATTTACCTATTTTAAGTAATCTCCTGCAGCCATATACATTGCAATACTGACTTCTTAGTCTCATTTTTTTTCCTAAGTTCTTGAATGAATTTTTTTTATGCCTTCATTCTTATGGGTCATTTTAATGATCATGCAAATGCAGCTGTAAAACTGGATCTATAAGGAAACTGTCAGCTTTTCACAGTATGAAAAGCTGTAGCTTTTTTTGGATGTTGTGCTTCAGTAAAAAGTTAGGTGAAATGAAATTTGAAGTATGGTGTACTTCCTTAAAAGTAAACTATGTGGGAGGCTGTCTGAAAAGTAGCATGTTTCCAGATTACTGGAATATGCTCAGTTTTATTCTAGGATACTGAAAGAATTGGCCAAAGCAATTTCTGAGTTGTTTATAGTTATCTCTGAGGACTTGCAAAGTTGCCAGAAGATGGAAAGTGGGTGAACAAAGCGCCTATATTAAAAAAGACAGAGAAGGAGAAAAAAAAAAAAAAAAAGAGAAATTATGGGCCAGAAAGCTAACTTCAGTTCTCCTAAAATTTCTGCAATAAATTATCCACCTATTTGTAACCATTTACAAAATAGCACAAAAAAAAAAAAGACATACATATAAGTCTGTAAACACCTAAGAATTCAAACCAAATTTAATTTCCTTCTGCAACATGGTAGTGGAGCTTCTACATTTAAAAGACAGGAAATGAACCTTCTTACATCCTGATTTTATGAAAGTTTTGACAGCATCTCACTTGACATTAGCACAAACACTTTATGAGCACACTGGTAAAACAGGTAAAACAGCAAAAAATCAGGTACAAAAATTGGCTGAATAACCATTCTCTGAAACGAGTTTCTCATAGTTTGTTAACCAAAGACAAAGGAGGCTGACCTGGCAGAAATTCACCTGACTTTGGATTTGTCCAGCATTTTCATTAATAATAATAATAATGACTTAGACAAGAGTGTTCTTGCCAGAGCTGAGGATGGCATGAAATTGGGAAGGATTGCAGGTATGCAGTAGAATTCCAAATTATCTTTACAAACTGAAGATTTGTGTAAATTGGGGAAAAAAAAAAAAAAAGAATAAGTGTGAAATATAATATATGAAGAGGAACATCAGCTGCACTAACCCAAGATGAGGAGTGACTATTTAGACCTCTCAAAAAGAGAGGAATTGGAATTGATCACATGCTGATATGAATGAAAAAAAAAGCCATAAACATCATGTTGTTTAGACATAATCCAATGAATGTCTAAAAGCAGAACAGCTGAGAGACATGAATCAGTGCTTTTCTGGTCTCAAAAACATCTCTCAGTCTAGTATGAGCACAGCCCTTCAAGAAAGAAGCCTAGGCAGAAAGATGAGAATACAAATGACTGAAGAAGTAGAAAACACAACATATAAATAATAGTAAAAGAAGTAGGAACCCTGAAAGTTAAGGGTGGGAGAGGGAATGGCAATCCCAAGCCTTAGAACTCTTTTTTCCCTTCCTATGTACTGTCTTTTGCACTGGAGCTCAATCATGGGTTTCCTGTGCACCTAGGTCAGTCTCTCCTGAATATCATGGAATGATCCTGATGGGTCATTCTTGCATTTGGCAGAGCTTGTCCTTAAAGACCTGCCTGCTTTTGTAAGCTCCTTAACCTTTCAGAGGTGCCTCTCATGAGATCCCACTTACTAATTCCCTGAGTAAGCCAAAGCCTGCCTGCCTGAAGTGCAGGGTCTGTACTAAGGATCTTGAGCTCCACTATTTCATGATAACTGTAACCAAGGTCACAACCAATTATTACAGCCAGTTCTCCCTAGAATAGCTATAACTGACCCTGCCTCAGAACGAAGTGAAGAATCAAGTGACCTCTCATATTTTCTGAGTTTCTGTGAGTCGGGAGTGGAGTACATGAATACATCAGGAGTATTTGAAGGCTCTTCCTATGATCACAGAAGCCTTGATTATGGCATGTAGGCATGAACAACAGATTTATGTTGGCATTCTGTGAGGGAGCATTCTACCTGAATGACAGTGTTGTTTGCATGATCTCAAACCTGCAGCATCTGTATGCTGCTGTTCTGTTTTGAGTTATGAAGCTCAAACACTAAGAGCAACTTGCTAACCTCTGTTGCCAAGTACGGAGAGCTCAGCTTGGGTATCTGTAAGATATTCATCTTTTCCCTTTTTTTTAAAGGGAACCGTGAGGTTCTACTTCAATCACATGTAGGCTAACAAAGAAATGAAAAAGTTCTTGTTTCTGATATGCCTTATAACGTCTGTACCTAGCCCAAAGAAGTACCTGATGTAACTTAGTAGCAATATCTTAAATAAATAAAAAGTAAATGTTCTCTTTACTGTTATAACTCACTGTACAGGAGTCCTTAAAGTGTTTGTAAGGAGAAACAAGGACAGCAATGGTGAGTACTCAAGAAATTCTCATTCATACTTTCAAGACCTAATAGCATATGCTAAAATCTTAGCTAAAAATGAAAGCTAAGCATATGCTAAAATCTAGGAGATAGGTAAAGAGTACTTTAATACTTTTGTAACGGATAATTTGATATTTTCTGGATTATATTATTCACAACTCTTTTGTAAAAAAAAAAATTACAGACAATCTTCTGTTCTCTGTCAGTCACTGCCAAATTAAAAGCTTGTTCATATAGAAACTACTTTGATCTACAGCGGCACCCAAAATATAATGAACGACATTCCTCAAACTTCAGAAATAAAATTACAGAGGTAGATAAAATACAGAAAAGAGCATCTGAACATAGAGATGCATTATGATCACTTATTGAGGGAACACATGTATTTTCCAGCAGAATACTGATAGTACTCAAAGAACAGCAATCATATTAATTCTAGAAATAACTTCTGAAGCAAACTGAGGAAAAAGAAAAAAAAAGGCATGTCAATAATTGGAATATTGTATTCACTGGGTCGAATTTTCACCAGTCGTGACAAGGCTATTACAACTATGACCTTGCTGGGTAAGTGGCATGGTACACTTTGCATACACCAATTATGAGAAACAACTTTATCAGAGATATTTAGAAACTGACACTAATGCAAATAATTATGAGAAAGTAATCAACTTTATTCTCTAAGATCTGGAATTTTTATTTTATTTGCAGAGCTACTGAAAGTGTAGCATGTAATTGGATTGTCCAATGGTGATTTCCTGAATGTACTAAGACATAGATACCCCTATTCTATGTAGTACTTATTTTTGTAACTTCTGTCAGCTTATTGTTAGATGCAACATGGTCCCCAATTAAATTTAACTCCAGGCTTGAATATGGACCCATGGCATTGTGTTCATGCCTATATTGTCAACATATTTTCTCCAGTATGCAAATAGAAGGGTAAACTTGCAGCAGCACAGGACAACTGTACTCCATAGTTTTCACAGCACAGCGCTTCCATCTCTACCATCATGTGAGTGCCTTTTCAGTCAAGTTTTTAATTAATGCATTTTTATTCTTCAACACTACTTGGCAGGGCAAGTGCTCAAGTCCTGTGAATGAGATTACCACAAGCAACTATTTTGAGCTTGTAAGAAAGGCCTAGTCTTTAAGACTGCTCCAACATGCCTAGTACATTTAACCGCCAGTCACTTCTTAATGTTCTCATTGCAAGTATTACTGCTTACTATGAAAGATCTAGCACACTTTAAGGAGTCAAAATGTGTCACATATTTATGTTTGTGCTCTCAGGTCTAGTTAAGCTACAGTAATACAAATGATAATAATTAAAATGACATTAAATGCTCTAAAGGCTGCTCTTATTTAACAAATAACTAACATCATTTAAGTTTCGCTGTCTACAATCCCAAGACCAGATTCAGTGTAGAATTCTGAAAAATGTGTCACTGGCTTCTCTGTGTAGACAGAAACCTAGTGGCAACTGAAATACGTAATAAAAAGTAGTATCAGTTCTGTTTCAGGAGAAAAAATCACACCTGGAAAGAAAAATAACACCAGGGTTTGATGGTAGGAGTGTGATATAAAGGTATTGAAACACCATTCAAGTTCTTATTCATCAGGGCTTTTAGACTTCACAGTCTACAAATAACTAATATTCCCATCAGCAATCTTCCTGGGGTTAGTACCTTAAGAACTACAATAGAGTTATGTTTTTCAGTGAGAATTTGACACCAGAAATTGTGAAACTAAGGACAAAAGGTACAAAGAGGTATAAATGACCTTTTATCCCTGATTAGAAAGCTTAAAGAAAACTTTTCAGGTCCTAGAAGATGTTTCCTTTAGCTCCATGTAGTTTTTTCTGTAGTTTTAATTGGCTAGTTTCCTTGTGTACACACCACTGTGGTTCACTCATTAACTGGTTCACTAAAATTAACTAAAGACTAATAGAATATTTAAATATATCCTGTCATTACCCTGCACCCACATATTGAAGTTGAATAGCAAAAAGCATTTGGCTTCTTGCAGGATCATTTAAAGACCTCCAGAAAAGGATGTTATTTTAACCTACATTATTCCCTACTTTAACGTGACCTTCCAGTCCACATGTTCCATATTTAAAATATACCACTAATCAAATAACATCCATGCTAAAAATAATTACAAGATCTATTTATATATAACAAAATTGAGCTTCTCTTCTTTTTAGTTTGAGAACTATAACATGGAAAATGCTTAGTTTTTATTTAAAATAAAGTAAATAAAGGTGCGTGTGCACACAAATCCCTGTTTCTTAAAATCTTTACCTCAAGGATGTGACAATTATCAAAGAATAACATGGGAAAGGGGTCCCTATTATTTGAATAGCTTTGCATTTCCAATCTTTCCATTTTTTAATTTTACCTTTATTTATTTATTTTTATGTAACATTGGCTTAGAACATCCAGGCTAACACTGTGTTCACAGAGAAAATTAGAAAATTAGAATATTATCTAATGGTCTCTTTCCCTTTAATTACCAGATAGATAATTATAATTCTAGTTTAGATCCCTTCATGTAATGATTTTCATTTCCATCTCAATAGAAATGAGCAAGGACAGTTTGTAGAGACTGGAATATATAGGATTTTATAAATCATGAATCAATTTCTAGATTACAGTTTCCTTTGACTTAGGCATATCAAAGGGCAATCTGTTCCTTAATGAAAACAATGAAAGAATGTTATATCAATAGAAAATCTATTTTTGGCATTATATACAATTTATATTAGGGGAAAAAATATCCCAAATGTTTTGCTAAGGATTCTGCTGAAAGGATTAAACAAAACAACAACACCAGTAGTTTGTGGAAAGCAGAAGACTAAGATTCATACCTGTTTGCTTATTAGGTCTTTAGCTGAAGAGATGCTGGTGAAGCTGTAAAAGGTTCTTGTCTAAACTTTATCTTGCCTTTGAGTTCTATTTCCAATTCTTCAAATAAAAGGCACTGAACACTTTTCTGGGAACACCGACATCCCATCACAACTATTTGGCAGGTTAGAAACTGCTAGACTTGCCAAAAAATTGTCTTCCATAGGGAAAAACCTTTCCTCTCAGGAACAGCAAATCTCTTCATTTGGAATACAGGAAATACCCAAGCCATAAACCTGGCACAAAATAAACTGTGTTAGATGTATGCCCATCTGAAAGCATCAGAAATGAAAGCGCATTAAAAGGTAAGTAGATATATAAAAATCCAGTTCAGTCATATCATCTTTAGGAATATCTCTGCGTGTACAGCATCTTTAAAATCAGAACAGCTTCAATTTCTACACTTCATGCATGTGGTCTTGCAACATCAGAATCTGGTCTTCAGGATCAGAATGACAACTGGTCAGGCTGTGGAACAGTGTGCAGAAAGGGATCGGTACATTACATTAAGTAGCATGTACAATATAAGAATACGTATATTTCTCATCTCAAAAACATTTTGAGATGGGAAAACATATCCCTGTTGCATACTCAGCTGTAACTCAGTCTGATCTCTCATTCACAATCAGTTCTAATATAGAACAAAAACTAAGACATTTTTGAGCCTACAACTGTGTTTCAGCAAAAATACACTGAAAATCCAGGGCATGTTCTTCCCTGAAAAACAAAGCAAAAAAAAAAAACAAAAAACACAGGATTTTATTTTCCTTGAGGCCAGGAATTCCTCTTTTTATTTCACAATTTACATCTCCTTAGTAAGTTGTTTGGAAAATTGACTAGCTGAGCATAAAGGAAAGGGGATTTCATGCACTTCCAAAGATATAATTCAGCGTTTTTCTAAGCAAACAATGGAAGCCACATTGAAAGTAGGGCATGATTTTTTTATGAATCAAACTGAATGATACCAATGTAACTGTGCAACTGTTCTTCACTCTTTCAGATGCTGTGCTTTTACTTCAGTGTTTTGGCCTTCTTTTTCACCATGTGAAACAAATGTAAGAATTATTTCCCTGATGGATGGTATCATGCATAGATTCAAAGCAACTGCCACTGACATTTTATAAGTGCAGTCTGGAAAAACGTGGTACTGACTCCAGAAGGAATGCAATAGAAAAACCCTCTACTAGTGCCCTACGCTGAAATTCATTGTAATCCTGGAAGCACCCAGCCCAAGGAAAGGTAGATGTAATGCACCAGCACATCTAAATAGCAATGTTTTATACCCAGTTTTCTTTTTTATAAAATAATCGCATATTGTGCAGGACATCAGTTGCATCACTCACCATGAGCTGATCAGGCCTACAGAAATCACACAATGGTGAAGACTGGTAGTTTGACATAGGATTTTGTTAACAGTATATCCCCTAAACATATGCTCCAAAGCAATGAGAACTCGATAATTTATTTTTTTATTTCCCAATGTCCTGTTAATTTTTTCAGTCTGTTCAATAATAGATAAATAGTGGAAACTATGAAAGCAGACCGTGTCTTTAACTCCTGCCTGCTTATTCACTATGTTTAGAAATCACAGGAAATTGTATTTATCTCTTCCCTATGAGCCATTATTCCCGATGTCGAAGCTATCTGCTGCAAGTACAAGACTAACATGTGTATCTGTCAACAAAATGGGTCACCTCTATACTCTTCTGTATTTTCTTTAGTTGAAATCAATAAAGAAGAAATCAGAAACATCGGACACTGGAGGGCAGGAATGATGAAGTGCTTAACATTGCTCCCTGATGTCTGTATTCCTAGACACATGGCAGGTTCACAACTATCATCACTTTTCACATTTTACCTGCTTGTGCATCCAATAGCCCTTCTAACTATTTTTCATGCTAAGACTTTATCTTAGTCATGAGGTTATGAACAATAATGCTAAAACAGATTATTAGTTTAATTTTTAATGTTTTGCATAACCTTAATATGCAAATATCATAGCTTCTGATTATACCTCCCTGGACACATCAAACACACGAATTACACTGCAAGGAAAAAAAAAACTGTAAGCAAAGCAGTGTTAATGCTATTGTAACTAATGTGCACCATTTTCATTAACAGATAAATGAAGGATGGATTATAATTACTTCACTGTGAAAATAAGGATTGTAAATATTTTCTCTTTTTCTAATCATGTAAGAGACAATCCTTTATGACCTAGAAGAACAGCCAAGTTTGCTCTTTCAGCATCAACATCATATAACATATAGGGGAATGAAATATAAATCAGTAGGAATGCAAAGTAGACAAAGCAGTAGTAAAATCACAAAAACAGTAAAGGAGACAAATTTTCCCCTGCCAGAATGCATCTCCCGAATATGCCTTGACTGCAAGGTCATCAACTTCAGATATAACCTTGAAGTATTATTCATTGGTATTGATATCACTAGAGATGATTAACCTGCTAACTGATTATGACACCTAGTAAGGCATAGAGGTAAATTTCAAATTTACTAGGTGACTAAAATAGAATATTTATGGATGCTGTTCAAAAACACAGTAGAAAACAGTATACATCAAGATGCTTCACTAAAATGAGAACAGTAGAATGTATATAGAGAGCACTTTCAGGCTTACTATTAATTTTGTCCTATTTTTACCATAGTAGAAAACCCTCAAGAAAGTAACAGGATAGTCCTGGCAGAGAGGTACATTCAAATTATATGCAAATTTGATATCTCTCAGGGCTCAGGATCAAAATCTCACGTTCAATCAATAACTCCAAAATCTGGACCTGGATTTCAAAATAGTCAAAATATCGGAGGGGTTTAGCAGTATGCATTTTGACTTAGAGTCATCTCAATGCAGATTGAAAACCTGGGGAACAACACATGATGTTTAAAGTGTGTGGTCTGGCGCATACAGAGCTGTGAGGTGGTGTGACTTGCTGTACACAACTTACAACACCTGGTCGTATTTTGAAACGGCCATCAGTATGGCAATGTCCATGTATACAGGATCATAACTCAAGGCAGGATTAGGTGTCAAAGTCAAAAAAAATCATGGTAATTTCAAAAGAGCTATAAGATATTCTACAAATTTCTGACAAAGTCAAAGCACAGCAAAATGAGTATGTGTATTCTTGCTACTGTTGTGAGGCAAGTTCAACCCCCCTTTAGTGAATGTGACAGCAATCATCAAACACAATTAGCGTTACATAATTATGTAAATAGCAAATAAACTTCTTAAAAGCAGGAAACAACAAAAAGCTGTTACACTGGCAGCACTGTTTAAAACACAATAACAAAAGCAGAAGGTGTCACAGCAGCGATTGATCACATTGGACTCTGGCTCTGTAACATAGGGCCACCTACATAGGACCTATGCACAGATTTCTAGATATTTTTCTCTACGAGTGAAAGAAAACAAAATTGACCACAAAAAAAAAAAGTCACAAGTGTACACGTAAAATGTCTTTTTCTTAATCTCTTTTTACCATGAAAGCTAGGTACTGGCACTACTACATCGGGAGTGACGGTCACTACCACATTGTAGTTTCTCCTCCTCAGAAGAAAGATTTTCATTGTTGTTTGAAAGGGACAGATTTTAAAATATTCCATGCAATGCACATGCAGCTCAGTGAACTCCCCTGCTCATGTTCTTTTCTTGAGAGAAGGGGGTATAATCAAGGAGCTAAAAAGACATAAATGACAACAGACAAGTCTCAAATTTTCAGTACAAAAAAAGTCAGAATGATGAGGACTGTCAAGCCTCTGCTTGTCTTCTGATGGCCCCCATCCATTTTCCTGAAGAATCTGAGAAAACCAAAACTCCTTCTATTAATGTCTTCAAATTGGACAATATAATAAACTCTACCTGAATAGACTGTGCTATGAACCTTCTAGAGCATATTTGGGTGGATTCTTATGCAAATTCTGACCTACATTTTTAGATATTTGTAAAATCTTGGCAAAAGAGTATAATCATCATCTCATGGAGATCCAGTGTTCTTTGTGTAAGAAATCTCTAAAGTAGAGTGTAAAATTTACCTGGTTCCCAATGATTTATAACGAAGTGTTGAGGTCCTAATTTCATACTGTTATTAATAGCTTAGCTGAAGGAGGAAGATTTAAATATCATCAAAGGAAGATTTTTGGCAAATAATTTAAGGAATGTCTGCAATTTGCTAATAGGCATTAAAACAATTAAATTAATGGTGGTAAATTAGTCATTCCATGCAATTTAAGGTCAGCCTGTGATATGTTTGTTTAAATTTAAATTTAACAAATTTCATAGCGAGGTGTTTGATAACCCATGCCTGTGAACATTCAAGAGGCATTTAGATAATGCCCTCAATAAGATGCTTTAAATTTTGGTTAGCCCTGAAGTAGTCAGGCAGTTGGACTCAATCTTTGTAGGTCTCTTCCAATTGAACTAATCTATTTTATTCTATTCTAAACTCTGTGCTTGTAGTTCTACATGACAGAATCTTAACCTTTTACAGACTCCAGGCAGTCCTTAAAAAAATGATTTAACCAAAAGTATTGAGCAAATACTTCTTTCATTAGGCACTGGTAATTGCATTTTCTTACTTTCATATATACTTGCTGTACATGAATTCTCCTGTTTTATATCCTAAGCAGTTTACAGGAAGTTAAAAACGGTATTTTGTACGGCTTACATTTTCTTTAATTTTGTATACTTTTTTCATTTTTCTTGGTATCTGGTGAGGTGTCCGGAAACAAAATGTTGCAAGTTTGATGTTCGTATAATTAGTACATCATGTACATCATCGTTGCTAGTCTCAACAGTAGAGATGCACTTGAGAGTTGTGATAAGTTTGGGCTGGTGTTGTTTTGCTTCCCTAACAAAACAGTGAAAATACGTCTTACCGCTATGGTCATTGCAGTGTATACATTATTCCAGAAAACTTGATATGATGAACTTTCAAATTCTTTTTTGGGGTAAAGACTGTCAGAACTTTCAGTTAAAGATTTTGACCCACTTACACGCCCCCACCTAACCTTATTCTCCAGCTCACTAATTACCATGGGAAAAGCATTCACAACATCCATCAACCCTTCTCCATAATAATAACAACAATAACAACAATAATTATTATTATTTATAAAGAAGTATTGCTTAAGTTGGTTTCTTAGCAATAGCTATACCTACACAGCATGGTGGAGCACAGGAGAGCACTGTTGGTCTCCCTCTGGACATGCTACTCTGACTCACATTATAGTGTGAAAGAGCCCAGATACACAGCCATAGCTTTGAATCTGAGCTCTCAGTCCCATTTCTCTCACTTTTTTGAGGTGTCTTGTGTTTTTGAGTGTTTTTATACTTCCCGTTTAGCTTCATTGAAAAAATAATATTCTCATTAAATTTTCATATATGAGTTGGCATTATTGGAGAGATGTACCAGAAAAAAAAAATGTGAAAAAATCGATAGCAATGGTAGGGTTACATTTTGAAAGATTCTTTAACATATCCTTATTGGTAGTATTCAACACCAATTGCCAGGGGAACAAAATAGAAATAAATGCTTCTGAACCATAGAGAGAACAAAGGGTAGACTTTTAAAAGTATTCAATACTTTAAAATTGTATTTAGTCTAGTGGGATTTTTCAACACTGAAACATATAATTCCCAGTTGTCCAAATGTATTTGAAAATCCTTCCAGGGGTCCAGAACTAAATACTTGGATGGCTTTAATAGCTCAGTCTCAAAACTACAAAATTCAGCATACTGGAAGAAAAAAAATGATTAGAAACATATTGCGGTGCACTTTTCATCTGACAAGAAAAGTGGTTAAAATATCTCAAAAAGATGCAGATGTCAAACATTAATCATAACCAATACATACTGCTATGGTCCAGTAACTGTTGGTACTTAATTTCAACAAAATCACAATTCTCTCTCAACCTTTTCTATGTGGCTGTGTAAACATGACAGCAACTTTAAATCTTATTGACAGTGACTTCCATACCTGTCAGTGGGCAGTCAGCTGCAGTTCAAACAGTGCTGCAGAGAAAAGCACTTCCTAATTCCCACCCTGAGCAAAAAACTCAACAATGTACTTTGGGACACGGTTGAATGCTAAGTCAAAAATGTCACTGCTTTACAAGCAATTAATCAATTAAAAGTTATGGCTATGAAGTAGTGAACAAAGGTTAATTAGAACAAGAAAATCAACTGCATTTTGAAGCAGGACAGAGTACTTTTTCAGCTACCTTCAAAGATAATTAAATCAAATGTAAAAATCACAAGTTTAAGCAAGGAATATCTTCAGCAGTAATCCCAGATTATCACAACAGTTAGAAATATAATAGACAAAGAAGTACTTGCATATATGTTATCCATACTTGCCTACATACATAAAAATTATTACCTCAAAGCCCTGTTAACAAACTGAATTTCAACCATGATCTTCATTGTCATTACACTAGGCGGATTAATCTGAGAAGTCTGAAAAGAGTCAAAAAAGTAGAAATAAATGCTGCATAGATTCATCAGTGATCCTATCAAGTTCTGTTCCTTGAATTATTTTGAATACCTTACACTGTTTCACTGAGTACAATCACAGTTTTATTATTTCTTAGATTTTGTATTTTCCCTTTAATAAAATTCTGTTGATTCTAGTCATTCCAAATAAAAACACACACAATAATGGGTATGAACGGAAGGACTAGAAGGACTTCTGTATTTCAAAAAACACAGAACTTTCCCTGTAGGCAGAGAAGATTTTGTGATATAAGATTTCATTAAAATTTTTGACTGTCTTTTAAAATGCTCTAAACAGTACATTTCTTTTTTAAGCATGAATTCTCTTTCCAAATGCTTTGTTTTATTTTTATATTTTTAATATTTATCCATGTGAATATTAAGAAAGATCAAACTGAAGTTGTACTGGGTCTGTTTGTCTTTTACTATCTCAACTGTGCTGCATTTTAATATTTGTCCATCCCCACAGATCAATTTTAGCCACTGCAAGCATAAATGCCTACAGGCTTCTCTTTTAGAGAAGTTCTGTTGAAAAATTTGGCATATTTCTAATTATATTTCAATCCTATGGAGAGAATCCCTGTATTGTAACTGCAGACTGGCATTACTGTCTGGGGTTTCTTGAACTAAATAAAGAAAGCATTAGCAATTTGATTAGTAGAACCTGATTGCTTTCCCTGAATATTACAGTATGTTAAATGAGAAGCTGCATAAAACAAATAAATGAAGCAGGTGCATGTCAGATTCTCATTTGGAAGACTGCCAGCTGATCAACTCCACCAAGGTTTTATTATCTAACCAGAAACACATTTTGTTGATGCTTAGATTTTTCCCTCAAGAATAACTTCTGCCAACACTGGCAACAGCTCAATGAACAAAATGCTGTAACTACTGAAGATTCAGGTGAATGCTCTGTAGCAAACATTGTACCAACAGGCTCTTACCCCTCTGTATGTGCATATAGACACACACAGACTAGTATGCAAATATATCGCAATCTTTATGCCAACTTGAAAGCCACAAAAAATGACAGATGTCAAAAAGAGGGACCATGTTTTTCCATGGCCTTTGCGATACACATTAAAACAATGATTGAACAGACAATCTTATACTCAGTAATTTGGTAAGCATATTTTCCAGCTGGATAGCTTCCTTTGGACCCTAGTAAACAGCTGGAGGGGATGCATAAAGTATTTGGTAATATTTTCTACTTGGCTTTTCTTCTCCTTTCAACAAACTTCTAAATGGCTTGCAATGGTGTACCATGACCGTAATCTCTCACATTTATGCCCTGTGAGTCATTTGCAAGAATGTCAGACAAACTGACCTTCCACACAACCATTCCATGACAAGAATGTTAACATTTTTAATTGCCATTTTAATGCTGTCTCTAGCTTTTGTAGAGCATATGTTGCAGTATTGCCTAAGTCTACACTCGCACTGAATTTCAGCCCTTGAGCAGTGCTATGTCCCCCCCATTCGTTATACGTGAAGATGCAGATCATGCTGCTAACTCAGATGTTCAAGAATTTGCTGTCTTAACAGTTGCTGTGGATTTACAGGGGCATATTTTTTAAGCACCAAAGTTCCTAGCTTCAAGAATACTTAAGTCAGTTCAGATGCTAATGCATTCCTTCCACTTGCTTTATAAAACTTTTAAACATATTTATTGCTCTTCATCCAACTCATAGTTAGCACTTGTAGCACCTAATAGTACCATTCCCTTGTGGAAAGATTCTATGAATACTGCTTAAGCATATTAACTTTGGATAGTTTTTAATATATATCATTAAGAGGAAAATTCCCCAAAACACATTCATGGCAGAAGCCTAAACTGTGCTGTGATTCAACAAGGTACATGCACTTTTGCAAACTATACGTCAAACCTGATAGTTGAACCCATGTGTTTGTTGTTGTTGTTTGTTTTTGTTTTGTTTTGAAGATTGCCTAAAAAGTTTATAAAAGGAAATCCATATGTTTTCAGAGAAATGAAAAATGCTTAGCCCTAAGCATTTTTTTATTGTAGGGGTAATAGTCATAGAAAATAATAGAAAACATAGTTGGAAGAGACTTCAAGCAATCCTCTACTCTCAGACTCTATCACAAGACAGGATTAAAAATATCTAACCTGTTTTTGAAAGATGATTGTATATCTTGTTCATAAAAGCTCCTAGCGATGGAGATTTTGCTGAATTCTATGCAACTTATACTAGACAGTATCTCCCACTGTCCTTACCTTTGGGAAGTTTTTATTAAATGCTTTATATAAACCTCACATTCTACAACAGAAGTACAACTGTCCTTGGGGTGGGTAGAAGTTTCTTGCCTTTATCTTCACAGCTTCTTTTAAGCTTTGAAGACCTATCATGTCTCAAAGTCCCCCCTTCTCTATTCTTAACACTCACAATAATCTTCAATTTATTTTTTTTTTTGCAAGTTATATTTTCCAGACTTTGGATCCTTCCTTCTGTATGTCACTTGATTCTCTGCAGTTGGTGCCTACATTTCTTGAAGTATATGTCCAAAAGTGGCAAAAGGCCTCTCCAACAGAGGCCTCATTAGTGCTGAGTGGAGCAGATGGATTACTTCCTATTTCTGAATAAACTACTGCTTTCTTATCAGGATGAGGACGCCTGTTTGCACAAAGCCAGAACATAACTGATTCATGTTCAGTTTGTGACTCACAAAGGGGAATTTGTAAACCTCCAGATTTATGACAGCAATACTGCTACCTAGCAGGTCATTCTCTTTTATACATTATTTTTTTCCCCTGAGAGTAATACTTTGAATTGTCCTTAATCAACTGTAGCTTTTCATATTAGAGCATTTCTTCAATTTGTCAAGAATGCTTTGCATTGTAATTCTGTCCTACAAAGTGCTTGGGTTCCCCTGCCATTCTGGTACTGTCTGAAAATTCAGTAAGCAATTCTCTATGCCTTCAAAGATGTTAATAATAATATTGAGCACTTAAAATATCTGTGTGATGCAAATTGTTTATATATATATATATTATTTTTTTTTTCCACAAAGACAGGCTATAATCGAAAGGAAGAGTTCTGATCAAATTCAGTCAGGTTTAAGAAGATACTTCACATATTCAGTAAGAATGACTTACTTTCAGGGTAGTAATAAAAATGATGAGACAAGTTCATCCTAAACTCTAAATTTGTGTGATGGTATTTTGATGTTTCCTTATTGATGCAATTATTATGTGAGAAAAAATCTAAAGGTATGGCAAATCACATAGTACTGTTTGAAAATGCCATCACAGTGAGCTATGTAAGACCTAATTCAGGTTCTGGTTCATCCATCTGAGAATAAATGTCTTCTATCATGCACCATATTTCTTCCTCCAACTTTTATTACGTAAACTGCCTTAGACACAGTGCTAATCCCAAATCCCACCTATAACAATAGATTAGGGAATTACACAGCCAATTAGCTCCTATACACAGCACGATCTGATTCTTCCTCTATGCAATTAACTAATACAGTCCATTACAAAGATACATTAACATTATTCAGGAATTTTAAAAAAGTCATCATAAGCTACTCTGATTAAAATTCTTAAAAACTAACATTTTCAAAGGCTTGGAAATTAATACAGTATTCTATCTGTATATAATCATAGCTTTTAAACACAAAAACCTACTTGTGAGGAGCTCTTCAAAGATAATATTCCAAAAAGGTCCACAATCTTACTGACAGCATATGGAATGAAATTAAATAAAATAAGAACATAAGACCAGCTGTGCTGGGTCAGAACAAAGCTCCATATAGCCTATATTCGTTTTCTGACAGTAGCCAAAAATGGATTATCAGGACAGGAAAGTATGTAGTGATATTTTGTTCAAATTATTTAATCCTTTAGCAATACAGTTCTCAGGAAAATCTTGAGGCAGAGGTTGTGTCTTTTTGTCTCTCAACAGATTTTCCTCTATGAACTTGACTATCACCATCTCTTTCTATAATGATACTCTAAAGAACAAAATACAAAGCACTCACATTTAAGTATTTATTCTGCCTCACATTCCAATTGTATCTCAAGCTGAACCATTTCCTACATCCTTTGGATTCCAGTCACAAGAATAGAAAGATGGAAAGACAAAAAAGTAAATGAATTAGATTCCCAGAAATATCTTTCTTCACTTTTATGCCACCTCTATCTAGCAAAATAAAAGACACACTATCTTAAAAATCTGACAACAGAAGTTCCAAAGGGTTTTAGACAAAATCCATGTCCTAGAGATGGTATACTCTTACTCCTTAGGCCAGGCCCTTTTCTGAGCATGCATGTAAGGGCCAGCTGCATCATTTTCTTCACTGAGATCTGATTGTATACTCTGTAAGAAAGAAACACTGTGAATTGCATTTGGATGAAACTGATATTAGCAATGGAAGAGTGGGTCGTCTTATCTATCACCTGGCTCCATAGGACTGCTCTTTTCCATACAGCGTGTCCTCCTGTCATTTGCCACTACAGTCTTAACTGATGGGACAACTCAAACATCTGCAAACAGTGACAGGAGAACATAACCTATTTTAACATAACCTTACCAGAAGGTGCTTTTTTTTTTTTTTTTTCTTTTTTTTTCTGGTTTGCAGAATTCCATTTTCGCATTTGTGTACTGATGATCCTCACTGCCAACTATGCCGCAGCTCTACAAGCAGTCTGTTTAAATCAAGAGTCACCATCAGAAATGCAAGCAACGGTGCCATACCAAAGACATCCCTGAGAAGGGAGACTTACTTTTGAGCTTGTTTATATGAGGTTTACTCTGGGCTGAGGGAAGAAATCCTATCATTTCCTCACTTCTAAAGCACTAAATTAATAAGAGAAGCTGTTACAGAGACAATATCCTGGGATGTCCCTCTGAAAGCTGCCCTAGAAAACTAATCCCAGCAGCCTGAACTGCTGAAACAGCAGAGTCAGATAGCAGAGACGTGACTTTGTCGCGTCATTTGCTATCTGGCAGTCTTTTTAAAAATACAAGAAATGCAGTCAATACTGGCTGCTAACATTTTCACAAGGTAACAGTGCTGTAGCACCTTTACATAGAAAGTATTTGCCCTGCATCCTCTCACCCCTCTATGCGTGTTGAAAGGAGTCACCTGAACATTCTGCACTTGAGACCAGGCAAGATGCTTTCATTTTACAATGAAGCCTAATTTAAAGAATATGATGGCACAAATTAAACCTTCAAAAAGAAGGGATAGAGAGGTAGACGCATGCAGCAAGTATATAACTCAAGGTGAGCCTCACCTGGTGTATGCTTCCTAGTAGAAAAAAGTGAAATAAAAGCCCTGTATTTTTTCACGTTACAGATTCATCAGTTATTGGAGTTGTGGCTCTAACCAGGTTCAGCACACAACACACAGACAGGTCTCCCCTCAAAAAAAACAGACAGCACGCTCTTGCCATTCAAGAGCTCCTCATGGATGCAGGTACCACATCTGCAAAACCAGTGGTCTGCCAGCATTTTTATATATATTTTTTTTTTCATCAGACGAAAGATAAGATGAGGCAGGACATAGAGAGAGAACTCATGAGGAAGTTAGGAAAAGATCTGTAACAAAGGATAACTAGCTGTGGGTCTCGGATTTCCCTGTTATAATCTTCATATGACTTCAGGGCCGTGACCACACCTGAGAATTACATTCCTCATTTTTCTGCACTCAGAAGAGGGAAAGAAAACATAGGGAAAGAAAATCTCTACTATACATTAGAATTATTATAAAGTGACTTTAAAAAGCTTAACACTATATCAGGACAGATAATTGCTAAGAGGTTTTCTGAAACCAGACTTCTCAAACTTCTGGGAAGAAAAATCCTACTGAGAGCTAATTTCATTTGGTTTAAGAAATACAGGTTGGTAGTTCTGGAACAGAAGATTTCATTTTTTTCCCACAGTCTCCAGCCACCATACACCAATTACATTTTGCAGTATTGGTTTTGATGCTACTCAGCACAGGAACACTGTTTTTCTAGGAAAGTCCTGAGCATAAGATACTCAAAGAATCAGAAGCACAAACATTGAGGACCCTGAGGAGTGACTCCCTACCTAATTTTGATTTGAAGAGAAGGTATGTAAGGTTCAGCTCAGTTTGTTTAAAATAACTCTCTTGGGTCAAGACAAAGACTAGCAAATCTTCTCATGCTCTAAAATAGTTGAATAGAAAGGGGTCTTTAAAAAATACACAAAAAAACAAACAATAAATATTTTTACTTGGTGGAATATACAGAAGCATTTAGAAAAAAAAATAAAAATCTCCTACCAGTACAGTACACCGAATCAACTCAAGCTGTCTAAAGAACATTAATGGTGAGTGCAGCTCCCTACTGACCCAGGACATTAGCACACCCTCCGCTCAATGGAGATGTATTTGGGCAAAGCCTAGTAGACCTACGAGGTATTATATAGATGAGATATTCTAAACTCCTGAACAATGAAATATGTTACAATGAAATACAGTTGATGTCACAAGAGCTGTACCCATTTGTCCAAATGACACACCATTTCTTTTCCTGATGTTACAACTGACTGAATAAGAAAACTGCCAACATAAAATAGTAAACCATTCAGTAGGATATCTAAACTAAAGGGCGGTCTGTATCACATGCTATTGCATTTTACACATTCAAAGAGAATACAAAAAAAAAAAAACAAAAGTCAACTCATTATACAAGCAAGATACTGTTACTGAGTAACATCTGTGTGCTGCCACAAATTTGACTGCTTCCAAATGCTTAAGGCAATGGAAGTGAACACTAAGGGTGACTGCAAACCATATGATGCATCATAGTAAACTACTATGGAATGACATGCTATTGCAATCAGAGTAGCAGGTAATGTGGATATGAAGTGCATACTGAAACACAAGTCACATGCTTTTGATGTGACTCCTGACAGGCCAGGCTAAGCAAAACCAATATATAATTCTGACCTTCCTGAAATCTAAAGGATCCATGATTCATTTCCAACAAAAAACATTACTGTTTGGCTTAAGGACACACAAACTTTTACATGCACAAAAATTAAAAGAATAATTTAAAGGATAAAAAAATCAAAGAGCTAAGAGACAAAAGTGGAAAAAGAATACAAAAATGAGATAAACTCTAGTTATCTATTACAAAAATACAGTAATGATTAAAAAAAGTCTTTTCACTGACATTTTCCTTTAATATTCGTCCTAACAGTTTCCTGATTATGGCTCTACATTAGTATGTTAATACATGGGTTGCAACTTTGTAATGGCTGTTGTACTTTATCTGTGTTTCAGTGTTATTTCAAACATTTTTTATGCAAATGAAAAGTAAACATTTTCCACGTGGCTCTGAGGGACAATGAAATCAAGCCAGCCCTGATAACGCACCGCAAGTCATTGACTACAAGCAGGCTTGAGTCTTCGGAAGTTGGCCTGGTTTTCAGATGCCGAACTAGAATTAGGCACCATCTCCTCCCGCCACCCCCCCCTCCCCCCCCCGTTCACTCCCTTCCATCCTCCCAAAACAGAAGAAAGCATAACCTGCATTTTTCAGTTGTTCCATGTGGTATACGTCACATTGACTTTGTCACCTGAAACATCGGATTCTGTTAGAACATTGGTTTTGTGCTGTCTCTTAAAGGATACTTCTGTCTGCTGAATTAAAAATATATTTGCCTACATGAAGAAGAGCAAAACTCGGGCAGCCCAGCATCTCCTCTTACCTTTTCTATTTGCAATAGTGACCATATAGACAAAAACTATTTTGCATAACCAAACTCATTATGCTTAGGAAGGAAGGAACCAGGTAGGCTCCATTTCATTTAAAGATTTCAAATTCAGGCACTTAGAAAGGGTGTTTTCCAAATTTGGCTTATTGCCTTATTTCCACAGTGCATTCATGATGCATGGTTTCATTCGGGATTTTAACCAGAGCCTGAGAAGAGTAGGCAAAAGTGTGTTGTAGTGAGCTAAGACAAGAGATCTATTGAAGGCAACCTTTAAGCATACATTTATTAGGTAATAAAAATTTCAGTGGAGGGGAAAAAAATCTTTATATAGATTACAAGAAAATCCATTACCCAGGAAACAAACAGGTTTATGAAGATGAGGAGGACTACTATGATAATCATGGGAGAAGAGCTTGCCAATACAGATAACTGGCAAACAGGACAGAGTGGTTATGTTCTTACATGAATTGAACAGGAAAGATGTTCCTAAGCTTTATAAATCAGCTGAAGTAGATTGGAAATGGGATAAAATTCTAAACGTGGGGTTGCCTACTCTTTATCTTGCAAAGTAGATATATTAACCCATGAATCCAAAGAGAGCAATACAAATCTCTGACTGCTCTGTAGTTCTCATTTTCTCTGAGATGCTAAGATATTTTCACATATGAGGGAGTTGCACATAAAAACTGTGAGCACCATAAATGTAAGAGCCTGGCCAGGTTGCAGACTTAGTTTATTTAATCCATGAGCAAAGAAATGACAAGCCACACTCCTCCTCCTCCTTTAGCTGGACCATAGGCAAGGCAGAATGAAAGTAGTCACGTGTACAACTGAGAGAATGAAAAGGTAATAGGGCATTCACTGTATTAGAGACAGACATCCCTATCCTAAAAAATTAAAATCTGATATACATTTTAACATCAAACTGAAATCTCCCAAGTCACTCCTGTCCCAGTTCTCACAGATGCTACATCATGTAAGCCATTTCATAAGCTTCTGTAAGCTTTTCTTAAAATAGAGAACTCTGCCATGTTTGTTTATCTAGATGTTAAAACTTCTAAGTTACATAAATCCTGCCATGATTACTTATTTGCCCTGTGCAATCTTGGGAATGAGAGATGTTAATTGCAGTGACTGAGACAAGCAGTGCAGCTATTTTAAAAACTACATTCCACAGACTGGGCTGTGCCACAGAAAATTGCTTGATGATAAAAGAACTGGATAAATATATATACAAACACGTTATCATGATTCCAGCCTACAATTTTGGAAACTCGAGTTAGTGGCTTTCCAACAAATATCTGCTTACTTAGAATAGATTCCCTTCTACAGTTTGGAGAGAGGTGGCTTGTGAGGTCCAAAGGGTTGGGAAATGCCAGTGACTATGAACGTACAGACATCTTTTAAACATTCCCCAAATATTCCTTTTCTGTGTATTCAAACATAAAACTCTCCGTCTCAGGGATGTCAATACTTAGAAGACTAGACTTGAAGTACAGACAAGAACTCTGGCCTATGATATGGGCAAAACTGCTGCTTTTATGTTGCTGTGAATGCCCTGGGAGCACTTCGACCAGAGCATCCAATTCTGCATTGAAAGAAAATCCTCCAGCCTTGGGATGAATCCTGCCGGCATCTTCAGAAGAAAATCTCTGGTACATCTCATGGTTTCAAATGTTTTTCAGGACACACTGTTCACAGGTGATTGGTCTCTGACCTTCAGTTGGCCCACCTATTTTATACAGATTACGCTACACTGGTAAAAGCCATCTCTGCAGTGTCACCAGGTCATTCAGAGACTGGTCAAACCATCATATGGATATTTCGTGGAAGATCCTGGGAACATTCTTGAATTCAAGACCTATTAGGACTCTGAATGATCCTGGTATCATTCTAGAAAGCGTAGGCATATCACTGAATAGCCAGGATTTCCACAGTGAACATGAGGGTCCCTCACCATGCTGACTGTATGTGAAAATCAGAAGTCTAACCTCTCTCAAGAAAAATTGCTTTTCTTAATAGGTGGAAAAACATATTATGCTACAGATATCATGACAAAGTCCCTTCAGATAATTTATACAGGCACATTCTATGTACTTTCTTGATGCAGATTCAATGTATTGTTTCATGTGGTTCCAGATACAAGCAACTATGCACAGATACTTACTATCTCAAAGACAAATATGTTCTCATCTTTAGACATATGATACCTGCATTACTTCATGATCTTCTCATTCCAAATTCATGCTACTATACTGAAATATTTCCTTTCAGAATTTCAATAAGGTACTCATAGTAGCCATTATCTGTTTCATCACAAGACACACCCCAGAATATTTCAGCCTACTATTTTCTGGTGTACCCACAACAAATTATAAAAGTGGCAACTAAAATTCTAGAAATATTAAATAACACTGCTACCTTTACACTAATAAGTAGCTCTGAAGACTGCAGCTGAAGAACTCACATGCTGAAGATTAAACTCAGTACAAATGAAGTTTGTCCCAAAATTTTGAGTGAGAGTAACCAGAAGATCTTTAAAGTATGACAAACTACATGCAAAATTAACATTTCATATTGTATCAGCTTTTCATAACCTATTGATTTATTTGAAACTTTTAAGTCTAAGACAATAACAATATCAGGTCAACTGCTAGAATGAAAACCAGGGACCAGGGTACAGCAGAGCAAGATTAACATACCCACAAATGAATAACAGGGGAAGGCTCTTGGCAAAGCTATTCATGCAAAATGTTTCAGGCTCCATGACCAAAGTTTTCTCATTAGAAAAGAAGGAAATAAAGAGTGTCCTAAGAATTAATTGGCCCTACCAGAATCCCATAGTTCATCCTTTTCTTGTTTTCCTTGCTTCACTTGTGCACAGATGACTTCATGCTCTGGCTGAGAACCAAGCAAAAGAGGTACGTTCCCTTCTTCAATTTTCACTCATTGTACCACACTCACATTGGCGTACACTTGAAGGAGGATCTGAATAGCCAAATGCAATAGGATCTAACTTTCTGACACTGAACCTTATCCGTGTTGTGCATCCATCCCTAACAAAGAAGCCAAGAAAACATCCTTAATTTCCAAAGAGAACTGGCTTTTGTAAATATATTTTCCTTGTGATGTCTAGCGTGCACGTTTATGACCAAATACATGTTACTATTAATTTCCATATTTAAGTTGTTCCCCATCTTCTTATAGAAGAGTATGCTTTTGTTGCTTAGAGCAAAAACCATAAAAATATATAATGCTTTTTTAAGTGAAGAGTGGTAGTGGCACACTGGAAATCAATTACCAGATACAAACCATCCAGGAAGCAGACGCTAGGCAGAATGTACAATTATAGAAGTAGCGAGGTCAACAACTTTTCCTGAATAGGAATGTGCAACCCCAAGCATTTTGAAATCATTCTGAAGCAATAATGCCATTTAACAATTGAGACAAACTCACCCAGCCCAACCAGACTGGGTTGATAACGTCAACAATGAAAAGAAGCAAATTCGGAGCTGCTACACCAAGAATTCAAAACCTTTAGTCTTTTCTACCAATACTATCAGCAAGTCTATGAATATTAGATAAAAAATTCTATTTTGCAAATATAAATCGACCCTTCCTAAGCATGAACTTACTACGAACAACATACCCAAATGTAAAGAAAGAATAACATACATAAACACATTGTTTGCATTTTTATATAACTCCATATAGCAATAAAAAGGAAAAAGCACATCATCTACTGAAACTGAATGTCCACCTTCCATCTATTCATATTGGTTCTTATTCTCCATTGTGGGAACTCTATCGTGTTTTATAAAGAGGCATCATAACTCTGGAGTTTTTATGATTAGTAATGGGTTTGCTTATAGGAGGCAGGACAGAGAAATGAAAAGCAAGGAGCAGGGACTAAATCTGTGTTAGAAGATCTGCTCCTCTGTGAGACATTCTTTTCTTAGGCTTTGGTCAGTACAGATATGGTAGTTTGTTGCCAAAACCCTGAGCATACTATGAGTGCTTCTTTCCAGACTTTTGTTACAGCGTAGTTCTGCCAAGCATGCAAAATAAAAACACAACAGCAACAACAAAAACCTATAAGAACAATACAAATCAGACAATACCCTCTAGGTTTCTTTTTGTTTCTATGCATAACAAGAAACTTTTGGTTTCTGAGAATATATGGAATTCTTTCTTTTTTTTTGTTTCTACCCAACATATTTATACAGAAATATATTCATCATAACACCAGAAAACTGATGTACTTTTACAATCATGTTCTAGCATTCAAAAACATCTAAATTCAGCAACATTAGTGAGAACAGGAGACTTGCAAACACCTTCACACCTGGAAGTTTTGATTAAAATCACTGTCCCTCCGGAAGGTACAGAAGGTTTAGCTGACTCAATTAATAGTTTATTCAAATGGGAAAAAAGTGAGTCAAAGAACAAGTCTGACAAGGTTGTTTTTCTAATTTCTAATCATTCAGTTAAAAAAAGGAGGTACAGAGGATCAGATCTGCTAGCCCAGACAAGAACAATTCAGCATTTTAACTGTGTAATATAACTCCTGCACAGCAAATCAATCTTTGCAGAAATTTGTTAAGTTTTATTATATTTAATTCTATGTATGTATGTATCTAAACTTTTGTAACTAATGAAACAAAGCACAAAGTAATTCCTTAAGTCCATCTTAATTTTCTTTCAAATTCTAATAAAAAGGTAATTACAGAAGACTTTCACCAACAGCAAACTGCAGAACTGCAGAAAATTAAAACACATACATAAAGGCAGAATTGCTTAAGGAGATAAAAACAGAAGCAGTGCAGTCTTTTATGCAAGGAAAAAAAAAAGGAAAAAAAAAAAAGCTGTGTCATTTAAATATAACAATCAATTGTAAATTTATGTATCTGGGAGGTTTTAACCAGTGAAAACCAAAAATTGCTACAGAAAAGGAATGGTTCAAGACAAAGGTCAAACACACTGTTAAAAATCAAACAAATACAACATTACTGCTGTAAAACATGATTGGATTTGTTGATTTGAACAAGTCCTCCTTAAACAGCTTTATATATAAAGCTGCTTTTAATAGACAATTAGCAGACAATTGTGCACTCAAAAATTAATACAAGCTTCTGTATATAAGAAAAGACAAATGCGTGAATGCTGTAACACAATATTTAAACTTTAATTCCCCAAAGCAAGACAATGACGTGAAGATTGAATGCATTATGTTGAAAGTACTGATGCATACAACAGAGATTTATAATACTCTTGAACTGTATGAAAACAGTTATTTCCTCAAAGAGCAGAACTAACCCTTTATTTTCTTTCAAGTGAAAATCCCACCTTATAAAATCAGAGCATCTTCAACTCCATAGACAGCATATTTGAGCTCACGGATACACTCTCATACCACTTAGCAGCAACTTATTTTTAATCTTGGCTATAAAGACAATTTTTAAAACAAAAATTAGTGCCTTAATTTAGACTACTAAATGAAGCCAAACATAGCAATAGCTAGATTTTTAAGGTGCTGAGTACTCAAAAGAAGAGATTAAGATGGAAGAAGCTGGGCTGACCTGCACAGGTCAGACACCTGCACGTTCCTACTACTTTGTCACAGAGCCCTCTCACCATGAGAGCAGTCCACACACATACAGAGGCACATTGCAGCTTGATAATGACAGAAGAAGCGTTAAGCAGCATCTCCTGTGCTGCTTTGTGCGGTGACTCCCAATTCATCACCCACTTGCTTCAGCAGCTGTAGAGCAAGGTGAGCTCAGCTGTTGGAAACCAGCGAGCTCCACAGCATCAGCGGCTGCTTGCGGTGCCGGCAGGTGCCACTCGCACCGAAAGGCTGCGGTGCAGCAGGGGGAGAGCCCGCCGCCCCCGGGAGCTGCCCCTGCGCTGGGGAAGGATTTAGCCCTGACCCTCTTCGCACCTTCACTGACCTTGCACACACCGATGACAACAATCAGCAGATTAAAACTGTCAGACGCCCTGCTTCTATCTTCCAAAGATACTCGGTCTAAGTATAATTCATGGTCAATGTTTATACAAGAAGCATTGACAAATCTCAGTAATTATTAGATCAGTAGCTAGACATAGGATATAAAAGACCCTATGCATTTAAACAGCGCCCTGACATCACAGCGATTAGGTTAGCGATTCATGTCAGTTTAGGCTTTTAGAAGATTCCCACAACACATCAGAAGTGAGGGGGTGTTGTTTTTTGTTTCTTTATTTTAAAATAAAATCTTTTCATGTAAAAATGCTTTCAGCTACCAGAATTGCTGCTGGATTTTATCTTTTTTTTTTTTTTTTTTTTGGTTGAAGACTGAACATGTGCTGTACACTGTGCAGAAAAAAACTTTGAGTTTAATCAAGAAAACTAATATTTTGAAGATATTATTTAATTCTGTGAATTTTTTGAATTTCTAGTACATGACAGCAGAACCAAGCAATACTCATTCTTTCCATGAACCTCTAAGAAAAAACAAAACAAACAAACAAAAACAAACATGCTATATCCATTGTTTCTGATGATTTTAGCAAGCCAAAAGTGGCTTAAGGCTTGATTCTCTTTTTCAAATACGTGGGTGTATGTTGCTGAACATCTTGTAAAAACAGCTACTAACCACGAACACAATGTAATTATGCCCACAAACAATTTTAAAAGACATATAAGAAAGCACATTCAAAGGCCCACTAGACAAACTCCACCATTTTGCAATTCACTACAAGAACCCAAGAAACCTTCCAACTCTGATGACAAAGATAACCCAAACTGATATATATTTGCATTTAAATTTAACAAAGTTGTTTGCTAGGTATGTGGCTGTCATGTAGACATATTCATTTCAGCTCCAAGCTCATGCAAGACAGACTGACAAAGCTCAGAAGGCTGCCAAATTTTGTGCAGATTGTGAACACTATCACCAGAATTGACTGTTTTAATTAGAATAGTACAAAATACAACCACTATTAAAAAGTTGAAATCACCGACATTTTCTAAAGATTTTTAGGGTATTCAACAGGATCATAGAATGGTTTGGGTTGGAAGTGGCCTTAAAGCCCATCTAATTCCAACTCCTTGCTATGCACAGTGGTTGTGTCCCTACCCCTCCCACCAGACCAGGTTGCTCACAGCCCCGTCCAACCTGGCCTTGAACACTTCCAGGGATGGGACATTAACAGCTTCTCTGGGCAGCCTGTGCCAGCGTCTAACCATTCATACCTGATATTGCCTGGCTTTTGTACCCCTATACACAAAGATGGCACAAGCTCCATCTGTATGTTCTGCCCAAGTTTCCTGCTGCTAAAGCACTTTAACTCCCCAAACAGACTTAAGACAGTGTAAAGCAGGAAACCACACGGTAGGTGCCTCTGGTTGTGCTCTGAGCTGCAATGCAGTAGCTCCTGCAAACACACAGGAGGGCGTATACCAACCCTTTGGAGCAAGTCTGCCAGGTCAGGTCGTAAAGCTTGTTTTGGAGAGGTAGCAATGGGGTCAGCTTTCACTTGTATTCAGACAGCAGGCAGCACCAAGCAGCAAGCCAAGATCTTTCTACAATTCTCCACTCAAAGAAAGGCTCGGAAGCGTTTATTCTTTGTCTCCCTCTCTCTGCTTCCCTAAGAGATCCATTCCCTGTTGAGGACCCTCTCCTTCATTCTGTGTGCAACAGCTTCCCTTTGGGCAAAGAGGCAGCATGAGGTGTTCTGCAGCAATGCTTTCACCTCATGTTGCCTAAATGCAATGATGTGAGAACTATGCTGGTCTAACAGCAGCCTGTCAATTAAAATGGCTGTACCATTCTCCTTTCTTCTATCTCCTGCTCCTGGCTGTGTATTCCTGCCCCCTTCCCTGTGCTGACACTCATTTTACCTCTCTTTGTGTCAGTGAGCACGCAGAAAACCACTTGACAGGTTAGTGAACTAAATGGACTCAACAAGAGGCCTGATGTGCGCCAGAAATGGTGCAAAGGAGAGGATGTGTATGGGAGGAGGGGATACACCCTGAGGCTGAAAGCCTCTCTGGTTAGTCAAGCACCCAACAGGGACTAGTGCTATTTAAAATCCATTGAGGTTATGCATTAAAGTGCAAAGATTTAAATCTAAATGGTATTGCTTTGAATCACATACTCATTTCAGAGCTAACGGAACCTGCTTTTGGTTTATTTTTGCACTCGTTTATGACTTCAGGTTAGGCTGCAGACTTGCTTCTCACTTCACGCAGCTTTCCATTTTTTTTACATGGAATTACTTGGAGTAACTGAGAGCTACTTCCGATCTGTCCCTGCAAAAGCCACAGAAGAACAGGATGCCTTGAGTGCTTCATGGCAGTAACTATGCTTCACAAATGGGTTTAAATACAATCAATATAAAGAACTGCAGATCCTCACTGGAGCTTTTCCTTAGCTCTACAGAATTTGTACTTTACAAACATTAATTGAACTAGAAAAATTACATAAGTTTAATATAGGCTGCTTCTCCACTGACTAATTTTGTGAAGTAATTTATGTCTGCTCCAAATGGGTTCAGAATACTACCGTCCTCATGGGGTACTGATTTATGAAGTGTTAGCACACAGGTGAATATATGTACTGCAAGAAGTTGCAGATTCAGACCCTTTCTTTCCCTTTGCTACTATTCAATTATGAGTGAAGTGGAGGCAAAGAGTTTAAATAAACCTAGTCAAGTATACATTGCCAAAGAGCCCTAGGGAATTCAAGAACTTAGTAAAACTTTCCCTGTACTTGGGCTTTGTTACTTTTTAAATTTGAGTACATCCCAAATCATGTAACCTTGTAGACACTCATTTTAACTCTACACTTTTCATTATTAGATCATTTCCTTTCAATATTGCAATTTTGCCTTTTTTTTTTTTTCTTCCTACGAAGGAAATGCTTGCTAACACCCTTCTGAAGCCAGGTTCACAGTCTAGGGTTATGCAGTCACCCTTAGTGTAAGCAATATTTCCCTTTCTTGTTTTTCACCCTTGAATGGATAACATAGCTTAGAATAGAATTCGGTAAGAAATAAAGCTGTTAAACAGACTAAAGACAACTTTTGGATTGCTTAGTTACTGTTAGTCTCCAAATTAATGAAACTGCTGCCTTATCCTTTTGAAATAATAGGATATGCACCAGTGCTCTGCTATGCTAATAAGCAAATTTTACAGTCATTTGTCCTATAAATAACCAGTAATGGATATCTCAAACTTTCAGTAAGATCTTCATATATATCAAAATAATCCAATGTGAAAACCTTTAAAAGAGAACGTTTTTTAATAAAAAATAAATAAAAAATTGAACATGACAACACAGGCAATATGATTGCATGCTTTATTCTTGCAAGATAAAAGGTTTGCAATTTAGATGATTTGTCTTTAAAATGTTATGGTGAAAAATAAACCTAAATCACATTTTCTTTTAAAGGAATAAATTAATTGTTACCATCAGTATAAAAAATTGTATCAATCAATCCAGATTCTCTATTCCATGGCATTATCTAGGATATAAAGCTGTTTTCATGTTAGCTTGTGATTTTATATTCCAACAAATGCTATTTGGGAAATAAGATTGAAAGATGAAGCATGGAAGAAAATGACATTTTGCGTACCATCTAATTACTAATTATCTGCCAGTGGAACTAATCAAATTGTATAAATTTAGACTGCAGATTCATCAGCCAATTACCTTAGTGAACATGCTATGCCCGTCATCAATGATTCAACCAACAGTCCAAGTATTAAACAACTTACTATGGATATTACAGGTTTCTATTTTATTCAGGCAAACACATCCCTAAGCACAATAATTAAAAGCTGCTGTAAATTATAATATTACTAAAATATTACTATTGTTGTAAACATATTTTAAAAAGTCTCCAGTATTAACCTTGTTACTTAAGCTACATAAGAGGAGCGATTTACAATACTGAATTAAAGCAAATTGAAATTGATATACTATATTCTACAAAATCACACTTTTCATAACCTATACTTACTATGCGGTTGTGCATCAAGTGATGAAATACAACTAGAAACTGGCTTCTAAGTAACTATTCAGGCATTCATTTAGGTACTTAATTTAGATTAAGAAGAAATGATTTGGAAATCCAGTATATTGGCTCTTATCTGTGCATTATTTTTTCTTATATATGAAAAGTCTTGATTAAAGGTAATTACATTTTCACACAACAAAAACTTTAACTAACTCTTCAGAAATTCACTTGAAGAAAAAAAAAATCTGTTAGCAAATGTCCTTCAGAAATAAATCTTAAAAGAAGAAAATTAATGCATTTTCTTTCTATTCATAAAACTACCCAATTATATAAATATATGCAATATATACAATATAATACTTCTTTTGCTGAAAAAGCCACTAACTGAATTACATGTGGATAACTCACAAATTTCTTATTTTATATGGTATCAGGTAGTATACTAAAAGATATATTGGCTTGTGTTTAGTCTTTATTTTAAACAATTTTTTATGTGCCCAGAATTCATTTGAAGATTACTGCTTCCTTAACAGCTTGTTACACCCAAACTGTTTGCTACAAGCATCTTAATCAGGCAGTGGTCATCCAGTTCCCAAATGCACCTGGAAATAACAGTATCTCCAGTAAGCAAGAAAACCTCTATTAAAGCTTAGTCTAATTTTCCCAAAATAAGGAATACGACCAAGGTATCATATTAAAAACAAACAAACAAACAAAAGCAACAAAAAAAAGTTTTTTCCATGGAAAGGCTCACATCAATAACTAACTTCTTCTTTCTTCTTTTATGAAAAAAATATACATTGCTTCTGGTAACAAGTGGTTATCAGAAGCGGTTGTAGATGTGCCTGCCTAGCACACAGTATTGCTCCTGAACTGAAGGTTGCAGACAACCTGTGCTTTCCATACAGCTTAGAGAGAAGGCTTGATGCTGCTAAGACATCAGACAAAATTAACTTGTCTTTCTCTTTACCCGAAAGAAGAACTGAGCTATGGGCCCTGCAGTCTGAATGGGAATGGCATACACATTAAAAGCGAGCTTAGGGAATTCCTTTTCTATTATTACCATGAACATAATATCTCCACATCTCTCTTCTGACAATATTGTCAGTAATAGTTTGTCTAGCTATAATTCCCCCTTTGGGAGCCAAGTACACAAAGAAGACGGCTTTACAATTTAATTAAAGGCAACAACAGAGAAAATATAATAAAGTGAGTTTAAGATTTCACGAGAGTCAGACACAAAGGTAGAGATTATTGAGCATCTCATTGATAATGCACTGAAACAGTTTTATACATTTTGGACACAAAATACTCTAGAGCAGCATTCCCAGAGGTTCATGCTGAAATGCTAAGCTTGGAGGCCATGCGGGTGTCTTCACACTTTTGTACTGTATATATAGAGGAAAAGGAGACAAACATAATGCCTTTACATCTAAAAAGGTGCATAACATTCGTTCTGTTGGTAGATAAGCATTAGTGATATGACAAAAACTTAATATATAAGAAGTTTCAAGAACTTATATCTGCTGAGGATTTTTGAATTTTGGCTGCAATGCCAGCCAAAAGACAAGATTTTTGGTGATAACGAGAGGTGCTTGGTCTTTAACATTTATACGCTTTCTGCTTAACTACAGCTGAGGGACACAAGGATATGCCTACTGTTCTTTTAAAAATAACTCAGGAAACCATTTTTCTGAGACAGGTCCAATCTCTAAGAGCAAGGCTCAGCAACAATACACAAAAAGAGAGAACAGACTTTAAGGATAATCGACAATTTAGGCTAAGGCATTTTACAGGTGAAGGTAGCTCTGTCCTGAAACACAGTTATCACAGTAAAGACATTTTAAATAAAACAAATGAGTGCAGGGTAGAGGAGAGGCTGTACTGTGGGCTTTCTGAAAGGTAAGCAGGTGGTGTGCTCATTTCCCAGGCAGTTACCTTTCCTAGTTCCTCATCCACACAGGTACAGACCCAACAGCCACAACTTGATTGAGAACTCTAGCACAATAAATTTAATCTGTAAAGGATTGGCTGATTTTCAGTTATTCCTCTTCTATCTCCTGATGATCTATTGCTACCTTTGAGCCAAATCTTTATATAATTCTGTTGGTCTTGGAGACAAAAATAAATTGTAACAACAACAAACAAACACAAAAGCAAAGCAAAGCAAAACAAAACTCTTTTTTTTTTTCTCCTTTTAGAGGGAAGAAGTTCAAAGTCTCCTTCCAATCTGGATGATCTTACTATATAGCTCTTCCCGACAGGTGAGTGAAGACTCAGAGTGGGGCCCTCCACTTCCTGTGGTTAAGAACCAGTTCCCTGGGCTGCTGGAGGCTTGTTTCTGCTCTACTGTTTACCAGATGCTTTTGTGAGAAGCCCCTCTGACACACTTGCTGCCATTGCTGAGCTACATGGTGCTGCACGGGAGGTAGCAAACAGGACACAGGACTGCCCAGTCCCAAACCCTGACAGCAAACCCTGTCCTAAACTTGACTGTGTGGATTTGGAGGCATACATCCATGGGATTTGCAGAGCCAAGATTTGGAGGCAAGACATCCATTTCAAGACTGAGCATTTCTACAACAGCTATGTTTTACACTGTTAATAGCAAGATGACAAACAAAGCTACTGTATTTCCCTGCCTTTTATTTCTCATTACAGGTTGCTGCCTTTTTTCTGTATAAGATGCACTCTCACACCAAAAAGTTCGTCAGACATTACCTCAATCACTACCACTATGCCACTGATCACCATGATAACAACTTTAGAGGAAAGCAGCTTCAGGATATAAATTGTGCCTTCCTTTCTGATTTATTTTTTTTTATAATCTGTGGGAATTGTCTGAGATTCCATAAATACGGTAATTAATTAAAAATTATATGATTATATAATTATTTGCCAAATTCAGTATTTTTCACACACCTGTTCTCTTCCAGCTGTGAGATGCAGCAGTTGGCAGCAAATGAAAGTAGAGAAAGGCAAAAAGCCCTCCTGAGTAATAGGAAGAATGTCCATTAGATAAAGGGAAAAAACAAGATGACAAAGGGGAAATAACAGACTAGAAAGTTCAAAAATCCAAATTAGTGTTAACGGTTCAATTTATCTTGCATAATATTACAGTAATTGGATTGTGTCTATCATGCTGCTGTTGTGACACAGTTGGTTTGCTCTCTTTGTTCCTGACAGTTTCCCACAGAGACCACTGTTAGACGGAGATCACTTTTTCAAACTCCAGCATCTCTCTTCTCCTTCCTACCACAGCTGAAACACATACAGGAGGCTACACTTGCAACAACATTCAGAAGTCATATATATCTGTGTGACTTGGATTGCTGCTCTTCACAACAAGACATCAACATTATGTATACAAGATGAAGACGTTCTCATATACTAATACTTTAAGACTAACTTAATGTGGCTTTTAAGAATATCAATGCAAATTTCCTTTCTTCGTCATTCAGTCATCAGTACTGAAAGGTAAAGGAGTAATTTTCGTCAGCCACAGAAGACTGAATATAGGTCATGGTGAGTTCAAAGACAAATAATTTAAGAATCAGAGCCTCAGTGGAATGCATCAGAGGTAACACCAAGTAAATCACTGTGTCAGTATGACTGATTAAATATTAGCAAAGAATGTGAATTGATCTTAAAAGAGAAAAAAATAAGTTTTGTATTTTATTATGCTATAAATATCTTTCCTGCTGTGCTACCATTACATTTTCCTTTTTATTGTATTGACCTATGATAAAAATAAAATGCTTGCCTCAATAAGGTTAAGCAAATTTTAATTTAAAATCCATAAAGGTGAATCTCAAGTAGAAACAATGCACAGCTAACCAACATTGTGTAATTCTAATTCAAAATACTATAGTCTTTCCACATAAATGGAACAGAATAAACCCTGCAATACATCCTAAATATCAAAAATAAGCACTGAATTTCATGTGATTTATGTTCAGGCAAAATGGTCATATTTCAAGTGTAACACTGCAATCCCCCTCTATCTCATTGTCTCGATATTATGGTTCAATGAAACAAAAAAGTTATTAAGGACAAACTGGATATAGCAACTAGGAAATGTTGACAAACAATTAAAAAAAAAAATCTTCCCTGAACACAGATGATGCATAAAAATGTGGTTGATATTTCTGGGTTGTTGTATATTTTTCAAAATTATAAGAAATCCCTTATGGGTTTTAAACCTCAGTAAGGAGGGTCTTTTAATGTTCCTACTTCAAATTGTAAACATATTTGGTTTTATTAGAAACATCATCTTCTGATAGTGGGGGAAAAGAGAAAGCATTCCAAGTTATAACTAAAAGAACATGACGAGTCACTGAAGAAACTGATTAAAGGGAGAAACTGCAATGACAAATATTCAAAACTTCTTTCAGAATTTCTTCTGATATTTGCAAAATAAGATTTTTTTAAACACTGCAGTTGCATGTAAAAGATGTAGACACCTTCTATATTTTCAGAATTTTAAAGGCATATCTTAGATGATTAGGGTTGAAAGCCCAGACCTGCAGTTAGTATGGGGCCCAAAGGGGGCTAAGGATGGTCCCCACTGAGCAATGTTTGGTCTAGGGAAGAGCAGTGGTGCCTTGCCTAAAACTCTTGCCTAAAACTCAGACTGGGGTTTGAGCAAAGCCAGTGCCAGCACTGCAGTGAGTCTCCATTTCAGAGTCTCCAGACTTCTTACCATGTATATGCAGTACCCATCCTGGAACAGACTTGTTCAAACCAATGACTGTATGTTAGGATACTGCAAACATTACTTCACAAGAAGTAGCAGAAAAAGGAAGGCAACACAGCTGCAAAGCATCAAAGTCTGTGGAGAATATTCCAGAAATGATTTCAGATATGTTTCAGATATACTGGGAATGCCGTTGCAGAAGAGAGGGCAAGAGTAAGAAAAAGAATGGTGGATGTCAGACAAACAAACAAACAAACAAACAATGAATGGGACTAATCGACATGTCTGTACAAATAAAAGGACATGTCTGCACCACTAGAGAGCAGAGTGGTTTGCACTCATATCAGAGATGTGAAGGAAGGGAGAGAGGAAAAATAGTGAGAGTAGTAAATGGAGATAGGACTGTTATCAACAAGGTAAAGGAAGAGCAATTCCAGAAGATATTACTGGGACACATTCAGACAATTATTACAGTGATTCAGAGTAGAATGCTTTTCCTCATCTTGCACAATTGATCATAGTAAAAATCCCCCCTCCCCCCCCCCCCTTTTTTTTTTTCTTGAAAGAAGAGACAGGTTGGCTATTTATAAATGATGAGCTGTCCCCTATAAACAAATTGCTTTTTCTTATACAAGCATCTTCATTACCTAGCTAAACAAATAAGTCAAGAGAGATATTATCAGAAAACACCCTTTGTGAATTTCAATAGCTTAGAAAATAAGATATTTAGACAGGCTCCTCCTACAAAAGAGATACTTAAAGATCCACAAATAGCAACCTCATCAGCTATAGAAAGGAGCAGCTTTATTGTCCAAATAAGCATAAACAAGGACTCCTTTCATTCAGCAGCACTGGAGCTGGTAAAGGCATCAAAATTCCTCTCACTCTATGGCCATCTCATGAGGTTTCTCCAGCCTCAGGGCTGCAGAAACTAACTCTGTGCCTGAAGGTAGTGATGCACATTAAAAACATGAGATGAACAGTAAGAGAAATGGAAAGCTTACCTAAGATGCTATTAAAACTATTCTGTAACTCTGCAACTCTGTTATTGGTTTATTTATACGAGCTGACCTGACTGGTTACAGCAAGTCAAATACCCTCTGGACATTCATCAATATGCTCAAGCTGAACTATTAACCTGAGTTATTTGACAATCTCTTGACAAACCAAACTTCTAAAGTTTGTCCAATATACAGTGTTATAGCAATAATTGATCCACAAATTTCACTAAAACTTCACTCAGCGTCAACATACAGACACACTGTGAACACTTGTGGAAAGGCAAGATTACTGCAATGCTAGCTTTTATATTTTCCAATGATTGTACAACACATCGCTATCAGTGAGATAAATCTGAGTGACATTTAGAATCAGATATACAATCAAATTTGATTTTCATGTAAATTATGTTTACCTTTCTCAGTACGTGGTACTTAAAGAAGTAGTTCTAATAAGTACTGAGGTACTTCTAAGTAGCATTTTTCACATACTGCTGACTTAGGTCACATACAAAGACTATGTAGTCCTTGAAATATTTATATTACACTTAAATAAATCATATAACACTGACCTTGGAATGGTATAAAACTCATGTAATCTCTTCTATCAAGTAAAAGATACATTTAGCGATAATATTTGCATAGCGATTATTTCTTCTTGGATAACTATGTATCCTGAGATCTAGGTTTAATTGTACACATTACTTAACTAGCTCCCATAAATGGTATGCAGATATCCTTCTATTTATACTCTTATGTTTATTTTCCTCTGTGCTGTGCTTAATCTCTGCTTCATGTTTTTCTTCTAACTATCCTTTAAAACATAGCAATGCCTGATAGCTTTGTGTCCTGGCAAAAAACAAAACAAAACCAGACAAACAAAAGCCCAAACCACACACATACACACACACACCAATCCTAAATGTATACAAAGGAATATTTTTATTTAACCATAAAATGATGCCAGAAGCCCAACAGGGACTGAACACCATGTTGGAACAAAAATAGTCCAGAGATACACTTTCAAAGTTGAGCACCTGCTGTAAAATAACCATCTGTGTTTAACTGTAATTTAATTATAGGTTCATTCCTTTTGTGTACACTGGAAGAATCTCATAGGTCTTCCCCAGTTGGTCTGCAATCAACTTCTGGCATTTTGCAAAAGCAACAGACATGTTCTCTTAATAACACCTGCTAACTTGTTTCATTCCTGTTTCAGTAAAGGGCTTTGGGGATTTTACAATGGTGTTGTGAGGCAAAATAAAAATTACTATTAAATCTGAGCTTTAAAAAAGCATTAATTAATCACCTGCCCTAGGAAGCCAATATTATTGGTTATCAGATATACCATTTCCCTCTCCACAAAAGTAACTGAAGAACCACACAGCTGAAGATCTTTTATTATTATTTTTGAAGGGAAAAAAAAGAATCTGTATTCTCCAAAGATCTCCAAGCTACCACAGCAAAGGCAATCTATATTAATTGAAAACTGTAGAGTTCTGAACAATACCTCAAAGCAAATTGAAGTGCATAGACATTAACACTTGCTGAAACTAATCCTCTCTACTAGAGTTTTATTAGAATTAGATTAAAAAAAAAGAAAAAAAGACCGACTTCTCATGGGCAGAGACCCCAAATTTAATTTTGGGGTGATTACTGTTTAACTGTGACCAAGTCATTAGGCCAAATTATGCAAATATTAATGCCCAAAGTTAACTACCTAATAGAAGAAGCTTGATTTCAGAAGATTTTTTTTTAAGTCTATTTAATTGACTTTTAAATAATTAATTATAAGATAATGGATTGAAATGTTTTCAGTTTTCAGTGTATCCCTATATATCATGTAAAACACAAATAAATTGTTACCTAAGTCCCACTGATAAAACTTGGTGGTAAGCAGTGCTGAAGCCCCTTAGAAGTCTTGTAATAGCCTAGTATTACAAAGCAGTTACCTCAGGGACGTGTGGAATCACACCTGTGTTCTTGGACTCATACATGGCCAAATCACAGTATTTAAACAAGTTTCCCTGAAAGTTCAGCCACTAGCTGCCCCATTGCCAAGCAGTTACATCGATAGAGAATGGAATAGATAGGACTAATGGTGCGGGTTCACATTTTCTGTGAACAATAGCTCACAAATCAGGATTAGCATGGTACAGAAAACTCTATTCTGCCTAAGAGGTATTCTATAAACACACAAGCAATAGAGATCAGTGAGCCTGGAGCTGGGAATGCCATTTTTGTAATTTTTATGTTTATGCATTGTATGATGTGTCAACATGTCTGCTGGTGCAAGGTGGTGATTGATTGACTTTGCTTGTTTTTTGTTTGTTTGTTTGTTTTTGTTGTTTGTTTTTTTTTTCCCCTTCACTTATGAGCTTGTCTTTACCTTGTCCATATTCACCCTGCTGATCCTCCCTCCTATCCTTCTGGGGGGTGGAGGTCAGTGAGTGACAGGGAGGGTGCTTAGCTGTTGGCTGGGGTCAAACCACCACAGAGCTTCTGTATTTGTACCTTGCAGTTGTCCAAGTGATTGCCAGCTCAGTGCAACAAAGCATTTTTCTATACATCTTCTGGAAGAGGAATATTTTGAAGAGAAACTTAGAAAAGAGAATGCTGTCTTGACAAAACTTAAGAACAGTTTTGATGTATGCAGCAGCATCTAAGACAAGCCTAAGGCAAGTGCAAGAGAGCAGTGCACAAAAACAAAAGGAACAGGAGTACCATTTGCCAAAGCTCAAAACAAAAAAAGTTGGAGTGAAAAACAGCGGCTCTAAAGCAGATGAAGGGAAGGGTACTTAGAGTACCAGCAGCATTGTCATCTCTTTTGTGCCTGATTTTTATGCATCTGTCTGAAGAGACCAAAATACTTACCACTTCGAGAAAGATTACTGACAACCAGACTGTGGCATGCGCCTCTCAACAAACTCTCTCTGAATATGGAGGCTGACTTGCAACTGCGCTGCAGTACCAAAGCTTCCCTCATGTTCTGTGGTATCTCTACCACAGATTAGGACAAATTCTTAAATCCAGGACATAGAGTTTAAAAACAGAGAAAGGAAATTATTTCAAATGTGCAAGAAGTGATGCTGCCCATAGAAAGAAGGGTCTGGTCCCTCCTGTTGAGAACCAGAAGCTATGGCATTTGAGACACTCATGCTCTGAAAGTACTGAGAGGACAAAGACTCATTAAACAGGGAGAGGAGATCGATGGCACCCAGCTTCAAGGGCTGCCATACATGCTTGCCAGTTCTGCTAACAGATGTAGGACTATAAGAACCAAAGAGCTGCAATTCTAGAAATGGTTGCAGGTTGTGTGGTCAGGATCAAGGGAGGACAAGCTTAGGTGGTGGAAGAAAGAAGAAAACACTAAAGTGGGGTAGATATGGGTACAGGGTCACTGACTCCATTCATGTAGGGAGGAGCAATGTAGTAGAGAAAGGGAGGATTCGGTTTTTGGTCATCTGAAATGTGGTTTCTGGGTTGGCTAGTCTTTGCACAGACTCTCATTTAACCGGTCTGTATTTTATCTTCTAAGTTGTTAGTTCAGTATTCAGAATGTACTAAACTGAAATCAGAATCCCACCCACAGAGAAAACACAGGAAATGAAAGGGATCTCTTGGATCACCAATTTCATTCCCGTGTTATCACAGGCAGCTGCTTTCATCACTCCAAAAAAGAGCCATTTCATTTTTGCTGCATGTGTTAATAGCATGTACAGCAAGCCTAGCAAGCAGAATCACAGGGTGGGAAAAGTCTGGACATTCAGAACTGTCAAGGGATGTGTCATATTAGACATTTTACAGGTTGGAACATGAGTAAAATATATCTGACAGCCTTGCTGGCTGCTGATGACACCTCTGGCATTTACTACTTTCTGCAAGGCTATAAGCTCCCAAGGGACCATTAGAATAAACAGAAAATCTTTTTCTGAAAGAACCCTGAAGACACAGAGGAGGAGTTTGAAGGTTTGTTGTTGTTGTTTTAAAACTTCTAACCACACTTTTCTTCCCCCCTCTGGATTGTCTGACAACATAATTAGGGGGTTTTGTTTGTTTCCCCCTCATTGTCCTCCTAAAATGTATCATCCAAAAATGGACTGCAGCAAAGACCATGAATATAACTGAACTACCTGAAAACTATAGAAGGTGTTCACAGCTTCAAATTTCATTTATTTCTCCCATTATTTTGTTCATCCAACTCCTTGACTTAAAGATGTCTGTGGCGAGTTCTGCCTTTCCCATTAGCATAATTGACAAATACAGATCTACTCAAAATATTTTTTAAAACAGTCTGATCTCTTGCTCTGGTAACAAAGCTTCTTTAGCACCAAATAAAAGCAAGGAACTGGCAAGAGAAAAAGAAATGATTACATTGCTCTGAGAAGTAGTAAGCACCCCACCAAAAGCCTGCTGCAGTCTCTGAGCCCATGAAAGATGTGTCAGTACATTATAGACAATAAAGGATTGGCCCTGAGCTGTGTTGGAATACTAGTCTAAGTGTATTAACACTCTTGTCACACTTCTATTCATTATTGTGCCATTATTATGTTTACACTTTCTACTTCTTTTTGCGGAAAGGAAAACCAAAATGTCACTAGAACTTCTGAAAAGTCATGTCAGCATTATGATAAGAGGAATTGGGTACTAAAAATGTGCAAAGTACAGTCTTCAAAATTATCTGGGGAGACATCTACCAGATATTTGTAAGGTGTAATCAAGATGAAGGAAGTACTGAGAACCCCAAACCCATCACTCTTAAATCAAGTGAGCAAGGTTCTATCATGCAGCATTGAAGGATTACTTCACTTTGGCCAGTTCTTTGCCTATAAGCATATACTCACAAATATAACCAAGAGCATTATTATCAATTCTATTTGCTCTATTTCAGATCACCTTTCTCTCTTCAGAAGAAAGGAACAGTCCAATGTAATAATTGTTACAGCAGAGTAGATAAATAGATATCCTAGCTTGTCATTTCTAGGTGGAATCCTGCTCAAAACTGTGTTGTCAGTAACAGGCCCTACTGATATTTTAGGTTACAGTCAAATTCTGCCATATGACATGCTACAAGTTCCCACCGAAAAAGGGAAACCAGAATGCCACATGGAGGGTTTCAATTTTTTTCAAGTTGCAAAATCGTCGGCGCTTGTCCTCGTGGGGGACTTCAACTTCCCGGACATATCCTGGAAACACAACACGGCACAGAGAAAGCAATCTAGGAGGTTTCTGGAGAGCGTGGGAGATAGCTTCCTGACGCAGCTGGTCAGTGAACCTACCAGGGGTGGTGCCCCGCTAGACCTTCTCTTCACAAACAGAGAAGGACTGGTGGGAGATGTGGTGGTCGGAAGCTGTCTGGGGCAGAGTGACCACGAAATGGTAGAGTTCTCTATTCTTGGCGAGGCCAGGAAGGGGACCAGTAAAACTGCTGTCTTGGACTTCCGGAGGGCTGACTTTGAGCTGCTCAGGACGCTGGTTGGCCGAGTCCCCTGGGAGGCGGTTCTGAAGGGCAGAGGAGTCCAGGAAGGCTGGGCGCTCCTCAAGAAGGAAATCGTGATGGCACAGGAGTGGTCCGTCCCCACGTGCCCAAAGATGAGCCGGCGTGGAAGAAGACCGGCCTGGCTCAACAGAGAGTTGCGGCTGGAGCTTAGCAGAAAAAAGAGTGTTTATAATCTTTGGAAAAAAGGGCGGGCCACTGAGGAGGACTACAAGGATGTAGCGAGGCTGTGCAGGGAGAAAATTAGAAAGGCCAAAGCTCATCTGGAGCTCAATCTGGCTACTGCCGTTAAAGACAACAAAAAATCCTTTTACAAATACATCAACGCGAAACGGAGGACTAGGGAGAATCTCCATCCTTTACTGGATGCGAGGGGAAACCTAGTTACTAAGGATGAGGAAAAGGCTGAGGTGCTTAATGCCGCCTTTGCCTCAGTCTTTAGCGGCAATACCGGTTGTACTCCGGACACCCAGTGCCCTGAGCTGGTGGAAGGGGATGGGGAGCTGGATGTGGCCTTGGCTATCCATGAGGAAATGGTTGGCGACCTGCTACGGAGCTTGGATGTGCGCAAGTCGATGGGGCCGGATGGGATCCACCCAAGGGTACTGAGAGAACTGGCGGAGGAGCTGGCTGAGCCGCTTTCCATCATTTATCGGCAGTCCTGGCTATCGGGGGAGGTCCCGGTTGACTGGCGGCTAGCCAATGTGACGCCTATCTATAAGAAGGGCCGCAGGGCAGACCCGGGGAACTATAGGCCTGTCAGTTTGACCTCAGTGCCGGGGAAGCTCATGGAGCAGATTATCTTGAGGGTCATCACGCGGCACTTGCAGGGCAAGCAGGCGATCAGGCCCAGTCAGCATGGGTTTATGAAAGGCAGGTCCTGCTTGACGAACCTGATCTCCTTCTATGACCAAGTGACGCGCTTGGTGGATGAGGGAAAGGCTGTGGACGTGGTCTACCTTGACCTCAGTAAGGCTTTTGACACCGTTCCCCACAACATCCTCCTCAAGAAACTGGCTGCTCGGGGCTTGGACTGGCGTACGCTTCGCTGGGTTAGAAACTGGCTGGATGGCCGGGCCCAGAGAGTTGTGGTGAATGGAGTCAAATCTGGTTGGAGGCCGGTCACTAGTGGAGTCCCCCAGGGCTCGGTACTGGGGCCGGTCCTCTTTAATATCTTTATTGATGATCTGGATGAGGGCGTCCAGTGCACCCTCAGTAAGTTTGCAGATGACACCAAGCTAAGTGCGTGTGTCGATCTGCTCGAGGGCAGGAAGGCTCTGCAGGAGGATCTGGATAGGCTGGAGCGATGGGCTGAGGCCAACTGTATGAAGTTCAACAAGGCCAAGTGCCGGGTCCTGCACCTGGGCTGCAACAACCCCAAGCAGAGCTACAGGCTGGGAGATGAGTGGCTGGAAAGCTGCCTGGCCGAGAAGGACCTGGGAGTATTGGTGGATAGTCGGCTGAATATGAGCCAGCAGTGTGCCCAGGTGGCCAAGAAGGCCAACGGCATCCTGGCCTGTATAAGAAGCAGTGTGGCCAGCAGGTCGAGGGAAGTGATTGTGCCCCTGTACTCGGCTCTGGTGAGGCCGCACCTCGAGTACTGTGTTCAGTTTTGGGCCCCTCGCTACAGGAAGGACATGGACGTGCTCGAGCGAGTCCAGAGAAGGGCGACCAAGCTTGTGAGGGGTCTGGAGAACAAGTCTTACGAGGAGCGGCTGAGGGAGCTGGGCTTGTTCAGCCTGGAGAAGAGGAGGCTCAGGGGCGACCTCATCGCTCTCTACAGTTACCTGAAAGGAGGCTGTAGAGAGGTGGGGGTTGGTCTATTCTCCCACGTGCCTGGTGACAGGACGAGGGGGAATGGGCTAAAGTTGCGACAGGGGAGTTTTAGGTTGGATGTTAGGAAGTACTTCTTTACCGAAAGGGTTATTAAGCATTGGAACGGGCTGCCCAGGGAGGTGGTGGAGTCACCATCCCTGGAGGTCTTTAAAAGACGTTTAGATGTAGAGCTTAGGGATATGGTTTAGTGGAGTACTTAGTGTTAGGTCGGAGGTTGGACTCGATGATCTTGAGGTCTCTTCCAACCTAGAGAAATCTGTGAATCTGTGAATCTGTGAATTCTGGTCTGTTTAAAACAGACTTGCAAAAGCCAATATCCAGACTGAATGCATATAAAAGCTCGTGGGGGAAAGTACATTATGTTATATACTGTTCAAAAGTTTATACCACTCAGAAAATCTGCATATTTTTTTTTTTAATACTATTGATACCTAAAAATAATTTGGGGAATTCTGTGAGTGCCTCAGAAATACTGCTAGGAAACTGGTTACACTTTTTTCTGTAATGTGTAAAGAGATGTGAAATAAGAATTAATGTTTGGAGCAATGGATTTTTCAGATATACGTGACTAATGGTGATGTACGTAGTAGTACTTTGCCAGAGAAAAAAAGAAATGAGCTTGAGTGACTGTTAAGCTTATCGGTGAAAAAAGGTACCAGTGTTAAAACATAAATTATGTGATAAAACTGAGTGTAAAATTACAGAATGTGATAACAGTACACAAGAATTTCTTTAGTACTTCAGAATAGTATAAAAATATTGCATATAGATTTGTGATAATTGTGAGGTATGCATGAAAGAATAAAGATTTATTGCTGCTTAGGAAAGCATTACAAACCCCTCAGCCAAACATTTCAGTTACCTGGCAGTAGTTTATATATTTTCATTTTAAATTATAAAATATATACAGAGAAAGGCATCAGAAATTTGGCTTCTGATTGGCTTTGCATTTGACTGGCACATTTATATGGGCCACATATAAATGGAAGTTGAGTTGTGGGAGAACTCCACTCTTCTTGTGGAAGAACCACAACTCAACTGTGGGGAAAAGGAAAACAAAAACAAAAATTTCTCTGACTGTAGTAGATGTGCTGTTTTCTGATAACTTATTTCTTCTCTAAACTTCAACTCCATTTAAATCCATCCATTTAAATTTATTTTTAACCACCACCATATACCATCTTTTACCATTTTACTTGCTGGAATGTCTTGAAGTTTTAATTTAATTCAAAACCCAATATATGCATGCAGTGGCTTTGCCACTTGCAGTAACCACCATCTGAGCCAAGAGTGGGATATAGCGGAGAAGAAAAAGCCAAAGCCTGCCCTAAAGCATTAAATACAACACCATGTAGCTGTAGCTGATTGGCACTGAAGGGGATATGAACACACAACAATTTGCAACACCCATCTGTGCAGAGGCCTGAGGAGGATCTCAATTCCCTCCATTCTTTATTTTAAAAACCTGTTCATATGCGAGAGCCATCACTAGTGTGCCATGGCATCCTCTCACTCCCAGAGAAGCGTGCACACAGGGAACAGGTTGGTAGAAGCGACACTTGAAGTCATGATTTCAGCCTGCCAGCGTATGGCTCAAACCAGCAGAATCCTGTGTGTCCCCTATAGGTCTAAGCAGCACTTCTAGAGGCAACAGAACTGGGTACGGCTTTTACTCTGGGTGATTTCAGAAGTGCCAATTGAAAACTGAATGTTTATTGTTTATATCATACCGACATTCATTATACTGGTGTTCTCACAGGGTTTTCCTGCTACAGGGTTTTCCCCAGAGTGTCTACTGGCAGAGATCTCTGATCTGTCATTTTCCCTCTAGACAGGGAATAGTCTAAAGTTGCCTGCGGAAAGCAATTTTACTTATTATATACCTATAGAAGTTCAATCTTATATGTAATCATCAGGTATTCAAATTTCACAATGAATTTCCCCACTGTAAACAATATTAATCCCTGTTTTAATGCTAGTTCCTGTTTAATTATGTGTGGCTTAAAATAACTTCTGAAACCACTTTCTGTTTATAAAAACATAGTGTTGCATACCACTACACTCCAAGCGGAACACTTGCATCAGTTTTCACTAATTATTCATGGCTTGCTTACCCAGTGACTTCCAGCAGATACTTCAAAAACAGCTACAGAAAATCATTGAATCAAATCACTGGATGAAACTGCATATAATTGTTACACGCTCTGTCCTAACAGTTCCTAATCTGCTCTTCATCACAGATCAGAAAGGATATGAGAAGGATGAGGTATCATATCTAGGTTCTTCACTATATGAAGAACGGGAGAATTTAAATAGATCACAAAGCTTAGCTGCTAAAGAATGAAAGAATACTTCAAATGCATAGATCTGTCCTTTGACTGTCTTTCACTTTCATATCATTTCATTCTAAATTATAAATTCATTATAATCTTAAGCTACATTTTTTCTCATTCATCACTGCAGCATCTCCTGCTTCTTCACTATTCTTTGTGTCACATGAAACATTTGTTTTTCTCATCTTAGTCTTTGCTGCTCATTTTCTGTTACATTAGTCAGGGCCTTTCCGTACATTTTCCCAGTTGTAAAGTCAAGAGTCAATACCAACTAAAATTTACTTATACCTAAATTGTGCAGAGAAGAACCCATAAACTCCTTAAGAAATGTGATTCACATGCCATATGTGCAATCCCACCTACAGCTAGAGAGGTTCCTTCTCGAATGGTAGCAGACATGGGGAGTGTGCCAGGCAAGGTAAATGGGGATAAGACCCTAATGAAAGGAACAAGCACCTTGACTAAGACTCCTGCACTTTACAAGACAAACAAAGAAAATAACTAACAGACAAAAAACAACAAAGAAACAAGCAGATGAATGTGACGTTGCATAAGGACATTTCTCCCTTTTTATTTTCCTTTTTTTTTTTTTTTTTGCCCTCCAACAGATGTGTATGAACAGCTCCAGAGTTGTTTGGTAGCAATTCCATACCCATAAGCTGCTGTACGTATGATACATTTAGTCCAGCTGCTAGACTAAGTAGAAAACAGGTGTTTTATTGTGGGTAAGCCTGACTGAATGATCTAGTAAAGAAGTTTTAAAGCATAATTAAAGATTTAACATACTTTCACCTTAGCATTCTTCTCTGAATAATCACCATTTCTAAAAAAAGAAAACCTGAACAAAAAACCTTGCAAGAGTTTATGAAAGGTGTAATTGCAGCAACATTATCTGCAAACCAGGAAAAATGATGTGCAACTCTTGACAGTTTTACTGTATTAGTACCATTTTTTTTATTTTTATTATTTTTTTCTCCCAGCTGAGCAATGCAGGACTGAGCTATGGATCCGCAGGTCTGAAACCTGCTGCTGATCCAAGGTGGCGCTTGCAGAAAGAGCCACAAACTTACAAAATTGGGTACTCACACTTTAGGAAACACCACACCAATGGCTGACCCTGCAGTCTTCCTTTGTGTCCGATTGCTCACACTTTCCCATCCAGTCTCTAAATTATACAATTCCATACCTTATATTCCACAGACGTGTGTATTTCACACTGTGACTCAGGTCATATCTTACAGCAGGCTAATTTTGTTCTGAAGATATTACAAGCCTCTCTCTATTACAGAATATGGTGAAAGATCAGTTAAAGGTCTGCTACTACAGGTTAAAGGAAAAGCATAAAATCAGTGTCCAAATGACAGTAGGGAGCAATTCCACAGGAGTAAGAAATCTGGAGAACATCAGAGAAGGAGCCAGGAAAACACCCATTGCTCCTCGGAGGTGTCTAAAAATTTTTCTTCCCTACTCCTTAGGTTCCTCCTCAGGAGGATTTTTTCTCAGCTGAGAGAAAAAGATCTCAAATAGGGCCAAGATAAGGTGCAGGTGAAAATGCATTCACATCTTCAAAAATTACACAGAAAATACGAAAGTGAAATTATACTCTCAGGCTTACAGCACCTCAGTAGAGCCCTGGAAAACATAATTACACAATTTTACATAGCAGAGATGATACTTACAACCATTTTCCCTAGCTAATTACTAATTACTGTCTCCTCAATTTCTGGATGCCCAGCAAACGCTACCTGGGCTACATGTGCAGTCATTCTAGATGCAGCACTGAACTTCATAATGTAATTTTTAATTTTTCTGTCAATTGAAGGGCTAGAGGTCTCTTTAGCTGTAATAAAATATTGCTCGTAATCACTTCCTCCTCCTTCCTTATCAACTCCCTGAAAGGAAATTTCTTTGTAAACCTCTTAAATGTTCAGTCATTTGTAATTCTCTCTTTTTGCCTTTAAGAAAGAACTTTGTTTTCTGCTGCTTACAATATTCCCTTAATTTCCTTACAGCCAGGATTGATTAAACACATAATAACTAAACCTTCTCTCAAAAGGCAATTTGCAATGGCTATGCTACCATGCATTTTGGATTATATTTTAAAATAACTGTTTCCTCAAGGGTATTACCTAACCTCTAACACCACTAAACATTTAAAGGTTTGCATTTAAGAATCCAATTTCATATAAAAAATAACTCTGTTTATTACAACCCAGCCTTTAAATTTCAGTCAAAACTGCTGAAACTCTGCCTTTTACATATATTCCTAACTCTCTGATCCTTGATCCTGAAGTTATTTCATCCGTGGCTTTGATAAAACTATCATATTGAATAAGCATGAATCTGACCTCCCAAAGTCTTTTTTTTTTTTTTTTTTTTTTTAAGATTATTCTTAAGCTATTTCAACAGATTTTTTTCAGGCTCTTCACTGACTACAGACGGAATTCTCATTAATGTCAACTATTCACATACTTTCCATAGATATACTCTGTCACTTATTGCACATTACTCTCACTTCCAATGACAGCCTTAGTTTAATTAGTTTTATTTACATTTCACCTGAATGCTTAAACTTATTTTTACATTGAAAAACAGATTTTAAAAGCTGACAAAATAGAAGGAAAATAAATAAATCTCTGTAACCACACAGATGACTAAGTAACTTATGTCAAGATTTTAAAAATACATATTTTTATTATGTGTAATATTGTAACACATTATGAATGTATTATTGAATTGTTTGGCATTTTCACAATTTTTGGTGAATTTTAATTACTAGAGCAATTAAGAAGAACCTAGGAAGTACTTATAATGAGCTGAAGTCATATGCTCCAGTGTCACCCTGGAGTTTTAAGGCACCTGCCATATGTTCTCTTTAATAATTGCTACTTTTGCCTTCTGAATACAGTAAGAGAATTTACAAACTTGAAGAAGCTTCTGAGATATATGCACTTGTGACTGGAAAGGTGGAAAGAATGTCAAAATGTTCTCTCAGTCTTAAGCAGTCTGAGTTAATACCTAAGGACAAGGCCTTAAATTGACACATTTCCATGAAAAAGAAGACACCAGATGAAAAATCATCCCTTTTAAAATGTATATGAAAAATTATGAAAATTACTCTGAGTTTAGCAGTCACTGGGACTGCCAGGTAAAGTCTAAGTTGAACTCCACCTATAATGCATTTCTGCGTATTTTAATTTTCTTTATAACATTAGTTTGTTTATAGCCATTTTCATTATTAACATTTTCCAAGTCCCACAGTATTAATTCATTAAATAGTAGTTTGCTATGCTTGTCAGCTTCATGTCCCTATACATTATATAATATATATGATATATATATGATATTATATATCATATATAGTGCAATACATTATATAGTGAATGAAATTTTTTCCTTTAGTGAGCAGAATCTCTACTAATTTTATATTGATGTTTAAAATCTCAAGCTCTAACAAGTGAATGGAGAAATACAATTTACAAACTAGACCTTTAAAAAAAGAATTACATTTTATATATGTTGAAATGCTTCAATTAAAAAAAAAAAAAGTCAATAAGTTGCAAATAAATGGAAATCTATCATGGTTATTAGGAAAGCAGCTGAAGACTAAAAACTATTCTATGCAAGTCATATCCAGCACATGAAAGAAATATATGGTTTTATTTAATTAAATATGTAATTTATTACATGTGCCGTCATCAAAAACTAAAGTCTTAGAGAAATTAGTTCAAAAGTAATTGCTAATATAGCAATTTATTTTTAATTTGCTTCTCAGTGAATGTGGCAAACAACGTTTTTAATTGATCGTATCTTAATATTTTGGAATTGAAAATAGCATCAATTATTCATTTAGAGCCACAATGAAACATTTCAGCAAAACTACATGCATTTTCTTATGCTCATAGTGGGTGAAATCTAGATTGTACCAAAGTAAATGGAAAGTTTGCTATTCACCTTGGTGTAGCTGCAATCTCATGCTAACAGTTAACAAAAAAAGACATCAGTCATAAGATATTAAAAAATAGAAGTCAAATTCATGACTATTTTTTCTCATCAGAGGCCTCATCACAGATTCCAGTTAAAAAAATAAAATAAAATAAAATAAAATAAAATAAAATAAAATAAAATAAAATAAAATAAAATAGGCCTAAATGATTTTAAATCTTGCTCTTCTTCAGGAGCTTCCCTAACTAAAGAACATTCAGTGTGCATTAGTAGCATTGGAAAAACAGCAGGCTCAGTTGTCCTTTTTAAGTACAAAACAGGGGTTAGCAACAGATCACCCATGGATCTATATACCTAATCTACATTTTTATGTACACCTATTTATCTTTGTGTCTCTCTATGCATACATACATGAAGGCAACAACAAAAGAAAAGTTTTTATTTCTTTGTAGAAAGTTTAAAGCTTTCATCAATTAAAATTGCCTTCTGAAAATATTTGAATATTAAATAGGACATTTCCTGCAAAGCACAGGTGCCTCTATCCCACCCAAGCCAAAACTTCACAGAAACTGCATTTCTAACATCTTCATATTGTGATGTGTTGTAAAATATTCTTTTAGCTTGATGTCATGAAAGACAGTCTAATTCCCAAGGCTTTGACACCTGCACTCTTAGCAAACCTTTGCCCAATGTTTTTATTAACTCAATTTAATGGAACCTTTTTTATGGTGACCTTAAGAATTTAATAACTCCTCAATGCAAGGACAATACCACCTGCAGGCTCCTCTGGGATTAAACTGTGGTAGTTCAATATGTCTGCAGGAACACATAAAAGAAAAGCAGGAAAAAAAATCCAGGAACTACACAAATCAGTCACTCATTGCCGAGGCTGGGTATTATGCCAGGTTATGATGCCTGCTCCAGGACATGTGACATAAAACTCTGCATCTGATATATGCTGCAGCCTACTTATTGCTGCTTAATACCATTAATCGGGCTTTGATCATGTCAGATATGCTAGCAATTTTCAATTCCAGAGTGTCTTCGTTTCTGACAGACACTCTGCATATCTTACAGATACGATCAATACTTTATTAGTCAACAACCTGACAAGAGGCACATAAATTAATCCTTTTCTGTCAACCCAGCAGTTTGTACTCTAGCAAAACCTCACCCTTGCAGTATGCACAAGACTTACCTTAATCCAATTAGGGTAAAAATGAACTTTTTTTTTCCTATGGCACTCTCCATCTATGTTAATTCAAACCTCTGAAGACAGCTGCTCTGCGGAAATAATTTTAAGCTTGACCTTTTATGGGTAAGGTTAAAATCAGTATAGATACAGATATATGCAAGGAAAGTCAATGAGTTCTCTCTCTCACTTCTCCTTTAACCTCCACTAGTACCGGAAAAATAATGCCAAATAGCACAGCTGATTTCAAAGTGACAGGGATACATTTATTATAGCTGCATAAAGGACTCTGTCAGTTTAGCTTTACACTTAGTACAGCATGTACCTTTGTTTTGCTGAGGGGTAAATTAATAATATGGAGTGACAGCCCTGTCTGTAGTATTGTAGAATTTGACAAGCAAAGGACGTTGACAGCCTACAATATGCAAAACAATTCATTTCTATTCTTTGCGATAGTTATCTGATACAACGACAACTGTTAAGGAAACAAGACTTGATTGGTAACATTATTTTTCCAGTAGAAAATGGAGGCCAGAGAAAAGGATTAAAGTGCATTTGAACCTTTTTCTGTGACAACATAGATGGGAGCAGAATCAAAACCCTGTGGTAATTACTCAACGTATGCTGGGGTGCCTTTAAGAAGGTAGTACTTAATGATTTCTTTCTCTTACTTGGAACTTCTCATGAGAGTAAGATTAACCTAACACACATATGGACCACAAATACCTTTCTTTCACCTACACTTACTTCCTCCACATCTCCTCTGTCCATACCTAACTTCCCTGGGCTATTTCCATGTAGCTAAACCCCACTCTATCCTTTGCCTAGACAGCGGAAGGAGGGCACCTAGAAGATGGTGGCACCTAGAGCCTTGCACTCTTGTTGCAGGGATCCTCTGCTGCTCACTCAGCTCCAGCTCTTGACTGAAGCCAGGAACAAGAAGCCAGAAGAATGACTGCCGCAAACCGCAGCAACAGCCTTCTCCAGGGAATGCCTGTGGATATTCGGTTTGGGCCACTTCTCTTTATTGTACCATCGCACAGCTAAATGAAACTGAGAGCCTTGGCTTTGCACAGTTCCAGACCGCTCCCAGCTGTGTGCAGGACTGCTTGTGTAGGTGCTGTGATGAGGAGCAGACATGTAACCAGGCTGCCCTGTACGCTCTGGCCCTGTGCAGATTAGGGGGGGTATTCATACAAAAGGCTAGTGTATGATAATGTTACCTAATAGCTAAGGAAATAAGACCTGAAACTTTTAATATGTGAAGTGCAACCAGTATTAGCTTCTTTTGCAGTCTGGATTGTATACATACATTATCCTAGGAATGGATAGAAGACCCCCATCAAAAAAAAAAAAAAGAAAAAAAGGTCTGAAATCTTTACAAGGCAAAGAAGATGAAGCAAAGATAGTATTTCTACATCTAGGAAGTGGATGACTTTTAACGTCATTTATGAGGCACTGCAATAGATACTGTAATCATCTTTAAATTAGTCCAACAGATTTCTGAACTGCAACTTTTAGCCTTAGTCACATTGAATTTTAGGATCTAAGCCTTATTTAAACCTTCAGCCATTTTATTCAGACTAAAACTTTAATCCTCATGTTTATTCCACTTTGTTTATTTATTTAGTCATTACTATCTGAAACAAGCAGCTACATTAAATCAGGAAATCCTTATTTTCCAGCATAATAAGAAAGGATCTAAGAATTTTCCCAAAGTATCAAAAAGTAAAAATCTCAACTCTGAAAAAGACTGAGGAAATAAGTCAGTAAGCTGAAAGTTTAAACATTTCTGAGGAGTTACGGATGCACAACATATATTACTTATGTGCCATCACAGTATCTTACTAGATGCAGTTCCAAACCCTTAAAACCTGTCATAGCATGCTTGTGCTGTGAGAGGATAAGTATAGGCATTCTGGGTTTGAGCAGAATATTTCTTCAGCTAGTAAGTCTTTAGCCTTTCTTCATTAAAGGTATATCAACAAGCATAACTATGTCAAATGCTGTCTCAAAGCACCTTCTATAAATGAAGGTGTGTCAAATTCAGTTCTCAAAATCTACGTGGAAATGACTAACATCCCGCTGGCACTAAGTGTCACACCATGAAGGACAGGAAGAACAGAAGAGATGAGATGAAAAGACATCGCTTTAAAGAAACATTTCCTAAAGGTAAAATTTTCTCTCTCTTTGTACTGTACTTCTCCCCAGTCCCAATAAACTTTTTGTCAAGTTGCTCTCAAATATATATATATATATAAGAAAAAAGGCAAGTTTATTGTCAAAATATAATTCTAATTATGCTCAGTGCTAAAAAGTTTGGCCATATACAGAAAAGGTATAAGTTATAAGAAGCAAGATTATTGTTTGAGGATGTTGTAGGCTGCTTTAAAGGTGAAAAAAGGCAGCATAACCAAAAGCTTGAATCAGAACTGAACAGAAGAAACGAGTCATTTGACTCCCTGTTTAAATGCCCAAACATTTTTCACAAATACTTTCCAATGAGCACACTATAACCAGCATATAGAAGTTTGTGTTTCATTTCACAAATTCTTTGCACTGTAATAGAAAACTTAATCATACTCTATCCTCCTCCAAACGGGGTGCACATTCAGAGTCAAATTTTTGAATGCAGAGTCAATTTTTTAAATGTGTTGTTTCACATTTATGTGAGACCAGTTTAAATATTCCCCTCTTATATTAAGTATAACCCTTCTGACCTGTCTTGTAGGTGGCTGAGATTCTCCTCCTTCCCAAGACAACTTCCTTCCATTGTCATATGCAAGCTTTGTGAATGGATGGGATGTCTGAGTCAACCTGCCCAGTGATAAATTCTGGAGAAAAAAAAATAAATATATATATAGAATTTTTATTTCTTTGTGGTGCACTCATAGGAAGAAATGGTTAATTTAGAGGCAATGTTTATCCTTTCTGAAAACTGAAGAAGTCCCTGTTGCTTTCCATTCAGCCCAATCACCACATTCATTACCTTTTTTCCTTCTGCTGCAACACACAGCAAAGGAGTAGCACTTTCCTGAGATGAGAGATTGCCATGCAGTGCCCTTAGTACGAGGAGAACTGGAACGTCTTCAGGTAACTGAGGCACCTGAGAGATCCAACAGTGGTTGGGTTTCAACTGGACACTTATGGAGGCTAGATATTGACAACTACATTAAGGTTCCTAATTCATCTGAACTGAACTGCTGTAGCTTCTAAAGAACACACAAACATCAGCACAAGATGCGGAAAGTAAAACAAGCTCCTTCTCCTGAAGCTGCCATATCTGAAGTAAGAGATTCTATTTTTACAACTTTTCAGGGGGTAGACGGTATGAACCCTGAAAGTAGCAGAAGAAAGCACTTAATGAGTGAAACATCGGCATAAGACGACTCTTATTATTGCAGTAGTTTCCTGTTTATTGTATGAAGAAAGGCCTTGACTGTAATTCTTTATTACGTTCATATGACAGAGGAACTTAATTTCTCAGCACCAAAATACTGTGCTGTTTCATAGCAGGAAACTCACTGAAATATTTGTTCCAGTGCCAAAGAAAAGTGGTGGGGTTTTTTGTTTTCTTTTTTTTTTTTTTTCCCTATAAGATACCTTCCTCTTTCTATCATTTAGTGTTCCTCTGTCTAGATTTGAGAGTGTTTTTTAACTGGCATTTGACACTTTGAGAAATACTATCATACACTGAGAATCTCAAGTATTTTAACATCAAGAGAAAGTTTCAATAACATATAAACTAAAATACCCTGCAAATGAATTGTACCAATCATAGGGAATTAAATACATTGGCGGCAAACAGTAGTCATTAAATATATTTCAGATACTGGCTATTTCTGAACTAATAAATGGAATGACAAGGGAGACCTCTTGGTAATACATCACTAAATGTATTGCAGCAAATAGTTTCATAGTTGTATTTTTTAAAACACTATTTACAATGGTAGAATTATTGCATTTCTTAAAGATTTCAGCAGTCTTAGGTGTCACACAAGGGTACTTTTTCTATATTTTATTTGAAAAGCTTAGGCATTCCAAATCTTAGAAAAGGACAGGCCATGGTTACTCTTTTACACTTGAGAGCTACTAAATGCATCTCTTTACAGACGAAAAAGAAGTAAAGCAGAACCATGTCTACATCTCCTTGGAGATAGCCTGGCACAATAGACCAGGTCTCAGAAAGGGCAGCTAACATGTTATTGCAGTCTTCAAAACAAAACAATGATTTATTTGTTTATTTATTTATTTTTAACGTTATAAGCTTTGTCTTAGGTTTTCATCAAGAATAAAAAACAATTAAAAACTTAACCTTTTTTCCCTAATGACATCTTGAACTTTTACTGGAAATTTCTGATTTTGCATTGTGCCCAGTTAAAAAGAGAAACATGCAGAAATATGTTTAACATTTTATTTCATTTCTGTTCGTAGCTTCTATAACAAGGTTACTGGAAGAAGCATTCTAAGCCTATGCCTCTGACATACAATAATGAAGTATTTTGTTTGTATGCCACTTGAACCTGAGAAACTATAGAAGAAAAACCACAGTTCAGACAACTCATCTCTCCTTTCTTATTTGTAGCTTAGTCTGATTAAATGTTCATGAAACTTCTGACTCCTCCAGTAGATAGGCACCAGATAGGTGTCAAGATTAGGTAAATTTTCCTAAGATCAGCATGCTGACTTTTACTGAGACTGATAAACATGTTCAAGAGGGATGACAGTCTTAATTCCTCTTCTCTTTTACCCCATTGCAAAGAAGCACTGTTTGAGCTGTTCTCCTTTATCCTCTTTGCTTCTGTTCTTTAAAAGTAGACTAATAGAAAAAATATATTGAAGAAGAAAGTAAACCAAAAAATTGTAAAGGAGGGGGAGGCATAGGAAAGAAAATTAACAACCACGGGGCCCAATAAAAATGAATTATTTAACGTGGAAAAGCTTAGTTCATTTCTCAACACCTACCTTTAAAAATAAATTGTTATGGCCCATCAGTCTTCTAGCCTACTTCGAAAAGGCTGACTATTGTGAGTAAAACATTCCAAACTTATTTCACCACCAAGTAACTCTATTAATAATCAAAAATACTTGCACCAGTGAACTTATAGTTGCAATAGACTTAGGAGTCTACAAAGTGAAAATATGCAATTTATTGGTTAATAATAAATATATTTTATCAGGCCATTTTTGTTTATACAATTTCAGTTACCCAGGCAAGGGATAAACAAAAACATGCTGGTTTGCAAAGCTCACCAAAGCCCATTCGTCACACTGAAAGCAACACTCAGACACCAGATAAAGTGTGCTCCTTCACATTGTATAAAGAACAAAAAAGCCCCAAACCTGCATGCTGATATCTGTCCCTCTTTTGCAGTTTAACTAAATAAAATATTAAGAAATAAGTAAGTAAAACCTGGTAGCTTTGAAAAAAAAAAAAAAACAATATCAAGTAATTTAGCAACAAGCAATTAAACCACCTTTCAGTCTTATTAAAAACCCTAAAGGTTTTCCCTAACGTACTCAGTAATGGTATTAAAAAATCTTCAGGGAAAGAAAAAAAAAAAAAAAAAGGAGCAAGAACAATCTTTTCCTTTCGGGATTTACAACTGAGAGCATACTCTGTACATTACTTCACAATGCACCTGCCAGGTGTCAGAGCCCTAGAAAGGTGACGGGGTCTTGCCTTTCTCAACTTTGAAGTTTTTCTCTAACAAGTCTCAACAAAGGCTCTGGATGCAGCCATGTCACTGAAGGAGAGCTCCCTCTCTTTCATTCTGTTTTCAAAAACTATTCCCCCTTTAAAATGATAACCTGAAACGTGCTTGGTACATTAGAAATTGCTAGGCTTTGTGCTAGAATATTCTGTAACAAAAAACAGTTTGGTGTTGGTACACTGAGGCAGAGCTTGCAGCACAGGACTATTCACATACAGAGACAAGAAACAGTTCTGTAATGACTCAGGACTCTCATAAATGAATCTGAGCCTGTGAACTGTTGTGGTTCACTTGGGATCTAGTTTTGACCCCAAGCCAAAACTTTAAAATACCTCTTGCTCAGTGTGGGTTCAAGTTTCTGCTTATGAATGAGCACTGTCTTAGTCCCTGCCTGTAAATGGCAGACAAAATTCTGTCCATATTCACCCAGAGTGGGGTAGAAAATAAACACTGAATATTGAGTTGTTATACAGGAGTCTATGAGTGTTGAAAGCCCAAACTGGGTTTGAAGAGTGGAGGGCTCTACCTCACCTAACTTCTGAGAGCTGTGCTGACCATTTACTAACAGTTGACAGGAAAACTATCTACCTCTGTTAGAACTCTAACTCTGAATAACATGAATCATCTGTGGGGGAAAATAAAGCAAAATTTGTTGGGTTGTATGAACCCTACCTTGCTCACCTAAATACAGCTGAGATTTTGGGACCGCAGCACTTAGATACATCAAGACAGTAATGTACGGTTTGAACAGAGGATTCCTCCCACCCCAACCCAGGAATCTGTAACTCTGAATCCCATAGTTATCAGGATTCTTAAAAATGAAAATCAAGTGACAAACTAACAATAAATATTGTAAATTTAAGCCAAAAACAAACAAACAAGCCACTTGGTAGACACTCATTGTAAATAAGTGAAAGAAGATTTAGAATGAGCCAGAATGGGGGACGAAGAAAGAAGCAGCACTGGTCTTCTCAATCTGTACTGAGAGTGTAAGTCCCAAAAGGGCATAAAACTGGCAAGATCGAATCATTTTTCTCTTTCCCTTGCACTCATTCTTTCCTTTCTAGTGCAGAGGTTTATACTTTATCCTCTACTGAGGCTAACAAAATTTCAATTTCTGGGTACTTCTAATGAATTTAACATGACATCATCACACCAGAACTCCAGTATTTTCTGCTGTGGTATGCACTTTTCCCAGGAGGTATTCTCAAGGATAGGTCAAAACCACAAGATTTCATCGTTCTCTCAGCAGAAATGTCAGCATATTATTACTGACCAAGAAAATTTATAGCTAAATAAATATCTCAAGGGTAATTTTTTGTTCTATTAACCAAGAGAATATTATTTCCAACAAGAAGGCTGATATGACAGAATATAGTTACAGAATTACAAAGTGAATGATATGAAGACTGAAAGATGTTCAAAAAAGTGACCCAACTATCAGTATTCTTGACATGCCAGAGAAAACTCCAGAGCTAGCATATGATACATAAACATGTTTAAAAAAAACATATTTCATATGGCTCATATTTTTATGTACAATGGTAAGCCAATTAGCATTGAATAAAATGAGGAATACGTTTATTACTTTCATCTATTCCTTCCTAGGAAGGATATCATATTTTCAATGAAAAAGGAAGAAATCTACCCAGTTTAGAGCATTCTGCAACAAGCTGTGAACAGGAAGACGTCTCTTAGGAAAGAAAAGTAAGAAATATTTTATGATAGAAGTCATATAATATGTAAGCTTATATTGCTTCTTTACACGTGTACAACATGCTAATATACATCTTTCAGAAAAAAAAGTTGAATATTGTTATACTTATATGACAAGCTTATCATAAAGTTTTCCCACACTGTTTTACATACCCCATTGATACACAAGAAAACTAGTATTCCTTTGATCATGTTACTTGTCATCTGTCTCTTTAACTGAGACCTGTGCAATGACAGCTCAAACATGACAACCCAATTTCTCAGATGCTTCTACAAAGACTGCAGCAAAAGAGCAACACAAGAAAAGAGGAATCATTGTGCAAAAATCTGAACCCAGATTTTAGGCTTCAAATGAGCGGAGAAGCTGGAAGGCACATCTGAAGGACTGCTGAAAGTAGCTTCTAAGTGTGATCAGGTTGCTCAAGGCCTTGCCCAGGCAAGTTTTGCAAATCTCCAAGGATGGAGATTCCACATTCTCTCTGGGCAAGCTGTTCCAGTGTGTGAAATAATTGGTTTCTTGTCTCATACTTCAAAGAAGCGTTCTAATTTCCAACTATTTTCCTTTATTTATAATTATGTATTTGATTTTTTTTCCAGCACTAATGAAAAAAGGAAACGAAAGAGATGCTGATAACTGTAATCATGACACTATAGATGTGTAAATCTCTTAAGAATAAAGCAGACATCAGAAAACCTGAGTTTATTAACTTAATTTCAACATCCTGTTACTGCAGTGCCCTATATCATTCTTTACCATGCTATTTACTTGTAGATGTCAGATAATATGCTGAATAGAATACAGTTAATGGTTTGACAGATAGATGCTGGAAAGAAACAGATAGCTGACTGCAAAGATTAAAAACAATAACAACAACAGCAAACTACCATTATCTGAAATTTTATCTGATAAAGAGTTCAGCATCATAATAATTTCTCTGACATTGACCTAATAACATGTACAAGTCTACTAGGAGATACTAATCACAAGAATATGGTCAGCACACAACTTTAAATGTTCCATCTATAATCACATGCCCAGTATGCTGAATCAGTTTCTATTTTATACTTGGGGTTTTCTTAGAACCTACTTTCCCTCAGTGCATTCTTTTTTTCAACTCAGAAAACATAAGGACACTAAAGAAATGGGACAGTGTTTTAAGACCCTAGAAAAGGGGCAGTGCCGAAGGCAGGAGGCTGACAGTGATGCAGTTACTTCGGAAATACAGCAAGTCCCTCATCTCCTGCAGAGCAAAGTATCTTTAAGAGGATGCGGCTATATTTATCTGCTGGTTGCTACAGAGAAGTATAAGAAAATGGCCTTGTCTTATTCCCTTAGGAGACACTTGCATAGGAAAATCAGTAACTCAGTAGCCCTTAAAATTAAAGGAAGACAGCTAAGTATCATCCTTCATTTTCTGAAAGTGAGAAAATATCTAATTTTTTTTCCTGAGTTGTCCAAAACTATTCACCATTTCCTATACTTTCTTTAGGTTTTGCTTCATTTGCTTTTGGTTTCATTTTATTTTTGAAATGGTAGGTTTTTCAATGAATGTGTAGGAGAAGGTAAAATAATGCCAGCCTTGATCAGACTAGCAAAGCATCTATCCTAATATCAAATATTTCAGAATGTATGTTCCGATATACTGCTCCTTTAAGCAATTCCAGATTACATCTTTACGCCATCAGATGCTGCAACGTAACAGCTTCCTGATATCCCCTACATTAGAGATGTTCATCTTTGCTCTTTTCACAGCCATCTCTCATGCTTAGCTGTGTAACTCTCTCTCACCATCATGTCATAGCACTTTTTTTTTTTTTTTACATGTTCACCTTTACTTAGCTTTTAACAGCTTCTGTGTTGAGATTTGTAATGCTATTTGACGGCCAAAAACTGCATAAAGATTCTCAGTATTTTCCCTTGTCTCTTCCTCAACAATTTAATATTTGTACTTTATATATTTGTACTTTAATATTTGTAGTAGGCTTTAGATAATACTTTGACAATAACTCTTTCACATTTGGCCATGGGTCACAAACATTTGCACAGAACTGCTTTTAAACCAGAAAGGGCTTTCCAGAATGGAGGAATGGCTGTAGGGTTGGATTTCCTGGTTTTCTGGAAAAGTTCTATGTTTGGAGTGTTGCAAACCAGTTGTTTCTCCCTCTCCTTGCCCTCCTCCACGCCTAAGATGAAATAAGAGTACACATCTTCATTCTCTAGTGATTGTAGCAGAATTGTTGTTTCCATGTTTGCTAAATGGTTCAGTGCTGTGGCTTTCTTTGGACAGTAAATGAACAATTATACCTTTAAAGCTAGTAGATACATAAAGTGTACCTTGATTTTTCTTACTATAAAACATCAGGTGTAGAATTACCCAAGGGGAGAGTGGCTAAGAAACTGTTGCTTTCTTCCCTTCTCCCTTCTGTGTTAGCTTGCACAGATTAAAAGCCAAGTGACCACACTGTATGTCTGGAAACTGAAATAATGTGCAGGTCTGCTTCTAGCCTCCCCAATTACTGTTGAATTTTCAGTCAAGAACCATGACTGATTTTGTAACTCAAACATCATTTTATTTTCTTTAGTTATTATTAAACTGTGGTTATTTATTTCTATTTTTATTTATTTTTTGCTATTTGCAAGCCATTTTTCAGTAAAATCAAAAGAACAAACTAAATATATTGCAGGTAATCCAGTACAAAAAAGCACAACATCAATTTAATGAGAACTCTGTTATTCATTTGGCAAATGAGACAGTGGAGTGGCACTGACATATGTAGAACAGGGACTAGTTGGAGATTAAAATACATTGATTCATGAGTGGCAAAGAGCAGCTTAATGCAACTCGCTGATAAAACTGTCACTGATCTTGCTCTCTATCTGGGATTCCAAGAGAAAATGATGGGAAAGCCATTCTGTGCCATTAATGACAACTGAGTAAAATGTGCCAATGAGAGCTAATAATACACCTGCATGACACAGACCATTAAGCAGCCAGTTACAACAGTCTCAAATAACACAAACAAATGAAAATGACATTTATGGTCAAACCCTTGTCTTATTAAGCTGTTAAATGCTTTTCAAAATAATTAATACGACCTGGAACTGATCATTCAAAAATTTAAACAACTGCCCTGTCTGCTTTCTCCTAGTTAATAATTATTTCAGCCAGCACTGATAAGATGTGAAACAATGAGAAGCAGAACAGTATGGAAGGAAATGCTTTCTGCAGTAATTCAGAAAATCTGAAAGTCTGCAGAAACAAACAGAAAGGACTTCCACCACCATGAAAAGCTGCTGCCAGAACACTCTTCTAGGTATGTAAATAAAGTATGTTTTGATGTTAAAAGCAAAAATGAATAGCACCAGAAACTATAGGAATGAGAAATATAAGCAGCATCCTATTTATCCTTTCTTTTCCAACTGCACGGGAAAGGTGCAAGAATATTTTCTGATCTCCTGAATGTGATTTTAAAAAAATAATATTGGAAATAACAAATATGTCATAGCTGTTCCTTCTGCATATGAGGAGCTGTTGCGAGACCCAGCTAAAAGGATTTGGATACCACTCCCATGGTACTGGTCATCTTTCCTGTATCTTTACGAGGATCTGCACTGCATTCAGCTTCAGATCACAAGGAAGAAAAAGACAACGCATTCTCGAACAACTCCTTGAAGGCATGTGAAGACTACTTATATATGCAAAACCAAATGAGAGCTGTTTGCACTGAATGTATTATGTCCTCACATATTATGTCTTCTAAAACCTCTCAGACGGAGAGTGTTGACAGGACCACAGATGGACAGCAAACCCTCCTTGAGGTTATGGTCCTCCTTCTGTCTCCTGAAGGCTGCACTGTCAGCATCCTTGGGCCCATGCAAAGGAGGACACTGTTCTCATTCCTCTATGAAGTGAAAGATTATCTGATCCTGCTGCTCTCATTCTAGAGTTGGGAAAATCAGGTTAATTACTCTAGCTAGCTAAATATCAGAATCAAGATGCCTGGAGATCAGCATCCAGAGAAAAGAAGGTAACACACAGCTGACACAACCATGATGTGGATCTAATAATACTTGGACCCAGGGTGGGGGTGAGGGTCTCACAGAGGGTCACAAACAATTATTGAGAACCAAAGCTAATCAATACTTTCAAAAAAGGCAAACCCTTGATCGAAATAAATTATGTTCTCTCGAGCATCTTAAAGATCACTGCAATTACTATGTTTAATCTCTCCCAAAATATGTTTTAGGTTTCTTTTTGCATAACTCTGTTCATACCAATTAATATTCAGAATCTTCTTCCAGCAAACAAGATTTATACATAAATCTTATACATACATAAATATATGGGTAACTAAATGCCCAATTTAAATAGTTCCAACACAGCAATTTAGTACCATAGTTTTTCAAACATTGTGTTAAAAACGTTTCTTAGTCATCTTTGTTGTGAGAAATAATGATAAAACATTTTTATTAGAGAAGCCTAGACTTTATTTCAAGCCAAATCAGTTCAGACACTGTAATGAAATCTTATTCCACTAAGTAAAAGGATAAATTTATGAGCGTTTAAAATGCACTTTACTGGTTACTTTTTCATTAGGAAAAAAAGTGTTAAAGTCATAACTACAGATTTCTGCATTGATTTCCAAATAAGAGTCTTATTTTTCATTGAAACCATCTAGGTTGGTGAATATCTTGATTCTAAGACAGAGTCCAGACGTTTTGGCTATAGTGGTGCAAATAAAGTGTAACTCCACTCATTTGAAAGAAGCTGTACTACAATGAAGCAAGCAAGTAGAGGACAAAGCTTGTGCACACTCCTAAAAACAACGAGATACAATTCAAATCTATTTTACTGTGCAGATTGCTACACAACATAATCTACTATCTTCCCACTTTTCCCATTTACAAGCCTATTAAAGTAAGCTGTTAAGTGAGAGGTGCTTTAATTGACTTTTCTTGTTTTCTTCTATTTCAATGTCATCTACTTGGTTTAGTTCAAGTGCATCTTTATCATTCTACTCAAATTCAGTTGCCTTCCTTTTTTCCCTTGGCTTATATCTTTTTTTTTTTTTTTCCTTTTTTTCTTTTTTAGCCTTTGTCAGTCTGGTTGTAGAGTCTCTTGGGCAAAGACCAGCTGTTAATATGCACAGCATCTCCCTCTCTGTAATCAGTAGTTCTGAAAGGTTGTTACTAATGTTCTCAGAGGACTACTACAAATCATGAATAAGTAGGAAGCCTCCACCATTTCAGGAAAGCTCTGCAGCTTGGATATTAGATCACCTCTTTTTATTTTCTGCTCTTTGCACATCAATTCATACACTAGTGACAAAATTATACCTTGGTCATGTATTTGCCATTTAACCCAAAATGATGATGTTGAACTGTCCTCCCATTTGACTCAAATGGGCCTGCCTTTTTTCTTAATGTTGTGCCCAAATCACTACATTCTGCAACAAAAAGTAAAACCATCTCACTTACCTACTTGTTCCCTTCAGGGACACATCTCATTAAAAACCCTTCTGGTGCAATATACTCTTTCACAATCCCTCCAAGCAGATGTAAAAACAATCTGATACCATAGCTTTTGCACTGTCTCGGAAATCAGTACCAGGATTCCTAATATTATTTAAAGCATATCTTCATGGGAGCAAATCCCTTTAATGTGCCAAGTATTTTATGAATTATTAATTAGCCCATTATGCTTTTGTCTGCAATGGGAACATAAAACAAGAAAAAAGTACAGTGAAATGTAAAACTTCAAGTGGTTCTGCCTGGCAAGCCAAAAGTTAAGAACTGCATTCATTTTTACAATAAAAGCTCTCAATTAACCAACATATTTAGTTATAGTTTTACCTGAATCATTAAAGAGTATATGAGTATACACGTACATACATACATCTATGGGGGTTCAAAAGTTTACGGTACGACAGCAATGTGTAGACCAGAGAGCGGACTCAAATGGGAAGAAAACAAAGATGATAGACACATTTGGATAAAGCAGAACCATAGTGTCTAAAAATCTCTGCACAATGTTATGAATGGCTTACCGCAATGATCTATTAAATCTGTGTTATCTAATGAAATATAGCACTTATCTGAACATTTTATCATAAGCTTGTATTGGTTAAAAGGGTTTGGCTAAATGTCTAATATTGCTGATGGTATTCCCACAACATACTTCACTTTACAGATTTGCAGAGATAATAGCATGGATAAATTTTAGGTATTTCAGACTTTGGAAAGCACACATTGAGAAGGAAAAGACAGATTATTAAACAGAAAAGGCCAGGAGGGTAACTCAGTTTATAATAGAAATAGTGAGAGTAGGAAATAATTGTGCCATAATTAAAGAAAATAAAACATGTCATCATATTTCTAGGTGGAAAGAGCTGGAAACCAATCACATTTGGCATTAATAGTTCCAGTGCTCTTGTGCAGTATAAATCTAACAAACTAGAAATAAAGGCTATACTTTTAGAAGGAAAACATTTAGATGTTCACACTGAGACTTTGCAAGTCTTTACGTCGCTTCAACCTTCTCATCAGTTTTTAAAATTTAAATAGAGTTTTAATACTCATAAAAATGCATTTATAAGCAGTTCAGTGTTCACCGGATTATATTTGTTTATAAGGTCTACCCATTATGTTTCTATACAACTGAGAAAAATCACCATCCCTGTCCTTGGTGGCAATGAATAAAATGTACTGTAAGAACAGAATATATTTTGTACACTTAATAACCTGTCATTATCAGTGAACTGTTCAACCAATTAAAAAGGTCTTTTAAAAACTGTCAGCAACAACAAACACTTGTTCACCCAGCTATATTTTGGTTCCACTGGAATTCTAAACACAGTTTGAATTGCAAATGTATCAAGAAGGCCAAGACCAAAATCACATTTGATTAAATCTAAACACATTGTGAAGCGGATGTTCTTCACGTGACCAGGTTCTTGGCTTATCTGTTCTGCATCTTGAGACTCTTATTCAGGTTTATTTTGGACAAAACTTCAGCTAGCATCAGTGAAATATTAGGAAATGCTAGATTAGCCTAGTATTTAGTCCCTCTCAGAATGCAAAAAAAGTAAGCAATTCAGAAAAAAACATTGAGGACAGCATATTTATCAATGGCAGATTACAATTTTAGAAATGGTATTGTTGTCTAAATGCTACTGAAATGTGTGGTCTTAATGAGTTTATATAAAGATGTTTTTATACTCATATGCACTGCTATTTAAATATTTCTAAAAAACCCAGAGCAGAAAAGTGATTGATAGCAATGTAATCATAGTAAACTATACTTTAGTGTTATTAACTTCCTATACTAATTTACTAGTTACACTAGGACTGATTCAATTTGATTTGAGGCCTAACAATTGAACAGTTAATGAACATTGCCTTATGTCTTTGGCCTAGTGTCAGCTTTGGCATGAAAAAGCACATTAAAATGTGCTTTTCACTTTTTTTTTTTTGTATATAGTAAATATAAATAATTCACTCTCTGTGTCACATAGCTCAGTCTGTATTATATGGATGCCCATAACTGCATAAAAATGAGTTAAGTTACATATTTTTATAAGAACTACCAGAAATTTCGTCTGCTTATATCATGCAGTGTAACAGCCTATTTCAACTTTTCCAACTAATTCCAAACTGAAGAAAAAAAACCCACACATTTAAACTCTGATGTCTCTCACTTTTAGTTACCTATAGAACCACAACTCCATTTTTCTTGTCCGAGCTCACATAGATGCAAAGCTTCTGTAACAGAGTAAGAGGGCACCTTGTGTCTTCAAAAGCAAGGCAGCAAAAAAGGTAAGTACGAATGAAAGATGACCTCATAATTAAAAATTTGGAACAAAAATGGAATCATTCCTCCGTGCTGAGCTTGGCCACAAATCTCCACTATAATTCTAAAACAATCAATTAAGGTCCAAATTTTATCATTGTCCATTAAAACGTTACCTCACCCCTTGTGCAGCAATACTTGAGCCTTAAATAAAAGACTTCTGTAGGTGAAAATGCAAAAGAGTGCAATTTGCTCTCTCTTCAACTCAGATTGGAATAGAATCATTACCTGAATAACAGGCTTGCCTGTCTTGCCCGTTTAGATGATGATAGGATAATCTATTAATATTTGCATGTGTGATACTCACTACAACAAAATTCCAGTCTCTGGTGAAAGAATGCACAGCCTCTTGCAATAGATATCAAAATAATAGTAAGGGTTTGTGGTGAAAAATTTTCAAATACAGAAAATACAACATAAAAACCTACACAAACAATTCCTAGCCATCCTGCCTAAACATAACATTTCCACTTCTAATCAACTCTATTGCCCAGCCCAAGTACAGGATATATAGAGTTTCGAATCAGTGTAAATGAATGATTATATTCAGTAGTTTTCATACAGAAATGTACTTGTTAACAAAGACAATATTATTTGTAAAATATTAGGTTGAACTGATTTTACCAAGACCCCAGTGATCACCGTTTCCTGGACATAGGTGTACAGGGAACATTTAGGATCTTCTTTATTTGCAGCAGGAAATGAGTACTGAAAATCTTTGACTTTCTAGTGCGACTTTTTACTTAAGCAAACCAAGAGAGCCTCTTTCCTAGAAAGGAGAGGTATTTGCTCATATGTACAAATATGTTTACTTCTTTAAAGTACTCCCCAAATATTAAGCATTACTCTTAATTTGCAAAATTAAAAGCTGGGTACATGGCAATATTTCCCAAGCAGATGGTACAGCACTTGGAGATTCATTTCCCCCTATACAGTAAAATGCACGTACCAGTATGATAAGAGTCAATACATCTCAAAAAATAATATGAAGGGTACCATTACCTGAAAATGTCCAATTGTGCCATAACTTGAAGAAGTATTTTGTTACAAATCTCTTCCTGACTCATAAACTCTCATCAAGCTGATCACCTGTTGCATAGGAAACCTCCATGCATTTGAGCTACTGCCTCAAGCTACCCCCTTTCTCATCTCATGACTTTCTGGTTCTCATTTCTCATGACTTTCTGAAAGTGCCTAGAAATTGTCCTACACAGTACTCAGTTACATGAGCTACTTTGGTTCTGTAATTCCAGTTATGCCATAGCCTAGCCTACGCACAGTCCCATGTATGCTGTCCATTTAATCCTCATCTTATCTGCAGGTTTTGGTCTCCAAACTCCTAATTTAAAGCACTCACTAATCAATTGTAGTTTTGCTGCTAACTAAATTTCACAGTAGTTTTTTATTCCTTTAGCATATGAAAGTGATGTGGTCCCAAAGTAATAGGTATCTCTGTATGCTTCTCAAAGCTGGTGAAGCAGTGGTTGTTGTTTTCCAAAAGACAGCATCAGAAGCATGCAAACCTGGCTCAGCAAATTGTTTTTTCATTTGCACATGAAATGTGCTCAGAAATATTCTGTTTTTCTTAGTTCCGCATCAGTAGTTTTCTTTACAGAGCGTGCTTGACAGGAATTTTACTTTGGGAATTCTGGTACTTTTAGTGTCTGCATAATTACTTACAGATAAAATTCAACATTATTATTTTCATGTTAATATTTGTTTTTGATATTCCAACAATAAAGCATGTAGCATTTAACTTTAATCTTCATTGAATAGACAGCCAGGCTGGATAGGTTTGAACAGGAACTTTTTCCTGTTCAACCAACACCCCCCTGCTCCTTCCCCTACCTCCTCCAGCACCAAGATATTTTTCTGATGAGGAATTTTAAAACCTTTAGTCTGAAGTCAAAAGAAGGTCATCATGCTTAAAACACTAAGGAGGAAATTTCTGACATTATTAGTTTCCAAGAAGCCCATAATAGAGAACTAAACAGCTTGCGCAGAATGATACGCTGTAAGGATGACATAACCTAGGCCAAGTTAAATATAGAAGCAAGTTATTTCTTCTCTTAAGCACCAAACAAGGGAAAATCACCACTTAATCATTGGCTACTTACCTTAAAATCATGGCTCAGAAGGGAGAGTCACAACTTTTCTACTATAAATGTAACTTTGGAACAGAACGGGCATGAGTTGTCTCCTCCTCTCCCTATAATGTTGGAATAAATAAAAACTTACTGAATTTTTATAAATTTACCAAAAAAAAAAAAATTCCTCAAGGAAATAGACTAAATAAAACAAAAACAAAACAAAGATTTTTGAGCAATTTGATAAAAAGATTTCCTTTACATTTCTCATGAAATAGATCTCACAGCTGAAAAAAAAAAAAAACCACCAAACTTTTGCCATCTAGTCCACTTGCTCTATCCCATGCATTAAAGAATTTCTGTATATCTCTATCCTTACTTGAGGACTACATAGCTATTACTTACATATTTTGTATGTATTTGCACTTATTAGGTCAACATATACCTTATACTTAGCAATTTTTGTCATTCTAAAACCATAATCACATGCTGCTGTCAAGTGCATCTTATGATCTGTTTTCTCACTACGCAGCCTTTGCACACACACATAGGTCACAGAACATTAGGGACTGCTCCTGCTTGGCAGGGTTGGGGAGAGAGCATGCAACAAATGCAGAAGAGTCCTAAGCAGGTGACAGCAGGCATGGTTACATTCACATAGATTTTCAAGTAGCTCTGTAAAAATTAAGTAAGTGGAGTTTAAAACATTCCCAGCTGCTTCTGTGTAGGTGTGGCAGCATTTCTTATTTCAAAACAAGGGTTCAACATTTATTGCTGTTTTTTTTTTTTTTTTTAATGAGGCACCGGATTTTCAAAAGAAGTGAGAATGCCAAAATGTTATAGTCAAAACCCCAAAAGATTTCAACTTATAAATCCTGCCACAACACATCAACATTGTTGCCTTGATTGTGTCCATATTCCCCTAGTGGGGGAATCCAGTACTTTTTAAAGGATGCAACCAACTAAGATGAAGCTACGAAGTGACTGTGAAACAGGAACAAATAAAATTAAATACACTGCTTTTCAGATCAGTTTTTGAGCTTTTTTACAGGAATGTATTAGAAATTAATCAACCAGAGCTAATTCCAGGTTTGTGTTAAGATAAAGATTTTCACTTGTGTTCAGGGCACATATGCTCAGCCGCAACCATAAAAATCCTCTGAGATCCATAGCTCTGTTCCTGTACATACACGTAGGCAGAATCAGTCTGCTAAAGAGAAGAGTTAGGAATTCAAAAAGTCCTCAAACCACTTTGCTATCCACCAGCCTTTTTATACAAGAAGTACTAAGATGCAATGTCATCAATAACCTACCTTCTATTTCATGTACTGAGAATACTATCAACTTTAATTTGCTATCACTTGAATTCTAAGATCTTTATTCCATGGAATTCAATGAGAATTGCTTTAACATGATCTATTACGGATGAAGGCTTATGTAATAACCCAAACAATTGCTGATAAGCAATTATGCTTTAGAAAAAACTGTCTTTATCTACTCCAGTGCCCCAAAACATAACAAAAATTTCATTTTAAAACAACTAATCAAGAGCTGAGACTGGGAATGGACTATTAGGTCCTGAGTAGCAAAGACAGAAAAGGAAGTCCATGAGTCACAGCAGTAATTCCTAAAAAGAAGTAAACAAGAAAACTGTCGTTTTTTTTTTTATTTTCATTAATTTTGATATTTATTGACTTGAAAAGCTACAAAGACTGGTGAAACTGAGCACATAAATACCTTAATGCCTGCATCTCCATCTCCCACCGGAGTACTGCCTTGAAACACCACTGTTTTTCCCCAAGTCAAGAGTAGACAACTGCAAATTATGACTATACAGAAATTTGGCTTTGATGATTAGATCAAGACCAAAACAAGACTAAGAATTATTATGAGAATTCACAAAAAGAACAAATGAACAAAATATCCTGGTATTTCAACATAGGGCCTTATTTTTCCAGACAATTATCTATCCTATAGGGATTAATAAACTAGGATTTAATTAGCATAAGTAACTTGAGCATAGTTTAAAGTGATGACAACATATTAAATGATATTTTATATTTCTGTAAAATTTCCCTTTATGAATTCAAGATCCAGGCATATTTTCATGAAGCAGTTTTAGACCTCCAGATTGTTCATCACGCATTATCCACCAGGAAACTCTCTTTTCTAGTTAATGAAAAAGTGTCAGCTTATTGGCTTTCAAGCATAATACGAAGATCATGTTTTTCTTAAGGTATAACTGAAATGTGTGGGAGAAATACGTAGCTTAGTTTAGTTGGAAACTGCTCATTGGGTCCTAACTTGATTTTAAGAACCTAACAGTACCCAAAGTTTGCAAAAATCTACAATATACATCTATGAAAAATCAAACCAAATTTCTGAAGTAGAACTTTTATGAGAACATTATGACTACACTTTCAATCACATAAATAACTCCACCTTCATTGCTCCTTCCATTACTTCAGAATTCAAATCTGCATTTAGAATTTTAAAGTGGATGGAGATGCACACAGTATAGAAACCTATACTTGATGACTGAGCCAAACTCTAAGGAGAATTTGAATTCTCAGAGTACCCTTATTTATTTATTTAGGATAATAAAATATATCAGTTAGAAATAACATTATCCACCAGGAAACTCTCTTTTCTAGTTAATGAAAAAGTGTCAGCTTATTGGCTTTCAAGCATAATACGAAGATCATGTTTTTCTTAAGGTATAACTGAAATGTGTGGGAGAAATACGTAGCTTAGTTTAGTTGGAAACTGCTCATTGGGTCCTAACTTGATTTTAAGAACCTAACAGTACCCAAAGTTTGCAAAAATCTACAATATACATCTATGAAAAATCAAACCAAATTTCTGAAGTAGAACTTTTATGAGAACATTATGACTACACTTTCAATCACATAAATAACTCCACCTTCATTGCTCCTTCCATTACTTCAGAATTTAAATCTGCATTTAGAATTTTAAAGTGGATGGAGATGCACACAGTATAGAAACCTATACTTGATGACTGAGCCAAACTCTAAGGAGAATTTGAATTCTCAGAGTACCCTTATTTATTTATTTAGGATAATAAAATATATCAGTTAGAAATAACAATGTAATTAGTGTAGAAGGGGAAAAAAGCTGAATACTATAGGAACTGTATTGAATAGTATTATAATTTATGGAACTGATGGATGAAATCATACTTATTTTTAAAACTAAACCAGAGAGCAGTAAGAATTACAAAACAGAGTAAGTTAAATTCATTCAGCTTTCTAAAGAACCCTAAAACCTCGTTTCCTTTTTCTTTTCTTCTTAAGAAAAGCTGTGCAAACAAAAAGTTACATTGAAAGTCTGCAGTTTGGTCTTTCCAAGTTTTGAAATCTTGCATAGAGATTAAAAATCACTTTTGTTCTGAAGGACTTACAAAACTTCTTTTCATCAGAGTAATCAGCCCATAGCATAGTTGTAACTTTTAGTATCTCTGCTTCTGTAGCTTTGAAATGATCTAGAGATAGATCATAAAAGGACTGTTGAATACCATTCAAGAACTGTTAAAAGCAAGGCTTCTCATCTTTCAGAGAAAACAAGCACTTGGAAAAAATATCATGGATATAACCAAGTATTAGGCAACCTTCACACTTTATTGCTTATCAGTTGGAAGTCATCACCTCTCACGAATACATAGTAACTCTTAGTCTAATGCTAATAAGATATGAAATGTGCCAAATTAAAATTCTTTAGAACATTTTTTCCAAAGCACATCTGCATATCTCAGATGACCATGTCTCAAATGACTATCAGAAAAATCTTGGAGTGAGCTAACCTCGCTTTTCTCTATATCCAACCAGGTATTCAACAGACATTGTACAGGTCTTTGAAGATAGTACAGGAAATCAGATTATAAAACAAGGAAAAGCTTCCAATGTTCTACTTATTTTCTATATACCCTCATTAAAAAAGAAAAAAAAAAATTCCCAGGAACACCAGAAAAAAAAAAAAAGGATAAAAAAGTATCAGACAGCTGCAAATAAATTTTCTTGAACACGAAACAGTCATTGACAATAATAAATGTCTTCCCTGAAAACAAACAGTGGCCAGAAATGTACTGAGAATGTTCGATTAATTCACCCATTCATGGAAGGCTAGAATATGCTAAATGAACACCTATTTGTGAATGATATAGCAATAAGCTGCATTGAAAAAAAAAAAAAAAAAGTATTTCTATTCCTGTGGCACTTTTTCTTCAAAAACCGTATATGATTTGTTTCTCCTTTTTCAGTTCACAGACAGATGTCAAATATTTTTAACTTTTATTGATCTTCATCCAAAATGACTGAGTTTAAATAAAGGTCAACTAAAAAAAAAAAAAAAATCAATGAAATGAAACAAGCATTGGCACCCAAGGAATAACAAAGAGAAACACTGACTGATGAAATTTGAAAAATTAGCATCTCACTAGATTTATTTTGATTTCTAATCAATTTACTAACAATACTAAGGAATTTTAATATAGTTTACAGAGAAACATTATTCGGTGTAGGTTTCAGAGAGATGACTAGACTGATTTTATAAAACCATCTTTCCAATAGAAATGAAAAATATTCCTAACTTGCACTTTAAAACCACTATTCGTACGGACCTTTAATAATCCTTCATGAAACACAAATGACATTTTTATGTAAGGATAACAGAGCATATTTTTAAAATTAATTTCTAAAGTTACTATATAATACTATTATAAAAGTAAATTTAATATGCTTGAGTACTTGGAGAGAAAAACAACATTTGGGTTTTAGACTGTTAACAAGCCTCTTGCTCCATCAGCTCTTATTTGCAAGTCTTACATGAATCAAAACAATCAGATTTCCAAAAAAATGATGGGATCACACTTCCTGAAATTTGACTTAATGTTCTGAGCATCTCCTACACCTTTGATAAACTCTGGAAAGAGCTTTTACAAATTGATAATTTCAATTTAATGCCAGCCTAAGAACTGTCACACTAAATTTACATTACATTTGTGGGTATGCTGTTGCAGCTGTAGCATACCAAACACCAATGTTGCAAACACTGCAGGGTCAAGTTCCTTCAGGACTATTTCAGTCAGAAAATACTATGCCTCTCCAAATCCATCACATTTGCAAGCATAGTTTTCTTATCTTTCTCAGTTTGAACCAGACTTAATGTTGACACCAACACACCTTTTCAAAATCAATACTATTAGTTCTAATTGTGCTGCCACAGGATCAGTCTCAGACTACTATTTCTAAGAAGTGTCCATCTTACCGCTATAAAACAACTAATACATATATGCTCTATAGTACAAACTTATTCTTTTTGTACCGTGAATTCAGGTAGGACAGAGCTGATAAGCACCAGATATAATAAAAGATTCTGATAAAACAATGGATTAAATTTCCATACGTAGCTAGAATCCAGGCCCCTGAACATGGTGCCAAGGCTCCCAGTGGAGACTGACGGAAGGGTATGGCAGAATTCTCTTTTGACTGCTGAGCTACCTTACCATTGTGTATAGTTGGGTAACCACCAGATAAAGACGGGGTGAGCTGAACCATCATTTATCAGCAGTCCTGGCTATCAGGGGAGGTCCTAGTCGACTGGCAGCTAGTAAACGTGACAAGAAGGGCTGGAGGGTAGACCCGGAGAACTATAGGCCTGTTAGTTTGACCTCCGTGCCAGGGAAGCTCATGGAGCAGATTATCTTGAGTGTCATCACGCGGCACTTACAGGGTACCAAGGCGATCAGGCCCAGTCAGCATGGGTTTATGAAAGGCAGGTCCTGCTTGACGAAACTGATCTCCTTCTATGACAAAGTGACACGCTTAGTGGATGATGGAAAGGCTGTGGATGTGGTCTACCTTGACTTCAGTAAGGCTTTTGACACTGTTTCCCACAACATTCTCCTCGAGAAACTGGCTGCTCGTGGCTTGGACTGGCGTACGCTTCGTTGGGTTAAAAACTGGCTTGATAGCCAGGCCCAAAGAGTTGTGGTGAATGGAGTCAAACCCAGTTGGAGGCCGGTTACTGGTGGAGTCCCCCAGGGCTCACTACTGGGGCCAGTTCTCTTTAATATCTTTATCGATGATCTGGATGAGGGGATTGAGTGCACCCTCAGTAAGTTTGCAGATGACACCAAGTTAGGTGCGTGTGTCGATCTGCTCGAGGGAAGGAAGGCTCTGCAGGAGGATCTGGATAGGCTGGACCGATGGGCTGAGGTCAACTGCATGAAGTTCAACAAGGCCAAGTGCCGGGTCCTGCACCTGGGGAGCAACAACCCCAAGCAGCGCTACAGGCTGGGAGATGAGTGGTTGGAAAGCTGTCTGGCGGAGAAGGACCTGGGAGTACTGGTTGATAGTCGGCTGAATATGAGCCAGCAGTGTGCTCAGGTGGCCAAGAAGGCCAACAGCATCCTGGCTTGCATAAGAAGCAGTGTGGCCAGCAGGTCTAAGGAAGTGATTGTGCCCCTGTACTCGTCTCTGGTGAGGCCGCATCTCGAGTACTGTGTTCAGTTTTGGGCCCCTCGCTACAAGAAGGACATGGAGGTGCTCGAGAGAGTCCAGAGAAGGGCAACGAAGCTGGTGAGGGGTCTGGAGAACAAGTCTTACGAGGAGCGGCTGAGGGAGCTGGGCTTGTTCAGCCTGGAGAAGAGGAGGCTCACGGGCGACCTTTTTGCTCTCTACAGGTACCTTAAAGGAGGCTGTAGCGAGGTAGGGGTTGGTCTATTCTCCCACGTGCCTGGTGACAGGACAAGGGGGAATGGGTGAAAGTTGCGCCAGGGGAGGTTTAGGTTGGATATTAGGAAGAACTTCTTTACTGAAAGGGTTGTTAGGCATTGGAATGGGCTGCCCAGGGAAGTGGTTGAGTCACCATCCCTGGAGGTCTTTAAAAGACGTTTAGATGTAGCCCTTAGTGATATGGTTTAGTGTAGGACTTGTTAGTGTTAGGTCAGAGGTTGGACTAGGTGATCTTGGAGGTCTCTTCCAACCTAGACCATTCCGTGATTCTGTGAACCATCCCACCTCTGAAGTATGAGGTAATGCCTGTCAACATTAGCTCTGCAAGCCTATGTTTCCTCAAAAAAAAATGTTCCTTTTGAAAGATGGAAGGAAGAACCATTTCAGCTGACAGTATAACTATTAAGTTAAAACACCCACAGAGGAAATAGCAGAACCAGGAATCACTTCCTCTGTTTTTCTAAGATACAAAAGCAAATATTCTCCCATTTTCTAGTATATTTGCATGAGTGTGACTCAAAGTTATTCTGTTGAACCCAAAACCAAGATGACAAGCCAATATAAAACCATATTCATATACTGAAATACATTCAATTTGACATGCAGGGTTAGTTTGTTCTTGTAGTTTTGCTTGGGTGATTATAGAAAAATAGGAGAAAGACTCAATACATGTATGCCTTTTTTCTCCACAAATCCTCTGCCATAGCAAGTGTGAAAAATATCTATTGAATCTCTCCTGCATTAGCCACAAAACATATTGAATCTCCTTTGCAGGTGAGTGGTCCTAAAGGACCACATCCAAATGGAGCATGTTATAGTCAGTTCCTTAATATTGCATCAGAGTTAAGCCTGGTTTTAAGGGATGCTAGTTTTGGTTTCTCACTGGCACAGGTTCTCACACTCAGACTGTTAGACTGGACGATTTCTCTGTCATTATCTACGTGTCCTCCCTAAAGCCAACGTCAACCTTTCTCTCCAACCCAGTACAAGACTGGTGTGGCCCAGTAGGTATGACTTTTTCTGTTGCCAGTGGAAGGCCATAGGTTTGCTTTGCCCTGGCAGAGCAGGGCCCCAGGAGCTCCCTGGGCTGGCGTTGGCTGGAGCTGCTCAGTGCTGGTTCTGTGGTTTCACCTGGCACGGCTCAGCTGGCCACGGTGCGACCACGCTGCTGGCACCTGCAGGAGCTGCCCTGGCAGCCACATTAAAGCTGTTTACATAGCTGGCAATTGCAAACTGCATTGCTTACCAAGTATTTGGGAATATGGAATTAAATTGTCACTCGAATGATTGACCTATGATTTTACCTTTAATTGAATACACCCTAATTTCCTTCATGTGAACTTAAAATACAGCTTACTTCCAAATGACTCAAAAGCCCTGTTCTGTTAATTAAGAGCTACGGACCAACACGATCTATTAACTGAGGACTGGACAATTAGCTTTACGTTATTATAGGAACGGAACTGTGTTAAATGAGCAAGAAGAGTATGTACTTTGTGGTGCCTTGACACACCAATCTATTTCAGTGATCCTGGTGTAATAGCGCTTGCAGAGAATTTACTGTAGATTTATGTTGGTGTTAATTAAGATCAGAATTTGGACTTTCAGGTTTAATCTACTTTGTTTTGTATACATATTTCATTATAACTGAGCAAAAAACTATTATTCAAATATTTCTATTATATAGCAGGGATTAAAATGCTTGGCGTTTAGTTACAGATTTTAGTATGTTGCATTCTGCTGAAAATATTAAATGATGATTTTATATTTTATTCATGCTCACACTTGAGAAAAACTGTATGTCCAAAAAAGAGAAGGACAGTTTAGAGAGGGGCAATTTCTCACTCTAATTTAGCCTGGGTACTTGGTTTCATTTCCCTGAGCCTGATCCTATGCCTACTAACACAAACTGATCATCCTTGAAAGTAGAACTAATGAGATCTTTTCTATGTTTAAAAACGTTACACAAATATTTCACTTTTTCTTTTTCCTTCCCCTTGGAAGCTAAAAATCAAATTGTTGTCATGACTGCTAAGTGAATTGAAGCTTAGATAACAAAATAAAGTTTTAGCTACCTAAGATTTAGTGTTTTAAAAGCAATTTTGGCACGTTAGAATTTGAATTAGTGAATTGCAATATCTAGTTTTTAAAATCATATCTTATTAATGTTGTTGTAGAATTTTTCTGCTACCACTAAGATCTTTCTGGTATAGGATAAATTCAAATTCACTTTCCAGCTACAGTCCATCAATCTGAAAAAGCCAGGATATTTATGAAAGTAGCTCATCATCTGAGAAAGCATAGGCATGGCATGTTTCATTTCAAACTACTGCAAGGTTCTATCAAGTATTCCTGACTTAAAATATAGTGGCTTAAATAAAGATAAGGATAGCATAAACAATTCTTCTATCCATTTGCAGCCTCTAAGAAATGTAGTTGTTACTTCCTGGACAGATCTTTAGCTGGTTTTGATCGTAACTACTGAGTACATCACAAAAATCAGGACCTTGGTCCTGCCTACATCTAATATCACAGTCTGGGGAGACTGCTCAGAGGCGCACAGTGGCAGCACTGCAACTCAGTATTCCTAGCAGGTACCAGCTCCCAGATTCTCAGTTGTCGACAAAGAAAGAAGAAAGGATAACCAGTACCCAAGATTAAACTAAACACCACTACTGGCAACACACACAAACCAGCAGATCTTGAAAAATTATGAGATCCAGCATCTTCAAGCCCTATCTTTCTTAAAGATGCATTGCTGCCTTGGATGTGCACTTACTATTGTCTCTTCCCACAATATCACCTTAGTACAGAGCACTTCTCTGGGCCCATCGCCTCTGCTGGCGGTGCCCTGCCACGCACTGCCAAACAGCAGGAGTTTCCTCCCAGCTAGTGGGTGACTGAGGGAATTGTTAGTGCTTAGGAAAGGTTATGCCTCCAATTCTTTTGGTCCATACTCTGTTCTCTACAGCACTTTCTCAGACTATTCTGTACCATGAAATGCTGAGCAGCATAAAAAGTATCCTAAACAGTACATAATCATTCTTGCAGTGTTGTATTGCTGAACTGAGCAGAGTCCAAACAGTCTGTGCACATTAGTCAAGCAATGTTGCTGAAACTGGAAAAAAGGGATTTTATTTCTTCTTAGAAAAATATGTGTGGACAGCTCAGAAAGTTAACTCGCAGTACAGATACAGTTAGAAATGACACCACCACAAGTATTCACATTTGCCTGTACAGGGAAAAGGTTTAGACTAAACTCATTCAGTTGTAAACGTGGAAACTCTCTTTTCTGTCAGGATACTAGTAGAGCCAAGTATATGTTATTTCCAAAAGCTCCAAGCACAAATAAGGTCCCTTGACTTAGAATGATCCTTTTTTACACGATGTGGCAGACAAAGGTCCTGCCTCTTTTGCAAGTCACACCCTTGCAGGTATTGCAGTGAACAGTCATTGCCCATTCATCACCTGGTCATTAGCATGACCTATCAGAAAGACTTGGCACCTGTGAATCATCTCTTAATTAAGAATCATTTCTTCATTTTCTTTAATGTATCTCTTGCAGTCAGCAATCAGCCCCAAAATAGACACCTTCTCTCAATCCTGTTTTCCAACATGACAGTGTTGCTGTTAATTTCCCTTTTCTCTCTCAATCTGCCTTCAAGAACTCCCTGCTGCTTTCCCTCATAAGCACGTACATTTTTCATCAATAGCTGACTCGCATGCTTGTTTTCTCAGTCTCCGGACCACACAGGTCAGCCTCAGTTCAACTCTGACACCTTCTGTTCTGTACAAAACTCATTAGAATGCTCAGCTAACTTTGACATAAGTGCGCATATCCTTGCACACCCAATAGCAAATGAAAAGGATCAAAATGCCCCTCCTCATTCCTAACGATACAATGGTCAGTGTATTTCCCAATCTTCTAATTAGTGCTACTGAGGTTTCAGAAACATGTAGCAGCACAGACAGTCCAAGGAGTCATTTGTTGTTTGTCATCCCTGCCACAGCACAGTATTTCTTTGTGCCAGTCCAATGGTTTGTGCTCCACACTGCAAAACTGGAGACTTAAAGGGTTTTCAACAGCCCCTTTTTTCTGTCCAGTGTTTTTTGTGTGGTTGGTTGGTTGTTGTTTAATTTCAAAACCATAGCTGTTCCTTGCCCCTCTTCTCAGTATGGTTCCACAGCCGATGGGGTATCACAGAGATGTGAACAAGCAGAGAGAAACAGGGGAAGGACAGAAAGGAAGATGCTCAGTTCCGTGTTGCTGCCCAGTGTTTCCAGCTACAGCCCAGGGCATGAGCAGCATGCAGCCAGCCTTGACTATAGGAACAAGACATTATACTTCACACACAGAATATTAAAAAAAAGCCATCTGGATATTGGCTTATACATTTTAGGGTACTTCTGACGTTTTAAAGTATACCAGGTGGTAAAAGGCCTACCAAGGTCAAGCCTGCAGAACAGCAACTTCCCACCACACATCCCTAACACTCAGTTACGGTCCTCCCTCACCAGCTGAGGACTTCCACACCCTAGGAAACTCTTGGGACAATGGATCAGTTTTGAGACCCTACTCATGCATTAACTGACAAGGTTACATAGCAGAATATGAAATGAAAGTCCATCTGCACATCTCTATCAAAGCCAAGAGGACTCCTGTGTCACAAGTGATTATTTAAATGCCTCAACTCTAACAGGTGAAGCACTGTGAACGTAATTTCCCCTTTAAAATCAGGCTTGTTTTGCATATTAACTGAAGTGGTAAAAATCAAATAGAAAACCAAAAACTGACAAAATAATACTGGACTCAAAACTTAAAACTATTGTAAATAAATGGGGGGGGGGGGGGGGGGGGGGAGTTGCTTTATTTTGTTTTTCCCAAGGAGATGAAAAGGAAAATTAAATCTAGGCAAATGTGACCAGCTTCCAACAACAACAACAAAAATATATTGTTCCCTCTTCTGTTACTGTGTATTAAGGATATGTATGACTTTATGGAATTACTCCAGCAAGCTGTGAATGATGATGCATGAAATGAAAAATCCCAGTCCAGTGCACAGAAAGAATACAGAGAACAGTAGGCTGTCAACAATACAGCTTGTAGAGCTGGATGGTTATACACCACATCTTTGTTGAATGCAACTATTTTGAATTCAGTGACAAGGCACATGTAAATAGAGGAGCACCTCCAGGTACCTCCTGGACAAATAGATTCCAATTCTGCAAGACAGCACTGAATAATTACCAAAAAAAAAAAAAAAAAGGAAAGAAAGTTTTGAATTAATCTAATTGAGTAATATTTTCTGTTTCAGTTGCAGGCAGTTCTACATACAGTCAATTGGAAGCTTTCCAAAATGATGTATGGCATTTTTCCATTATAATATTGATCAGAACAAAATATGTATTTATCACCTATATTCCACACGTCTCTATTTCACTCATCTATTTGATTGGAAGAACAGGCAAATTCCAGATGGAGACAAATGAATCAACTCTCTTTGCAAACCTCCAGCCACTGACTACAGTCTCTTACATGATACAAAGACCAATATTGTACAAAAATTCAGTTCATAAAGAAGATTAAAATAGAACATGTTACAGACAAACTAAAAATAAATAAATAAATCTTTGGATGAACTATGGGAACAGAAGCTTCAAATCCCAAGAAACTACCACACATTCACTCCTGCAAGTCAAATTTTCAAGAAAATTATATATGACTAAACACTTGCAAAAAACAAGACAGGTTGTTTTGCATGCGTTCAATTAAACCAAAAAGACAAACAAAGAGAAATCCACCAATGCCTACAGAAGATGACAGACTGCAAAGCAAAGACACCAAACAAGGCACAACAGATTTGTCTTCCCTTTGACTTCTTTGATGTATAATGTATTCTAGAGTTACAGCTGATTCCCTGCTACCATGGGAATTCATGCCTTCTGTACAGCTGGTCTGTATGTAAGCTACTGAGAAGGATAACATGAAGACTCTGTATATCCATGCTATAGGTACATCTGAGAGCGCTGGAGTTTGAATCTCCATGTGTTTACGTGCAGGTTTACAGGAACCTTTTCCTACACACGGGAAAGCTCAGACTACACACTGTTTCCCTTTAGAAGGAAAATCAACTCTCTTGCATGCGAGCATTCACAAATAAGACAGTCTTCCGTAAGTCTTGAAACAATATAAGCTAAGTACAATCATGGACACTATGAAGGTGCAATGCACACAAATGTTACTACAGATCCAGCTATCTTGCATACAGGAGCATAAAGCTAATCAGTAGCACATTCAGCGAACAAACCTCTGCTGGTAACATGTAACAAGACACAGATAAATAGCACTGCTTGAAATGCCAGGCAGATCATTTTCACTAAAACAAATGTTTCCCATTATTTCCATGCAGTATGCAAAAAAACATTTGAAGTAGTTTCATAAATAAATAAATAAATAAATAGAATTCTTAGCCTACATTAGAAGAAGAGCACAGATAAGAGTAATGAAAAAGGGGTCTAACTTCTAAAATTGTTTGTTTCTTTATTATGTATAATAAACAGTTTTTGAAATTGCCACACCATTTTTGCTGTGCTTGCAGATCAGATAATGTATCATCGCTCAGGTAATTTGCTAGCAAAGTTCAAAGACACAAGACTCAGTTTCTACTAGTCTGGTTTGAACTTTGTGCAATGAAGAAAAAAACAGAAACAAATGAACAACAAAAAACCCAAGCATCTCATTATCAGTTACAGGTCCCATTTAAGACAAAACCTGGATGAAAAACAAGCCCAAAGTCATTGAAAAGCCACATATTTAATCAAACAAGTTCTGGGCTGGAATCTAAGAATATTGTTAAGCAGAATTTTTGTTACCTAAAATGCATCAGTATGTTACTCGTAAATAAATCTTACTATATCAAATCTGATCCCATTAAAAATATTTATATAGTATTTTAATAATGCCCCTTTCTTTCTTGGTTAAGATTGATGAGGAAGTACTGTATGATGGTTATGAATATTACTCTGCATCTCCCTTCAGGCTGCTTTGATATTATCCACTAGTCTGTTTTGACAGACCTGTTGAAGATGTTAGAATAGGACCTGAAGTTGAAACACTTGATGCTTTTTTTTTTCCTTCAAAAAGCTGCAACAGAGGCAGCTTTTGCTAAAAGTCTTACCAAAAGAGAGAAATGGATACCGCCTACAAATTTTTCTAGTCACTTAGATTTCAATTAAGTATTATATTACTAAATGCATACAAGATAAGCACAGGAGAGAAATACATGGTTTCCTACTCTCCCATTCACTCTACTGGGACTTAAAGAGACCTATCTAGGGCCAAAGTGAACAAGACTTGAAATACATGCTTAAAACATTTTGTGCACTTGGTAGAATGACCTTTTATAAAAATGTAGAAATACAAGTGACAACAGTCTACTGCTCCTTCCACCAACTCCTCCACCCTTGAGAGAGGATTATGTTTGATTTCAGCTTAGCATTGAGAAAGTAAAAGGGCAAGTCTTGGATACCCATTCAATGTGTAATTAGTATTAGAAAATTTAATTGAAGCGGGGTAACTGAAGCATTAAAAAACTGCTAGCAAAGATTTATTATTTTTTTAATCACTTCACCAAAAGTAACTGTAATTCATAATTTAGGCCTTAGTTGATACTTATTTCTGCGTAAGGATTCAAATGTGTTCTCTGAAAGCACTCTCTCTGAAGTTATACTTAATTGCTTTCTTTCCCAAACTAGCATTGCCTGGTGCCACTGACACAGACTGGGTTAGACTGATCATTTATCCAAGCCATGTAGCAGAGAAAGTAAAGCTACAAACTATAACCAAGCTGAATGGCCAATCCTGCCTACAATTTTATTAAAACATCATGATGAAAGTTGCATGAATTCCCTCCCTTCAATATTGAGAAGTCTTATGTTCAGCAAAGAAATGCAATTCTCCTGAGTAAAGTTTACAGAAAAAAAAGCAAATGTGGTACATGGAGGCTAGGATTTTCCTCTAGCATGCTGTAGTCCAGCAAAAAATCAATCCAGAGCTTCAACTTTGATCTGTTTTTGTTGCATCTTCCAACTTTCTAATCCATCACAGAAAAGTATTATTTGTGTTTTTTTGTTTTGTTTTGTTTTGAGCTTAATGTGGTTCATATTATATAAGTTTTCACTAGTGAGCTTTTAGAGAGTTTTAGTGTTAGTACCTTTAATTGTAATTTGTGAAATTTCAGAGTTACTGACAGAAAGCCATTTTTCATCTTAACAGAATCCTCAGGATTTTGGTTAATTTTTTTATCAATCAATATAGCTTTTTAGTATTTTATATTCAACATATAAAATTGAAAAAAAAAGAAATACTGTTCCAACAGTCTTGCAAGAGAATACAATTTTAGTAAACCTAAACATTAAAATGGAAAATCGTGTGAGAGAGTAAAATTTTACAATTTTCATAGCTATTTATTTTTCAAGAAGGAAAAGGTACCAACTAGAAAGTTTAGAAATACCATATATGAAAAGTTTTAATTTAATACTTTTAAACTAATACAGCATTTATACTGCAATAGAAATGTGCCACCAAAAAAAAAAAAAGACTTAAATGAACAAATAAATATAGGTAAAATATGTCTAGCAATGAGAAATCAGCAAGTCTGATTTCAAGTACTCTCCCAGATATGGATGTTAGCCAAATACCAAATTGAATGGTGTGCTACCTTTCATAATGCTCCTCCTGACATAGCCTGGCATGTATAAACATTTTTTTCTAAGAAGCTTCATTTCTAAAAGATGCATGGATAGCTGAGATTTCTGATATTTTGACATTGTTAATACATAGATAATCGCTATGATAAAACCCTAAAGACATCAAAGAATTTAGAGCAGCATAACTTGAAGACCTAGCAGGCTTGCCTTTCCAAAGAGAAATCCTGGGCATGGTAAAGTCAGCATGACAAGCATCCAGAAGATCTGAATTTCATCCTTACTGCTTGAAAGTTTTGCAATACTGAGCATCCAAAGCATGATATTTTTTATTTTCAAAATTAAATCAGTCACTACAATCAATTTAAGAAAAACATAGGTTTTTGTTGTTGTTGTTTGTTTGTTTGGATTTGTTTTTTTTCACGACACTTATCTTCGGACTTTTTCCAGACTTTTACTGAGACACCAGTCTTTCCACTGTCTTGTTACAGTTGTGGATCAAGTCTTCTGAGACCTAAGTATTATTGTAGTGCAACTAAAATGCATGACCTATGAATACCATAATATCACCAAAATATGTAGGAACTGTTTAGAGTAACTCTGCAATACCTAACAAGTGATACAAATTCATTTTCAGCATAAAAGAATTCAGAACACAACTGCAGCTCTCAGAAGTTAAGATGTTAAACAGAAGTGGAGTGCAGAAAATATTCTGGAAATATTTATCACTATCTCTAAGGTAAAGAGAATAGGACAGTGAAATTAAGTCATAAGAACAGGTCACAGCCAATAGATTGAGAAGAATTCTACAAGAGGGAGTCAAATGGAAAGATCAAGCTGTTGTTTAGTAAACACAGAATAACCAACGAGGGAAATATATTAAATTTGAAATGTCACCATTTTCAGTGTCTGAATCACCTCCCAATCCCACAAATACAATCTCCTCAAAAAGGCTAAATAAATTAGAAATCTGAACTAATAAAATCTTCTATGGTATATTGATGTATTCATTTATTTTCACCTAACTGAAAATTTTGAACCACAGTTTACCACAGATAAACTGAATGATGCTGAACATCACAGAATATTCAGAGATGATTATTCAAGTTTCTAAAGGATGCTTTTTAACTTCTAAGGTAGATTCCATATAGATCTCTTAAATTGTAGACAGGTTAGAAGTGTACCAACTGAGCATATTTCCCAGACCACTACAAATTTCATACTTGAACTATATATAACTAGCATCAATACAAAGTCTTATTTTGTATTATTGACATTTGGTGTGCATAAGCATCGAAAAAATGCCCAGTTTAACATAGTTTCCTTTTTAGATATTTATTCTTCCACGTCTCAGCAAGCTGTATATCCACTGTTGGCTCTCTTAATAGCAGTGGCTGGATTACACCCTGCAGGTTTATCATCTCCATCTATCATTTGTTCTCCCAGGAAACAAAATACTATATTGTCGCACTGATACAAGAAAGAATCATACCTCCGTGTCAGTTTACAGCTTGTCTTTGAAGGCAACACCACATTAACAAGTCAACAACACTCAGCACATGTACAACTGTAAATGAGAAAAACAACTGTTAGTGTGCAGCCTTTTTCCTACAGAAAGGGATCTTTCAGCTTTTAACTTCCCACTCAGCAGAGATAATAAGACCTTAAAATAACTCTACTAAAGCTATCTACAAAAGCAGTTCCTGACCAGCTTCAGGAGTCATTTTAGTACAAGAAAGGATAAATTATTTGAAAGAGAACTAGTCTGCCTCATTCCAAAACAATGCACAAGAAATAACAAGTTGTCATTATGGGTGTATATACATTGAAACGCATAAATTTCTCTGTAAGTTCCCCTTTGCCCAATTTGAACTTTCATATGTTACACAAAAAGATTGACAAAAATATAATAAAAATAAAAAACACAATTTGCTTATTTTGGAAATAAAGTTTGAAGAAGAAGAAAATCTTGCACCAAACCTCAGTAGATGAGATGAGTAGCCTCAGGTGAGATGGCTACCTGTTATTAGTAATTAACCTAACAGTGTATATTGTTGCATAACATAATGTACACACACACACAGAATGATTAATCTCTATGCACATCCCTATATATTTTAACTTTAAACCCAACATTTCATTAAGCATAGAAGACAGTGAGAATGATCGTTCCAAAGTCTTAGAAAAACAAAGGCAAAGGTTGACCAAACACTATCACTGAACTGTCAGTGCCAGGCTTGGATATGTCCACAGATCTCACTGAGGAGCTGGTCAGCTACACACTGCACTACCATGCACAGAAGAGAGCAAAGCAGCACAGAATTTACCTTGTTCTCATCCAGACGAGAAACATTTGATAACTGATGGAAAAATTACAGACGATCAACCACAACTTAGTAGTTTTACAGTCAGAAGGGCAGGTTTATGCTGTATTCATAAAAGGTCTGGCATGCCCTGGCTCCAGCTCAAGTTATGCAAATCCCGGAAGATGGATCTGCAGAGGTTTTGTGCAAATTTCACTGGAATTCAAGTTTGTGTAATTCCAAGCTCTGCTCACTGAGCTCTGTTTTCTGCTTGTTGGAACTGGCTGAGTGGTTCATAGCAAAGAATTTCTTCACAGGCATGGTTACTTAATTTCCTTGGGTACTTAGAATTTATACATAAATTTTTACCATAGGCACACATGTTTACTTATATACCACATACATGCATGCAAAGGCAAAACTGTGAGCATTTAATATTATCAATATTTACAGGAACCCAGGTAATTCACAGGAAACTAGTTTTTTTTTTTGCTACTGATGAAAAAGGCATGCCAAAGTTTGTGCTCCAAGCATTGATCTTCTTAGAATTACTGCCATGAACACTTGCATACAGGAATTTAAAATACCAGAATTCTGTCAACCATGCGACTGAAAAAATAGATTTCCATCAACAGCTGAACTTAATTTTTACATTGATTTCAGCTACATAACATGACATAATCTTCACACTGCTTTAGCTAACATATCTATTCACACTTGTGGTCAATCCAATGACACTGTCAGTCCACACAAACCAGCTGTGACTGAGCTGCACCATGTCCAAAACCTTCCCAACCTACTGGCAATGGGGTAACTTGTAAATTGCAAGCCCAAGAGCCCTTGCAACAGGTGGCAAAATTCGCTCCCTTGGTAGCCTGACGTGCTAATTCCAATTTCAGACAAGTCTGGGGAGAAAATCACTGAGTAGCATCCATGTTGAAAGTATTCCCTCCAGCAAGAAGTTGGTGTTACCGTCTGTGATGAAAACACAGGTGAAGCCATAGGGATGAGTAAAGTTGAGAACAAAGAGTAGACAGAAAAGTTTTTGGTTTGGGTTTTCTGGTTTTGCTTTCTGTGTTTAAACAGGACTATTAACTCTAATATGTCTGATGCTTTGATCTTCCTTTTGCTCTTCCCTGAACAAACAATAAAAATGCACTTCCTTAGAAGAACGTACTCTCACTGGAGCTAGAGTATATTTTGTCCCTTTTGGGCCTTGGCTGAGGAGCAGAAGTTTGTGAGCTGACATCTTAACAGTGCAACTTCACACTAAATAAACTACTTGTCAAAAGAATGCTGAAAATTAATGCAGCAGGTAACCAATAAACTTGGGAAATGCTTCAGCTGGAGATTAAATATGCCAGTTGCAACTCCCTGTGAGCCACTGGCAGAATATTTGAGCCCTGCGAAGTTTTGAAGTCAGCAGGAAACAGGAATCCACCTAGCACATACACAGCACATTACCCTGACTATTAGCACAACAGCAGGGATAAAAAGAACAACAAAACACTCAAAATCTGCCTCAGTGTCCCTCCAGCAGGTTGACTACTACATTAGGTTACTACCCATTTTGGAGTAGTGCTTGTACAAAAGAGACTTGCTCTGTAGCTCCCAGGGCCACAGATATGTATTTGTTTTGAAGCAATGGCTGAAAATAAAGATCCTTAGAATCTTACTTTGATAGTTCTAGTGTCTGCTCTTTTTGCTGTTGTAGTGTTTTTTTTTTGTTTGTTTTTGTGTTTGTTTGTTTGTTTGTTTTTCCCCACTTTCCAGGGCATTTTAGAGTGGTTGTGTTCCTGCAAAATGTTTGAGATTTGCAAAGTGTTAGGGAAAAAAAAAATCTTCAACTTGCACAATATTTTTAGTTCCACAACAATAGTTCCAACGATAATATTGAACTATATGTTCCATAACATGTTTGAGTATAGCAACTTAATTAAGAAACTAATCTTGCTTCAGTCATTCAGATATGTACTAAAACTGGAACGACAAATCATCTAACCAGGAATGAATAGCTGGAGAAAAAAAAAAAAAAAAAAAGAAGAGACGTTTTACATATAAAAGACATCCCAGGCAACAGGGGCAATTCTCTGTAGAACACAGTGACTGTTGGCAATTTCACCTAGAATGGTTCTTTGAACATCAGTCCACAATGTGATTGTAATATAGGATTTTCTAGTTAATATGGTTCATTTTTTCCTCCTTAATTCTTCCGTAGGTATGTTTCCAACTGACTTTTAGATAGAATCTGACTGCCTCAAGGGAGAGTTTTCTCACTTACACAGCTCTTCATTTCTGCCATATTTTTAGCTTTTCTGTAAAGATTATGTCTGCAAATATCATGTCCTTTATACTGCACAATGAACAACTTCTGAAAGGAAAATGGCGAAACGGAAACATATTTCATACAGATCCAAATTTAACAAGGTATTTTAGGGAAAGAAGTCTTTATTTATTTATTTATTTATTTATTTATTTTTAAGGAATACTCAATTTACAATTTTTCTTTGGGAATACAGGGAAAACAGCAAAAGGCTATCCTGGCAACTTCAAATTACATCACAGTTAGGGCAAGAAGAGTTCTTCAAGAATCCAGGAACGTTCCCTACCCTTTGATTACGAAACCTCATTATGCTATAGTAAGAAAATGAATTTATATTAGGAGGCTGTAATAGTCTGAGAGCCATGGAATTTGGTTCAGTTAATGATGGCCTTTATAAAGACAGAAAACCAAGTTCCACTAAATAAAGAGTCTGGAATTGTGATCCAAGGTGAAAACAATATGGTCTTACAACAAGATTTGCATGTAAATCTCATTATAAAACCCACTAGTATTAATTATCTTTTTTGTTGTTGTTGTTAATTTTATTTTCCTTTTTAACATAAATACTGCAAACAGTCTTCAAAAATTAACTGCAGTCAAGATACGAAGCATTTTTCACTTGTAAAGATTCTCAGCTATTAATTCTGTTTATTTTTATTTGTTTGCATAGAAATGCTACCTCAAACTGATTTTAACAGAGTTTAAGTTAAAACGTATTAGAAAAAAAAAAAAGACTACAGAAAATTTGTGTATTTGCCTATATAAAAAAGTATTACGTTTTATCATTGTTTTGAATCAACATTAATGAAAGGCAGGATATTTGACAGAGAAATTCTACTTTATTATAAACACTGCTCCAAATTTTTAACAACTCTTTGCAGATCTTGGTAGCTATATGCACTGTATATTTTGTTTTCAATGGACTAGTATTTGTGTTTCATTGACATAGCTGAAAAGGTCTTTCCTTTATTTCCCTTTAAACTGTCAATGTAGTCCACACACTTGATCTGAAAAAAAGTCTCTATTTTACCCTGAGCAAGAAGCTGCTGGGACAGAATGCATAGACAGGAAGGCAGGAAGTTTTGAAAAGGTTTTCCTTTTCAAAGGAAAACTATCAAACACATACTGAAATGACATTTCACCAAAAGACACTAAAAATTGTTTTCAACTAGTATCAATTTGTTTAAACACATCACCAGAATGCAGGTTTAAAGTTACAGTTATGTAGTACAAGTGCTCACAAGAAACATTTTCAATTCCTTGTGTTTCTGGCTAAGTTACATGTCACATCCATTTACAAAATGTAAGTCTTCCATCTTGTCACACAAAGCAGGACAGAATGACCTTTTAAAATCAGCTTTCCCAAAACAAAAAGAACATAGCAGTGACCTTGCATTATTTAACCTATTTTGCCATTCACTGGATAAAAATTAGCACTCCAGGGTATCAATTCTGAGAGTCTAAAGTGCTAATGCTTGCCATTGCCAATCGAGAAAAAGGAACTCCTTATAGTCTACCTTCATTAGGAAATCCTAACAGATCTTCTGTTTCTGAAATAAGACACATTAATTCCTGCAGAGGTACATACAGTATTTCACAAAATAGCCTCACAAGGATGCATAGTACATAATACAAAGAAGGTCCATCAACTTAAAACAAAATTCATTCACAGTAAATTTTTGTGTGTCTGATCACTAGAGAGTGCACATTTTTTTTCCTTTTGCTACATAAAAGGATGAGGGAACTTTGACCTGCTGCTATTCAAATCATTCCATGTTTCCTAAAGCATCCAGACATCACAGCAAGAGTAAAGAAATTTCATACAGTATCCCAAGATTAAGAATGAGAGGGATTTTCAAAACCAAAGCTTTCTAATGCATGTTCTGTTTTCCAGTTTCACAACTGTGAGCCTGTGCAGCTGAAAAGAGCAAAACTGGCGCACTACATCACAAAAAGGCACCCTGCTCTCCAACAGCCACTGAAAACACAAACGTTACACATTCCTTGAAAGAGACTACCTGCTAGATGTGGGAGAGGGGAGGGAAAAAAAGAGTTTTAGTAAATATGTAACAATTTCACATCTTTGAGATTTCAGTTATTCCCTTCAGGTTGAATGAAACCATTGAACAGATCCAGAAATTATCAGGAAGCAACAGAGACATGCACCGCATCACAACTGCAATCCCCTACTCTCCCTCAGAAACAAAACCAAAACCCAATACGCAAAGCTTATCCTACTCAGAGCTTTCTAAACAAAAGGAAGTGCATCAGAGAGACCATAGGGTTCAGTACGGGCCCACAGCCATTTTCATACGCATGTGGCTCAGCAGCTGTGCTTAGTGCTAAGTGACCATCACCCTGTGATATTCTAGTTGCAGGCATACATTTAATGACCGCTACTAATACAGTATACAACAGTACTACCTTTAAATGGCCTTTTTTTTTTTCACTGTAACAAAATGACTCCGCTCTTTCTCATGACACTATCAATTAATACATTTCCAATGAAATTACAGATTTTAAAGTATCATTGATTTAATACAAGCTGAAATACAATCCACATCTCATGTATCAAAAATGACATATAAGAACAGCAACAGTGCCATACAATAAGCAATGAATGGATATTAACTATTTTCAGCTGAGAATAGACTCAACCTTCCTCTAAAAGAATACTAGGAGGTGCTCCTTCCAGTTAATAAACCATATATTAACTGAACAATACTAGCAGCCAAGTAATTCATGTTACCAACTTGATGGCATCCCTTAAAGCAGACAAACTAATATTCCAGCTACCTCTAAGCACAGCAGTACCAACCAACAGTAGTAACAACAGCTATTCAGGTTCCCACAGTGTTTGTATCACTGAGGAGTTTTATCACCTTTTCCCATTATTCTCGGGAATAGCAACTATTAGGACCAAACTCCAAAACAGATTAATACGCTGAGATATTAATCAACAGCAGTAAGAGTGTAGATCATGTCAACTTCCTGCTTAACTGAAAAAAGTTTTTTAAAATTTCTTACATAAGATATCTATGTATGAATGGTGAGAGGAAGAAAATGTAGAAACTCAAAGGAAAATGAAGAGTAAGGTAATTAAACATAAAAGGAAAAGCAATTGCCATGCTTACTTTTAAAAGTGCTTGGTTTTTTTTTTTTACTTTTTTTCCCCTTATACTTGAGAAAATTATTCTAAAATGCCTGAATTAAATTAAAAAAACCCTTATATTTCAATAAATTTGAGGATTGGGGATTTAAAATTCATTAGTTTAAACTGGAAACATTAAAGTTTAACTGGAAAGATATTTTTTTTCTTACCACTGACATAAATGTCATGGCATAAACACTGACATCCATTCTTATCATGCCATAAATTCATGCTGTCCTCATATAAGAATAAGGCTACATTTATAATTTCATTTTCTGTTGGGGCTTTTTTTTATTTTTTAATCCATTTTTAACTGAGTGGTACCTGTTTCTATTCTAGAAAGTCCATAAGACTTTGGTTTGGTTCAAGACAATAAAGAAACACAGCAGTTGGCATTATTTTAATTAAACTTTAAGATGTGGATTTAGGTCAGGAAATAAATGTTTCAGTTAATCTTACAGTGATACCAATTAAGTTTGCTGGTATACTACCTTTTCGGTGTGATTAATCCACGCTATATCAGGTGGCAGAGTAAGTTGCAATAAAAGCAATGTCAGAATTAAAAGTACAAATTGAAATGCTTCTTGCTAATCTATTTACTTGAATACAAAATCAAATAATCTCTATGAACATCAGAAAAAAATGCACATACAACAGTAACTACAACTCCAGTTTTAATGATGTCACTTCTTTCTTCTAACTCAAAAAAAAAAAAAAAAGAAATTAATTGGCTTAAATTCAAGCATCTCTAAATGAATTAAAAACCTCACAGCAGTCAAAATTTTGTAAAATTGTTCAAAAGTCCATGGAACAAAAAGTTAAATAGAATACTAAGTAGGATAAGATGTAATGAAGCCTGTTGACTTTTTTGAGCTAGAGCACATTGCATTGTTCTTTCACTGAATATGTAGATTCCCTAAGGAACTGAGTGTCTGGTCAAAGAGAATGATTTGATCAACTACTATAGAAAACCATGAGCTGCACTCACAGTTGTTTCACTTCCCAAATTCCATCTCATGGAACATATATTTGAATGGAACACTTGGCAGAAATCTTCCAAGAGTATCCCATAATAGAATCATAGAATATCCCAAGTTGGAAGGGACCCACGAGGATCACTGAGTCCAAAACCTGGCTCCACACTGGACCACCCAAAATAGCAGACCATGTGCCTGACAGCACTGTCCAAATGCTTCTTGAATTCCATCAGGCTTGGAGCCATGACCTCCCCTGGGGAGCCTGTTCCAGTGCCCAAACACCCTCTTGGTGAAGAAACTTCTGATATCCAGTCTGAACTTACCCTGATACAGCTTCATGCCATTCCCTTAGGTGCTGCAGAGACAGGTGTTCTCTTTTTGCATCTCTGAAATACCTATTCAGCAGTGCTGTAAAATACTAAACAGCAAATGGGTTTCCTTTTAGTAAATGGTCATTTAGAGTTTACTCTAGTCTTTTATATATGTGGACTTCAAAGTTCCCTTGAACTGCAGAACAGAGAAGAAAAAACTTATCAGTGGTGGTGTGATTTCATGCTGAGATGATGCCCCTGATCCTATAAGCAAGAACATCCACTCCCCACTTACCTCATTGCATGAGAAGAGATAATTTTTCCAGAAAGTTAACGAATATGAATAAAATCCACTTTCCATCCACTAATACCATTCACAGCTGCCTCGCATTACTAAATTAATGTTTACACAGAATCAAAATCTGTTGTGATTAAATACCCTTGGCATTCATGCTCTACTTTAAGCTAGAAATATTTCCATTGGATAATAAACGCACTGGCACAGTGTGTAAAGAAAACTGAAATGGGGGCAGGATGGGGGAATTGGGAACAAACATAATAATTTCAACATCATCTTTTAACAGAATGGATTTTGAAACTAAACGGGTGACTTTTAAGTTGTCCTAGTGTTACTGTCAGTACTTGCATAATATCAGGTGGACGCTTTCTAGGGATGCAGAAAAACCTCCTTGACCTTTAGCAAAATTTTAAATTCTGCAGACATGCTCACTCTGTAGTGTTCTATGGCTCACATGATACTTAAGCAGATATAACTGAAAAGGCATAATTTTATCTGCTGAATTTAATTTGAGCCTCTAGTACAATAAACAGGAAAAAATCCTGATCCAGTATTATTTAATATGAGTAAATCTCAGGTTTATTTAGACATACTTAGGAGGCTTAGCATTGTTATTAGTAGTCTAAAAACTAATTTCCAATACCAATTTACTTTAACACCCAGGAGCCTTGCAGTCTGCAGTGCATTTATTCCTGCAGCTAACTCTCATTAAAGTTACTGCCCCTTTGAAAGCACACACTCAAAGAGAGTTAAAAATGCACACACACATGATCCCCTTCACAATATATCACCTTCAACAGATTGAAAAACTCTGGAACAAGTTTTGCAAGAAAAAAGGATTAAAAACTGGTTGAAACTGGAAAACAAGATCTAACACAGCATGATTTTGCCAGATATGGATCACACTTGTCTAACCTGATAGCTTTTCTTCAATAGATTTTCAATATAACATAAGTGAAGTACAAAGAAAAGCTTATCTAACAGGATTTCAGATCAGCATTACAGATGGTGTCACATTAGAGGTAGTAGTAAAGACAGAAAATGAGGATTAGCAGCAGAATTTAAAACATGTAAGAAATTAAGGACTATAAAGGAGATAGAAAATGACAGCAGTGAAAGGGAACACACCGAGTAAGAGACAGGGATTTCAAAACTCTTCGAGGATTATTCTTGTGAAGTATTTTATTTAGTACTCTCATCAATGATGTGGACATAAATAGGAGCAAGCAAATGACACAGTACCTTTAATAAACAGGAAGATGAAGTTATCAGTCAGAGAGATGGAAATCTTTAAGACAGCAGTAGAAGCAGCAAAATTCAGTAGTATAAAAGGCAGGTCATTTATCTGACTAACTTGGAATTCACATATGGAAAGCATCTGAAGAAATGATGTAGAGGAAAGAAAAGTTGATACTGAAAGACTGTGACCTATCAAAGTGGTATAGCTGCAAGAGAACCTAATATGACCCTAAGATACGTCAAGCAAGAAAAATGAAAAAACTGTAAAAGGCATTCTCTGGATCCATGTTCATCATGTTCATTGACTGTCTTGAGGAAAGAGTTATTTAAACCAGAATTGGTAAAGAAAAGGACTGAGAGATTGAACAGGAAAACAAAAGAGCTGACAAGGTTTTGTTTTGTTTTCCTTGTGGGGATGGAGAGGGTAAGCAGGGGGACAGGATGTTTTTTAAACCAATCTAGAAGTACTACAACTAGAGCCAAAGGATACACTATTCTAAAGAGTTTTGATGCTAAAGGTCTGTGTTGACAAAATAAATAAATAAACACACAGGTATGAGCTGTTTATGAGTAAATTTAGGCTAGAAATAAGAAAAACCCTAACAATTAAAACAGAGATGTCTTCCACATTTTTCCTGACCGCTTTGAACATAAAACTCATTAAATTAATGAAAGGAATTACGTGAGGTGGAATTTGCAGGATTAGGGGACTAAGCTTGATGACGTAAAAGGTTCCTTCCAGTTCCACATATCCATCACCTTATAACACATCAGGTGAAACTAACAACTCCTTTTTACTCCTAGAAACCAGAAGCAGCATATATAACGGATTTACATTTAAAACCTGTCTTCTGGAATAGAGGTCAATCATTCTGAGGTCCAAAAGAGTGACCTCAGGGGAAAAACTTGCAATGACACATATGTAAAACACTGTTCAGACACAACCCTTTTGAATCAGTTGCATATTTTCAGCGTATCAGTTCCTCATTATTTTGAGACTATTTGTAGACAACTATGTCAAGAAATAGTCATGGCAAATGCAAAATATAACTTTTCCTGATGAGTGGCTGACCTAAAACTACATTGTCTTTAACATACTGAGCATTCCTTGTTCACAACTCATTATCTACAATATATTCCAAAATGTCAAGTAAATGCAGTAAAAAAAATGAATTAGTGGTCTTGCCCTACACAAAGGAAGATGCTGGAGATAGATTTGCAACACTGTGTATAAATATTATCACTTAGCAGTAATCCCTGGAGTATAAATTAATGCTTTTAAAATGGATATGTCACCTGTTTATTTAAGGGAAAAATAGATACCAAAAAGAAATTGTCTTCTCCCATCCTTGTTTCCTACCACTATTTCATTCTTTAAATCTTAGCCTTCTCTTCTGCTATTTACACGTCCTGTTTTTTATAGCTCTCTTTCTTCTATTCCACTTTGCCTTTATGCATGCAGTGTTGGACAGCATGAGGAAGCCCTTAGCCCCCTGAAAGCTCTTCCCCTTCTACTGGTACTTATCTAGACCCACTGTAGTGTTACTTCTGCTGTTACCATATACACAAACACATATATACATCACTTCAGTCACTAATAAGTTGCCCTCTCTTGGTTTTGTGACGATTGCAGACCTTGCAGCTCTCTGCAATGTAACAGTTTCCATCAGAATTTCTAAAACCATTATAGGCAGGCCCACCTTCTCTCACCATCATGAAGCCCCAGTTCTTTCTTAACAAACATTTGGCCTTTCAGCTGATGGACTTCAGGGATACATTGTGATGCTTATGTCTATGACAACTTTTCTCTAAAAATGTAGAGGGAGAAAGTGTCAACAACCTCTTAATGATCAGTGTAGCCACTTACCCTTTGTATTGAATGAAATAGGATGGAAAGGGAAAGAGAATTTGAGAAAGTCCGCACTTACTTCCACGGCCTCATTCTTTGTATCATTGCCAGGAAAAAAGCCAGGGGTTTTCTCTCTCTTACTCTATTCTGGATCAAGTCACAAAGCTCCTCATTTACCCAAGTCACCTATTCCGATGTGTTACCACAGATCTTTGCCTTCCAGCTCTTCTGAGGCCCTTTGAAGAGTCCCTCTCTGCAATACAGAGTTCTCCTAAAGTATGTGTGGCTGGTAAGGCCTGCTTTATATAGGAGATAAAATGAATTAAAATTCTGAGGGCTGCTATGCCACTTGCATTTGTTTCAGCCTGTGCTCATGCTATGCTCCAAAGAAACTGATAAAAGCAAAAGAGCAGGTACATTCTGTACCGTTATTCTGTCAAAACTGCATTAGAGATGAGAAATAAATCTCAAGGTGCATTACCTTGCTAAGCATGAAAAGAAAATCACCTCTTTCCAAAGTCCAGTTACTCTCTCATTTCTAAAGCTGTCTTATATTGTAGAATTGCCCAATTTTTAAGTCATCAGTGCAAGAAACTTTAGTTTTGAGTTGGAAAGAGATTTTTTTTTTGTACCCACCCCCACCCCCCCATGAGCATTACACACAGTGCACACAGTGTAGTATCCCATGACTTGCCGGGGATTTGGATTTTAGGAGTTTATGAAATCTGACCAGCAGTCTGTTAAAACATATCAGCAAAACAAAACAACAATCAAGAAAAAGAAAACACAACAACACTCTTATTCCATATAAGAATGAGCCAACTACAGGAAGGCTCATTTGGAAGTATGTCAGGGAATCCTCGTACTACCTCTGTTCTTCAGAACAAAACAGCTAGAAAGTAGCAAGAAAATGACAGGCAGACCATGAAGACGCAGTCAACCAAGGATCTGGCATTTTTCAGAAGCACAGTAAAAATTATACTATTAGTATTTTCTGACTCTTTTCTGTCAGTTTAAAATACATTATCAACATACTGCTAGTGAACAGTACACCACTTTAGCAAGGAAGAACAGGTACTTAGAGATCAAGAAGCCACCTCTTTAATGCAGATCTGTACATTGCATTCATCAGATGAAACCAATGTGCCTTGTAGAGGGCAAAGAACCACCACCACCTTTGTTTTGTTGTAAATAGCTTGTATACAAAATGCACCCCAAGCTATGTATTTCAGAGGAGTGAAAGAGAGGCAGAAGTGCTTTTTCACTCCCCCTGCCCGCCCCCCCCACATTCTCCATTTTCACTTCTCTCGGTCTCACATGTTTTCTAACATCTCTTGCATCCTACAAATTTCACCCACACATCCATTGGTATTACTGTGTTACAGGACTACACATTTCAGTTGTGGTCAATGACATCAGTATAAGATCAGCATAACGAAGATTATGCTTTGTTACCTCAGCAGTTCCTGGCAAGCTCTGTTCCTAACTTCAGCTAGTACAAAAGCACAGGGATCTTATTTCAGAAACATCAGTGGCAGGAATACCAGTGGCAGCATATGATAGAGAGAGGAAAAGCACAAAACCCATCTATGCAGCTTTGCATTTCAGCCCTCATTGATGCTCATGTTCCAGATACACATCAAAATCCTAACTGATTTTAAGCAGTATCTTAACTACTAAAACTGATTTAGTAAACAAAAAAACTTAAAATCATTTACTGTGATTTAAATTGCTAAAATGACTTCTATTGGCTTTCCAAGAGCATTTGATGTAAAAGCTCCCTGAGAAATGAAAAGTGCTGAGACTTTAATTTGGAAATTTTGCTTCTCTTGGGCTGCCAGGCACTACCCTCAATTTCAGCTGCTGGCAATAAACAACCTCAATGTGAGAGCTATTAAGAGACAATCATTCAGAATAAGTCTCATGGGTGACAGAGACTTTGTTGCCAAGATTCACTTTATAACTGAACAGACATATATGGAGAAAATACAACTCAGCCACATGGAATAATAAGACAGAAATAAAATCATTGATAACAAAACCTAATGTTCTGTTTTACGTGTGTGTGATTTTATTGTATGTCATGACTTTTGCAAGTAACCTATTAGAGACTTTATTATAACATGAAGACATGTTACTGAAACTAAATATCATTCCCAAACAGTTTTAAGCCCTACTCTCACATTGTTTTAACATGAAAATCACAGAATCATAGAATAGAAGGGGTCTTTCCACCACCACTTCCCATCCCCAATCTTTTCGTTCCTGTTTCTTGTCTAAAAATCCGAAGAAATTTTATAACATAAAAATTAAACTGATTTAGATATAGTAATAATCTAATGCTTTTTATCTTGTACATATGCAGAAATACTAGAAGTCAAACACTTTTAAGCCATCCCCCCTACTCCCTTCAATACTCCCACAACAACTCTTTAAAACTGTGCTGCTGATTTTCAGAGTAATGCTGTGGCTCTTTCATGGAATAGCCCGAGGCTGCAAATGCTCCAAGTCCTCAAACATTATCCTTCAAAGTTTTTAGAAGTTTCTCAATTCTTTGTCTAGCCATCACACGGATTCTCACACACAAGTTTCACATAACCAAGCATTTGAAAGAATTAACAATCCATCTGCCTTTATAAATAATTCGTTACCGAAAATACAACATCTATCATGCTGATTATATTTCATTGTTAAGCTAGAGGTGTGCATTCTGTTAGTGGGCATTGAAGGCCAGTTTCTCAATGAGTGCACAAACATTACTTGATTGACTTCAATAAAGACATTTAACACTGAATTTATCCCCATTTCAGTATAATTGTAGGCAAAACCAATTAAAAAAATTAGGAGGGTTCCACCTGATTAAGTTCTTGCACTTTCATTTGAATGACTCGAGATGAATAAGAAAAGTAATAGAAGTTTAAAGAAAGTCAGGAAACAGGTGCTTTTGAATCTAGGCATTACTGGCTATTAAGAGCAAATCAGGTATCATCTGTATTCTAGCAATGGCTTTCTGTCTGTACAAACAAAATTTTATTTGGATAGAGTAGTTCTTATTTCTCTAAATTCACAGCAAAATATAATGTTCGACTTTCAGAAAGAATTAATTATATGGCAAATCAACTGCTGATGAGAACAACACTTTTCAAAATAAATGTTTGATTTTCAGAGTGTTCATGCTCTGAAAGCATAATTAGGGAACAGACATTAAATACTTAGATTTAGAGATCTGCTGTGAAAGCAAGCTTGATTTGTAGCTGGACAAAGAAAAAAAAATACCAAAAAGGGCCTCACATGTAGAATTAAGTGAGCAAATAGAAAAGCTGCATTTTTATTTTATTTTGTTTTTCCTTCTATTGCATATTCTGTTTCCGAATTATGTATGGGTCATTGTGCCACTGTGGTGGACTGATTCTGGTGTCTGGTGGTCTGCACCAACAGAAAATTCCCCAGCTTCAATAAGTTTAAAGCCAGAATACCATTAGTGATGCAGGTTTGGAGAAGGACCTGTAATACTGAAGATTAACAAGCACTTCTGATGTTGCTCCTACATTTCTATATAGCGGAAGAATTAAACTTAAAATATGGATCCATTTTACGACAGCCATTCAGAACTCTCATGGTATCAGTAAAACCCTAAAGAATTACATCAGTTCCAGGCTCCTGCTCCAAAAACCTGCCAAGAACAAAGAACAACTGTGACAGACATAAATATTATGGTTTTCCCCCCTACAAGGGGATGAGGATAAAATGTTTTTAATTGGGTGCATTCCCTTCTCTTAAAAAGGTTTGAAGACACACAATAGAAGAAAGAAAAGATGTCAGTAAAATTTCTCCCACTGTGCTTTGAATGCAGCCAGACGTAACTGGCCAGAGACAGCAGCTGAAGGACAGGCTTGTGCAGAACTGTGTGACACCGTCCAGGCGCTCTGCCTGAGACATCTGATTCTGGTCCTGAAGGAGATCCACTGAGCATCCATAGCACTTACAGTAAGTGGCTGTCTCTAGTCCTAAGTGTCCTGTCTGTAAACTTACCCATGGAATGTATGTTTGCAATTGCCTCTTTATTCTACAACCACCACCTTTTCATGTAAATTAACTTTCCACAATCAAAGCCCTACTCAGCGAAATTAAAGACATGAGAAATGTGTCTCATTAGATGAACAATAAACAGGACAGATTCTTATCTCAGTTATTCTGGAATAATTCAGCAATAATTTCCCTAACTTTCATGATATTAGTGTCATTCATTAGTTTCTCATGGATGTACTCCAGCATAAACAGGATCAGAATCAGAGTCATTCCAGTTTATGACATGCCTTGTACAGGGCTGAAGTAACAATGCTTATTCAATCTCTGTGACTTGAAACTAAATTTTAAGATACCTATATACCTACTACAGTACTGCTCAGATTTGTAGGACCGGGAAAGAAATTTATTTTTCAAAGATGTTCATCTTGAGCAGAAGGAATGTTTTAGTTTTCACAATACTTAAGCTTTCAGTTGTGATTAAGTAGACTAGCATGAAAACTAAATGAAAATTTGAGGAATTTTACTTACTTGAGTTTAATAACGTAATAATTTAAGATCAGATAATTATTTTCACATTAAAAAACAAACAACAACAACAAACAGCCAATCTTTTGGATTAGACTACCTTCCCTTTTAAAAATTAAGGAAAAAGCACTCCAACTTGTGATTGCTTTAATGTATTACTCCACCATATAGAATAAAACTAGCTTTTCAGACCAAAGATGACATTAAAAAAGCAAAGTTATCAAGCCATATCAGTAACTTATCTCAATTTCTAAATATTTGGGCCCTTTGTCATTCTTCTGTGCTTGCAGCTGAACATAAAGACTATAAAGTCTTTTTTTCTTTTTCTGCTTTACTATTTTGGAGAAAACTTATTTATATTGCTAAGTGTTTGGATAATCACTGTGATTGTCATTATATGATAGAGTCCAGGAGTTATGCAATAATCATAGCACTGATTCAAGAAAAATCAACACTGAAAGAAAGAAAACATTCCTAGTGCCATGGGATGAAAGAAAAATTTGAAAATATTGTGAGAGGCAGAGCTTGTAAATATAAACAAGTTGAAGAAATATACACATATAAAATTACAGATATACATGTACTTAAATAAATCATTACGGGGGAGGTGGGGTGGGGTGGAGGGGACACTACAGAGATGGACATATAGAAATGTGCATCTGAATTCATAACATAACTTACCTGAATTGGTAAGAGCGGCCACCTGAATGCTAGCATTTTACCTATCAACCATCAGTGTACTGTAAGTAGGAGACAAAATTGTTGAGCATAATCTTTTCCAATGAAGAGCTTAAGATCTAGCAGCACCATATTTACAGGCATGAACCAGAACTTCTTGAATAAAGAACATTAATGTCCTGTTCGATTTAGTATTGGTAGTTGAACATTTTTAATAAGAAAACCTGTCTATTTAGCAGTGGTACTTAATAGCTAATTTTTTCCAAAATTTTTATTCAAATCTCAATATCTTAACTACTGCTAATAATAATTTCAATAGGTCTAATAATTAATTTTTAGACCTATTATTATCTAATAATTAAAGAACAAAAAGTAATTTAAAACATGCAGTGTAACAAAGCTTGACACATACAGCTGAACACTTTGAAATGAAACAAAATAGCTAACACCTATATAAAACCTCAGACTCAACTCTCCCTAGATCTTCCAATAGATATTTATTCGTCCAGGGGATTAAATAATTTTATGAAGTAATTTTATGACCCCAATCTTGGACTGTTTTCCATAACCTTTTACTGTTACCATCCCTGCACTTCACTTTCCTCATGGATGGAACAGCTGTTTAGAATTTAGATACATCAAGTTTTGATGAGAACAATTCGTCTTAATTTTTGGTCATTTACACACAGTGAAAGTCACAATCTCCAGCATTTGAATATACTGACCTGGCAATATGAAAGTAATCAGAAGATGACAAAGGGAAAGCTCATCTATTCCATAAACATGGTACTAAAAGACAGGTAAATTACAGATTTTCATGTGCCATCCACTCTGGCCTTTATCACCGTGTGCTCAGAACGCATTTGCAAACTGTCCCATGGGAGGAACTGTAGGTACTTAATACTGGCCAAATACAGGTCAAGCAGGAGACAGTCTTTAAGCAAGTTCCTCAACTACCTCCATTAGCAGGATCTTCTCCCAGTAAAAGCCCCTGGGCAAAGCAGTTTGCATGCATAGGTCAAACCTTTCTCAACTGTTTGGAGTGAGTGTGGCTTCTAATCTGCGTACAGCCTCTTGTCTTGTGAGAGTCCATCACGGCTAAGTGCTGCATGATGCCCTACACAGAAACAAAAGTTCATGCTGCCAATCTAAGTCACTGCCACAGTAAGGACATATTTTTCTTATAAAAGCAAAGGAAAAAGAAAAAGCACACTACACTCGAATAACCTCTATTTGTAGGCATTGTCATAGTTTTAGTTAAACCAAAATCACCCATTAGCAGTAGCACAGAGTACTTACTCTACACAAACCACGCAGCAGTTTTAACCAGTCTCCCTGGCCCATCAACTTACAGTTCACAAATCCTGATCTTTTGCCGCGTATTTCTGCTTGTCTACTTGTACGTCTGGAAGCTATTTCTTGATCTTTCTAACTGACCAATATCAAAGCTGTGGCTTGATTTGTTGTTGTAGATGCTATATTTAAAGAAAATTCTCATATCCTTATTACTGCAGATAAGAAAATGGGAAACAGTCCTTCTGAGAGCCTCTGTCAGGTTTCATACTCATCACAAGCCAGCTGGTGCTTAAAATTAATTACAATTGGTTACCTTGGCAACACTAAATCATGCTTGAAGGTTTCAATATCATTTATCCTTACAAGTTTCCACAGCAATTTCAGTTGCAAGGGTAAAAGACTGGGGACCAAAGTTCAGCCAAAAAAATTAAATCTGAACTGCCACTGCATCAGCACCCCTTTCTCTCTCTACCTTGCGTAAGAGCATTCATAGCTTGTTGCATTGTCCTTTAAAAACATTTGAACTTTGGATACCAACCCTTAAAAGGCTATTCAGCAAATGCCTGCTGTTCCCATTAGACACCTACTGTTCAAGTCATAGATTCTTAGATCTCTGCTAAATTGATATTGATTTTATATGTTCAATTAAAAGCATACGATGACTGGGTTGAAAGGAAAGACAGAGGAGCTTGTATGTTATTTTTAAGTAAGGTAGAAAACAACAAAGCTACTTTCAAATACATCAGTCTCTCCTGAGCAGTCAAAATTTCCCCAGTGATTTAGGATAAAAAAGCATCAGGAGAACACTTAGTCTTACTCAGTTCCTTACATTTGGAATAGAACCTTCATTTTAACAGTAAGATCGGCTTTTCAGTATATAGATTTTCCTGAAGAGTGAGGGGTGGAAGGTTATAAGCTCTGTACCTAAGTGCTTGGACATTCCCTTTCCTACCTTAGTAGCTTTGAACGATTTTTAAGTTAAAGTTGGTAATTCCTCTGCAACTGCCAAATTTGTGGCTTTTCTACTTGCTACAGAACCAGTTTCAGACTCTCCTCTTCCAAATTCCACGTTGTAAAAAATGTCTAATAGTTATTTGTTCATGACTGTTATTAATGTAAAGAGATGTCTGTTTTCAATTAACTATTTATGTCCCTGTAAAACACAAGTTGATACAGTCACCTCACTTAATTGGGTTATATAATTCCCGTACCATGAAATTTGCCCCCTTAGCTGAACTACAAGAAAACAGCAGCCTTTTCTGGGTAGAGAACTTTTTTCTCCTACAGCCAAGGCACTGCTAATGTCCCAACCCTACAAATGCTTTTTGCACGGTTGCTACTTGCTTTACACCTTTTGTCACAAGAGGAATTACACTAGATTAACATGCCCTCTTTCCTTACAGGTCTACGTGACAAGACTGGGAAACATAGCTCAGAGTTTGAGCAAGTCATGAGTCTTGAAGGTTCAGATACCGTGCAGGAGAGCACATGGCTAAGGCTCAAAGTAAGAAGAAAATCAGTGGCTAAAGCTGTCAATAACAGACCTGTCAAGTCTCACTTATTTGTTTCCTTGTCATTACCTCCTCCACACTGCCACCTGCTAAAGGATTTGCAGTGAAATACCTAGTCTTCGCTTCCTGATCCATATGCTAACATCCATGCTGGACACTAAGAGTGGGAGATATTATATTTGTGTTCTGCAGAGAAAGCACCTTAGCAGGGCCTCATATGCTCTGAAAAAAAAAGTAGGGACTCTCCACCAAAACATCTAAATCTGCTGTATGGCCCAACACAAATGCACATTCTCATTTTATAATTCACACTGTAAATAACCTACCCAGACGCCCTCATAATAATGAGATCCAATATGCAGATGGATGCAGGCACTGACACTCCAGAAAACTGAGAATTTCACTAAGTCCCTCCCCTAACAATTTTAGGGTCTATAGTGAGGATAGAAGAAAGTAAATTGACAACTTCTGAGCTGAAGAATACAATGACTTCCATCAGGAAAAATACCAGCACAAAGTAGCGTAAAATAATGTCTGTTTAGAAGGTGAAGGATGAGGTGTAGTTAACCCTACCCTCAACAGAAGCATACATACAGGCAGAGTTCTGGAATCTATCACAAAAGCAAGTAAAAGGCATTTCTTGCAAGCTGCTATTTAAAACACATCCCCTCTTTCATTGTAAGATGTGAAAAATATGCTCTTTTGCATTTTTTCAGATCCACAGAAAATTGGAACCATAGAGACCATGAAGTCTGTATTAGACCAAAATGTAGACACAACACACTAAGTTCCTCTTTCTTTTTAACATATTACATATGTTTTACCATATTACATGTTACATATGTTTTCAGGTATTTCACAACTAATATCATGATACTTAAAATCAAACTCTTTGAATATACAAATATATATATATATATATGCACGTTGAAGTATAGCTGCAGGCTAACTGAACACTGACCTTTCCCTGCTCTTATGGTGCTGCTTTCACTGGCACAAAACATATAGAAAGAAGTAGCCTGATCAACACCAAGTTGTGAGAACATGTCAAACACAGGGATAGAAAGGCCTCTATTGTCCGGCAGGCAGAGAAAGAGATGGAACTAAAGGGCATATAATTAACACACAACATTCCCCCTGAACAGGGATGAAAACACAGGAGCACCAGCAGGTGAAGTAGATGCACCTTTACTTGAAGTTATTAATTCATACAGCAGCATGTTACTGCTTCATTAACTCCACAGATCTGGGGCTGACATGCACAGCCCTGCTTTGCCCTTTGGATGCTACTGCACTCCAATGCAGTCTTTCATTACAATTAATATTAATTAAGGACTAATCAACAAGAATAATGACTAAAGAACCGAATCACTATCATAATACAAAATACTTATGATAGTGAAAGTTTCTGGGGTAGTCACGGTCTATCAGAGTCTGTGGAGCTTTTTTAGTTCAGTTCAAATGGAAGCCTTTAGCTAAAAATTATTTAAAGCTCACTTTTCCTCATTTCACTTTGCCCCCACACATCTTTCCTTGGCTACACACAGCTTTCAAGAAACATTTTGAATTTTACCCCTACAACACTTGCACCACTGCATTGCTCACAAATAGAAAGAAAGAAAGAAACAGTGTTTAAAACCTGATCAATTTTTCATACGGTTCTTATGTATCTCATAATCCACCAGCTATACTATTTCAGTTAGAGATTTCTTTAGATGAGAACCACCAATCAAGTTGAAATGTCCACTAAGGTGGACGACATCTTTAAATTTCTCTCTGCTAACAAATTATTAAAATTGCAGCTTGGGCTCAGATCTTCTGTGTGACAGGCTAATATAGTACCTCCACTGGTTTACCTGGCTCTCTGTTTATTTGTTCTTAATCTTAGGCTGCATGTATGGGTATCTGCCCTCTGTGCACATTGCTCATCAGATAACTCCAGTTGCTATGGTGATTGCTTAAAAAAAAAAAAAAAAAAGCTGAATTGTGGAGGAGATGAATAAATGACCGATATCTAAAATGGGAAAATGGTACTTAAGTTTCAAGTTCTGATGGGACTGTTTGTGAAGGAGTGTATTCTCATTTATGAAAAAGGCAGCTCTTTTCTTCTATTAATTCTTCCAGATTAGTACCTATGTTGGAAGGGATTATAAAAAAGGGTCAAGGTGAAACAGTGGGGAAGAAAAATCTTTAATATTAATTCTGTACTTACCTAAGCATGTTTTTTTTGTTCCAGGATTTATCAAAGTGGGACAAAATTACTCTCATGTAGCAAAAAGCGATACAAATCACAAGGAAATTAAATAAGATGCCCAAGGCCAAAAAGGGTCATTGCTTCCTGATACCTGAACTCAATCACTCTACATTACTGTTTCAGATAAAGATTTAATATATTAAACTCCTTAACTTGACAAAAAGGTGCATGTACACAGACACACTTCAGTATATTAGGTAATGAATATTTATACACTCACACAATTTACAAAGGAAGTACAGAATCAAAATCCAATATCTGATCAAATCCAGCATTTAAGGCTTTACAATCCCTCAGTTTAAAGCTTAAATTGTCACAGAGATGTTTCCCTCAGTGAAACTAAAGAATACAACCTGCACTGGAATACTTAGATTACCTAGATAGTGCTTCATCAACTGCCATGCCTCTTTGTATCTCCATCTGCCCTACTACTGCCTAGGAGGTAGATGATTACAATCCTCTGATAACCTCTTAGGAAGAATTTAGAGTCCCACAGTGTTCAAAATAAATTAGTGAAACTTCAGAACAGCACATTTCTACTCCATGAAAGAGGAAAAAGAAGCTTAAGTTGGGACTAAGCCCAAGGTCACCAACATAAAAGGCAGCATCAGCAACCCCTCAGGGAATCCTGTGGCTTCAAAGAGTTTCCAACAGTTAAAACAATCACTTAAAAGCTTATGACTCAAGCTAGCTGGCTTGCCGCAAGTCGAATAATTAATGTGTTATTAAAATCAACCACAGAAATAGATATCAGGAGCAGCATCTACTTCTAATATTCTATTATTTTTTTACACAAACATTCACTGTTGCTACATGAACTTAGAGGCACACATATCATTAGATGTGTATGATGTTACTTCAGTGAATTATGTGAGGACAACAGACACATTTGAAGACAGCTCCACGGGCACGTATGGGAATCTAATGCCTAAGCAAAACTTCATTACTGGCATCATTCCTATCTAGTTCTGTTTAGCAGAGGAGGTAACTGCCTCTCACACTAGCACTTTATACATTGCCTGTCATAGCTTTAATTTTGGTGCATTTAGTCACCATGCTAATATTCTTTTCATTTTAAGAGGTTCATCCACTGAGATGCATCAATGCTGGCAGCATGTGATAAACACTCCACTGACTGAAAGTTGTACCAAAAGTTCAAAACACTTAACTTGTATGCTTCAAAACAGCTGGAGTTTTTAGTAAAATTTTATTCCTTATTCACAAATTTATTGGAAAGTGTTTGCTTTTCAGCAGAAGGTGAACTTGCAATAGCTTTCACTACACCATTCTGTTTCCTTAATTAGTGTTGGGTTCTTGGTCTCTCTAGATACATAGCCTTTGTTCTGATTCCCAATTGAAAGAACAGGTTGTAAGCTATATAATACATAAATTATCTGACAAATAGCCATCATCTTCTCATTTTTATAAGGATAACACAGTACGGATTTAACCAGGGCATTCATACAAAATTATGCTATTCATGAGAATATTCAAACACAAAAATGTTCTCACATACTAAGAAACACCAGGGAGATACCTCTTTCAGCTAACCAAAGGGCAATCTAAACTTTAATGAAATGGAAGAGTCTAATCTGAAAAATATTTAGACAAAGTTTCTCTTGAACTGTGCAATTATTGTCACTGTCCTCATTATTTATTTTTAAAACCTAGCAAAAAAAGCATGGGTTAACTACTTTATCTGATAGGAAGAAATAACTCTTATTTTCTTTCTCTGGTTTCAAAAGGCAGAAACAGGGCAGCAGTGCAGGCAGAAGAAAGAAAAACTATTTGGCAAGAGGCAGGTGATTGTAAAGCCCATTACAATTCAGAGAACAGAAACTGCTTCAGCTACATTTTAAGTAGATGCCTTCAGGTACCTTGTGTAATTTATGGATAGCTGCAGGTCTAGAAGCATCTATGACAGCCACAGAATTCCATTCCTCTAATGAAGTTAACTGAAGGTATTTAAAAATGTCATTTCTTAATCTAAAACTGAATAAAAGCCATAATTTCTCTTATGGGTATTTACACATTTGAGATGAAGTGACTGCACAATAGGAATCCTAAAAGTAATTACTTCCCATACATTTATATTCCAGCTCAAAGAGCTAGTACCTGCTGGTTTCCCTTCCTATAGAGAATTACTTGAAGGTTTTTGCATTCTCTCCTAGGGGTGAAATACAATAGGAATCTACAGAGAACATCAATTTTCTTCACTTTTGTAATGTTTACAACTTCCCTGTAGTATTTATCAAGAAATATACAACTCCCCATAGTTAGAGCTGTGCAGGCTAACAGTAGGCATTCATGGGGTTGACGGAACTATTGATCATACAAACATTAAAATTATGTCTCCTGTAGTAAACGCCAATAAAACAGAGGTACATTAATCAGGAAATCAATATGCTTGTCAATAGAAAGGCTGACTTTGACAATGTAATGCAGCAGGCAGACCTACTGATGGTGGACCAAAACACAAGTAACCCAGGTAGTGACCTTTCTGTTTGACTTCTGGCTGTGATGAAATACTGAATGAATAACCGGAACATACAGAATGAAAGGAGGGAGTAAAGGAGTTGGCTGTTTAAATCATTCTGTAGAAACAAACTTTAAATTATTGCTACAGTGACCTTTAGTTGTTCACTTTAAAACAAACAAAACAACCTCAACAAACCATCAACCCACTCTCCTCAAATCATAATAATTAAAAACACCCTAAATAATAATAATTAAAAACACCCTTAAAAAAAAGTAACAGCAAAAACCAACACTGAAACTCCAACCTTCGGGTTTATGTTTTTTATTAAGTCTAATGGACAGTAACAGTAGAATAGACTTCTAAAATTATTTGATGCTTTGAGGAAAAAAAAATCCAAATCATTCGTATTATTTTCCCTTAAAACATTAATGTTATCCTTTTATGAAACAGGTTCATTATTCATGCCTTCAAAGACTTAAGTAACTCTTTTAGGTAGAAGTTGTACTTCAGGTGTGATCTGTCTACTAGATTTGTAATAAAGAAACACATTCTCCTGGATAAGAACAGCATATTATTTTGTCATCTTCTTTGTATGGGTTAACTGAAACTACCTATTTGAATCCCCAAGGACAAAGTTAGACCTTAACAGATGCTACAGCTTATCTGAGCCCTCCACTCTGAATATTTATGTTCAGACTCAGCACTAGGCTGCAAGCTTTGGGACAATTCAGTCTTTTTTTTTTTTTCATTTGTTAAAGAACACCAACTTACTGACCAAACACTTAAAAATATATGTGAAAAGCAGAATTCTAAATGAGTTAATTGAGAAAGCTATTTTCTGAGTTGTACCTAAATACTTTACACAATATTTGATGAAAATACACATTAATTTGTATTCATTATTTAATATGTATTAACAATATATATTAAACAGGAAAAAAAAAGACAACAGGCAGCAGGTTATTAAGGCTAATTTTATAATTTAAAAAAATCAAAAATATTTTTGGTATTTGAGCTGATGTTGCAAATGTAACTATAAAATAAAAAACATGCAAAAACAATTTTACATGTTTCAAACTTTTTTTTTTTTTTTTTAGAATTTCAGAATATTTGTTTGAGAGGATAGTTGTGACTTACAGGAAATGTTTTGAAACACTGTAATTCTCTATGACATAAGAAAAACAATTCCACCTGTTAAAATATTTGTGATAAATACAGAGATACAGACCTTTCTTGTTTTAAGCAGCGGTTCTGGCTACCTCCTAAATCTGCTTTATATGTAAATCTTCTAACCATTTTCACAAAATGAGCAGTCATAAAAGATTTCTGACATCCTGTAACTCTCATTTCACTTCCATATCTCAACTAATATGTTATAAACCAATACACTTTTCAAGCATGCATTACTAGTCCTCATGCCAAAACAGAAAAAGCTATTCTTGGAGCCAGACACAATATTTTTAGTCTCATGAAATTTACTCCAAAAACAAAGATGACAAAAATCTCTCTCTCCATCACCATCTTGAGAATAAAAAGCTGTGGATTCATTTTAGGATTACTTTTATATGTATCTTGAAATAAAAATTGATCTGACACTATCCAAAATATACAGGAATTCTACAACATAAACCTGCATGTTGTTAATAAATGATATATGGTGGTGAAGTTTAAATTCTTAAAATAATAGTGCAACTTCTTTAAATGTTGTTCTCCTAAAATAACTTCTGAAACGAAGTAAATTTTCTCTTCTCCTCAATTACAAAAACAAACAGAAAAACACAGTTTTGTCTCTTTGTCTCTCACAACTCTCATTTTCTTTCTTTTCCTATTTTTTTTATTTATTTATTTTTTTTTTACTGTTACTGCTCTGGTGCTAAAACATTAACAAAGCCATACCTGGCACAAGCCTAGGCAGCTATTTTTAGGGCAATTTTGTTTGAGTATTTATGAGCTTATATAAAACATCCTTAAGTATCAGAATTCTGATGCTTGTACCTTGTGATGCTCCATGTTCTTTTAGAGTGAAATCTGGAAAGGATTCAGACAATCCCCCTCAAATAACTCCAAAGTCAAATGCTTGATTCAGACATAAACAATGACTTTGTAAAAGAAAAAGTTCGGAACATTTGCTCATCTAGGTGCAAACAGACATCATCACAAAAGAGATTGACCTTGTAGCCTGATCTCATTTGTTGCTTATGCTGGTTATTATCCTAGTGTTGCTGGAATAGAAAAACATTCCATGGCACTAGAAACAGATCTCTTAACAAAGATTAATGTTAACTACTGTGATAACCTCTCTCCTATTTTATTTACATTTTTGTGCTGGTATGTGGGATCATGAAGCCAAGCAGTTTCTATCCACTCCAGTGTTTTATTGTTAGACAATCTCCACCACTTTTACTTTTGGTCAACTCCCTTCATTTTCAAAATAATTCCACTCATGCCTGAAAAATGTTAATTTTTGTTGAAGATATTTATGGAGCAGCAGTCACCATGCAAGCTAAGTGCTATAAATTTATTTTTATACTTACCACATTATTTCCCTCTCAGACACATATACTGACCCAGTTACAGTGCAAAATTAATATATACTATATATAAAGTATATATAAAGTATATAAATATACTTAATAACTGAAAATAGTTCTAGTTTTGGAAACCAAGTTAGAGAGACTTATGTTGGAGAACTAAGGTTATTAGCTTTTTTCCCATGACAGGTAATTTAAGTGCATTTATCACTCACCTCTCACCATAGAAAAAATGCAACACAATCTACTTCAGCAGGAAGGCAACTAGAATGTAACCAGTTTATCAGAGCTTCAATATGTTTGGTGTATGATAGCAGTAGACTCTAAAACCTGCTGGCAAACTGGAAAACTTTGAAGAAGCTTGCCTTCATCCAAGTCTCTCACAGTGTCCTTACAGCTTGCTATAAGCACTTTTTCTTTAGAAAAATTTGTGTTCACTAAAACTGCTAGTCACAGAAGTCCCTGTACAAAACGCATGAAGCCATAATGATCATAAGCTTTTGCCACATGAGCTTAACTAAAATTAATTTCTTTGATTTGGCTATCCAAAATCATTTGCATTGCTCTTCATAGGAGCAGTACAGAGCAAAATGTAGAACTTCAGATGGAACCTATGACTGTAACATTTAACTGAAGAGATTGTTTTATAAATTAACTAGGGTTACCACAGTTGATTCCCTCTTAAAAGTTACATACAAAAATATTAGGTATGCCTTTGTTACTAACAACAGTGGATAATTGTACATCATAAGAAAAATAAACCACTCAGAACAACATTCCAGCAAATTTGAGGTTAATGTCAAAATACATACAAAAATGCAAAAATGACATCCTCCCAGCGTAATTGCATATTTAGGAAAGTTTGCCAAGAACATTAATTAAATTGCATGGAAACACATCAGATAGCAGAAAATTAATCTAAATAAGAGAAAATGGTCAGAGAGGTCAGTTTTCCAGGGCTAAAAAGGAAAATACCTGAGGTGATTTAGGAAGGAGAGAATCGTCTTACGTGAAGTTGTGAAGACAACAGATATTTATGAGGGGATGAGGAAACACTTTAGATTACAGGCTCTGGAAAGGATATATGGCCAAGAAAAGAAAGCCAGGTAACTACACAATTTGAAGATCAATTTTTGTTTTCATTTTGTGCTACTCAAGCAAGTTCACAAAGAGGAAGAGGAGAAACAGAATTTCATCCCAGGCCATCAAAATATAAATTTCCTTCTTGTCCCAATTATCATCTTCCCTTCTTTCACTTCTTAGTTATAACTAGCCATTAAAAAATCTGACAAACTGATTTAATGATAACATACATAAATTAATATAACATATTACTGAAATTGGATTGTGATCACAGTATCACAGTATCACAGATTTCTAGGTTGGAAGAGACCTCAAGATCATCGAGTCCAACCTCTGACCTAACACTAAGTACTCCACTAAACCATATCGCTAAGCTCTACATCTAAACGTCTTTTAAAGACCTCCAGGGATGGTGACTCCACCACCTCCCTGGGCAGCCCGTTCCAATGCTTAATAACCCTTTCGGTAAAGAAGTACTTCCTAACATCCAACCTAAAACTCCCCTGTCGCAACTTTCGCCCATTCCCCCTCGTCCTGTCACCAGGCACGTAGGAGAACAGACCAACCCCCACCTCTTTACAGCCTCCTTTAAGGTAACTGTAGAGAGCGATAAGGTCGCCCCTGAGCCTCCTCTTCTCCAGGCTGAACAAGCCCAGCTCCCTCAGCCGCTCCTCGTAAGACTTGTTCTCCAGACCCCTCACCAGCTTGGTCGCCCTTCTCTGGACTCGCTCGAGCACGTCCATGTCCTTCCTGTAGCGAGGGGCCCAAAACTGAACACAGTACTCGAGGTGCGGCCTCACCAGAGCCGAGTACAGGGGCACAATCACTTCCCTAGACCTGCTGGCCACACTGCTTCTTATGCAGGCCAGGATGCTGTTGGCCTTCTTGGCCACCTGGGCACACTGCTGGCTCATATTCAGCCGACTATCAACCAACACTCCCAGGTCCCTCTCTGCCAGGCAGCTTTCCAGCCACTCATCTCCCAGCCTGTAGCTCTGCTTGGGGTTGTTGCGCCCCAGGTGCAGGACCCGGCACTTGGCCTTGTTGAACTTCATACAGCTGACCTCAGCCCATCGCTCCAGCCTATCCAGATTCTCATGCAGAGCCTTCCTGCCCTCGAGCAGATCGACACACGCACTTAGCTTGGTGTCATCTGCAAACTTACTGAGGGTGCACTGGACGCCCTCATCCAGATCATCGATAAAGATATTAAAGAGGACCGGCCCCAGTACCGAGCCCTGGGGGACACCACTAGTGACCGGCCTCCGGTGATGTATCAATAAAAATGTCTTAATATATATATATATAATTTACCTGGTATTTTTATTTTTTGAGCATTTGCTCTGAATAGGAGACAACAAACATTGCTACTTACAGCTATGCTTCCTTTAAAGGAGCACGACAAAATGTATTTTTTCAAAAAACAGAAGTCTTTGAAAATTAGAACTGTAAAGTAACTAGGATTTTTCCACATTCAAATTTTAAGGTATCTGTAAGCTTCTTATTCAGACATATTTTTGCACCAACATAATCATATTAACTAGAAAACACGATGAAAATGAATGTTAACTTCCAGCTATTTCTGATCTCTCATTCAAAAAGATGCCAGCTCCACAGTCATAATATCAGCTGCAAAGCAGTAGCAATTTGTAGATACTATCCAAAGAGAAACAAAAATGTTTTGGAAACATTCAGAAGTCCCCTACTACAAATTAGACTTTGTCATATCACACGCTCACTGACAGGTAAATCTAGTAATTACCTGTAGAGCATCTAAAGACTGAAGAATGAAATCTTAAATGTCAAAATTGTTATTTTTATCTATTTCTCCAAATAACTGTAAACCTATCAGTGTACACCACAAAAACATTCAAGCTGCTTTAATAACTAGCTGTCAACTGTAGTTACTGTGTCTGTCCTCTCACTAATAACAGAAAGATCTGGGGCATTCCATTCAAATTCATGTGTAGTTGTTTTTTTTTTCTTTCAGTGACAGTTAGAATTGATTCATGAAAAGTAATCAGTTTTTTTTTGTTTTCTTTTTGTTTTTACTTGAATGTAATTGAGTATTTAGGCTGAAATTTACAAGTGTATGCCTTCTCACAGTACTTGCATGAAAACGTGTCCTGAACAGGAAAAATATTATGCAAATATATAAAAATATTATCCCTATTTTTAACTCCACTAGAGGACAGGGGCTTTACTAGAAAGTGAGTCATTTAGAGGCTAACTTAAAACTTAGAGATGACAGTGACACACACACGGATCTTAACTGAGACAGATCTGCTATGCTTGGCACTGTAGAAATACATAGAAAAGACCTGCTGGATGAGGGAGGAAAATTATCTCAAATTTTCATTTTGTATATATATTAAAAAAAAAATAAATTAAAGGAAATATCAGGGGACACAAAGACCACCAGGCTGGCAGAGAACAATACTAATCAGGGTATTCTTCGTACAGCAATGCAAGATTCCTAGGGCCTTAGAAATGAATGAGAAAAAAAAGAAAAAAAAAGTTTCATGGCACATACGAATCATGAGTTTCTTCAGGGTATTATTGGACTGATGAAACTGTTTGTGTGGATTGTCTTATTTATTGCAGCACACATGGCTACTGATAGGACTTTAGTGCCCTTCTGTATGAATCCTGTTAAGGTTTTTGCTAGGAGAATAGGTTAAAAAAAAAAAGAGTTGCTATTGCTACTCTTGCTATTTTCCATTGTAAGATTCTCCAAAAATATTATTTTGCAAAGAGAAATTGATGCAAAAGGTGAAGGGAAGTGACTGATCCACTGTCACAGAATCACAGAATTGTCTAGGCTGGAAGAGACCTCCAAGATCACCGAGTCCAACCTCTGACCTAACACTAACAAGTCCTCCACTAAACCATATCACTAAGTTCAACATCTAAACGTCTCTTAAAGACCTCCAGGGATGGTGACTCAACCACTTCCCTGGGCAGCCCATTCCAATGCCTAACAACCCTTTCAGTAAAGAGGTTCTTCCTAGTATCCAACCTAACCCCCCCCCGGCGCAACTTTAGCCCATTCCCCCTCGTCCTGTCACCAGGCATGTGGGAGAATAGACCAACCCCCACCTCGCTACAGCCTCCTTTAAGGTAACTGTAGAGAGAGTTAAGGTCACCCCTGAGCCTCCTCTTCTCCAGGCTGAACAATCCCAGCTCCCTCAGCCGCTCCTCGTAAGACTTGTTCTCCAGACCCCTCACCAGCTTCGTTGCCCTTCTCTGGACTCGCTCGAGCACCTCCATGTCCTTCTTGTAGCGAGGGGCCCAAAACTGAACACAGTACTCAAGGTGCGGCCTCACCAGAGACGAGTACAGGGGGACAATCACCTCCTTAGACCTGCTGGCCACACTGCTTCTTATGCAAGCCAGGATGCTGTTGGCCTTCTTGGCCACCCGAGCACACTGCTGGCTCATATTCAGCTGCCTATCAACCAGTACTCCCAGGTCCTTCTCTGCCAGGCAGCTTTCCAACCACTCATCTCCCAGCCTGTAGCGCTGCTTGGGGTTGTTGTGCCCCAGGTGCAGGACCCAGCACTTGGCCTTGTTGAACTTCATGCAGTTGACCTCAGCCCATCGGTCCAGCCTATCCAGATCCTCCTGCAGAGCCTTCCTTCCCTCGAGCAGATCGACACACGCACCTAACTTGGTGTCATCTGCAAACTTACTGAGGGTGCACTCGATACCCTCATCCAGATCATCAATAAAGATATTAAAGAGGACTGGCCCCAGTAGTGAGCCCTGGGGGACTCCACCAGTAACCGGCCTCCAACTGGATTTGGCTCCATTCACCACAACTCTTTGGGCCCGGCCATCCAGCCAGTTTTCAACCCAATGAAGCGTACGCCAGTCCAAGCCACGAGCAGCCAGTTTCTTGAGGAGAATGTTGTGGGAAATGGTGTCCAAAGCCTTACTGATGTCAAGGTAGACCACATCCACAGCCTTTCCATCATCCACTAAGCGTGTCACTTTGTCATAGAAGGAGATCAGGTTCGTCAAGCAGGACCTGCCTTTCATAAACCCATGCTGACTGGGCCTGATCGCCTGGTTGCCCTGCAAGTGTCATGTGATGACACTCAAGATAATCTGCTCCATGAGCTTCCCTGGCACCGAGGTCAAACTAACAGGCCTATAGTTCCCCGGGTCTACCCTCCGGCCCTTCTTGTAGATGGGCATCACTCTTGCTAGCCGCCAGTCAACTGGGACCTCCCCTGATAGCCAGGACTGCTGATAAATGATGGAAAGCGGCTTGGCCAGCTCCTCCGCCAGTTCGCTCAGTACCCTCGGGTGGATCCCATCCGGCCCCATCGACTTGCGTACATCCAAGTGTCGTAGCAGGTCGCCAACCATTTCCTCATGGATAGCGAGGGCCACATCCTGCTCCCCATCCCCTTCCACCAGCTCAGGGTACTGGGTATCCAGAGAACAACTGGTTTTGCTGCTAAAGACTGAGACAAAGAAGGCATTAAGCACCTCAGCCTTTTCCTCACCTTTTGTAACTAAGTTTCCCCCCACATCCAGTAAAGGATGGAGATTCTCCTTAGTCCTCCTTTTTGTGTTGATGTATTTGTAAAAACGTTTTTTGTTATTTTTAACGGCAGTAGCCAGATTGAGCTCCAGATGAGCTTTGGCCTTTCTAATTTTGTCCCTGCACAGCCTCGCAACATCCTTACAGTCCTCCTGAGTGGCCCACCCTCTTTTCCAAAGATTATAGACCCTCTTTTTTCTCCTAAGCTTGAGCCACAACTCTCTGTTCAGCCAGGCCGGTCTAGTTCCGCGTCGGCTCGTCTTTGGGCATGTGGGGACAGACCGCTCCTGAGCCATTAAGATTTCCTTCTTGAAGAGTGCCCAACCTTCCTGGACTCCTCTGCCCTTCAGAACCACCTCCCAAGGGACTCTGCCAACCAGTGTCCTGAACAGCTCAAAGTCAGCCCTCTGGAAGTCCAAGACAGCGGTTTTACTGGTCCCCTTCCTGACTTCGCCAAGAATAGAGAGTCATACCACATTGGAGGCTCTGCCGGACAGGTGCAATGTGTATTTTGGAAAACACTTGGCTTTCATTGCACACCATAAGATATTATTTAAACAAAGAATCTCATCATCATAAAGAATGTTTTTGGAGTTATCTTGACTAAAGCTATTTTGCACTAAAACTAATCTTTTCCAAAATGTCTCGAATTCCTTACATAACAGATAAGAGCTGAGCTCTACAACTCATACCTCTTCATAAACTGAACTGAAATCTTATTTTCAGAAATATGGATTGAAGGCAAATGCAAGGCCTATGCATGATCATTCCAGTTTTATTTGCTGCCCTGAATCTTTAAGCTTCCGCTAAATATCTTTAAGAGAAGTGAGAAAACTAGAAATGAAAGAATTTTTATTCTCTCTCTAGTGATGAAAGAAAACATAACACCAAGATGTTGTTAAAAAAAAAAAAAAAAAGAACAGATATTGGCTCAAACAGAATCTAAAGTGAATGGAATTTAATCAATTTCATATACTGAAAATAAACACTCTTTGGCCGATTAGAGAGCAAAGCAGTTATCTGCAAATGACTACCTTAATTTATGCTGAATTTTGCCTCATTGCCATTCTGCACTTTATCTGTATCCTGAGAGGAAAAAAGAAAACAAAAGTGGCAAATAGAAGATAAAAGAGATCAGAAAGAAGAAAAAGTGTCATTTCTTTATGTCCTCTCTTTAATACAGAGAGGCTTTTCTCCCCAGCTTTTTTTTCAAAACCACAGAACTTATTTTGCAGGAGAATTAGCTGAAATAAAGCTGCTGAAATACGACTGGTCAAAGAGGGCTTATTTGGTTAAAAGCTTGAAAATCCTCTATGATAACCAGCCAGTTTCATAACTTGCATATATTTTCATCGATGTAGTAATCAAAAATCAAATTTCTGTTCAAATTGCATTCCCTCAAAAACCAGGAACAAGTCCTACTCTTTTTGTACACTAATACCTTGGCAGTGAAAAATTTTACCATTTTTATTAGTAATGTCCTTACACTTTGGACCTAAGTTCCTGTAAGTTCAGCTTCAAATTAACTGAACATTCAGATGTGAAATTCAGATTTAATTCCTTGCGCACCTGGTCTTCAATGATATTTACCCAAATACTACCTGACCATTTTTTCTCCCACAGCTACATTCACCTGATGATTCAAATAGAGAAACTAGGTGAATCTGTGAATATATCTGCAGAGATTAGGTTCATGAATGCTTGCACTTTCACATCAAAATATATTAACATATTTTATGAACAATGAAAAACTGGGAATAATGTACAATGGCTGTTTATTTTAAATGGTCACAGAATTTGATAACATTTAAAATATTATGTAGTCCCTCGTGATTCCTGTAGTCATATTGATACGTTAAATTACATACACTAAGTACACTAACAAAAGGTTCTTTTAAAAGAAGAAAAAAAAAAGGAAAGAAATCAGTAAGTGTCACTAAACTACCACGTCTATTAAGATGAGGTGTAAAAATGATAGGTTGGGATGGGTTGATAGGTTCATGAGACAGATGAAGTCTATTTTTAAAAGAGGTAAAGGACCTTATCTACATTTTAAAGCAAAAATAGTATCGATTGCATACATACATTTCAGAAAGATCCCCATATAATGTAAATTAAACATAAATCATAACAAGTATATCGGTATCCCTGAAATCAGAAAAACATATATTGACAAATAATATACTCCAATATTGTCTGCATATATATACCCTATTCAAAGCTGTTCTGTTTGTTCAAATATGAGAATAAAGTATTGTGGAACTCTATGAAGAAGAATGGATATAAGAAATGAATTTCATCAATCACTACCATTTTGCTCTGCAGACAGCAAGGTGAAAGGAAACTGAGAATTCCTGTAAACTCTGCTAAAAACAACTTTCTCCAGATGTTTTTCCAAAAGAATAATTCTCATCATTACAAAAATGATTTGTATCTAATGCAGATATGGTAAACCTCCCAGTCAAACACAAAAAGTTGCTTATTAGAGAGTCAACAAAAATGGGTATTTAGGCCACGCAGAGTACTCTTACTAAGAAACAAATGAAGTTACAGGGAAGAGTCCCTGAACAGCTTTCCAAGCAAATTAAAATAAGTTACATTCAGGATCAAAGACTCAGTTTGCAAAGGTATCTAGTTTTTTTTCTTGGTTACTTTATATGACCAGTATCTGGTCATATATTTTATTATGATAGGTAGGAAGATGAATCCAAATTTCATCTATGATTTTGTATGAAATCAGAAAGTGAAAGTATTAAAAGAATCAATACTTCTTATCACTGAGATAGAAATATGGCAGTACCTGGTTTCTCAGTTTTCCCAGAAGAATGGCAGTCAGAACAACACAGTAATCCCCAGGAACCCTGGCTTGAAATCTATTAATCTCTATTCTACAGAGGTTATTTCTGAAGTAAAATGAAAGATGATCTCAGCACTAAGTTTTCTTCTTTGATGACTGGGATAGTGCAAGGCCTAGCAGAATTTAACCTAAAATCAAGCATCGCCTCCTGTAATCATATCCTTCTAATTCACACTCATTTAAAAGCTTATGCAGAGAGTTTTAAGTTTCAAGTTGGAAATGAAACACTACTTTCTGGCCTATCATACTGCAGAACACCCAACAACCACATTGGTCTACACACTCCTAACAGTAAGTCAACCTATATCCTACCAAAGCCACCATACCCTTGATAAAGATTGGCAGATTAGATAACTGATTGACAACTTCACTCTTCTGTTTCTCAGAAAACTACTGTATGGTTCTTCTGATAACTTTATTCTCATACTTGTATTACTTACTAACAAACCAGTGATAACCACATGCATTTGGAATTAGACAATGTTCTCCTCTTCCATTTTAATGCCAGACAAATGAGAGCATAGGTTTCAGTTCCTAATGAGAGGACAAAGGGACAGTTGGTTACTGTGAATATTTTCTGTAAAAAGGTCACTGGCACCCCGTTTTCCTAAGCTGTGTTTATCTTCTAGTTATTACATTCCTGAAAAACACATGAGGTATTGACAAAGGGCTTTACTTCTGACATCCTGCAGAATTGTTCCAGAAGCCTTTTTACATACACAGTCTATAATAAGTCACAATCTAAAGCTTATAGTTTCCTTATTAATTCTTTCCAGACTTTTCAATAAAAAACTCACTAAACTTGTATCTTACTCTTTCAAACACAGAGACAAACGATGTTGGCCAGCTTTATATTGCATCTTCTGGCAGTACTTTGTAGGACAGTGTTAGTAAGAGTTTTGCATCTGTTAACATTGTTCTCACCGACAAAGAGGACCTGGTGGGGAATGTGAAATTCAAGGGCAGCCTTGGCAACAGTGACCATGAAATGGTGGAATTCAAGATCCTTAGTGCAGTGAGGAGGGTGCACCAGCAAGCTCACTTTCCTGGACTTCAGGAGAGCAGACTTTGGCCTCTTCAGGTATCTGCTTCGTAGAGTACAATGGGATAAAGCCATGGAAGAAAGAGGAGCCCAAGAAAGCTGGTTAGTACTCAAGGATCACCTCCTCCAAGCTCAAGAGAGATGCATCCCAACAGAGAGGAAACCAGGGAAAAATGCAAGGAGGCCTGAATGGATGAACAAGGAGCCCCTGGACAAACTCAAACACAAAAAGGAAGCCTACAGAGGGTGGAAGCAAGGACAGGTAGCCTGGAAGGAATACAGAGAAATTGTCTGAGCTTCCAGGGATCAGGTTAGAAAGGCTAAGCCCCCCCCCCGGTTGATACACTGGAGGGAAGGAAAGCCATCCATAAGGACCTTGACAGGCTTGAAATTTGGGCCCACGCAAACCTCACGAAGTTCAACAAGGCTAAGTGCAAGGTCCTGTCTCTGGGCTGGGGCAATCCCAAGCACAAATACAGAGAATTTCGGGTGGGATCAACTTATTTGATCAATTGATCATTTCTGTGATAACATGCTTGCAAAAAAGCTACCCACAGATGCAGTTATCAATGAAAGACCTACTTTTCTGAGTATTTTTTGGTGATCCAGGTATCAAATTAGCAACACTGTTGCAGATTTAATGTTGCTGTTGCCAACGATTTTATAACTGCATTTTAAAAGGGCAATTATTCCACAGCTGTTGATTGATACTAAACTAACACCATCTTTGTGCAGTTTAAATACCGCAAGTGCTGCACCTGTTTCCAATTGCATTATTAATGGCACTGTCTATTACAGTTATCTTTTCATTTGCGTTAGTACAACTTAAGAAGGGAATTCCTTCTTAATGGTATTTTTATCTTTTACTTTTTAACTTTTGTATTTCATCTTTTAAATTGCATTCTTCTAAATTATTTTACTTCATATATTATGAATTCAAAGTATTACAATAAAAGACACTCTTGCTTGTGTATATTATTTGCCTTCCTTCTCCAACATGTATCTTCTCAACACTTTACAGGCCCTCTACACTCAGAAACAGGTTACTAGCAACAGACACCTCTACAGATAACAGATCCTGTTAAAGTGCAGTAGTTTTGGTGTGTGTTTTTTTTATTATTTGTTTTGTTTTTTTCATTGCATACCACAGAATTATGCACCAGGACAGATTGGACAGAACATAGTTGGCTTGAATTATAACTACAAATACTAAAATCCACATTAAAGAATTAGCTCAGATTATTAGAACAGACACAGAACAGGAGAGCAACCAAACGCTTCCTGTCTACCACTGTAAGGTACAACTGCACAGTGAATGGTATTTTGTTTTCCTTTCAAGTCAGCAATTCTCATTAACAGAAAAGATATAGGATAGGGCAGGCAGTGATTTAAGATGGTAAGACTACTATGGTGGTTTTGCATAACCATGACTTATTGACTCTTCTGTTCTTTTTCAGATTCCAATTGTTATTGTTTTATAGATACCAAAAGGATCACACAGATGCTGTGGGATTATTATTTTTTTAGGGAAAGGGAAAAAGGGAAAGGGAAAAAGGGAAAGGGAAAAAGGGAAAGGGAAAAAGAGAGGGAGGGAGAGGGAGGGAGAGGGAGGGAGAGGGAGGGAGAGGGAGGGAGAGGGAGGGAGAGGGAGGGAGGGAGGGAGGGAGAGAAAAAAGAAAAAAGAAAAAAAAGAAAAGGAAGAAAGGAAGAAAGGGAAAGAGGGGAAGAGGGGAAGAGGGGAAGAGGGGAAGAGGGGAAGAGGGGAAGAGGGGAAGAGGGGAAGAGGGGAAGAGGGGAAGAGGGGAAGAGGGGAAGAGGGGAAGAGGGGAAGAGGGGAAAAAGGGAAAAAGGGAAAAAGGGAAAAAGGGAAAAAGGGAAAAGAAAAAGCCTCATCACTCCCCAGCAATATAAAATTAAAAAAAATATAATAATCAGTGGAAAAAGACTTGAATGAATTGTGAAGTTGCTGTCACAGAAAATGGAATGCCTCAAGTAAGAATAGTCATCAAGGTAGAAATTCTTTAACAGTTTGTGTTAGTTTATAGTTTATAGAAATATATTAAAGAGATGTCTCATTTCTTATGCATTTCATTTAGATTACTACTTCGGTGCAAAATGATATTGCCTGTGTTCCATAGTCTTAACAGTTATAGATGTTTCAGCATTATCAAAGCAGTAACGTTATACTTATTAACTTACGTAGAATTTAATGAAATTAAGGCGCTCTGTAAGTTTGATTAAATAATGGTAGTACAACTAATTAAATACATTTTTATCTATTAACAAGTGACTCAAATCATTACATTAATTTCTCGTAATATTCCAAAATGTTACCTAATCAAGCCTGTAGGTACGACTAATTTGCTCAAACAAATAGCATTGTACATACCCCCCATTTAACTTAATATGTTAATTAAGTTGTTCTTATTATCTTAATCTTCAACTATGAAAATGGATATGTCAATCTCCCAGTTGTTCAAGTAAAATCCCTATAATCTTGTGACTTTGCCTCTTAATAGCTAGGTATATTTAAAACCTCCAGAGTAGCCAAGTTAATTCCGCTGTATAATAGTCACTGTTGTAAAATTTGACTTTTACTGCATTCCAATTCTCAGAACCAATTAGCACACTTTATGACTCTATTTGGAACAACTCCAAGTTTACAACCATATCACTATACTTCATTATTACTTTATTTAAACAGTCTGACTTAGACCCTTGCTACTGTAAGGTAGTCTGCTATCAAGTTCTGGAAATATTGCATATATTAAACAGATGTCAACACTACAGATTTTTAATTAGCTGCTCTCACTTTGTAACATTTACTCAAGCTCCTGAGTACTGGAACCATTTGGTGCCAGAGAGATATGATGTCCTTCAAATTGAACAAGAGGGGCAAAGTGGTCATGGGAATGAAAACAATAAAAGGTCACAGTCAAGTCTGAATGTGGAATAGCTACAAGACACTTCAGGTAATAGCTTGACAGTGTAAATGTGGCACACAATAGAAAAGTCTAAGAAAGTCCTCTAGGGTTTGCTCTTGGTTTTCAAGCACTCAGAAACACTGAGATTTTGGTAAGTACCTTGATCTTGTGACTTGCAATCTGCTACTGCGGCAAATAAATAAATAAATAGAATGCTTTTATCAAGGTCCAAGGAAATAGTCAGAAGAGCAGATTAAACATGCAGTGAAAGAGTACTGCATGTCACCTACCCTTTTCCCTCAACACACCATTGTTTTTCATAGTGTTTCCTCACATGAATGCTAAAGAGAAGAGAAAGACAGGTAATCCAGAGGCTAAGATGTGTTGCCATTTATTTAGAGGATACTTTACCATAACTTTACTATTTGCTGCTCTGGTTTAGCTAGCAGCCAGAAACCCTGTGGGATGGGTATCCACCTGACAACTTTCTGAACTCACATAAAGCCTTCCTGACTACTTCATGAATCTCTTCCTACTTTCAACTTTCTGAAAGGGTTCAGCATCACTGGTAAAACAACTCGGGGACTCAGCAAGACGCGTCTGATAAACAAATAACATTGTTCTATGTTTTGGCTTTGGTAGTGCAAAAAAAAAAGCTCTCAAGTATAGCTTCTGTTGCCATATTTAAGAGTAGTTTATTATAATTTCTAGGAAATGAAGTGCTAAATTTGCCCCTTGTAAAAAAAAAATAATAATTCTCTTCAGCTACATCAACATGAAAGATACAAAATATTGCATCAAGAAGTTGAAAAGAAACATTCCGTTTTTTTTTCCATATTTTTCCCTACCAACTGTACAACTCAGTTGCATTTTGAGGAGAAAATACACTGACATCCAGAAAGGATCCAAAGGTAGAAAAATCGCACTTCTCTAACAGAAAAGCTTATGGGTACCTAAGGGAAATTAAGCTAGATATTTTTGTGTAGTGAGATAAATGTTTGGATAATGAATGAGAAAGGTACTAGAAGCCTGATTCTTGACCCATTGTTAAGAAAGCCAAGAAGAAAACATTTGTGAGCTGGGGATTATACTGTCAAAATTATATATTTTATTTATAAATAGATTGGGTACTATTTCCTGTTGACTGTCAGAAATGGCTATGCGTGTGTGTGTGGGGGGGGGGGTGTCATTTTTTGTTTGTTTCCATTTGTTTTTTGTTGTTGTTGGTTTTGATTTCACTGTGGAGGACTTTACTTCCAGACACTATTAGAATCCACAGAAAATACCAAACATATCTTCCATCTCCACAGAGTACCTGCTAACAACAATCCCTGATTTTGTTTCATGATTTCTTCTCTTCCTTAGTAAAACAAAAGTAACAGCAACAATAACAGACTATTATTTAACTTCCAGCAGTCTAACTATCATCTTAGTTAAGGAGGAATGAGTTGTCACCTTACTGATCCCAAATCCCAAGAGATAGGAAAAAACAATGATCTGCAAAGCAGGAACATCCCACATAAACTAAGATCCCCCTTCTTCCTGTAGTCTCATACTTTGAAGCAGCCAAAAATGGAAAGGACCCTACTGAAGAGTCTACAACCTTTTAAAGACCGAGTGCTGTAGGCAGCATGTAAGCTTAACAAAAGTCCCAACTCCTCATAACGGCCATGTGTTCTTTAAGGCACCATTCAGCCCCAGAGTTAGAAGGGTATGTGCTGTATCCTTCTGCAGGATACAGAAAGATACATGCTGTATCAACTGTGCAGCACCTGAATGAGAATCCATCTACTCTGACCACTAAACAAGAGCTGTAAGAAAGGTCAGAACTGAAGAGAGGACAGGCAATAGCATCACTGAAAAGAGGCTATATCCTGGTGGCCTCCTAAAAGCAAGTGCCAGGATGAAAACAGCTGCCTCCTCTAAGGGGATTAGTTCCTTTCCCTGAAGAGGAAGAAAACTGTAGCTGAGAAGATAAATGAACTCACAACAGGTAAATTTCACCTGTATAAGGGTCTGTGAAGTTCATAAATGTGAATTTTCATGTGGATAACATATGGATTTTCAAATTATCTCTGCCCTCACTCCCTTTTTTTTTCACATAAAAATTCAAGACCATGTAAATTCTGCTTCAGGTTTCATTTTGAAAGGCCTGCACAGTCTTACTGAATATATTTCAAAGAACTAGTACAATACTGCTAAGCTTTTAAACACATCATGATCCTCAAAATCTAAAACTTCACACTTTTTTTTAAATCTATTTTCTAAACTAAATAAATCTAACATGAATGTGCCAGGTTCTTGCATGCTTCTTTTTGCCTCCTACTTCCTCCTAACAAGTAAATTTCCAACTAAGGAATACATTTTCATCAAACCTGAATATTACTGAAGTTTTCAAGAGAATATAAAAAAATATGTATCAAAAAATCAAAAAGTTTTCAGAGCTTCCTTCTCACCTTTGACACACACTTTAAATGCATCAGTTCCAAACTAACTTTGTACCTTGGGAGTTTAATGCATTAGAAGTCCAAATTCATAGATCTGTGTAAGAAGGAGAAAAAAAAAATTAGGTCAACTGAGATTTTTTGGCTGAAAAGTACGTAATGTAAAATTGGCAAGACACCCACAGGGAAAGCTATGGGGAGATTCAGGAAGTTGGCCAGCACAGGAAAGTATGTGTACTTCCTAGAGATGGCAAAAGGGTCAGGTAGCATATAAAGTGGATATAAAAAAGATCAAACGGTAAAAAGCAATTAACCCCTTGGCACTGGGAACTGGGATTTCCTGACACCAACTGCTAATGCTGGTCTTAAGGGGTTATAGGATCAAATAATAATAAGCCAAGTCCTGAAATAAAAGCTATCATTTTAGGTAGTGAGGGAAGGCATTTCAAGAACATTCTGGGATGCCAGACTAGTATGGTACAAGGGGAAGAGCACAGAGGAGAAATACTCTGAAAGATAAATGGTAAAAATAGTTTTCCAGATTTGGACTCAAACAGATTTCTTTCAACCAATCTTTTCTTCTAACTTGAACACACTGTTTTGCCCTATATCTGTGACGTGTCTTCATTCAGCTCCTCTCTGATACAGAGAGAAATTTACCTTCTATTTTCTGAGCAAGTTCTCTCTCATTTTGTAACCAATTTCTGAACGGTTTCCATACTAGCTGTACGTGGTTTACTTAATTGCCTTAAACATTACGCTTCTCTTACTTTCCTTCCACACAGAAGGTAAAAGAAAGAAAAAGAAAAAAGTTAAGTGACAACACAGTTCCTTAACATCAACAGAAACACTGGATAGCCTATCTCAGAATTGACACAATTGCAAGAGCCATAAGCCTACGCTTATGGTAGAGGGGTTGTTTCTTTGTTTTCAAAAAGGCCATCTGTTCCAGGACATCTCAGTATCTACACTTATTCATTCATAGTCTATTGTTTACTTATTTGCTAATTTATAGCTCTAAATGACTGGAAAATAATAGAAAATTTGTATAGAGTAATTACTGTTTTTTCATACCGGATGATCATTTATAATATGGAAACTCTTTATGAATATCTTTCGTATAAAGCTGACAGTTTTTCTGTAGTCCAAACTAAACACCCAGAATCTGTCATATAAATGCTCATATTATCACGTGCCTTCAACTGGTGTAAATATTCCTAGCCCTTTCTGAAATTAATGAAACTTCATTAATTTCCAGTAGTTGAAAATCCAACATGGTTCGATTCAAAAACATTTATCAGTATAAATTCATCTCTTACCACATTGAAAACATAAGGAAAAAAACTTTCATACAAACCTCGGTTTGATTTTTTTTTCAGAACGGTTTAGGTAACTACAGGACACACGATCAATTTAAATCTGACATATAATCTGCCTAGAAACAGCATGACAAACTTAGTATGTCCATTCATATGTCACTGTATTGGTGATAAGATGATAAAAAGGGCTCTGGTTTGGCATTATGCACGGCAGCAATGATCTTATGCTTACATTGAGGTTCACATGTGCAGACCATAACAATTTATTAGAATTGAATATCTGAAACTTTGACAAGAGATAATCATAGGATCACCCAAACAGCCTTGTCCCCACCACTGTTTCTTAAGGTCAAAAAGGATTTCAGCAGACCCATCTCTTCTCAATAGTTGACATGTATCAATTTAAAATACTTAGCAGCTAGAAGCACCTGAAGGTGGCTGCAGTGGGATTCCTGCGATATGCACACAATATTCTTATATTTACTATAGCTTCATTCCTTCCTTTTCCACTCATCCATGCATTACTCCACCTCTCCAAAATTTAAGGATTACGGAATTGTTCTCCTTTCAAAGCACACAGAGACGAAGACAAGCCCTGGGTAAGGAAAATTCATGCTAATGACATCCTCCAGACCCTCATAATAACTTGCAGTGACTTATATACCTTACCTTTTGTAAAGGAACATATAAAATAAATAATAGGAAGAAAATTAGGGCTGAGCTGGGGAAGTCTATCTCTCTGTATAGGACAACATAAATTATGCTTAAAATAATTCCTGGCAGATGTTTGCATAGCCTACTTTAAATAACCTCTTCCTAGGACAGGTGTTCCACCACAAAACAGTCTACTGTTAAAGTGTCCTGACCCAGCTTCTACACTGAAATACTCCTTACAGCAATCTGAAAGCAGTTGCTACTTTTCCAATGCACCCTGAATATGAAGAAAAAAAATATTTCCTTCCTCTTTCAGAAACTTATTAAAGAAAATGTTCTTACTAGGTTTTGTTTCAAATATCATTTTCCAACTCATGGTCATGCAGCTGACCGTTTGCAAGTATAGCAAACATCATATTTACATCACATAACTCCCTCAAGTCATCGAATATATTTGGGAATTCTAGCCTACTGAGTGACTGTAGTCCTTCCCAATCTCATATTATCTGCATATGGAATAAAACAAAGAAACTGCTTATCATATTAAGAACGTTCAGTCAGACCAGACTTAAAAGCACAACATCTAGAAGACCTGCATGGAAGGAATATTAATCCCATTGTTTTCTCCACTCAGGTTAAGTCATCCAAATAGTCAGTGTTCAAATAACAATGAATCATTTTTAACTTATTATGGTTTGTTGAAACCGATACTCTGTCACTACAAAACAGCAGTTCTTTATCTAACCTATGTTGCAGAGGTAGCAAGCCACATTTTTTTTTATCCTTATTGAAAGCTAACATGCAATCTTTTATCCCATTGAGGATAACCTGTGCCAAAAACTTGCAGAGGCTCATTTAGCAATTTTGCTTTTGATATCAGAGGTAATTAGCTAGATCTGTCAGAGAAAATCTCCTACCTGACATTTGAGGACATGCAGAAAATTATGAGAAACAAGCTTGGAATTTTAAAAAATACATTAGCAGAAGAAACACCAGTATCAAACAAGGAAGCTAACTTGAGGTATCAATACAACATTTTAAAGTAAATACTTAGAAGACTCAATCTGCAGAATCAAGACAAGCAAACAACCCCCTGATGCTATCTTGAAATTGATTTGCCAAATGAACAGATACTATTTCATTCCAGTGCATAGAAGAAATAGGACTAGTAATGTGATTTTGAAAGCAATAGATAACATTTTCATGAACTGAAGAAGTTCCGCTTTGAGAGAAGTGAATTTTTCCCAGTTATTCCCATTTAAAACCTATTTTATGACCTGATTGCTCCTCTAATTACACTTTGGGAATTCAGAGCTGTTTCTTCTTCTGCCAGCACTGTTCTTCAACTTAGTTCTTTTCCCTCCCTAATATATTTACATAAAGTAATCACATCCCTTCTTAACCTTTGCCTTTCAGGACTAAATAAGCCAAGCTCCCTTATTCCCTGTCCTTTCCCCCATATAGTCTGCAGCTACTCTATTTCCAATTAATCTTTCTTAGACATGATTGACCAGAATAGTTAACAGTAATCCAGATTACTTCTCACAAAGGCCTTTATTAAGAAGATGGATACTTCAGGTAAAGACACGTAGTGGTTCTCTAACATATTGATCCTGAAACGGATCCCTGAGGAACAACACTTGTCCCCAGTTTCCTGTCCCAAAGGAAGTACTGAAATAGCATTTTTACATTTTTTTGAAGTACTTTAGGAAAAGATTCTCTCAGTGCAACATGATATCCAATTCGTTACTGTACTCCAGAAAGGTGTTTTTTTTTCCCCCATACTTCTATAATGAACTCTAAAATAAATTGTTTGATAAAAACAAACAAACAAATGTGCTTGATAAAATATTAAAGAGTATCAGGATTATTATCAGGATTCTGCCACTCTTCACAGTATTTGTTCTCCAAACCATATTTGATAAGTTAAGAGAGTTAGAAAAACCTGACTTCCAAGGGCCTGAGAATATAGTCTGATTCCTTTCAATAAAATACCAAGTTAAGCCATACAGAATCATAGAATGTCTTGGGTTGGAAAGGACCTCAAAGATTTTCCAGCCCCCTGCCATGGGCAGGGACACGAATAAGCTTCCACCTTTGGGCTGCCTCCAATTAACCCATCTGTTCTGAATTTCTAACACCTTCCAAGGAAGCAAGGGAAGATGACAAAAGGAGATCATGCAGTAAAGGATCAAATAAAGCTTAAAATATGTAAAGACTGATTTTACAAATCTGTAGAACTTATTTGAAGCTCCTCCAATGCTTCTTTGTGAAAGTCCGCGTGGAACTAAGACTAATTTCTTTAATATTTATGTTTTTCAGTTGTATTATGTAACCACACTGATATTATTACATAATACAAAACATATTTTCAGTGAATATTTTAGTCTCTGACTACTTTGCAGTAGTTAATTATATCAACAAAACCCTGATCCCATTAATTAAAAAGAAGGTACGTGTTCTTCAACTGTTCCCTTAGGAGTACACTGTGACCAGCATGATATTGATCTTAAACTCCATGGACCAAAAGTTCCTGAACATACATACAAAGTGAACATAAAGCTGCTGTATCATTCCTGACATGAAGCATTTTGGATGCAAGTTTGTCAGGATGGTCATTTTTTCTGTTTTCAGTTTTTTGAGCCAATGGATTTGTACTTGAAAACTGTAGCTTCGGTGCCAGCAGTACCCACTAGACATTTAACAATAAAAAGACAAGCTGGGATGAACTTTTTCCTCCAAGTATTGTTCTCTGTATCTTCGCTTTTCTCTCATCTGATTACCCTTAGGAGTTTAGTCATTATAACAGTATCATATTTACATTTCAACAGCCATTTCCTTCTCTTCCTTCAGAATTATTGCAACAGCTATTGGAGCATTCATGTTACCATTGAGCAAGCAAGGTTTCTTCCCTTTAGAAGGTATTACTTCGAAGTCAAAGCTGCCTGGCATTAGCAGCAGACTAATAACATTTATGAAACTCATCACATCTCAGCTAAGGGGCAACAATCTCCACCTGTATGGTGGTGACTGCATAAAAGGGCTGATCCAAATTCTCAGTTCAGCATGAACATGTGCTTGCAGAAAATATTTTTAAAAAATGGAAGGGGGTACAGACATGATTGTCTTTCCATGCTTAGTCTTTCATTGACTTTTTCACCCTTTAAAAATTCTTACAGAAATAGAGGATTGTCCGGCTGAAGTTCTCATTCTTATAGTCTGCTATACCCATGATCTCCCCTTACTTTCAGCTTCACTCCCCACAACACCTGAAACTATTCACATCCAATCATTCTCTTCTCTAGCATATTTAATATATACATCATATGCTGAAGTGATTCCTACTGTGTATATTAAAGCACATATATTCCAAGCAACATGATGAAATGATGAATTGAGAAAAAAAAAAAAACTAAATTCAGTCACACACAAATTCAATGGCATGATGACTGAGTTGTTCCTGTCATTTAGACTGCAAGGCTAATTTTTGCTTGATAAATTACTTTTTCTTTAAATTTTCTCTGCTTTTGAAATGATTTCTGCAAACTATCAGAGGGCACTGATGCTACCAGATTAGGAGATTTGTAATCCTAATTACTTCTACCATAGTTAGAAACAAGGCCTTCTCAAAAGAATGTTTCAAACAGAAGTGCTCTGAACTATCCTTTAAAGGAGGGCCCTCTTCCTTCCCCAACAAGTATGGCCATAGATACTTAAGACAGGTACTCCAAGTGGAAGATATATATGCCATCAACTGATACTTCTGAAAGACTTATTCTTCATAATTTACAGCTAAAAATAAGTGGGGTAAGACCTCATGACAAGGTTAAGCAACAGCAGTCCACAAATGGTTATGAGATCTTGGCTGGGCAGAAAAAAAATCTTTGAAAAGATAAACACAGAAAAGCAACAGCTAAGCTAAGTCAGAGCTTGCTTTCTTACAACCTGGCTTTAAAAAAAAATAAAAAATAATAATAATTCCTAATAACTGATTTTGTTATTGCTAGTTAACAAACAAGATGGACTGAGAAAGACTTAGAAAGGTCCCAGCTTTAGAAACGAAGTCCATTCCTCAATCAGTGAAAGTATTTACCACTGTGAATCGCTCATGTCTGTGTTTTTTTTTTTTTTTTTTTTTTGGGGGGTGGGGGGATTGGTTGTTTTTTACATATAGTGTATGCATTTTTTTCATCAGTGATAAGTTCTATATTCTGAAATATTTCTCTTTCCCTGCCAAGAGAACTTAATTCCCTGTCTTTTAGCAGTCTACAACTCCTTCATCAGCTCAGAGTTGTGGATAACTGGAAGTCAAGCTGTCCTTGCAGAATATTTGTAATGTGTAATCTGAAATATGTAATCATAAAATAAGGAAAATATATTACCAGTTTCTAATGTGAGGTTGATGGATTATCAATTCTTAAATTTTATAGTAGAATGAATAAATCTAATTGAACAATATAATTTGGCAGAGATCAGTTAGGAAACATTGTATGAATATACATTACATTATTCTAATTTTATATAATTTTTTTTCCAAATTATGTTGGAATTTCTACAGAGAATTCAGAAGAGAGCATCTATACGTATCCGTTTCAAAATATATTCTGATTATATACATATTCTGTAAAGAGGATTTCACCCCCCCTATAGTTATCTCAATGCAAAATGACAGTTACAATTATAGAGAAATTACAGCAGGATACTGTCTGAAAACCAGCCAAATGCTTGTTTAAAACTGTTCGAATGCTTTGTAACTATGGTATCTTTCAGCTGGGGCTTTTTCAATCACACAGAACAATGGCTCATATAAATGTAAAACAGGTGTGAGAAACAGGCAGCATGGTTTCCCCAGTCTAACGCTATTAACCATCTGACCCAATATTGGCAGGATGCATCTCAGAAACATCACCACTCTCTCTGACAGAGCCCAAGGACCAGAGAATGTATTGTGAAAGATAAAAAAACAAAACAGGAGGTATATAATAAAGTCCTCCATGCTCCTAGGGAAAGAAATCTATTGCACTAAAACTTTTAAAGCTTTTTTTTCCCCATGTTTTAAGCAGCCTGCTTTTTACATAAAGGAACTAGGAGGACAAAGTACTCACACACACACACACACACAAACTTAAAAAGCTGTTTGAAAAGCTTTACAATTTCTACAGAGAGGCTTCCTACAGCCCTTTCAGAAGGCAAAGAGTACTTTTAAGTGACAAATTTTTATTCTTTTCAACTAGTAGATAAAATCCAGGTCTGATGGAGAACACCCCCTGCATGCACTAGGTTTGCAAAGGAAGTTAAGATAAATTTATCTCACTGATACCATCTTTAAGTAATGGACAGGAAAATATGTCACACAATCTTATCACAATAAAACAAAGCCTGCAGACTGAGGACAGCATCAGACAGAAATATACTTTAGGGATGATCATTAACACAAATTAGTTCAATAACACAGTACTCATGCAAGCTTCTTACACATGAAAAAAGACTTATTCAGATACTTATAAGGTCAATGGGATTAGAAACTGAAAAATTATCAGTTTCCTTTACTGCTCCCCACAAGAACGACGAAACAGCTTGAGAGAGTATCATTTTGTAATATACCCATATTTGCAGCTGGAGAAAGCAAACCAAAAAAAAAAAAACAATGAAAAATTATTGCATGAAGTATTTGGGGAAAAACAGTAACCTGATCTCTGCCACTGATACGCGTTTGATTTAACACAATTGTGAGGCAGAGCAGGAAATCACAGAAGGTGACAGATTAAGAGGTTTTTAATTGGTTTAAAATTCAATAATATTTTCCTAAGAAACCAAAAATAGATTTCATCTGGTAGTCCCAGTGGCAATTATCCAAATTTGAAATCAAAGATTATTAACATATGAAAATACATCATGTCAATGAATAACTGTGCTGCTTAAAATATTATTTCCAGCCTGTATTTCCACCTTATGTAAAGCAAGTTACCCACTATCTGATTAATCTTTAAGACCCAATTCTAGTTTTAGCTCTAAGAAAGACATTTCTGAAGACATTTTCTTAAGGTAAGTATGAAGTATGACATTAATCTAACAAGACATGGAATTATTATAGGCATGCTGGAAATTAAACTCAATTTCCAAATGTATCAAAAATGCATGCAGGTTAAAACTTTCACAAAGTTCACCTTGGAGAAGGCTCAGAATCAGTTACTCAGCTGATCTGGGAATATGAAATAAATCTCTGGTCAATTAACAGAATCCTTTCCTGTAAAATCTAGATATAAGCAACATATTCTAGATAGAATATTAAATGCAAACACTCCTCTCTTAAAACATAGGTATCACTTTTATAGAAGCGCTTAGTTGCGTAAGATCTTACAGAATCAAGAATGGCCAAGGTTGGAAGGGACCTCTGGAGATCATCTAGTCCAACCTCCCTGCCAAGCAGAGTCACCTAGAGCACGTTGCACAGGATAGCATCCAGGAGGGTTTGGGATATCTCTAGAGAAGGAGATTCCACAGCCTTCCTGGGCAACCTGTTCCAGTGCTCTGTCACCTGCTCAGTAAAGATTTTTTTCCTCATATTTTGATGGAACTTCCCGTGTTTCAGTTTGTGCCTATTACTTCTCGTCCTATTTCTGGGCACCAACAAAAAGACTCTGTTCCCATGGTCTTGACACTCTCACCTAAGATTTTTATGTACATTGATAAGATCCCCTCCCAGCCTTCTCTTCTCTAGGCTAAACAGGCCCAGCTCTCTCAGCCTTTCCTCAAAAGACATATGCTTCAGTCCCCTAATCATCTTCATAGCCCTCTGCTGGACTCTTTCCAGGAGCTCCATGTCTCTCTTGGTGGTGTCTCTCTTGGATGTCTTTCTTAATATTCTTACTGTTATTTAGAGTCATTGAGAATGAATCCTACACATTAAAGTGGAAAGTATCATCAAAGAATTTATTTTGATCCATAATAAGCATATACAACAAAGAATTGGGAAGGTGATGGGAATCATCCCTCACACAACAATTTGTTTGTTTTTGTTATTCTGTCTCTAGCCTGGATCAGTTTGGGGAATTCTTAAATCTTGTAAATAGCAGTTCATCATCCATGTAGTAGTAAATTTATTCTGCTTTCATGGAGGATCATGCAATAGCAGCTGTCACTACATGAAAATTGCATTACTATGCAACAAACCATCCTATAAAGTGCCCACTAGCTAAAGTTCACTCAGCCTTTAGAATGAGGATGAGTGACCTGGCTTGTTTGGAAACTTGTATGAACAGACTTCAGACCTTGCTGAATGAAGTGTCTTTCAAATTTAGCAAAACCAAATGCAACAACAACGAAACCCTCGTAGATTTTAAATCTCATCTTTCCAGAATGTTCTCATCTATATGATACCACGAGAGAACAAAGTGACTGACAATCTTAAAAAGAAAAAAACAAAAAACAAACGACAACAACAAAAACACCAGAAATACTATCAGTGTTAGCGTGTGCACAGTCTTGTATGTTAACAAAATGTTTTGTATCTGTGTAGGTATAACATACTCAACAGTGTATCAAAAGGAAAAAATCTCATAATGAGTACTTTGTTGGGTCTGTATTTATTTTAACGGTTATTAAGCATAACAGTGGATGCTAAAACTAAACTTTACATACCCAGAAAAATAACTGACTTTTCCATCCATTTCGCTAGGAATAGATGTAGGCACATGTCCACACATACACAATTCCATGGAAAATGGTGATCTCAAGTATGATGTGTATTGAATTAAGAGACGTAAGTTTCCAATTCCCCATCCTGTACTTAAATATACTGTTTTCTTTACTGGGAAGCCACTTTCAAAATTGAATATAGAATCCTTGAATAGTGCTTGCTTTCATGCAGCTCTTCAAAACCTTCTATCTCAATGGCAAGTGAACCACTCTGAGAAAGTATTTTCAGGAAGTGGTATCAAGTGGGCCAAAATACCCATTGACCCAGAAAAGAAGAAAATGTTTTCATTTCAAGAAAACAAGGAAACAGTCACTTCAAACGACGTTATTTATATTCTCCAATAGTCTTAGAGTGAATAGGATTCAGCTAATCTGTAAAACCCTCACACCATTATAATTTAGGCTATGAAACAGCTTCATTGTCAGATGAAGAATCTGCAATACCAGAGCAGCACTGTATTTGCAGCTTTTATACAACAGTCAAGAGTTTTCTGAAATGCACTCAGGAATGTAACCTCCACAAAAATTCTCAAGGTAAAGACATTGATTATATTCTTTGTACAGATCACAACATGGAAACACTTCCAGAAAGTGAATGATAGAAATTAAAAAACAATATATTTAAGAATATCTTTATAATTCTGTAGTATAAGAGATTATTCGATTTAGTACAACTTAAAAGACTTAGGTAGGACAGAAAATCAAGGCCTGGTCAATAATTTACATTCTACATTACCAAAATGCAATAAAAAAATTTAATGGCTCAAAACAAGCAAACAAACAAAAAAAAATCCAACACTCTCCCTTACCACTAATCAGCAGAACTGAAAAGCCATTATACACAAATGGAAAGAGACATCATCTTTCTCGCAGACAAGTGTGCTATTAAAAAATTTTATTTTTATTTTTTATAAATTGACCCCACCCCTTATGTCATATTTCATAAATCTATATTAGAGACCACAAGTACTTACTGACAGATAATCTTGTAACTTAATCCTTCCTCCACTCCTCAGAGGAGTATTGAACATATTGCTATGTTAACATGTTAACAGATTCAAATGTTTTCTAATTTCCAACCTAGGTATGAATACTTGAAAGTAAATTTCTTCACCATTATACTGCAAACTAGACTTCTTGCTAAACACACAGACACAAAAACCCTTTACTCCTTCCTACCTCTTACTACTAATCTATTTACAGAAAGCAATCATATTAGCATGCAAACACTTCTTCCACCCTAAATAAGCCAGATGTTCAACTTTTCTCATAAAATCCCTTTCCTTTAATATGCTGAACTTCTACCTGCTTCACCTGCCCAGTTATTTCAATTGGAACAAGTCTTCTTGAACACAGATAATCAGGCCGTACAGAACATCCCAGTAAAGGTCTCACAGTCATTGCACAATTAAATAAATACATCTGCCACTTTACTAAAATTGACTGATGTGACAGAAACACATACTTGCATTGTTTGATTTTTTTTGGTGTGTTTGTTTTTGTTTGTTTGTTTGTCTCCTCCTGAGTAATCACAAACATCTTTGCTTAACAGTGGATGAGATTTTGCAGCACTACTTTGGCATGGAAGGCAACCCAGTCAGAGAATATGCATGCCATATTTCACAGCCAGACACCTGGATGGAATCAAAAATGCATCAGTAATGCTGTGTCAAGTGCACGCTATAAATGAGAAGCATATAAGATGATTGGTACAAAGAATATTTGATCTGCAAGGATATACAGAAAATCTCAAATGCAAACACAGGTAATAAAAAATGCACAGACCAAAACAAGGCTTTGAATTCTTCACACTAGCATGCACTACAACCTGTGAGCATCTGGCCCATGCACAGAATACTCTGGGTAAACATAGACATTTCCTACCAAATTTTTTGTCTTCTTTTGTTACAATAACATTCTGAAATCTTCAGCTACAATACTGATCTAAAGGAGCTCCAATGGGACATAAAATTATTTTAAAATCCTACAATATTTCACCACACCATTTGTTTTTAAAGAATAATGCCATGATGTTTCTTTTAGTTTTGTTGGATGCTAGAAAAACCTTGTATATTTGGTTACAGAGTGAGGCACCTACTTTCAATGATGGAAATGATATACAGGTGTTTTTTTATTATTATTATTATTTAGAAAGACAAAATACAGTCTAAAACAATTCTGGAATAAAAGAAAATATAAGAACATTAAATGTATGAAATTTTTATTGGCATTCACAACATATCCATCTCACATCAGCATGCACTCTACATTTTGTATTCTCTCTCCATTTGTGTTTACTCTAAGTATTTATTATATGTAGTCAAGGCTTATCAGTCCATATAGTTGAGGCACATTTGTTACTGCTGTCATATTGATATCTGAAGAAATGGCACCATTACTACCTGGGATATGTTTAGCAAGAAGCAATACTAAATGAGTAGAACTGAGATTCTCATTGCTATTCCGGTATGAGAAATGATTGCTCCAATATACTGGCCAGCTCTCAACCGGAAAAAAGAAAAAGTGATGGCATAGACAAAGTGTTTCAGAAAAAGATGTATGATTTCTGTGAGCAGCACTGTGTGCTGAGAGTGAATGACATATGAAAAGAAATATTTAAAACTTATACACGGGACTGGAGCAATCCAATTTAACAACTTAAAATACATCACAAAATACATTCACTCCCTCTATTCACAAAACAGCCACAGTGCTTTAAATTGTGTTATCTCAGCATTATTACAGCTGTATTGTGGTTAAACCACAGAACCAGCACAAGCTGTAAAATGGAGTAACAACATCAAAGTACAGCAAATACTTACTTGTGCAACACCACAGGATGCAGCTTTTCAGAGTGCATTCTCCTGGTATTTAAGAGCACCAGTTGTTCTATGCTGGAACTGTTTGACAAAACTGAAGAGAATTCACCATCAAATTCTCCACAAATTAGACAGCAATTTCAACTTTCCATACAACTCTCAATATTACTTTAATACTAAAACAGTGATATCTCACACACTGTCTTCTGACAGTAAAGCATTGAGGGCAGACAGAAGTTGAGTATCCATATCGTAGCATATTTCTTATGACAAACATTTTGGGTCTCAGACCATTTTTGTTCCATGCTTCTACAGCAGATAGAGTAATGAGACACTGATTACCAAGGCTCCTAAGTGTTCTGTGGAAAGCATAGGATGCAGATCACATAACACAGCTAAGGTACGTTGGTATTTCCAATGTTCTAAATATTGTACCATTTTTCCAAGGGAGAACAGAAGTGTAATCTTCCCAAATGAATTCCAGCTTAAGAATGCTAAATCTTAATTTAGAAGAAATTAAGAAATGACAGTTAAATATTCTGTGTAGATAAACAGCACTCTGTAACATTACTGTGAAACACTTTAGTTATCAAAACATTATCTGCTGCAATATTCAATTCAAAATAAAAAGCAAAACAAATCGAAGGTTGAAAACATGTTTTCATGTGAAAATAGCTGAAACATTCCTGCAGAACATTCAGCTTTTGAAAAAACTGGAAAAACTATTTCATCCAATACATCAGAGATCTGTATTTATTATAGAGAAATAGATCCATGTATATATGTGCACACACACACATGCACTTTTAAACTTGTTTTTGCCTTAGCTCAAAACAAATGATCCTTAAACATTTTCAGCAGTCACTCAGACCCAGATCTCGAGCCAGATAAATCACTGAATCTCCACAGTTCTAATGGTGCACTATACACAAAAACCTTATCACCTAAATAAACTACCTTTTCAACAGATAATACCAAGATTTAACTCTGAATACCTACGCAGTCCCTACCAAAACCAATAACATAGCATGCTTTAACTGAGAAAAAAGTATGGATCTTGAAAACTTTGACAAACATGATACTGTGCTGAAGGAAAAATCCATCCCTGGACAGAGCGCTAACGTAAGTCCAATATATTGCCGAAGTCTTCACATAGTGCTTAAATGATGCACAGATGCCACGTTTAACCCCAAATGAGGCCTGGCACATATGACAAAATATAAAACGGTAAATAAGGAACTAATTCATCTTCCCTGGGGTCATTATATCAACCTGCTTAGTAAAGCATGCCCTTTGTCTCACTGAAATCTGATTTCTTCATCAAACTATTTCATAGCTATACAGAAGCTGTATATTATGTACATTGTAGCTGCGTATTAGATAACTAAAATGTGGATTAATTTTCATTTCCTTTACCTCATGTTCTGGAGGACTGTCTTAGATTGAGAGCATCCAGAGGAGGGCAATAAAACTGGTAAGAGGGCTGGAAGGCATGTCCTATGAGGAGAGGCTGAGGACACCAGGGTTGTCCAGTCTGGAGAAGGAGGCTGAGAGGTGACCCTGTTGCTCTCTGCAGTGTCCTGTGGAGAGGAAGCCCAGAGGGAGGAGCCAGACCCTGCTCCCTGGGAACTAACACCAGGTCTTGAGAGGACAGCACAAAGCTGTGCCACGGAGGTTCGGGCTGGGCATGAGGAAAAGTTTCTGTACTGTCTGGATGGTCAAACACTGGAACAAGCTTCTTAGAGAGAGAGGTGGTTGATGCTCCATGCCTGTCAGTGCTCAAGAGGCATTTAGATCGCCCTCAATAACATGCTTTGATTGTTGGTTAGCCCTGAAGAGGTGACGCAGTTGCACTCAATCTTTGAAGGTCCCTTCCAGCTGAACTACCCCTATTCTATTCAGGTTTTTCAGTATTTTCTGTTTTATTAAAGAGGTAATTGCATTCCACAGAAAACACTCGCTTCCCAGCTAGAGTTCACATTCTTAACTATATACATAGAGAACTAAAGCTAGATATTAAGCTGCCATTTTCTAGCGTTAAGTATACAGATATTTTCCCATATCATCAAAACTTTGTTAGCTTTTTGCCATCCGTGCTCTTCATCACTAGTTTCATCAAATTACTTGTAGTTTGAAATATATGGATCTAGTAATTTAGTCATAGTTATCTCCAGGGCTGACAAAAAACAAGTTCTCAAATGATACCTTAAATTTTCCATAATATATGAATTTGAAAATACTACCTTAAAAAAACAAACAAAAAAAAAAAACAACAGCAAAACAGTGCTTCTACCTTATCTGCCACATTTCTTGCATACTACACAGCCCAAGAATACTGAGACTACCTTCCTGCTACCAATCTTTATAGTAGGCTTCCTTCCTAGGTCACTCTATTTTTATAAATATATATATATATTAATATTGATAAGGAACACATAAGCAGTGTATGACAAATTCTTTTGTCTAAATGACCTAAACGAGTGTTGCTGCTGTAAATAATAATGCCTGTCTTTGAAAACGTGCGTCAGGCCTGAATGTTCACTGTCATAAAACCTTTAAATTTGCATTATTTTCACAGTATGGATCACCATTTTTGATTTAACAATTGCATGTGAATTGATGCCATAACTTTGCCATTACTGGACATGCAAAACAACAACAATTGTGATTGCTATTGTCTGATATCAAGATACTGCATTCCTAAAGCTTATTGCTTTCCACTTCATAAACTACTCTGAACTTATTCAGAGAGTAAAATAAGGGATTTGCACTCATTTTACAACTGTGTAAACTGAGTAGCCCACAGGAACACCACTGAACTGGCTAAAGATATCTATTTAGAAAAAGAAATATTGATCAGACTTAAGGAATACACAGAAATGTTTATAACTTGTACAGTTTTAAATTATTATATTTCTGTTATTTATCTACACGGAAATGACTTGATTTTCCCTTTTATTTATGTTTTGAATTATGCACATTAGATATTTCATGCAACTAGTGGAAGATCACGTGGACAATATTCAAGCAATTGCTACTAGTAAGGAACATTATTCTCAAGAATGTGAATGTATTATCTGCTTTGCATCATACAAAAAAAAAAAACAGAAAAGATGAAAGCTGCACAGAAAAATGGAACAGCTATCTCAGAAAAAGTTATTGCAATAGGGTATATATGATTTTTCTGTTTTATGATTGTTAGATTTTTTGTTGTTTAACCTGCTGTTGTTCTCATACAAAAACTATTTACACATTATGCTGATCCATATGAAGTTACTTATATAAACTACATATGTCCTAAATCATTCAGTTCTTACTCGACTGAAAGAAAAATCAAAAATCATATTTAGTTTTAGAAGGAAAATGCAATAGTAGTGTGGGTTAGAATTAAGCTCTATTCAGCCCCAACAAGGTATTAATTTATTTTAATTAAGTTATTTAATTTATTATTTATTTTAGCTTCAGTGCTGAAATTCAACAGCCCTATCAATTTGTAGTGTTGCACTGATTAAAAATAAATTACTAAAAAAAAAGTATATATATATATTCTATATATATTTCTACAAGAAAAAATAAAAATGAACAATTGCAAAAGGTAAATTCTATGTAAAATTAAAGCTGTCAGCACCAATTTGATTTAAGTAATAACATATCTGAGGTAAGAGTTCCAGAATTTCCCAGTAATCTATCTTGTAATAACATCTGTCTTTTATATCACCTGTTAACTTTCAAAAAGTTTTCATATTGATATTTTTGGGAATGGAGCTTGGCATATATTGCTCATAAAAACCTCAGTTATTGCTAACTTCATGGTGAAGAAACAGGCAACATTTTGTTATCACTAGTATAAAACAAACTTGTATGTTTTCATTTTTGTAATTTTGCACACAAAAATAAATTTGAAACTGTTTCAGAATTAAATCTCAAATTTAAGGAAAAAATATATTTTTAAATATTCCTTTTGAAATTTCCTTGCAGACAAAAAAATAAGCAAAAAAAAAGCCTTAAAATCCTTATGGACTAAACACACTTGATCCATACTCAAGTAGTTATTTACTATAATTTTACTATTGAAGTTGGATCCACTTTAGCAAGTAGAAGAACATTTACTTTTTCACATAAAAATATCTCTCACTCTTGCAGTTTCTCTGAAGTGTGAAAAAAATCCTCTTTCAATATCATTTCGTATATAGACAGAAAAAATAAGGATTCTGTGATTAAGATGGGAATCATAAGAATTGAATAGCTCTATAACAGGATTGCTAAAGAATGTTAAGCGGGCTAAGGTATAAAATATATCTGAGCAGACTCATTGCAGGAACCAAAACAAAGGATCGGTATAGAAAAACAAGACGAGAAAGAAAGAGTAGAAATCAGAGACCCATTCTGTTGTACTGAAAATCTTGTTATGGGCAAGCATACAGCATACACACACTCTAAGTTCTGTCCATATTTGTAGATAGCCACCTACGTACACACATATATATGGAAAAATATATTTTAGTCTAATGAAAATTTTAGATCTAATTAAAACACAGAAATCAGTCCTTGCTTAAAATGGTAACAATGCTAACACTGACTCTGAAGTAACCCAGAAAAGGCTCAGCAATACAATTAAGGGGGGTGGGGAACAAGAGAAAAAGGCAAGCCCAGGTAGCACCAAGGCTCGCTTTACCCTTTTATGCAAAGCACATAATTTCAGCATAAGCTGTTGAGGAAACCAAGAATTCCAGCTTTGTACTCACAGTTGCTTTCCCAACTTACAACTCACACTGTATTTCTCACCATTGTTTGCTCTTACATGCTGCATTAGTGCTAATATGGCATAGAACTATCTCAAGTCTAAGGATGACAATCAATATATTTTGGAATACTCATTCATAATGTAACATAAAACTTGAAACTGACTCTCTTTCTTCACAAGTCAGAACATATACACAACAAGTGAAAGCACATTGAGAAGTGTTTTTTTTTTTCTTTTATTAAAATACCAATACAGTTTTAGAAATAACTGAAATGAACCATACTGAATATATATAATCTAAGGCTCTTGGAGGCTTAAATCTAAATTTATAAAAACAAGTTATTTGGCTGCGTGGCTTTAAAATATTATTTCCAATAGGCATCCACAATACATATTCAGACTAAAGCTTTGCAATGGATATCATCTGTATTTCCAATTTAAGACAACTCACTTACAAGGAACTAAAAAACAGAATCTGTAGCTACTAGTAAGCATTTATTCTTCTTCAATAATAAATGAAAGGAAAATACTAATCAACACATTTGATTGATGTAGATAAAGCTTAACATAGCAGAGAGAGAGCGTTAATTTAGAAAGCACAACTTGCACATAATCTATCTTCTGGTCAAATGTGCCTCCCTCAGAAGTTCTTAAAAACACTTGTTTGTTGTTGGTTTTTTAAAGCTTTGTATCACTATATGTAACATTATAAATTACATTACCTAGCTGTGGAAATGATGTATAGAAAAAAATATTGTAATTATGTCTGCTTTTAGTGTTGATAAAGAAATAAAGGGATGAAGTTGTGGTCAAAACATTATCTAAATGGAGGATATGACATATGATAGCCATAAGTGATTTTTGTGCCCGTTGTGGTTTGACCTTGGCAAAGCAGCAATAAATATTTATTTTAAAAAAACTAAATCTTTCATCCTATCAAAGGAATAAGAAGGTTCTTGTGCATTGTCCAAAGAAATTTTCCTCAGTAGGGTGACAGAAAGATTTGTGTAAGTAGGAATTCTAAGGTGAAATCATTGGTCACTGTAAATTTTTAAACTTCAATGAGACTTTTATCACATGTATGTCTTACAGCTGTATTTTTAGTAAGGTAATTTCTTTGTTTTGGCCTTCAGAATTTAAACAAACACAGAAGTAGCCCCATCAAGTGTAGTGGGAGGGTGTGCAAAGGACATAGCTAGGGCATAGAAGAGTATTACTGTACTCTGGTACCAGAATTCAAAGCTGCCATATATAGATTTTTTGCCTCTTGCTTGTGTTATTATGGAGATACCACTGGCATGTATCTTAAATAACATAATGATGGAAGTCAACACTAACTCAGACATGGGTTTGCATATAAAAGCCATGCCAAGCACAAATGAAAGCTGATTCTGTGCCCATGTACACAGTATGACATAACGTGATTCAGAGTTCTCTTCAAATTTGAAGACAGAGGGACTGGACAAAAATATCTACCTAGACCACTCTTGGCCCCCTTTCTCCTGGCCCTCGTTCCTATTTTTCAGCCATGCTTAAAAGTTCCTAGAAAAAAAATAAGTATGTTTTTAACTTACACCAAAAAGACATCCCTAATTTATTTCAACTATTTTAATATTTCTTTTCTTTATAATTTCTTCTAAAATATCTAGTCAGTGAACTTGTGAATGATTCTTAACATCACTTTCTATTTCATGACCAAAAAGAAAATCAAGTCAGTTGTTTCAGTTTCCTGTTCTCTTGACTAGTTACATGTCCTCTTTGAACATGTCAGAGCATTCATTCACTTTTTTTCCACTTTTGTCTGGAACTCCTGACAGCACTTACAATAAAAAATGTTATTATTAATACCTTGAGATGTACCAATGCTTTGCGTGTAGATGGTATAAAGGGAAGAGGGAGATTAGACCAGAATCATAATATTGCTAGTGGAAATTCCATCTCAAGGAGTCATCCTGTAATTCATCTTCCTCCCATCTCATATATGTATTATTTGAAAAATACTGTTAGGCTAATTTCTGAGTAATATACACCATGGTTTCTTCTGTAAATCATTTTGATGGAATTTATTCACAGAAATGCTACTTTCCTCTGAACAAGTGAAGTGGTTTTTTTATATTTTTAAGAGATTAAATTACTGAAGAAAAATAATGCAAATCAAAGCAAATAAACTATTACATTTTAAGTCAGGTATACAGATTAATGTACAAGTTTAATGCAATATATTTGGAAAAATGTTTGCAACATAAGGCTCCATAGGGGCCCACAAGAGCTTTAGTCAAGCTGTCAAGTCTAATCCAATATCTACTATTTACAGACAACTCCTGTTCAGACAAACTGCTGAGTCCATATTTGGGTCCAAATTTTGCTTTTGAGTTATCTATAATCTAGATTGATATCTGTCTGTAGGGAAAATACAGATGCTTTATAGTTTTTCTTAAGTCAGGAGCTATTGACCATTATACAGCCCACAGCATATGAATTCAGAATTTTCATTGCATATATTTTCTTCACAACATAACACTCTAACAACGGTTCACTAAAAATGACTTGAGTTTACCCTCTTCATATTCTGTCCACATCTCTTCCATCTTTGACTAACACAGATTTATAAAACAACATAAAAATATAGGTTTCATTTTAAAGAAGATATATACGCCCGCTGAAGAAAATATTCCAGGAAATATATTTAGTTTCTGGTGTGTTTGTTTGTTTGTTGCTTTTTTTTGTTGTTGTTTTCATTTTCTGTACTTGTTTAGGTAACATCTACTTAATTTTTTAGGAGCAGAATTTGAAAACAGAATTACCTACATACATTTCTTTATGTGCTCAATACTTTCTGTATAAAAAGGTGCATCTCAAAAGACCTAATTCATCAAATAGATTTTAAAATCCAATCAAATCAAACACTAAGCAGTTTGACTCATTAGGGCCATATAGCAGTACATGAAATGCTTAAAAATGAAGGAAAAGATGAGGGCAGTGACAGGACAATATTATTCTTGTACACATATGTATATATGAAACAGAAAAGAAAATGCTTTATGCAATGTTTCCAAATAGCATCCTCTGCAGATTAGCCAAACTGACTGATAAAACAAAAACAACCCAAAAGGCTGTTTTTTCAGAAGTGATTTTTTTTATTTCAGATTGGAAGAAAACATGTTTTAAATACATATTTTAGTCTTCAAAACATACTTATGCTATTGTGATCTAGGGGAAAAAAAAGTCTGCCTAAGAGAAAAAGAAAATGTGGTAGTCAGGTGTAAAAATGATACTGAAAATAGTGTTTTAAAAAGCAGTATTCTTTGTTCTCTTCCATGGGTTACCAGAAAACTCACTAAGATCAATGGTAGTTCTTCAGAGGGGCCTAGGATGTTTACAGGTGATGGCAATTTAAGCAGCTTGATAAAGGTAACAGCAGGGAACGATACCCGGAACCACTCAGCTGCAACATATTATCTACAAAAGATGTGCCTTTAATATACAGTAAAGGATTAATATCAGTATCTTACAACGTAGTGCAAATAAGAATATTAATGCCAATGTAAAAGCAGTTTCAGAAATTTCTGACATTTGGAAAACAACTGCTTGACACTTGGACCCCCAGGTCAGTTTTATAATTTTTAAGAGGTGCCCAGAGCTGATATGTGGTTTCTTACAATGTATTTGCTATCGTGAAGCAAAGATTAAAAGAATTTTTGCAGAAAGTACAGTTGAATTAAGCGTCAAAATACTCTTGTGCTGCAGAATCCAAATGGGTCACATGTGAATTACCTGCTTTAAAACAAAATCACACAGTAATGATCTATAATTTGCAAGGAAGGACATTACGACAAGCAATCAGGTATATTCTGCAAGAGCAGCCCTTGACCTTTGGGCTCTTCCATCACTTACCAGATGGGCTGGGGCTCCACACTGGAGCGATAGCACTGGAATTGGGCTAGTAGTGAAGAAAAGGTCAGAGTGATTACAGGAAGATATATGCGTGATTGACCCATATTAGCAGAAAGCACTCATAACTAACAGAATAACGCTCTTCAGCACCCAGCAGGAGCACAAGCAAAAAATAAATCAGTTTTTTCAGTGGTTTCTCTTTTTATCCTTTTTCTCTAAAGGCTACACAAAACAATCACATTTGAAATTAGATGACTTTTAATTATAATAGTTTGTTTTACCGACATAGATATACTCTCTCACTTGGCTGAATATTTTTAGAACTTTTCATTCATTATTTTATTACTATTGTTCCCTTAAGATTGTCATATTGAATTCTAGTCTCTGAAGTAATGAATATTGTAATTAAATCTTGGTTAAAGGTAGTTCACGGCCAAATGCTGCTCATTTCTTCCAAGCATCTGGTTTCCAATTCAACTTCTAGTTTGCTGGCTTTGATGATTCTCTGACCCTGATAAAGGAACTTTTTAATAGAGCTCTTAGAAGCTATTTACATGAGAATATAAGTGGAGAATAGAACTTAAAAAAACTAGTCAGGTATTAAAGTTCTCATGGCTTTTACCACAGAGCCATTTTATTTCACACATCATACTTTCCTCTCCTTCAGGATAATCGCAAGGGTACAGAAGCGAAAACAGGTGGAGTTAACTAAAAAGAATCTGTTTATTGCCCCCAAAGGGACCACAAATTGCATTAACAGTTGGATCGTGTCCTTCCTAATCCCATGGAACTCAGTGGCAGTTCTATGTAAAGCACAAGTGAGCCCTACCTACTATATATTCATGAAGTTAGAATGTGAATACCTAAATTTAGTGACAGCTTTTTATGGAGATGCTGAGGAACAATAACTTTGTTGTATTGTATATTGTAACCTGAACTTATGACACTATGACTAACTCTTTCAAGTGCCATGCCATTTAATTCTTTGTTTTACATCTTGGTCAAAAACACATCAGAACAACAGCAGAAGGAACTAGAAGGGACACGGATTGTTCTGTAACACAGGGGTGCAAGGGGGCAAGAGCAGATCTCTAGTCAGACACAGAGAGGAACAGGCCTATGAGAGCTTTGTTGTAGGCGAGCGTGGAGAACCAGTGACGTCAAGTAAATGGAGCATGTGACTAGAGGAATTTGAGATGAATGAATGAAGAGAGGAGCTGCAGGAAAGGAGGATATAATGAGGTTCATAAAAAATGAAAGAGCAGATGAGATAGACTTACTGTGTTGGGGGACACAGGCTAAGCAAACAGGCCAAGGTAACTGTCCTCATATCAAATGTAGTCCTTTCCAAAGCCTGGACAGAACTCATAGTTTCATCTTTCCCCTGTCAGAAAAGCTCCACAGAAAATTGGACAAAGACTTGAATATCCCACCCTGTTTTGCCAGGAGCCTAATCAGAGGGACACAGTATAATCTACTTCTCTACTGTGGCAGAACTGATCGTTGAGGCTGGAGACAATGACACAACAAACTCTAAACAGGCCCTAACTGTCTTAAATGTAACAGTCAACATTATTGGATACTTCTGACTTTTGTAGCTCCTGATTTATAAGGTATGGTTATCACCAGCTTCTTGAATGAAAGAGGGACTGGAAAAATGCATCAAAATTAACAAAAAACTTCATCTTTCTATCGATGAACACTTCAAAAATTAATTCTGTCCTGACAATAAAGCTTAAGTAAATAAACTCAGAGCATATATAGATCAGTAAGACAGAAGCTAATCAGTGTCATGTTGTAAGTGAGCAACTCTTTGGACTAAGCAAAACAGCAATGTAAGGAAAAAAATAGTATCAGACCATAGCCTGACAGGTGAGGTTGTAAACTCTCCGTAACTGAAAATATCTAAGAAAAGGCTAGACCATTTTATTTATTTATTTATTAAGAATACACAGTAAAGTTGATTTAATTTTGGGGGCCAAGGCAGAAATTAGAGGAGATATTCCTATGATTTTATTACTCAAGACTGTACATACAAATAGGTTGAAATAGACGATCAGTCTTCTGTCTTTTGCTACCTTCTGAGTGATCAACATCATTAGAAAAAATTTATGTCCCACATTTATTCTTTAATTGGAACGCATCATTATTTAGGAAACAGAAACTAGTAAGTTGACAGTCACCCTGCTTACACAGAGACAAATATAGATGAATATTTTAAAAATACTCTTTCCCCCAAGCAATTTTAAAATGCAACCTGCATATTTAGGTAGAATATTTGCTGTCTTACCAACAAGAAAATAGCATGTAAGATATAGCACGCACAGAGCAAAGTCTCCCAAGGTTAAGCAAAACATTTGCAAACAATAAGGCCTTACATGTTTCAATAAATGCAACTGTAAACTTTTAGAATAAAACATTATGTAGTCCTGCCAAAATCTCAGATAAAAATACTACGGACATTAATCTTCATATTAAAAATACCTTTCAAGTAACAATAAGAATACCAACAATACCCTCTCTTGTTTTCCCAGACTATACATTGATTTTTCTCTCACTGGCCACTGCCTTATTCATGCCTTGCAAAGAATGACATGGCACTGTAATATTACCAATGTAAGGCTTATCTTTCTCTAATGAAAGCATATCTCCAAAGGTGAACAAATCAACAGGTTAAATCATCATGTTCTGTTTTCCAGCTAAAAGTATATATATATTTCCATCCTTTCTTAAACAGCAAAATACTGCAACAACCTAAAACAAGCATTACACAAGTAATGGAAAACAAGGCCTTCCACCTGCATGTTCCTTCCTACTGCTGAGAGCACTTACAGAAACAGAGCCCGAAACCAACAGAAACATACCTGGAACTTAAATACAACTTTCCTATACAATGAAAGGCTTACAATGTACACTGTTCCTTGCAAGTAAAGCTACTCCAAAATGAAATGGAATTGCCTCCTATGCACTGATGTTTGCAGTGCTGTCAGAAAGAATCTGAGGTATTTGTTTGGTTTTGCTTTATGTGAATCAGCCTTTTGAAATGCATTTTAAAGGTGTATGTTTTGCTTAACACAAGTGTCGTGTAAATACAAACTAAACAGATGGACTTCACTCATTCTTTTCTCAGCATCAACTTTGCTATTCTCGTCTTCATAAGACTTCTGAATTGTCTTTGGAACAATGATATGGAGAAGTATGAGTTATATAAATTATACCATTAAAAACAAACAAACAAACAAAAAGCAGTTTTTAGAGAAGATATTCAACTAGGAGTTTTGTGTTTCAAACACATTAAGGTGCAGAAGTTGTGGTTTCCAGCCTTGGAGATGTTACAGCACTCCAAGGTGTCAATGGGACACTTGCTACAAGCCCACAGATACTTACTTACATAATAGGATTAGCTAAATAGCAAATCAAGCTGTGTGCATCTGGCATGTGGCACTGTACCAACACTTCTGTTGTGTTTCATTACAGGCAGAGGTATCTACCTTGTGTATAGACATTATACCTTTTCAATACTTCCTTGGTACTCTTTTCTCTTACAAGCATATTGATCTTTGTAATAACTTCAGTATTTTGCTAGGGACTAGAGAGAGTAAGAGTCTAAAAGTAGAGCTCTATGGAGATATAAATAGCCAGTATTATTTGAAAGAAAACATGTAACTAAATATTATGGAAAAGTCTATAGCAGCTGATGGCTTGTAGCAGTTTTTGGCAAAGGTCAGAACCAACTATAGGCAATGAAATACATGTAAATTTTTGAAGAGATTTACTATATGGATAGAATAAAGGCAGAAGTATGTAGGACCTTAATCAATATGCACAACTAATGCAAGGAATCATTTCATTTCTACGTTTTACTTATTTGTCTTCTTGAGATTATAAATTAAAATTTTATGTTGCCTAACATGTCCAAACATTTTAAATAAAAGATCCCGAGTCACAGTGAAGTAAGCAAATACTACCCTTATAGGCTTAATATATATCCACTACCATACAAGTAAATGAACAAACCTTGGATTGCTCAGATTTATTTGATTTTGGTCACAGAGTAGATATAGCACCAACTTCTAGGGTATATGTCATATGGTCATATTTAAAAACTCTTGAGAAAGAAAATTAATCCGCTGTAGCTACAAATAATTATAAACCCAGACTACTACCTTTTTTTTTTTTTTTTTCTTTTCCAAACTCCAGAAGGGGTAGAAGTTTTCACCCTAATTTTGCATTGGTGCACTCACACTTTCAGATTAAACAGTTTACTAAGAGATCAGAATAGGAAGATAAAAGATTCCCTTGTTTCATTCACGATTTTCTTTTTGAACTCTTTCCAATAGAACCCAAATGATTTTCATGTCTTCTTGACAAAAGTATGACTTCCTTACATATCATATATGAATTTCTGTATAACAGTATAAAGGAGAATTTCCTTTGATAGCAAGGATGAAATTAAATTGGAACACTAAAACTACACAGAAATATGGAAGTTGGGTGAACTGTTGACTTTTGAGTCCATGCCCCAATTCAAAACATCTAGCCTTAGCCCAAATTACAGTGACAAGGTAAATATATATCACACGTATTATAAGGACCTGAAGCAGTTATGCTTTCAAAGAACATTAAGAAAAATATGGTGCCTCCTGATACAACTTTTGGCTGTCTTTTTTAAAGAATAATGAGAAAAACTCTATCCAGTCCTAGACCAAGTGAATATTCAATTAGCTTGACAACTGAACAATGATATAATTATGAAATCAGCCAACCTGTAAAAGCTCACAGCCCCTTCCATGCAATAAACAAAAGAAATGATTTTTAGTTCAGTGCGTAAAACGTTCTTAACAGCATCATAAGAAAGTGACCTCATAAACCAAATAATCATAAAAATGACACTCAGAAAAAATCTTACTATATCTCTGATTTTTTTCCATGTTTCTTTTAACACTTGAACACAATCTATTCCATCGGTTCCATCTTAGGGAGGGGCAGTTTCTTTTATCTTCTTGTTTTACACATAAAATATAAAATGCTCAAGAATGCTGAGAATGACATCCTGACTGTTTTTTCTAATGTTCTTACGCATTGTCTCTCACAAGACTAAATTCAACACAAAGGATGGTCGCTTCTCTCCCTCATTGATAATTAGACTCCACTTAGCTATTCAGAGCTTCAAAATACTTTTTTGTCCTCCCTTAGTATTTTATATAGCAGAGTTATTGCAAATAGCAATGTAAATGCAAAAATATGAACAAGATTTGAGGCATTCAAAACCAAAACAGCAGTATAAAGGTAATTTAGAAAAAAGTCTATTTGAAATGACAGCAGGTGTTGTCATTTGATCTACAAGCCTCTTGTAGATCAATATGACCTAAACCAAATATACCCTAAGTTCCCTAGACACCTGGGGGATATTTCCCAGGTGTTTACAAAAACAGAAGTTTCTCCAAAGTTTTTTAAGTGCTGGAACCCAGACTCCACCACTGCCTTAAAACGCATTAAAGTATTAACATTTTTTCCCTGATGATACAGTATTCTGTTATACTCCCTTCCTGCCTTCACCAAGATCAGGAAAAAAATGCTTGGGGAAGTGGATGTATCCATTAGACAGGAAATTAGAGCAAAAGGGAGAGCGTGAAAAAGAAATTGAATACACAGTTAATTCAAGTCAGTGAGATTTTGGTGGTGGAACAGATGAGCTGCTGGAAGATAGTCACACTGGGTAGAGCCAAGCCTGAAAGATTTTATGCATTGTGCCCATGGAAGCATGTACACATAAAGCATTGTACCTATGGAAATCTCTCTTGAATCAGAAAAATGCTGAGTTAACTGATTCTCTGAGAAGTAACACAACCCTTTCCACCTGGCTGAAACAATAGGCAAGGGAAACCTTAAACAAAAATGATCACACTCAGTTTCAATTCCCACTTCGTTTCATACCTCAGGATTGCTTGACCAACATGCTTTATGCTTCTTTCCTGTGTTTTTTTGTTGTTGTTGGTGGTGGTGGTGGTGTTTTTTTTTTATTCTAGATCTTCATGCTGAGGAACAGCAATGTTTATTTCCTTTGAGGCTCCTGTAGGAGAAAAAGTAGAGGAATTAAAATTTATTTCCTATTCTTACTCTTATTTTTTTGGTTTTATTATTTACAAACAAGTTTGATTCTAGACAAGTTTGATTCTTTCTTCACACAAGATTTTTTAATTTTTTTTAATAAGAGTTGAAGTTTTTTATGCAAACATGCTTACAAATGTATGTTTCATTATATTCTTCCACTGAGAAATGGTACATTCAAGAAAAGAAGAATGTTTATAAATTTTCAGTTACAGGAGACATGTACGGAACAAGAAAAAATACATAACTTGTCAAACTGGAATTTGGCCACGATTTTTCCCAAAAACATATGTGCAATGGGAAGAGGAGAACATTCTACATTACAAGTGGTCAGTTTTAGTTTGGCAATTCACATAAGCCGTGCTCCTTTTAAAACGGATGGTGAAGACATCATATTTTCTAAGATTTAAAAATGCAAAAGTATATCTTCCATGAGATCATTCTTATTTGGATTTTGAAACCTGCACATGTACGTATGTATGTAAAATTTTTGAATTTGTTCTTCCATGGAAGTAGTAGGGAAATCACACTGGGGAGTTTGATTCATATTTCAATTTGCTGTCAGCCTTTGCAGAATGATACAATGCCTTATTCTGTGAACTCCATCTTCATTATAATATCACACTTGGGAGTCAAATGTTTTAATCATTACTGAGAATGTAGCAATTCAACTGGTCATAATGAGATTAATAAAGCAAGAAGGTCCTTCAGATAGAACCTTATGTCATGTTAGGCCTTATTAGAAGAAGAAAGTATTAAGCCAATACGTAATATATTCTGGAGGGATCGTCAATAACTGTCATATGGTTGTTCATTAATTGTGATCCACTCCTTTGAAAAACTTTTCTTCTAGAAAAACAGAGCCCAGTTTTAGGATGCTGTAAATTCATACTACCCTACAGCAAATTTCAGGATGACAAAAATTTCAGGAAGGTTCCTGTAATTAAGGTGTTTGGTGCTGGGCAGGGAGGGTGAATGAAGTTGGCCACTCTTGACCTAATGGCATAATATGCTTTGCAGGTCTGCAGACAGGTAAAATATTCCTCTGCTAACACTGATTCCTGAAGCTATAAGCCCAGCTTTCTCTTCTGCTGAGAAGAATGCTATCTTTACATTAATTCATCCTCTAGAAAACATTTTCTGTGTGCCAGGGTCCCGGTTAGCATATTTATCACGCAATCACAAGCCCAGGAGTAAAAATATGCTTCAGTCTGACAAATTTATAGCTACCTGGCAATATACTCAACTTTAACGTAGCCTCTAGAACTAAAATTGCAGCTGAGCAAATCTCTTAACAAACCAACCTCTCTCCTATCCCACATTCTGACTAACTCCATGATTTGTAACAATTTTTACCTTTGCAGTTAGAGAGCAGCAGGTGGTGCCATGGGTCTGGCCACAAATGCCTGACTGACAGGGCATGGCGAGGTCCACCTGCTCCCTCAGCACAGAGAAGCCAGAGGTGGTGGCCAGCTCCGGCCATGAGCCCAGCCCAGGAGGCAGTACCACGGTGATAAGGCAGGTCCAAGGCCAAGCCAGGAATTCAGCCTGCAGGTCAGGCTTGGGCTGTGGTGCAGTGACTGCTGTGCAAGTCCACAGAGATGAGGCAGGACCGAGGCCAAGTTGGGAAGCCATCCTGAGGCTGGGGTCCGGCCCCAGGCCTGGCTGAGCTGGAGAGCATTGCGTGTCTGGCACGCCTCAGGCAGGTGCTGGGCGCAAACATGGCTGCTGGCCGTGAGGCAGAGGGAGCGGGGAGCGCCCAGGTGGGAGAATCATGGCTATTAAGGCCTATTGGTGCTCGCAGGGCTCTGAGGTGTGCGTCCTAAAGAAAAATACAGAGGAGAGGAGAGAGTTGGAAGAAAACTCTTACATAATAATGAAGTTTATGAAGGGAGACTGAAATGAAAATCTCAATTTAATCTTATCACTCCAAGTCAACTGTATGACAGAACTTTCCAGAACACCTGCCAGCCAGAGAGGTACCAAATTACAAGGTAATTTAGAAAAACACACCTACTTGGAAAAGACTAATTTTTAAGCATGTGTTTTTAAATAACACTCTGAAATTTATTTTTCATAAATATGACTACGGTCTTCGTCACATTTGAACACAAATCCATTTAGCAGCACAAAAATTATGAGACTTGATTCCCCTAATAGCACAGACCTAAAAGCATCCATGTATTCTTCAAACAGTAAATCAATTCTTGCTTTGACCTTGTGAATGGCTTAGTTTTCTTTTGAGTCTAAATTTTGATGCTCAATGAAAAGTAGTAGATGTTTCCACTGTAAGCTGTCACCATCACCTTTTAAATGGTTAAAAGGTGTATGCAACATATTTCTTCTAAGGAACGGGATGTTGAGGGAAGAGACAGAACTGCTACCTGAGGAAGGACACCAAGGGATAAATGTGGCCAGTTCTTAACAAGATTAGTCAGAAACTATACAGAAGTGTCTGTCCACAGTAGCACAGAATAGCAATTAAGCGTATAATGTGTACCTTGCATGTCATTAAAGTCTCAGGCACTTCTGTTAAGAGCATTCTGTAAGCCCTAAGAACCCCTATGTGCATATTTAACTCATCTGGGAATTGTATATCTAAGTAGTTACTTAAAGTTAATCCCCCATAAGCCAGAATGGCAAAACATTCAATTTCAAGACCTAGGGAAAGTTTTTAATGTACACACAGGCTAAAGAATGACTTGGGTTACACTCTGCTGTCCTAACAGAACCTTTCCCCTTCTAAACATGCAAGGTAAGTATGTTCACCCTGCTAGTCTAGGCTGCTAGTGTTTCCTGTAAGTTTAAGCCAATATTTAGAGAAGAATGAAAAATGAATTATATCAAGGGGTATCTACAATACTGGACTGTTAGAACTAGAGCTTTTGCAGAACTGCCTAAAGAGGACATGAAAGGGCAGGGAAGGATAGGAGATCCCTTCCCTGTGAAGACAAGTCTTGGCTACAACTTAGGTTTGTCTTTATTTATTTTACTCTTTCTGCTTCCTTTTCACTGGGCTGAGGGCTGGCATGCATCAACCCCCAGGGCCGTGATGCACCAAGAACCCAGGGGCTGCCAGCCTTTTCCCAGCCCTAGAACTTGCAGAGCTGAAGCTACAAACAGGGAGGCCATGGGCACGATGCTGCCGGACACATAGAAACCAGCCCCAAACAGCTCAGGCCCACGCCAGCCCAGACAGCTCCCAGGGCCTTGCTCTGCCAGGACAATGCAAAGCAATGGCCTTCCACTAACAATGGCAGAAAAGCTGAGCTGATGAAAATCTCCCTTTTCATATTCAATAAACCACAGAATATCACTCAGGAGTGCAACAACGATGTTGCAAACTCTACTATACTCAAGGACCCTGGATTGGAAACAAGCAACACTATCTTCCCAGCATGCTTGCTTTTACCTGCCTTGTCTTGCCTCATGACAACCTGCAGAGGTCTACGTGTGGCTCACATTACTTTATCAACATGTATGGCCCTTACCTCACCTGGCAAGTGATTGATTTTTACAGCCAATGCAATTTTCACAATCAACAAAAATACTATGATTATAGAAAAAACTACAGGTTGTGAAGTTAATATAAAAATTCCTGCAGCTGTTGCAAACCACACTGTTACTGCTAAGGGTGCAGAACATTTTACAGGGTTAATTTCTGAGTTTCAAAGTTAGTTCTAACAGGACAGGGATAGAGTTACTTACACTGTGAGAGCAGTACATATTGATCTATTTAAAAACCACTTTTTTCCCCCCTTCTTTGTGATACCATTTTCATCTTCTGCTCATTTCTCAAAATTATCCCTGCTTATTGGACTCATTCTGCTAGTTCTAATAAAGGCATGGTTGGTACAGCTACCCAATCTACATTTACTTTAACCAAGCAGTTAATGTCAGTATTTGTGAGATCCTGTGTGTTCAGACACTGCAACACTTTTGGCTGCACATTTCAACATCTTTCTCCTTGATCTACTCCTCCACATTTTATTTTGATAGTGACCTGAGTAGCAATGAGCACTAAAGGTTTTGCTTTAAAAACTCCTAATGTTTTATTAACAGGATCATAAGGGCTTGTATCTTTATACTCTTCTGAGAAGTTGTCATTTGGGTCAAAGCATCCACCGTGAGGCTCAGCCCCTTGATAGGAGGGTGCTTTAGAAAGGGCTGTGATGGTGCCTTGCTTTGCTCCTGTTGCTGCTTTGAACCCTTCAACTTCACCCTTACAAACTCAATTGTCTGCATCTTCTCTTTCTAGGTATTTCCTGCATCAATACTTAGATTCTCATTACTTTACATAAAAGCCTGCCCAAATTAAGAAAGAAAGAAAAAAAATTTAAAGGTGATCAGAGAGAGTTTCCCCAGAGGCTTCCCCAAATACCAAAGCCAAACCAGTGCAGGTTCTAACTCCTCTACAGAGCAGTAGATGGATTTTAAACCTTCAAGCATTATTGGTCCCTCTAAAAATTTGAACTTGTAAGAAGTTAGAGGGGATGGACATTTGTTATGTTTTAACCAGCTGGGCAGCCGAGCTCCACCACAACCACTCTCTCACTCCCCCTCCTCAAAGGGAAAGAGGGAGAAAATACAATGAAAAGGGCTCAAGGGTTGAGATAAGGATAGGGGGATCACTCAACAATTATCGTCACAGGCAAAACAGACTCAGCATAGAGAGATAAGTATTCCCCTCGCACGCTGCAAGGGATTCTTTGAAGGGGCTTTTCTGTAAGCAAAACTGAAAAGGGACCAAAAGCAATGCATGCTGTACAACTGCAGTTACCTAAATATATATAGAAATAATAATAAAAAAAAAAAGTAGCATTTGTCTAATTTGAGTATATTTCAGCCATTCTCTCCTGTATTCTCATACCACACCTTGGCAGCCTCACTCTGTCAGCAAGATTTCTCTGAGAGATAGGATCCACTGGCACTATTGTAATAAAAATGCAAAAAACTATGACTCATGATGCTCTGGGTATGACTACAGAACTCCTTTCCTACTTTGTTTGCCATGATCCTGTTTAAGTCACTAAAATAAAATGAACAAAGTGTGGTGCACTTAACTAACAACTTACATATGTTACTCTTGCAAAATTTTCATGCTATTATTCTGACAAGCAAAAGAAAAGTAGATCAAAAGCAGAAATACATTTTAACAGATTCACCTGATATATGATTCTGTAAATACCACTAATTTGCTAGTCTAGTAAGCATTTGGACTTGCATAAGTATAGTAAAAAAAATGTTTTTCATAGCCTATTTCTTGGGATGAAATAATATTTTAACAATTCTACATTCAGTTTTGAATATGGAAAATATCTGTAGTGAACAAACTATGTTGAACAAAGATGTCTGGGGAAAGACCATGTTGATTCTTTCATATGCAAAAAATGAGTATTATTAAGGAAAAACTGCTATTAGCATATGCAATTATTGCATACCTACCATAACATGAATACATTTAGGTTTTATTAACAAGGGTAAATTAATATAATTTGATGCTTATACTTCAACTTCTGCAATATGTTAATATGTTAGCAACAAAATTTAAAAGGACTTTAAAATATGCTAAATTTGGAGTTTGAGCACATAAGGAAAACTGTACACTTAAATTAAATTTACTCCATTTTACCAACAGAGTTTATTGGCTCTAGTAATATTGCCAGTAAAGCACATGCTTATGATAACCAGAACTTTATCTTCTGCTTAATCATTAGTACATGAGTATTAACATGTCAACATACTACATTTAAGTATTTCTAAGAACCTAAATTGCACCTAAAATAACATAAAAATTATCTTGAGATTGTAGCATATTTAGTATTATTCTGATCTTTGAAACAATAATATTCTGTTAAATTTTAAACATTATAGCTGAAACAAGCAAAAACAAACAATTGCCACTTATCTGTATATTATCACCAGGCAAAGTATGATTACAGGTACCTCTGAACCAAAGTTTCAGTCAGGTTTCTGACAAAGTAAATTCCATGACGCTAACATCCCAGGGTGATAAGATATTGTATTTATAGGAGTTTTATCTGCCTTTAATTAATAAGTGATTGAATGGCTATCTGGAGTTAGAAATATTTTCAGTACTAAACTTCCCTGTTGTCAATAAAAAATGACTATAGGTCAATAATTTTCCCTGAACAATTTTTAGGATAACATTTTTCTTTCCTCATATTCAAAAACTACTGAACTCAACTTCTTCATTATATTAATTCTAGTGAGCCAGATTCTCAGCAGATGTTAAGATAGTCTGGACCTGTTCAAATTAAGGCAAGAATCAGGTAGAAAATCTCTGAATCAAGTATATGTAAAATTCTGGACCAGCACAGCCAATGCAGGATTCATGTTTTAGAGTCTAGGTTGTTCCAGAAATGTAAATGCTCCTGTGATTCAAAGTCAATGAGCTGAGTCCAAATAATTACAAAACAAGCTATGACCAAAAACCTAGCTCTGATGCATGTCTACATCACACGATGGAAAAAAAAAAAAAAGTTTAACTGAGCTGCTGCCAGTCACAATACACATGCATCAACATGCCAAAATGCCCATTCTAATATAGCTACACTGTTCTAGGATCTAGGTTTGTCTCCAAACATAGTGTCTGTGCTGTGCCATTTACAGACCTGTGCTTGCATGATATTTTGTCCTACAGCCAGAGCAGAGGTTTGGTGATTGCCGCAAGCAGTTATGACACAACAAAAGTCAGTGTCATATTAATCCTTATAAGTCCTATTATGGAATGCAAGTAATTACTAGTTTCCAGGCATTGTTATTAACTGGTATTGATTTGGAATTGCAGCCTTTTATTTTTTTTATCCCCTATTTAAACATCATCCAAGAAACACTGATTTTGAGAAAACACCTGAGTCAGAAGAACAGGCAGTTCTATTAAAGAGATTCTATTCTCCTTTTTGATTTTTCCCCTTTTCATATCTCCTCTCTTATATGAAATTCATCTGTCAAAAAAATAAAACCAAACCCACCACCTATAAATTTCTTCAATGATCTGCATTTCCCACAGGCAGTTCTGACACTTTTCTAGGCAACACCATACCTTAACACACAATTTTCACTAGAATATCATTCACATCAGTATAACAAAGAGATTTTTTTAGATTAATTTTTCCCTGAATCATATGTCATAATCAGGGAAAATAATTTAAAAAAGATATTAGGAGGACTTAAAAGTTTCCTTTTTGTACCTATGAGAAATCTTTCTCCCAAGGTTTCCTGTTATATTTTATTACATAAATTACTTTATTATAAATTATGTTTTATTTGAAAAATACTGTATTTATATTATTATAATATAATTTATAATGTATTTTAAGAACTATTAAATAACTTTTATCAGTACAGGTTTCAGATTTGGACACAAATTCTAAAGGGAATGACAACTGTCTGCCTAAATCCTTTCCTTTCCTTTCCTTTCCTTTCCTTTCCTTTCCTTTCCTTTCCTTTCCTTTCCTTTCCTTTCCTTTCCTTTCCTTTCCTTTCCTTTCCTTTCCTTTCCTTTCCTTTCCTTTCCTTTCCTTTCCTTTCCACTGAATCTGTACCTATTCAGTCTGAATTAGTTTACCCAGACGTAGTCCACTGAACCACTGAATCCAGCGGGGGCTGCAAGACTGTTCTATTCGGTTACTTCTGAAAACTAATTTTCGGCTGAGTTACACCTACATGGGATTTTATTTCAATAAAAGGTCAGCTCCTGGACTTCAGCAGACAAAGAGGAATTTGGGAAGTAGAAGCATGGTCAAAGTCCACCTTAAATTAGACGCTTCAATACAAACTGGTATGGGAATCTGGATTTGTTTCAGAGATGAGTGATTAAGTTTGTGTTCATAGAAATTACAATGAACATACACAGTCCAGAAGCCATCTGCTGGGAGAGTCTCATAAAAGATTAAAAAATTGAGTACACTGGAAAAAATCCTATGGGAATATCTTGCACAATTGGAAACATAATACATTCACAAGTGTGCAAAGCAACATGCAAAATGGAAAAAAAAAAAAAAAAAAAAGGAAGGTATGATCTCTCTCTTAAATCCTTTCAGTTCTTTTTTTTTTTAATGCATTTGTCAAATTGCATTGTTCTGTTTTGTAAAGAACCAGCACTTTTACTTATCAGATGAACTAATTGGTTTGTTTTGTAATCAGTAGAAACCAGAAGTGTAAGACCAAAACAAACCTTAGTAATCATCTAAGATTCCTCTTTATCAAGGTGTGTAAATCTGTCCCATTTCATTGGCCAAATAAATTTCAGCACCACCATTCCTCAAGTAGTGTTTTGTCAGCTCTTTATTGTAATCAGACTATGCTCAAAATATTTTATCAGAACTGGAGAAATCTAAGATGTATGTAAAATAAACAATCATAAAGAAACAAACATGTTCCAGAAATGGTCAAGTAAATTGAATATTTTCAAGAAAAAAAAATTATGATTATTAGTTTACAAAGTGAAATAACTGTTTTGCATTCACAAGAATGCTTGAACTTGAGAAAATACAGGCACTTTTGTACAAACTGGTTTACAGTAGCCCTCTATACATTTCAAACAGAATACCTTTTATGAAACTTTACTTGCATTATTGCTTCTACTCCAAATGGAGTAGAATAACTATTTGAATTATTTTGATTAACTATGCTTCTGACTGACGTATACTTCCTTCAAGGCAGAAGATCATCTTGTTTCGTCAAAAGTGTTTATAGGTAACATAGTCAGACCATAAAAATAATGAAATTCTGCTAAGCTTTGCATGCTGCTGACCAGCTAAATAATACTCTTCCTTTTGTTATTTCAGAAGAACAGCTTTAAAATACAGGGTCATTAGATAAAGAAATCTTAAATACCCAAAACCCTTCTTCAAAATTTTGTGAACTACAGAATACAGTTTACTTTGTCTGAAAAATACACATTTTGAATGATGGATGACATCAAGGAGCTTTTCAAAGCATCGCTCAAAGACTATGTCAGTCTGTAGAAATGGAAGTAGACCAAATTGTTTAACTTAGGTTCTAGTCAGGCTATCAGGTCAAGCTTTCTCTTATTAGGTGCTGTAGGATGGTTACTAAGCAAGTCAGTTAAGAGTTCTGACCTCTGAAACAAATTTTCAAGGTTTATTCTTACTCTGTATTAGGCATAAGGGACAATTTTAATTAAAAACAAACAGAAAAAAAAACAAAACCAGAGACTCAATAGCCTCAAGATCTTCAGCACACACTGAGCCAAAAAGCTGGCCTAGGCTATCAAAGATATGCGGTTCTAGCTCCTACGCTGCCTTGCTTCAAAGTAGTTGAGATATAGCTGCACAAGCTTCCCACAGATAGCAAAGCAGGCATACCCCGATAAAACCAAGCCTACACATCCATAACAATAGAAAATCTGAGAGCATGAATACTGTCTGTGGAATCACATTTCAACTATGGTTAAAAAAAATGATATGGTTCAAGACTTTGCTCTAATCTCTATTAATTTCCAATAGAAATTTGTGTGCTATCTCAGCTAATCCAGCCTTTATTAGAGATCTTTCCCTGGGCCACCCTTTTGCTAAAGGAGCTGTTTGGAATCTGTTGGTGCAGAACCTACCAGGCAATGTACTGTGCTACTAAGTGTACCATACCACCTCCCTGTGAAAACGCATCTGGGCCTCATAGTAGTGCACCCTTTTCTGGAGAATCCTTCTGCCCTCAGGCCCTGCCAGTTTCTCACTGTCTTTCTAATCTTGTATCATTTTGCTGCTGCTCCTTGAGGTACTTCCAGAACAAGATGATTTTTCATCAGAAGATCCAGATTAAAAACAGTGAGGTTCTCCCATAAGAGCATTTGTATTTAGCAATACTACGGGATTTGCTCATATACTCTATATTCCAGCCAGTAAGGCATTTTGATCCAAAAACTCAAAAAGCCTAGGTTCACCCTTGACTGTATTTTGAAACACAGAACAAGTAGAAAGTAATAGATAACAAGAGCCAAACGTAATGAAGCCTGAGGAAAAAAAAAAAAAAATCAACCATATTAGAGTTTTGCAGTTTGGCATGACAGGTAAGTATTTCTTTTCTTCAAAGATCCCAGTAAATCACAACAATGGTGCTGATGGCATGGTATAATTGTCTCAGATATGCTGCAGTGAGTGTTATTTATGGTTGTTTATAAAATACGCTGTCAGAATGGCAGACTGCCTAGGACCTTAGCATTATTTATGGATTCTCCTCTCTTCACATGCCCTTTGGTGCATCAAATTAAAAACAAAAAACCAAAAAGTTTAAACTCTATGGTCTTGAAACAATAATACTTTTTTTTTTTCAGAAAACAAGATTTATTATATTACATGTCTTATTCTTATGCTATTCTGTGAATGCCTATTATGAGAAATATTTGAAGGTTTAGCAAAACATTACCCAATTTCTCCCTCAAAGCCCAAATCCTGCATTGAATGATGACACCATTTTTTTTTTATGCCATTAGAATTATACTTAAGTCAGAAATCTGGACTTCTGTTTGGAGCTTTCACAGATGCCTATGGAAATACATCAGACTGTTCCTACACGATTTTAAAAAATATGGTCTTAAATACCCAAATCCTGTAAGAAAACATCTATCTAAAATGTTTTTAGGTGTCATTTTCTTCTTATGTAAAGCAAATATACTGTTTGCTAAATATGCCTATGAATCTTGTAAGAGAAAACTTTCCGCAAGCAGAATTTTCAAGTTCATTAAACACCAACCACACATTAGCTTCTTAAATTGTGTTCTTCAAGCAGTGCCCTTTAGCAACAGAACATGGACTGTATAGATGATGTGCAAGATAGGTAGAGCAGTTTAGTTTGAGGTGCTAAGTAGTAGACACAAACATCCAGACGAGACTGGCATAGATCATTATTTTTTAAATGTTCTGACCCTAAGAGAACTACAGTAATGCCAGCCACTTGAATCAAAATCTAAACAGTGGTAAAGCAAGCAAGCTGATTTATTCATACATCTTTTCAAACATTTTTGAGGCTTTGTAGATTCCACATATTGCTTAACAAGGTGCAGTTTGTCAACAGGCAGGTATAATAAATAAAAGAATGAAGAATACAGTTACTTTATTTATTGCGATCCAAGCAGATAGGCACAGGGATCCATAATGTTATACCTTTAGTCACCAAGTATTGAAACATGATATGAAATGTGAAACTACATGACATGACAATGTAATTTTCTAATTTTTGTCACATAAGTGCTTATTCTGAGAAAATAAAAAATAGAGTACAGGTCGCATTCACGTTTAACCCTCAAGATCCTAAAAATAAACACATCTAATAAGGAGGTTTCTCATCCAAAAACACCTGTCCTTCTCTTAGGAAACCAAACTAAATCACAAGCTGCAGTTGCTCAAGTTTGTTTTCAAACTTCTTCCTGGTTCACAAAAGAAATGAAGATTAATGAATTAAAACTCCAATAATGATTCCATTGTGCTAGATCCCATTAGCCACTGATGATACCTTTTTATCATACCCGTCCTTACCTAAGACTGTTACTTGCAATCTTTTGATAATTTTCAGACAGCCTGAGCTTCAGGAATAGTTTCAAAACCCCCAGACAACTCCAAGTTTCTCTTTTATGTGCAGTATTGGAGGAGGGAGCTCACAGGTAAGATGCTTAATTTTCTTACGCCATTGAATCCAGTTGGAGTCATACATCTTCCTATATATATGCCTTGTATCTTAACATTAACTAAACTGCTTCAATACATTGTCCTGCCAAAATTATTAAAGAGAAACTGACAGATGTCAGACAACATCTGACAGATGAAAGATTACCTTCACACATCCCTATGTGTCTTTATCCAAACAAAGAAGGATGCCACACAAGGAAGGCTAGAAAGTATGATTTTATTCATGGGAAAAAATAAAGATTTTAAATCCAAAAGTTTTCACAGAAAAGAAAACTTCATTTTTTTAAATGAAAAGAATCAATATGATTTGCATCAAAAGCATCTACATTATTTAAATATGAACTAAAAAAAAAAAAAGTTCCAATGCTTTCATTTCATTCTTTATTTGCAGTTTGAAATTTCTCAGTTTAGCTGGAAAAGTGAATTACATAGCTGCAATGTGATCTTACTGAAACATCTTGGCCTTTGGCAGTTTACCAAGAGTATTTCCCAAAATGTAATGAACTGCTTGCTGAGTTTCTGCACTTGGTTTTAATTTTACTATTTCTAGCTGTTTTTTCAAATACTACACGGTGAACATACATATGCTTTAACTGGTTCCTACCATAAAATTAACTGGTCCCAGAATTCTCAAGTTGAGCTAACAAGACAGACAACTATGTACAGGGCAAACCACTACTTTCCAGAAACTTTGCTGTCTTCAGATTTACTAGTTTACATCATAAAGGATCAAGTACTCCCAGGATGTTAGACAGAAATTCAAAGCATAGGTTTTGTTACAGAACAAAACACCTGTAACTTCAATGAGTAATGAGTAGTTTCTAGTTGAAATTGAAAAGAGCTCATCACCTAAAGTTTCTGTCCTGTTGCTATAGAAGTTGCAGGTATATTGAGCATACAAGTCTCTGCAGAACAAGATGTTTCCTCATCATGGGACTGTACAAATGAATTCCCTCCAAAAGAGAATCTAGATTAAGCAAGTCGTTAACTATATAAAATTGATCAAGTTTTTGTTACAGACTGCAGCAAAACCATGGCATACATTATTAAGAAATCTCCGTATCACAGTCACATTAAACTCAGTGTTTTTGCAGCTGGCACTGCCAGATGTTATCCTCTTTGCATCATTTCTTGATGATCACCAAAAGGTACATGGAGAGGAAGGGAGGGAAGGGCAAGCACCAAACAATACAACCTGGGAAAGGCAAATCCTTAGGAGTAACCCTGAGTAGTTCATTACTGCTTGTAGGAACAGTAGGAGATTATAAATTCTAACAACCCATCAGATCTCCTTAACACCATCCCCTTTAACAGCCTACTAGGAGAACTGACATTTAAAATGATTGAGTTAGATCAAAAGGCTCAAAGATCACTCAACGCACATCACTTAAGCTCAAGCTACAGAAATCAGATGCTGACACCAGTAGTCATCTAAAAATTCAGATCCAAAGTGTGCCGGTCTATACAAGAAATGCAAAAAATAGGATACTGACAAACGTACAAACATTTCTGACTTTTCTTTAAACATAGACTATATATTTACAGATTACAAAAGAAGAATCAAGCATATTAATTAATCAAGCAATCCTACCATTTATTTACTGAAGGGTCATACTGCATGAGGTCCAGTTGTGAAAGGACAGACTTTTAAAGATGCAGTCACTTCAGTCACTGTTCTTTGAAGCCTCTGCTCTCATAATAAGAGCAATGAGAAAGTCCAGTAAAATGTTACTTTTGCATTCTGCACAGTGGTCTTTGCAAAGGCTTTTCTAAAGAGAATTGAAAAAACAAGAAATTCCAACCTAAGAATTAAAGGCTTGTATGGAGGTACAGGTGGAGAACTGACAGCAGACAAAAGTAAAATTCAGTATTTTTATATGAATAGGAATCTATGATCTTGAATTTAGAAAGAAAAATTTCCACATGGGGAGCAAATAAGAAAGAAAAAATAAATCAAATTCTCAAATTTCAAAATCTTTGAAAAAGATTTGCCTTTGGGATGGCAAAAACGATTTCTTCATTTCAGAAATCAAATTCTCCATTCATTAAACCATTAGGAAGTAGGGTAGAGTTGAATTCAAAGGAGAAGTCTATACAGCATATCTCATCCACCTTCACAGTGATTAGTGAAGCAGCTAGAGCTAACTACAGCATTGTTAGCTAAGCCCACGCAGAAAGAAGACACACACAGCAGTGGGAAAAAAGCAAACAACCAGTTCTACTGTTGGTTTTGTGATTCAATCAAGAACATGCAATACTTTGCAATCAATCTGAACTTTAGGGAATTGTATAGTCTCACCCAGATGAGAGATATTTTTTATGAAAAAAAGAATCATGCCATTCTAGCTTGTTGTGTAAGATTCAGAAATTGTCCAGTGTCTTTGCCTAACCCCCCGCCCTCTCTATGCACTGATTGTACACCATCTAGTAATCATGTGGGTTTTTTGCTCCTGGCTTGCTTTCAAGTGCAACGACAGATGCCATGAGCTTCCTATTAGCACAATACAGACAGTAGCAGCACTAGTAAATCAAAATGATGGATTACTCCAGGAAATGAGCCGATTCTGATTGCAGCATTGGGCTACATAGAATGGTGAAGACTCTTGCATGCTTATGGGAGCATATCCCAGTGTCTTCATTCTTCCTTTGAAAAAGAACTGTATATATAAATACACACCCACACTACGTATATACATTCACACATATATACATATGGGTATTATATATTTGGGAAGCATGGTAATGAATTAGATGTTTTTTATTAGTACTTTGCACTGTTATTCTGTGCACTGTTCTAACTGCAGCAGGCTTCTGCCTTTGTATATAGCTGTAAAACTGTTGGTTTAAGTTAGTTTAATCCACAGGCAGTGAAAAATGCCATGGTATATTTAATATTATATGAAATGAACATCAAAGTGCAAAATGAGCACTTTACGGGCAAAACAGTGATACTTATACATATTCTGTTGAAGTATGGTTTATATACACAATTTTAAAGTGGACAAAATTACAGAATCCTTCAGAAAGAGATATCTTATTTCTCAGTAATGGTTTAATCAGTGTTGACTTTCAGAGATACAAGGTCATACAGCAATTGTGAATTGTTTTTAAGTGCCAAGAAACCTAGAGAAAAAAAATCTTTGCAGCATTTTAGCAAATACAGCTTGAACGTGTATTCTGTTTAGAAAGCTGTATCCATTTTTTTCAATTTCCTTCTAAACTTCCTAATTTGAAGTTAAAATAGATATTTACAGAAGTATCTTCCAACCTTCTCATGCCAGATTTTCCTTTCCTTTAAAAAAATATGCAGGGATGATGGTGATATCGTGTGTAAATAAGTAACACATAGCAAGGAAAGTAAAAATAGAACTACCTGAAAGTTGGTGTTTTCTCATTCTCTCTCACAAAGCACATGAACAGTATCGTCAGACTGGAGTAAATATCAGCTTAATACAGAGTAGAGGAAATATTTCACTGGATTAATCAATGACACTGTATTTTAGCTAGAACAAAGGAATAGTTTAACAGCCTGATGAAAAAGATAAAAGACTCCCAATGAAGTCAATGGATTTTAGATGGCTATCTCAAATGAAGAAATCAAAGAAGGAAAAAATACTTTCCTCTTTTTTCATAATAATTCACTTAGAGTTTGAACCAGCACATCAGAGAATGACAAACCACAGGAAAGATTTTCATCACCTACCTTAGATTTTTGTCATCTAACTCATGATTATGTTAGACAATATGCTCAATGAAGACACAACAATGACAGAACAGAAGAACAACATGGGAAGTATACATCCCTGTCTCTGGCAAAGAGGAAGACTCTGGGACAAGTCTTTATTATCTCTTGTGATAATAGTAGGATTTTGTGAGAGCTATTTCCACAGAAACTGTTCTTATTTTCTTCGCAGGTTTTGGCAAGCACCTGCTTCTCACTCTGCCCTTTTTGAGACTAGACATGCTCTGAAATCAATAGTTATAGCAACACAACACAAGAATAACATAGTATACCACAGATAAGAAGTGCCACTAGATACTCCTGCTTACAAGGACAGAAGATAGAGTACTTGAGCCTAGAATGTATATCAAAATTGAATTTGATCAGAATCTCACCTGAGATAAACAACTTAAAAGGCTTTAAAAGACAACGCTGTCTTTCATTAATCATAAAAGGAATATATAAGTGTTAAATTAACTGTAAAATAATATTTTTTTCTTCAATACCATGCCAATTTCACATGAGATGGGAAATAGTAAGAAATCATACGCAACTATGTGAGGTCCAACTCCCCCCCAACCCCCCCAATATTATGAAGAAATCAAACTAACAAAAAATTAAGCCTAATTTCCCAATGTATACGTCCTGCATTGTTTCTTTCATTTGTAAATGAAATGATGCAGACTGAACCACTTAACAGAATGGAAAGGTGCTGATGCCAACCTACACTGTACATTAGTATGGGTGGTACAAAGAGCCTACTGAGTTGCAAAACAGAATCCTCTGTTTCTTCTGAGGAAAGGTTATACTATATTAAAATCATGACTTTTGTGATTAATGCTCTAGTTTCCATAGAAAAACATGGATCCACTCATCTTCAGTGCATCTTATAATGCTTTTATACTGGTATCTCCTACGATGCAGATATCTTTAAGATCAAAACAAAATATAGCATAATTTAAATCAGATCCCACTGTGTACAAGATGGAGCCTTACACTGAAGGTGGCACGAACTGTTTCTAAACTATCCAAACTTACTGACTAAATCATAAACCCCTTAATGAAGTGCAGGACTTAGAGGAACTCATCCTGCATGGTTCCTTCACTTCAGAAACATGTTCCTTGAATGCCAGCTTAAAGAGGCCTTTTTTGAACAGTTTCAACAGCAACCGATTTTAAAAAAATTAACCTGGAATGTGAGCCAGGCGCTTTATTTTCTTCATCTATTTTCTCCACAGTAGTAGATCCAGTTCTTCACTGACTCATGCTTTCCACTATATTTACACGTAAAGAAACTGCATGTACTGCATATCACTAAACCAGAAAAAAGATGAGGAGCTCCAAAATTGCCCAATCATAAGCGCCATTACAAAGTACCAAAACATGGTAGTTTGAACCCTACTGTATAGCTGTTTTGCCTGTCAGTTAGACAACAAAGAAAGACTTAAATGGGAACCGCATGTGGTTCACAAAGATGCCTATCAACTGCAAGAAGTTGAGTTCCAAAATGCGGGTTTTCTTTGTTTGTTTGATTGGTTGGGATTTTTTTCATCTATTAAAGACTTGCTGGCCCACAGATTTCAAAGGATGAAATAGAAAACCTTTTCACCTTTAACAAGAATGAAATTTCCTGTCACACTAAGAACAGTTATGAAAATTAGATATTGTTGAAAGCAGCCAGTACTTTCCATCATGAAACCACATTAGAGTAAACCTCACCATCAAAAAGGGAATAATTGAGATTTCAGCATTATACAATGAAAACACTTTTGGGTGAAAAGAGTGCAATTTTGATCCTAATAGTCTGATTCTTTTTTTGTTCCAATAGCAGATTTTTCTTCATACTAAACAATTAAAAATATTAGCTACTTAAAATGAGTCAGTCCAACTTATACCTTGTATCAATGCCATGTAACTAATTAGAAAAAACAACCGTAATATATCTTAACAACAGAAGCTGTTAATTCCTCTATTTTGAAGATATTTCTTTCAAATAATATATTTATCTGTCTCTTCATGTTTATAAAATGGTTTTGTAAATACAGTTTTCAAAATGAAAAATTTGGTCCGATTTTTAAAGATACGCAAACTTTGTAAAAATTGATCGGTTTAGAAACATCATGAATCCTACTAACTTGACATAGCACTCCAGTGCACTTGTATTATATCAGTTCACTGATTCCCAAAATACGTGGGCCATAATGTAAACACACTAACAAGCTGCTGAAGACTGAAGTGCCACAAACTCCTGTAAGTTTTCTTCAGGTTTCTGATAATAAACATGGAAGGAATTTTATCAAGGGAAGACGACATATGAGATACTTTAAACCCAGTTAAAACTTCTGTTTTAGAAATCAAGTCTTCTTGATGTAGGAGAGTTTTAACAGTTCTATTGACATAGTCTTATAGGAATGCTTACCTAGAAATTACCTTACAGCACAAGGAAAGGTTTGTTTACTTACATTTAATGGTACCCAAGAGAAAAATTTCACAAGGAAAAATCCACTATCCTAGAAGACTCCAATTGTTATCATGGCAGATTATAACATTCTAGCTGTAACTACCAGTTAGAAAGAAAAAAAAATATATCTTACTGATATATTAAGAGAAAACCTTACTCTATCGACAAATCTGGGAGGTTTGATGTTACACAAGACACTTTTTAAACTGTCTTGGAGGTGAATTTTAGACAGTTTCTTTCCTTACAGACAGTGAGGACAGATGGCTTAAATCTGCATCATTTCATTGAGTTATTGAAAAAAGTGAAAATTTATTCAAAGGATCCAGATTTGTGTCTTCCTTTTCCTGTAAAATATAAGTGAGAGGAATGGAAATATGCTCAATAGATAATTTGAGTTAGATTTAATTGCAAACTGGAATATTCCAGAAAGAAAACAGCTCTGAGAATTCCTATAGGATCTGCATATCATTTTACTTTTCATAAACCTCAGATAAGCACCAAAAGAAAATCTTAACTCATGAGATATGGCCACACTTGAGGGTGGGTTTGAATGGGGGGTGTGGAGGGAAGGGAATGTTTAAAGAAAGGTTCTAGAATTTCTCCAATCTTCAGAAAGACTAAAAAGCAGTTGAACTGCTAACAAACTTCAGAGTCAGCTGAACGTTCATCCACATGAGAGCTCCCATGACAATGAACTTGATCCAGCTAAATCCATGGTAATACCCAAGGAAACTTATTTCCTTTCCTTCCAAAAGGACAGATGTTATGATAAAGACAGAGTGCTTGTATAAATATGCCCCTGCAAAGATTGGTCTTCCTCATTATGACAGCATAGCTTCACTAGATGCTCCTTGCTTCACACTGGTCTTGTGTCTGGAGAAAGAGAGGACAATGCCACCACTAGTCATCCATTCTGTTTGGACAACAGACAGCTTCTGCAAACTAAACCCTTTTCTTACCCCAGAGACAAGAAGAACAATAGTACACAACATTTTCCCAAATAAATTACTTCTAACACAAAAGGAGCACAGCATGGAAGAATAAACCTTTTACCTCTCCTACTCCTTCAGGTGACTAGCTATTCTAGGAGACTACAAAAAGGTACAAACAGAAGTTCACTGGACTTTATTAACTGTATACTGTAACATCATTGTTATATTTTGCAGATTTCCTCAGGAATGTAAATAGTAGAATATTCTTTCAAGTTTTTTCCAAATAGGAGTATAAATGGCAATATGATCCTCTAGCACGGTCTTTTGCACAATATAGGTCCCACCATACCCATGAATTAACTTCGGTGATATATCATCTTCTGAAAAAAAAAAAAATGCAATTTTAATTCTAAAATCACCAGTGGTAGGAAAAATAATAGTAATAATAAATAAATAAATAAACACAGAGCATTGCCTAGCAATTTCTGTGATGGCTAATCACCCTCCATAAAAATGTCAATTTGAAGTAAAGCAAAAAATGTTTAACACTAAATCCCAAGCTTTTTTATTTTTGTGTGTGCCCAGCTGCTAAGATTTTGATATATTTTCTTTGGGATTACTTACATACTCTTGAAGTTGATTCTTACTCTTTCTGATGACACACATAGTGGAATCCTTTTTTAAGTTTCACCATGAGGCCTGTTTTCCATCACTGTCATGGCTTTATGAACCCGTCTCAATTTATTGGTATCTTTTTGGAGTTCTTGACTCCAAAACTGGACACATTATTCTATTTTGATTATAAAAGTGACAAATGCAGTGGAAATAACATCTCTAATTTAAATTTTCTGTTTCAACACCTGAAAATAGTATTATCTTTTGGCCATAACATCACCCCAGCAGTATATGTTCAGCTGACTACTGATCAGCACCATTATAATTTTGTATTCATTAGTCATCATTGCCTCATTGCCCCACATACCTCTGTCACTGCATCATCACTTCTACTGTTTTTTTATGTTTTCTTCCTGATCACTGGAAACATGTTCCAAACAACAGTCTAAAAACCTACTTCTAACCCAAGTAGTAGTAAAGCTACTAACTTACTTATGAATTCACTTTGCAATTTAAGGTGCACAGTATAACTCAGCATCTTCCTGCTTTCTCAACCATAATCTTAAAAAGTGCTTATAGGAATCTATCACAAATATCAATGGCTTTATTAGCCAATCTAAATCACATTAAAAATTAGATCTTGCCAAGCTGGCTTGACATATCTTCCATAAAGCCTTGTTGGGAGTCATTAATTATACTTCCTTCTTTCAGTTCTTTATTATTAAAGCTTTTTCTCAATCATTTGAGTATTTTGCATGGACTGGAGTAAAAACTCTGAAATTGAATCATTGTTATTTACTTTTGATCTCTTAAAATATTTTTTTTTCTGAAAAAAAAAAAGGCAAACGAAGTCAACTTTTAAGGTCTTTGGAGATACTCTTTAGAAAGAAATCTTTGAAAATTAGGCGGTATTTTTGAATGCCTTTCCATTTTTTCTGTTGTCATGTTCATCTAGATATTTGCCATAAAATGCCTTTATGTATCCTTTCTACACATATTTTCATTCCATTTATTGTTAACTGCATCATCAGACAATCATAAGTGCGATAAAGATGTTTAACTTAATACATTCTCTGCTGACTTTTAGTAATTGCACACATCTATTGCATTCAAATATAATAGATTAGTTACACTTTTTCAAGTGCATTAATTTGATGCAATGACATTATTTGACTGTAGCCATTTAAACAAAGTCTTCCAGCCATAAATATTTTCTTTATGTTCTTTTATTTCCCATCTGGCTTTCTGCAATTCTTAACTGTTACTTTGTGTTTTCTCCATCTATTTCTGTAGTTTTCCTTTTGCTAAGGTTAATTTTGTATATGTTATAGAGTTGCATCTAACTTCTCTCTAAAATAGAACTGCTTGTAATCATAACTAAGAGGGGGTTCTTCCATCTTTAATATGATATTATGCTTTTCTATATCAATCATTGAATATCTTACACAACTCCCATTTTTTAAATCTATTTCCTTCATTTAATTTTGTCTTTTAATTAATTTGATCACATTTCTTTTAAGTGAGCAGAATTGCATTGAACTCCTAGAGAGCTGCGACTGAGTCTTCATTTTCACTATGGATGAAGTTCAAATTAACATTTTTTGATTAACAATATTCAGCATGCAATTGAGTCAGGAATCGCCTTCTAGGATTTCAAAATTACTTTCAAATGATTTGAATGTAGGTTCTAGCAGGGAAACAATATAAAAATTTCCATGATCTCCACAGTGAAGTACATTTCTCTCTTGCTACATATAAACAAGCTTTTACAGAACTGTCATTCTGTTCTTGAGTCTGATCATTATAAAGCAGACACCCACTGTTACCATTTTGCGCTTTAGCTCTTGCAAGATTTATCCATTATCACTGGAAGCCTCCCAAGCTATTAGTAATTCAAATGGCTAAAACTGTAGTTTGCATAAAGCATCATTCTTTTCCCCTTCTGCCACTTAAGTCTTCCCCAATATGCTAGATATTGTACCTAGAGTCATGCCACAGGCCTTCAGTGTTACCATAGCGGTATTATATTTGTTAGTTTTCCTATTCAGTTATTGAGCCACTTTTACAATATCTTCTAAATATAGCCTCGCATGACAATGACATAATAGCTTTACATTACCATGAAACTATGTTTAGTTCACAACTTCATGGCCCTCACCGCTCGCTCTATACTTGTTTATAAGAAAAAAAAGAAAACGTCAGAATCATTGGGATGGGCTTGAAAATTCTACTTTGTGAGCCTACTGCAACATTGCTTTCTATATCTTTCTATTTTGCTAAAAGTATGCAGCCCTCCCACTGAGATTTAATTTACATCCCTTGTCCTTCTGCCCCCAGAAAGTATTTCCCAGACCACTGATAAAGTCACCTCTTCTGAATGCATGATTAGACTGGAGATGAGCTTAACTATATTGGACATAATTTTTCTTTTAATAAGCTTTGATTTTATGCAACTGAATATCTTTACTCTTGGGAATAATTTCTTTGTTCGACCTTTATGCATATTTGTTTATTGTAAGGATTTGATTCAGTCTTAGATTTTTTTTTCCCTTGAACAATTTTGCATACTATATTTTGGAATCTTCTCATGTCAGTGGGAATACTTTATGGAATAGAATTTTTTAGGTGCTTAAAAAAAAAGGAAAAAAGAAAACAGAGCATCTTCTCCCAACACAACTACAGCTTTTCCAACTTGTATCTGGAAGCTATTCCTCTCCAGAGAGCTTCCAGATGTCATTTTCCAAACATGCTAGTAACACACAGAAATTAAAATAAATAAATAAAAGTCACAGATCACTATTGATTTATAACACATTTATTGATGAATGTGTAGTAAAGCTTTCTAATAGCTTTCTGTCAGTCACTTTCAAGCACAACTTTCTCATTATGTGTTTGCTGAAACTATATGATGGAGTTCTGCTGGTGACATTTGAGTGATAGTGACTTTGATTTCAAAGGAAATGTTTCAGGTTCATTTCATTACCTTTGAAAAGTAAAAGCAAATTTGCCTTATAAAAAGCAATTACTTCTTAGCTGACCAGTGCAAAATAGCAATATAAAAAAAGATTTCTCATTCCACTATTCAAATCCTAAACTAGCAAACTAGTGTTTGATTTTACTTTAAACCAATTTTACCTTGTTTGAATTGCAAAACCATTTAATCTTCATAAAGTAGGTTATTATAATGGAGATCATATTTTATTGGTACAGTACACCAGCTCAGGACAAACAGGTTTTTTTTTTGTTTTGTTTTGTTTTTTTAAGGAAGGAGTGCTTCAAATTGGAAGAATACCTGTACTCTTTAGGTATGTAACAGTTAAAAACTTTTTACAAATACCTACAATAAAAATATTCAAACTAAAATAAAAAATACATATATTTATGCTGTATACATCACATGCAAAACAACACATCAGATGTTATGTAAAATACAAGATCTTACTTGGTTAACTCTTCTCTTTCCACAACAATCTTTGTAAGAATATCCATAATAAATAGAACATGAATATTTGACTTTTATTTTTCTTGATTGGTTTCTACAATGAACTATATAAATTCTTCTTTTGTTCCCAGACTTCCTAGCCATATTTCACAAATATTTATATGGCAATGGAGCTATAACATTTAAAGCAGATTCAAGGTAAAATGCTATAACTACAACCATTTCAGTTAAATATAGTATGATTAATTTTCTTATATTCTGTGTTTAAACATAAATGGAGAATATTGTATTTTCTAGTACTTATTAGTTGTTTTTATCAAGGCAATTAGTGAATTTCCTGGGAGTTGTCAACATGAGTTTACTGAGCATCATCATAGTATTCCACAGTAACTTCTATTTTAAAGTCACTTTGGAAAATAAATAGATCAATATGCAATTATAAGCATCAGCAACAGGCGTATCATTCAGCAAGAGTCTAAGCAATTATTTAGAGTAATGGAAAGAAAAATCACAAGAACTTGCCTTATTTTCTGATCATATTTTTAAAAGTGACTGAAATAAAATCCCTACTTATCTCTGTAATACAGCATGTCTAGATGTATAAATTATAGGTAAGAAACACAATTCCAGAGCTTTTTAAGGTCCTCTGATCTAAATAACCTAAAATCAAAATGCATAAAGTGAAAACAAAATGAAGTGGAGAAACCGTGAAATCAATGGTAATGTAAAGTAGAAATCCAAGTAAAAGCTTTAGAAATGCAGTAACATGAGATATCTTGAGCTAAAAGCAGAGCACTTATTCTCTGCATTTTAATGTGAGATGTATACAGATGCACGTTAGCAACTGGAAGAATCTTTACTATGATTTTAAAATGTAGTTCCAACATACATGCTACCTTTAAAAGTAACACAGAATATTTAGCTTTGACTGTTGAAAGAAACGGGCATTTAAATTAAGCAAACATTCCATTGTTAAAGACTGTACAAAGTTGGAGATTAAGCACTTGTGGAAAAGGTTAAGAAGAGTCCATATTTAAGTGCAAAGAATGAAAATATTTGAGACAGCCCTCTGAACTGCATAAAGCCTCAGTCTCCTGTACACATCAGGCATACAGAGAGGCCATATTAGGGTTAAGATGATGATCTGATGACAGATATGGTTAGGTATTATCTTAAACTTTAAATGATGCAATTCATCTTTGCTACTAGGCTGCAGTAATTTCCTGGCCATAGAAAAATGTTCTTATTAAGAAAAGTTCAGATTATTTTAACATAACCCAATTTATCTTTTCCCTTGCATATATATGCAAACTTAAACGATTTGGGGACAAATAGAACTACTTACTTTAGAAGGCAAATAGATCTTTTTTTTTCCAGTAGAAGGAGAAAACAAATGTTTTTACTGTTTTGTTCCTCGTAAGACCCAAATTCATTTTTTCTTTTTCTTTTTTTTCAACTCTAAAGAAAAAGCATATTTCTGAATAAAGTTCTATTAGAAAAAAAAAAAGAGATGACAACATTGATGACACCAGTTCCCTTAAGTTACAATATGCAATATGTATATCCCTTATATGTGTATATATATCCCTTAAGTCACAATATGCAATATGAAACATGAAATTGCAATTGAAGTCCTTTGCAATTGAATTCTCTGAAGTAATAGAGCAAGAATGATAAAATTCATCCAGATTTGTCTGGATCCAAGAGCAAGCAAGCAGACCTAAGTTTGAGGAGGAAGAAATTGTCAATGCTATGTTCTTCTAGTAAAGGACTTGTAGTAAAGGACTTCTGAAAAATTACCATAGCTCATGTACATAAAATCACCACAAAAAATTACATTGAATTGACAAAAGGTGTGTAACTCATTTGTATGTACTATATCCTAAACTTAGTTGAAATAGAAAATTTGAATTTTAGGTTAGAAAGTGAAAGGAAAAACATATTTCACCAATATTTTGTAAACAAAGACAACTTTTGAATGTCAGCTAATAAATTGGCAGTGCACATTCCAGATTCTGAAGTAAAAGCATCAGCAAGAGTGCAATATAAAAAGTTTTAAAATCTTTGAATTTAAAACAGCATTACAAGTCAACAAATTAGTTTCTTTGCTACAGAGATGCAGACAATCCACTTCCACTGAATGATATATATTACAGAGTCAAGCAGAGATGAAGTAAGACTGTCCCTGAGCCAAGACACATGTCAAATGAAATTGTACATCATCTTTGTGAAGACAAAAGACAAATTATGATTTTCAGGTATAAACATTTAACAAGGGGAACCAGATATTTCTGAAAGAGTGCTGTGTAAATCACCAGTTTAAAACAAAATTTGTCCTGTGAGATGCAAAACAATTAAAACCACTCCTCAATTTTAAAAATGTATCAAAGAAATGCTTAACATAGAAGACTGGCTATCCAGAAATTGAGGAATATGCTTCAAACAGGAAAGAAATTTCATTACTGAATGAATTTAACTTCTCCATTAAAAAAATCATTTTTTCCACTATTCTTTCCTTTTCAATAACTTTCGTATTTCAAATTGATTACACTATATTTTGCAGCACTTGTAAAAAAAAATAGGATTTTTTTCATTATAAAGTTTTGATGTGATGCCCTCTTCTTTGGCAGAATGTAAGACTTTTACTAGAACAAAAAAATTGAAGACTTTGTTTTCCTATATCAAAAGCTACTTTAATTTGCACTAGGTACCAGCTTCATTATTTCTAAAGAAAAATAGAAAATAAATTTTAAGCAGGCTGTATATCTTCCTATATGCTGTTGCTTTAGTAGTGCTATGCAAATTAATAATTTTTTTCGTAAACTTTTTTCCTAATGCCATCACTGTTGTCATTCCAAGCCCTAACTTTTGAAAAAAAAAATAAAAAATACACATCACAAAGATGGGCTAGGAAAATAACACAAATTGTAAATGATTTCAGAAACAGGGAATTCAGAAATAACATGAACTCTTCCTCCATATAGTCAGTTTCTTTTAGAAATGAAGTTCGATGACAGAGATTTGTTATCAAACAAAAAGAAAAGAATTTTAAATGATGTTTTTTGATTTCTTATCAATAAATAGCATTAAAAACAACTCCTCTTTCTCAAAAATATGTGATTTTCAACCATGTTAATCATTACATTTCTAGAAGCACAGATGTTATTGTTAGGGTGGAAGAAAGTTTTTGTTTTGTTTTGTTTTGCTGCTGTTGTTGTTTTCCTTCCAATAGAAAGAAAGAAAAAAAAAGTACATTTCAATATACAGATCAGGGGAGCTACAAGTGTTTTTTCTTTCCAGACACACTGTACAAAGTCCTCTGTAAGAGAAGTCTCATAACTTTTATGTATCAACAGAAAATAAAATCTGTAAAACAATAAAGGACTTCATATGTCAACCTACTAACAGGAGTTTGGTAAACTAACATTGGTCCAAAATGTTGTTTGAAATACAAATACCTTCACAGTAAAATTTGGTTAGGTTTGCATATATGAGCACAAGGCACATAGCTCCAAGTATCACTCTCTTGTGTGGAGGAGGATACAAACACCTGATCAAGTTTAAACCCAAAGATTCTGATGATGAAAAATTCTTTGATGTGTTACCAAAAGCATGTCTTTGCAACAGCGCATCTGGAATTCAGCCTGAATTAGACCACGTTTTCCTTAGCTCTGAGAAAGAGAAAAAAAAAAAAAAAAAAAAGCTGTTTTTCATAATGTTTAAACATACACTAAATCAAAATGGTTACAGAGATTCCAGGAATCTCAGCATTGTAATGTAGCCACACAATTAAATCAGCACCACAGCAGATGTAATAACCTGCTGCAGCTTGAGTAGAATCAGATGGCTGCTCATTAAAATTTAGAGTTGAAAGTTCAGAGAAAGAACTTGGAGAAGTCAAGCTGTCCTCAGGTCCGAAATGCTTTTTGATGAGACATAGAGGTGATCAAGTCAAATTCAATCAAAGGAAAAATGAATAATCAAATTAAAAAGGGAAAAGGAAAAGAAAGCACATCAGAATGGTAAAGATTAAGGTAAAGCAAGCCATGGAGATTTTTTATTATTATTTAATTTATTTCTTCTGAAAAGGAGTTAGATTGACATCAGCAGAAACAAAAGCCTTTTGTTCCCAGAGCAAGCTTAGTACAGTCAGCGCCAGAAAGCAAAAATGTGTCACAGAGCAGCTACACAGCTAAACCTGAACCTAGCAGGGTAACCTTCCTACAGAGATAAAAGACAAATTCATTTTCTGTGTTCATCTTCACCTTGTTCTCTCCTGCAAGAACATCAGTTAGCATAATAGCAGATAATGATTGATGTGGACTAGTTTATAGATATCTGTATTGCAGAAGAAAAAGTCCAGCAGCTTACTTAGACAAGTCATTCAATAATCAAACCACATCTAGCACCTCACAAAGCAAAAAAAAAAAAAAAAAAAAAAAAAAAGGTGTTTGTTTGTCATATTACCAAACAGTGAGAGAACTGTGGATCCAGCCAGCAACTAAAATCCACTAAATCCTACACACGTATTTTCCAATGGTACTACCTGCCAACTTCAGTCTTGCACCCAGATTAAGAAAAATCCAAATAATCATGTCCTTTAATGGCACAAAGAACTTGTCTCCTCTGCAATGTAGAAATACCTCCAAACTAAAGCCCCTCTGACGAGTGACTTTACCACACAGAGACCTCAACTTTCTCAGTGCTCCTGAACCCCCAGACCTGCACACTCATTTTGCCAAGAGTCAGCCCAGGCACTGCCACTGTTCTCCTGATGATTTCAGAGGGTTGTGATCAGTGGTGCAGAGTTTAGTTGGCGGCCTGTAACTAGCGGCGTTCTCCAGGGGTCAGTACTAGGTCCAGTCTTGTTCAACATCGTCATCAATGGCCTGGACAAAGGGATAGAGCCCACCCACAGCAAGTTTGCTGATAATACAAAGCTGGGAGGAGTGACTGACACACCCAAAGGCTGCGCTGCCATTTAGCAAAACCTGGACAGGCTGGAGAGTTGGGCAGAGAGGAACCTGATGACGTTCAGTTGTCCTGGTGGGCAACAGGTTGGCCATGAGCCAGCAGTGTGCTCTTGTGGCCAAGAAGGTCAACGGCATCCTGGGGTGCATTAAACAGAGTGTGGCCAGCAAGTCGAGGGTGGTGGTCCTCCCCCTCTACTCTGCCCTGGTAAGGCCACATCTGGAATACTGTGTCCAGTTCTGGGCTCCCCAGTTCAAAAAAGATACGGATCTTCTAGAGAGAGTCCAGAGGAGGGCCACAAAGATGATTAAGGGCTTGGAGCTTCTCCTGTATGAGGAAAGGCTGAGAGACCTGTGTCTATTCAGCCTGGAGAAGACTGAGGGGTGGTCTGATCCATGTTTATAAACATATAAAGTGCAGGAGGTAAATGGATGGGGTCAGGTGCAATGGCCCAAAACTGGAACACAGGAAGTTCCACACAAAGATGCGTAAGAACTTCATTACAGTGAGCGTTAACAGAGCACTGAAACATGCTCCCAGACAGGTTGTGGAGTCTCTTTCTCCAGAGATATTCAAGACCTCCCTAGATGCTTTCTTGCTCAACCTATTTTAGCGGGGGGGGGGGGGGGGGGGGGAGGGGGGGGGGGGGCAGGGCTGGTGTTGGATTTGATGATCTCCAGAGGTCCTCCCAACCCCTACAATTCTACAATTCTGTGATTCTGGACAGATTTTATGTAGATTCACACACTGACACATAGTGGGAGACCACTTCGTGAAACCCAGCCTTGTATCTGTAATCACCCTTACTAAGGACAAAAAAAAAAATCTGAAGTGCAATGTCAATACCTGTGGCTTCAAGGCTCAGAAACATGAAGAGGTGTTTTCATTGTTGTCTGAAACAAAACACGAGATCAACTGCACACAACCAACCTGCTCCTACAACGCCAGCAAAATGATGCAACTCACTCCTGTGAAACTCTCTCTCCCCTTCAGTGTGTTGAATAATACTTCTGCCAAGTATTACACTGGAGCGCCCACTGCCAGCCTAATAGTCTTCCCCAGCAATCATTTGGTAGCATTATGCTGCTTCATGTGGTCATCCTCCCCAGTGGCCTACTGGGAAAATGAAAATGCGTTTTCTTTTTTTTTTTTCCCTTTGTTGTTTATATTTATACAGAATTTTAATGAAATTTGAGAAGAATTTATGCTTCAGGTGCCATGGCTCTATGTAGGAGCTACAAGCACTGACAGAATTAACGTTCCAGCTATTAGCAGTCAGACAGAAGAGCACTGGTTGCGGTTTGTTAGCAGTCATACTGCAGCTGGCAGAAGCACGAGAATTGCTAAGACCCTTTCACATTCTGAATGATGGAAGCAGGGTTTAAAATCAAACTGCCACTTGTCAGAAAAAACAAAGACTTTGATATGCATTATATAAACATACAGAGCCTAACTCCAACGTCAGAGAACAGCTTTAACCTCTTACATAATAAGCTCTTTAGTATTTTGCAACATCAAACTCATAGTTACAAAAATATGGTAGATTACTGAGTTATTGGCAGACATCACACACTTATAATTTGTCCTTCCAGTGCAGAAGATTAAAATATTCATTACACGAGCTACATTATTCCTCAACTATACCCCAGGAAACAGATCATTCAAAATAAGAAGGGACAAACAGGATTAGACTCACAATGAGGATAAAACATTTTTAAAGCTCTATAAAAGAAACTGAAGGAACTACAAGAGAGGTGGAGCTTTCTAAAGTAATGGTTGCTCAAAGTATCAACAGTGCCAAAGAAAAACCTCTCTAAAACGCGCTGGCTCCACGAACAGGCTACATTTGCACATAGTTAACTCTGATAATCCTTTTCTGAGGAAGCACGTGTGAAACCCTAGGCAGCAGAACTCTTCCAAGCAGCTGAAAGCATGAACAATTCAGACTGTCAGCAGTGGTATGATTCACGTTACAGCAGTGGTATGATTACACATTTGTACATGAGATGTACAAATATGTAAACTGAATTTATTGTAATTGATTTTAATCACAGACTGAAATAAGCACAGATAGACAAAACAACCCTTTTCCTCTCCTTCAGTTCTTAATCACAGCTGGAAAGTCCACATGTATACGCCTAACATCAGACATTGTTTTGCCTGATTCCAACAGCACAACCATGCTTTTTTCACTCCTGACAGGAGCAGAGCTCAGAGCACACATGCCCAACAACCTCTACACCTGCACTTGGGCACTGGGGTGGAGGGCACAGGCAGGTTTGTTTCAGCAATTGGAGCTGAGCTATTGAGTGGTTACCATCATATCCACTGAGACACAGTGACTATTCACAAGAAAAAAGTTCCTGGTTTCAACCATCACCTACGATATTTTAAGGAACACCATTTTAGTTTTTGATCTGATATGAACTATGAGGTTTGCCATGGTCCAATGAAGGATTACTGTTTTTCAGCTGCGAAAAGACCAGCAACAACTCAGACAGCTTTCTACTCAACTGCAAGAGCAGATCTGACAGTACTCAGTTCTGCAATCATTGATTCATATATTAGGATTTCCCCAGGAATCCACTTTCAAAGGTGCTCACTTACTGAACAAAAAAGTATTTTTTTTTTATTTTATTCTATTCGTGTTATTCAGTGTGATGCCACAGGTCTCTAAAGTAGATCTAAAAGCCTGCTTTGAATACCTCATTATTCATTACTACAGAAGCTTTTTTTTTTTTTTGGTGAAGCTTTCCTTTGGAAGTCAGTACATTTGAACAAACTAACAGCCACCAACAAATTTACCATCATGATGCAAAGTAGTAGCATCTCCAACGGAGAACTGAGGCACAGAGAGCACACATCTACCCTGTTACCACAGAGTGATAGCAGTGTGACAAAGGCATCCAAGGAATTTAAGCAAGCCAAATGACAGCTGTGAATTCACTCTGCACTATTTATCCTGTTTTGGATAAATAGTCTTAGTTAGCTAGGTATGCACTGCATTTTAGTTGGCCTTGTAATTTGTTATTCCCTCAAATGTAAAGCGTATAAAGTCAATTGCGAATTCTGCTTTGAAGATGTTACTTTTTCTGAATATTTAGCATTGTATAGCATATTGTGACTGATGCAACTGATATGACATAACACCACAGTATGTGGTGTTTCTGCAAAATAGGTCCCTGAGTCCATTAAGAAGTTTAATGTCCTACCCCCCTCTTGTAGAAACCCTATGAGTAGGGACACAAAAAAAGGTTACTGAGAGAGAACCTAGTAAGGAAGTCATCTAATTCACAAGCACTTGGCTATCCAATTGTATGTATTGTCTTTAGCAGATTTCTATTAGCAGGTTAAATTATTCATGCATCTCTGTATGACAGAGCGGAGGTTTTTCCAAGGTGACTTTTGACTGCAGTGCCTTGCCTTTTCACTCTACACCTTCTGCAACAAATAGAGATACTATCCTACAGCAATCCCCCTTCGCCAGCGTAAAGCACTTATGTCCTTATCACATATCTTCCTAATAAACAGGAAAATATATCTCTGGAGTGGTTGAAATTACGTGATCCTCTAAGTTATAGAACATACCATAATATCAATACACAAATAAAATGAACTGAGGATTTCCATACTCCATATTCATTTAGCTGTGATGTTACTTGGTATACACAAGGACTGTTTGTGTGTACACACACACCCTCATGCACACACCTGACCTAACGCACGTCACTGAAAAGAGCTACCCAAGCCATATATCTGCACAGTTAAGACCTCTTTCGAAGGAAACTATCATTGGCCTCCTACTAGAATTCCTATAAATTGTAAATTCCACATACACATTTTAACATCTGTATAAGGTATATAGCAGTTTTTTGAAAGTTGTTAGTGCTGTGAAATATACAGTGTTGTAATAGCACATAGTATAGCACAAAAGGGGGAAAAGAAGCGTGGTTTCAATCCATGTTTCTTTACACAACTCAGTAGCTCCTAAATGCCTGTCAGTTTGCAAGGCATCCAAAGCAACAAAAATACACACAGAGAGGATCCACATGGAACAATGTCCCAGACAAGCTCTGATGGAAAGATGTTCTTTCAAATCATAGAATACAAGCATACAATTATTATTTTTTTAAACATATGTTTTCCTCTAACAGTTTCTCTTTTAGAAGCCAAGTCCAGAATATAAAAAACATTCAGGTCACTCAAGTTGATAAGGGAATGTTTCTTATATTATTATAAAATGAAAGCAATGACTAACTGTATCAGCTTCAGTATGTACTCTTTAAAATTGGTTGTATTGATTACAGAGAAAAACTTCCTTCAACCATCTGCATTTCCTTGTATTGAGTAAGAAAACACATTTGGCATATATTTGGGATGCATAACTGCATTTATTACAGCCTTGCATTTTATTATGCACTTGATTTGTAAAAGTCTCAAAATTATGGAAAACACTCTGATGTATTCTCCTGTTCTGAAAAGATGCAAATTACACATATATGCAGACTACTGCTACAGTAGATTTTATTTTTATAATGACAATACAGTGATAAAAGTCAAATTATCTCCCGTTCTTGTATGCTTTCTTATTTCTAAAATCATTTTTATCCCAGGGTTTTCTGAGTAATGGTTTAAAAAGACTCTTTAAATATTAAACATACCAAAATATTGATGGATTAAATGAGATTTAGTTTCGTAATCATAATGCACAGTGCTTAGTGCACAATGTTTTCTTTGACTGTGCTTAGTACTGGCTTTCAAGAGGATACCTTGCATTTTAAAATAGACTCAGTTTCATTACCATAGATGGTTTTTCCTTTTGAAAACATTCATTCACTCAGATATATTTTTTTTTAATTTCCCATATAGTAAACCCCTGGTGGGATAATCTCAAACCAATCCATATGGGGAAGGCAGTTCTACAGATCAACTAATCCTACCATTATTTGATTTGATCTAAGAACAACTTAATTGAAACAACATAAAGTTGTGAGGAGTGGTTTTTATGCACATCCTAGTTAATGTAAATGACAGTTTAAAGTAATGAAAATTTTGTATGACCAACCAATGAACCCATTCTCATATTAAGTAAACTCCTGTGTTTGAGTTTTTTGTTTGTTTTTAATATACACACACACAGTGCACTCTGCTTGGTCACAGATAATAATAGTTTTGTATCTGAGGAAGCAAACTGTTTACAACAACTGTGTTGCATGCAGTGTAATATACACATACACATAGTATAAAGAGTGCTGTTAAAAAAAAATAGAGACATGCCACAATCCAGGCAAAGTATCTGAGGTAATGGAAATATGTTTAAGTGGGTTTAAATTTCAGTATGTGCATCCAAGACTGTTATTCTGGTTTATAAAAAATAAAAATAATGACACTGCAGTGATTCATCTAGAAAAAAAAGAAGTATGAACATCAAGATTTTATTGCCTCTGTAATTAAAGCAAGTCTAGCATTTAGCTAGCATTAAAGGGACTTAAGACAAAGAAATTAATAGGTTATTGAAATATATTCAAAATGATGAAAAGTCTAATTCAGAGGTGGTCCTGTATTCTAAATGTACAAATATCTTACTGAATCTACTTCATGTTTTCCTTCTTCTGAACAAAATGTGGGCGAAAAAGACATTTCCTACCCACACAAAGAACAGATTTTGGTGCTAGGCTTTATGCGGTCAAAGCTCCAAAATTCTCTTTGTGGGCTAGAAGATATTTTCTTGCAGAAAGCATGCCTTGCAGTGAAAAGGGACAAAAGTCTTGAGGATTTTCTAATGAGCTTTTTCTTAAATGCTTCAAGGTTGAAGAAATTGCACACCCATTTCACTATTTCAAAAAGGGGAGAAAACCTATACTTTTAAAGGAGGGGAACTCTATGCCCGGAAATATCTTCCAGTCAAAAATCTGGTCACTGTTAGCTCCTCTGAAAAAGGATGAATCACTTCACTAACAAAAGAATAACAAAATCCATCACAATTCACTTATTTTTGAACAGTTTTGTTGATAGTTTCTGAAAACACTCATCAACTAATTTTTTCTTCATGAACGTCTACAGAATGAGAATTTCAGAGTTCTATTTACAAATACTCACGACTAAAAATACTTGCATAGCCTATAACATTTGCCTACTCAGGAAGGAAATAGAAACAAGATCCCAACAAGGTATCCAAGCAACTACAGCTAACATGATACGGACAACAAATACGAATTCTTCCTTGAATAGCTAGAAATAAAATTCCAGAGTTAAAATTTCATAACATTGAACTGACATGTTCCACTTGCAAAGCAAACAAAACCAATACTATGCTCTGTGTATTGCAAGGACTAACATAATCCACTAACTTGTTTTCAAGAAATTATCCTCTCATTCCTAACTAGTGGTTTATTTATTTTTTTATTTTTTATTTTAATATATTTGCGAATGTCAAGGTAACACGGGTAAGTTGTTTAGCAAGTTAGAGGATTTGCTTGCTGCTCCTGAGATTAGTGAGATTTTGTTCTTGAGATGGTGATAAGTCATTCCAGTATGCCACAAGTCAGTGCATTCCACGCATGGAAATTATGAATCTAACCTTCATATATCTAGTGGCTGATTTTTTGCACAATAGGTATATTGTTATATGCTTAATATCATTTCCATGAGAATATTTCCTTAACTAATAAAAGCAGTTTGCCATACATTTTAGTTTGCTTATTCCTACATCTTCTAGATCAAACCCTGTTATTGATGTAAATCACCATAATTTGTGCTCAAATGTGAACACAAATTATTGTACATATTGTATGTGTTTCAAACATACTGTATCTCATTCTAATTACTGAAATAAAACTGTTGTGATTTCTTAATGCTGTCCCTACATTTTGTAACCAGCATATTACACAGTAGTAAGCTTTTATAGACCTCCATTAAATCTAACATGCACCCTATCTTTGGATGCTCCCACTATATTGAAAGAAACACACAGCCAAGATGGCCCTACTGACATCTGGCTGACACATCTGATTGCTCGTGGGCTGAAGAAATTGTGCAGATTGAACAGAAACAGCATTTGGCACTGAATCTGCCAGGCCATCTCACATGAAGTATGACTCATACAGACTGTTTCTTGGACAGTTAATATACAAGTTTACGAAGGGCTCCAGAAAAGTAAATACTATTTTGGACTGGTTTCTTTTATTTGATCCCTGATTATTATTGCTCTCTTCCCAACAGTGGAAAGCCACATTAGAAATTATCGGTTGATTCTTGCTCAAGCCAAAGCAACTGAAGACTGACCAAATTAAGTGCCTCCCAGGTCTCCTTTTTGGTGACAATATAAGATCTTTTACAGAGAAATAACTGGTAAAACATGAATAATAGCATACATTTCTGACTGACAGGTGACAGTAACGTTTTGTCAGTTTTAACTTTAGAGTGAGAGTTGCAAATGTCAGTTACTCCTTAAATTCCATGAAAGTAGGAAAGAAAATATTTTAATATACTTCTCAGTGTTTTAACCTAATAAAGCATCACAATTTGTAATGTTGATCTGTGTAGATTTTCCAATTCACACATTCAGAATGGGTTAATTTTTCAAATCATATTGTACTTGTTATGAAAAGATAAAAGAAATTCCTAAAAAACACAACTCAGATCTGTGCTCAAAAAGGGCAGATAACTGCAAGTTGCTTTGGCGAGACCTACTAGCCTTGTTGCAAAAATAAAATAGTGCTTACCTGGAATGGTTCAGAATTAGTTCTTACATACGCTATGTTACTTTTGCTTCTTTGAAACAAAACATTTGTTTATACTTTGTCTTCATTATCTACTAGTTATGTCTATTAAAATCAGAGCTAAACAATAGCAAGAGAATAGTTGTTCCTTATTGGAATAACTGAGGATACCATCTCATCAACAACACACTGTTCATACCAGGGAAAGAATTCTTCATTTTATTTAGATACCATGACATTTAAAACAACTGGATTTTAATTTTGCTATCTAGATTAACAGTAAGACTAGTTTCTATTTAATACATACATTAGATCATGAAAATGTATTGTTTTTAAAGTTTCATATATTCTTTAACTGAAATCATAATCCACCGTCTGTGACATCACAGCTGGTTACTGTGAAGATCCTGACAGTGCTGCAAATAGAGGATTATTACACCAGGTGAGGAAAAAAAATGTGCAAATAGATAAGCCATAATAAGGGGTAAAAATCCTTTTATTAGAGAAACAGCTGCAGAAAAAAAAATAACTAGAAAATATGCTACAGGTGATAGATACAGACAGATTTTTTTTAATCAGACTTTTCTACAAGGTTCTTTCAAACAAAAGAGTATATATGGGTTGTGTTAAAATAACGGGGTCTAGGGTTAGTACAGTAGGGTCAAAACATTCACTGCCTGGAAATAAAAAAAAATCCTTCAGTTCATTGTGCAGTGTTCTGATATTGCATAGCAAGAAATTACTTTTCAAGATCAAAGTCAAATTTATTAGATTTAAGGTGATGTTTAACACTGAGGGAGAAAAATGTAATCATATCCAATTCAGACTAAATCAGGAGTTTGGCTAAAAATACACTTGGACGGATTTTTCTGTTAAATTATCCTTCTAGTTTATTTCTCTATCTTCATTCACCAGTTCATATAACTAAGTGTATATAATCACAAAGGAAATCTAAAAAGGTCTAATTTTAATCTTGCTCTATTTGAGTTAATTCCCAGAAAACCTCAAAAAAAAAAAAAGCTTTTTAATGTCTTTGGGTGGAGCAGAGGTATAGTTCACCTTCACCGACTCATGACTATATAGTCCAATGATGATACACCAACATAGGGCGATTGTAAGGGTAGTAGTTCATGTTCACTGTCAGTTCTGAGTGGATAATTATTACACAAAAGAACCTGAACTTGCCCAAGGGCACTGTAACAGATAAACAAATAAGGTAACTGCATCCATATAATGTGCCATTTCCCCTAGGGATAGAGAGTGATTGATTGATTGATTAATTGTAGTTATTAAACCAGAATATCCACCCTCTGCCTTGTCACATCTCATTTACAATCTAGTTGTTGTTATCAGCAGAGTCATATAAATTCTTGTTTAAGATGCATGTTTTTGTTGGAGATCTGAGGATAAAAGCTAGAAGATAAAGCACAGCAGCAGAATCCTAAGCTAAACAAATGGAAGAAATTTTAGATGTCATCAGCTATACTCATAATATCAATACCAAACTAAAAGGATGATCACTGCTATTGAAATCAGTGGCAACAGAGTCAAATCACTGCTTTTGGGGAACGTTATAACCCAAAGATAGATCAAACTATATTTCTTCAAGTTTTGTGTGGCAACACATTACACATCTTTCATCCTCAATAAAAAGATGTTATCTCCCTTCAATGTGATCAGCAGAGACCTTTACGCATTTTTCCCTTTTGGAAGGTATTAGGCTGAAAAGATCAGTACCAAAACTATATTAAGGAGAAGCTGAAGAATGAACTCATCTCTGCTCTTATTTTATTTCTCCAGCTGCCATTTTCCCAATTTCTTCTTTCTCCTTGGTTTCTTAAAATCTATTGCAATCCACTCTGTCTCATCCCACTTTTGATAAAAATCGTTATTTAAAGGTTTTCTCAATTAAGCCCAGAAGCAAAAATCTTTTTCAGCAAACAATGGTACCATACATAAATAATTATGAGAGATAATTGTTCAGATAAAACATTCCTTTAGGTCTATGGCTACGCTCTTTACTGGATTTGTATGCTTTTGTGTTCACGAATACTCTTAGCACTCAGATAAACATGGTTTTTGTTGAGGACAAGAGTACATTCTTCACACAGATCACCTTAAGTTACAGAAACTCTGGATAAAAGCAGTGAGAAATATTTCCTTGAATTGTTAAGATTATTCAGGACTTGATTGCTACTAGTGAACACTATAGACTCCCAACTTGGATCCTGACACTCCACAACGAAACCAGCCTAGTACAGCTTCACCAGCAGAGTATAGTAGCCTTCATTAAGAAAGAAAATACACTATCTTTAAGATTTTTTTCCCATTCAATCTCAAAAAATAAAAGCAAACAATATAAAATGCTTCAGACTATTTTCCATAGACTTCAAGCAATACTATGAGCAATGTGCCTCTAGAGAGATTAGGATGCTTATACTAATTGTGTTTAACATTTTTTAACGTTTTATAGATAAGCCAAGGGGTAACTGAATCATCTCATGACATTACAGTATTTATGGTATATTCCCCAAAGTATAAACATTTCAGTTTGGTAAGTACTTTACTTGTATTGCCTCAGGCAGCAACGAGTTTATCTTTTCCATAGTTAAAATTGTTATTTCTCAGGATCATGGAATGCTCACGTTGCCTTTCAAGAAACTAAAATCAATATGCTTTTGCAAGGTAACTGGTCTAGGGCAAAGAATGTCTGCATATTTGTTTGAGAGCAGAGGGAGTGAGAGTAGCTTTCCATAGTGCCTGAACTGGGGTCAAATGCCAGGTTAGCAAGGCAGGGGGTGATGGGTGCTGAGCTGTATTCAGCTATAAGTTCAATTCACCTTTGCAAACAGAAATACATTAGGGGTACAGAGCTCCACCAAGGAACATAATACTAACCAAGAAAAAAAGATTAAAACAGAATTAAACAAAGAAGACAACAAATGCTTTCCTTAGGACTTGCTTTAGAGGAAAGAAATATTGTCCAGGCACAGTTATAAGATGGAAACAAGCCAAGAATTCACTCACTCTTTGTCTGTCATTTCAAGGGGCCCTCCTATTTGGAGAATCAAATTAGAAAGACTGGAAGCTTAGAACTGCTAAAACAATAAGGCCCATTGCTATATTAACATGTCAAACAATTTTTATGCAAAGCCCTTTTGCTTGATTTTACAAACCAGAGAAGGGATTTGGTATTGAGCACACAAAAGGGCAGATGATTAGGGTCTATAATGGATAACAGCTCCTCTTTGATTTGTTTCCTCAGGAGACATTATAGCTGGAAGAGAACAAGAAATAGAAATGGTATCACAGATGGGGAACTGTATCTCTCAAAGTCACTGGTCCAGGTTGATTTGGAGTAGATTATTTTGTTATATTGAGCCTCTGGCCAGAATTCAGATCCTGACCAAAACAGCATATCCAACATCCCAACCTCTTAGCGACTTCTGGAAAAAGACACAGTAATGGAAATAAAATGACCAAATAAAATCGAGACAAGAACAATGGAGAAGTTAAATATCTGGATATGAAGATAATAGCTGGGGAATGTTTAATCTGTACATTAAGGGCAAACGCTTAAGTTAACGGTGAGAAACTAGAACTTAACCAACTTGACAGAAATCTGAAGCAAATTGCACTTCCTGTAAAAATTGAACCAGAAGTAAAAGGATTTTTTGTTTTGTTTTCCCCACTTGACTATTGATGCAAAAAGAAAATGAATCTGAAGAGTTTTGTGTCCAGTACGAAGCTGGAGAGTCTGTTACAAAATTTTGATAGGGTCCTTAACTCATTCCTGGTTCAACTGACACCTTATCTACTGACAGAGGAACGACAAGCCAACAGCAGAGCTGAGCAGTCAGGCTCAAGCCTGTGCTGCTGCTAGTACTCCACATTGCCTCCAAGATGTAGTCAAGCATTACAGCACGCTGTCTTACTGTGGAAGCAGCACACACACATTCAGGGCATGCCTTGGGATCTTGAATATTCTTCAAGGTCACACTGTATCAGTGTTCTGAAGGAACTTCTGTAAAAATGAGCCATGAAAACAAAGGGATGCTTAACCAAACAATTCACCTGTAAATAGCTCACATCAGTCTGGTCAAAATAAAGCTGAGACACATGCATCTGTTTTTTTTTTTTTTTTTTTGTTTTTATTTATTTATTAAACAAAACCAAAACCAAAACCAAAACCCACTCCTTGAAAAGACAAAACAACCAACGTAACCTTCATTTGAACCTTAGTCACTGTTACCTGGTGAGGAAAGTTGAGAAGTTACTTAGACTTGTTTCTTTACCCTTGTAGGTGCATTCTCAAAATGACATTGAAAGATGACAGGTATGCCAAAGGTCCTCCAGGAGTTTACAAAGAAAATTACAAACCTAACCTGTTTTACTCCATTTGGATTTTATATAGAAATCTAACATGCACTCAAATGCCTCTAAAACTGCCTTCAAGTCAGTACAGGTCCAGGTAGTGTGAAAGTCACATTTTCTTGACGCAAGCTAACAAATAGGTAAGAAAAATCACGTATAACAAATAAAAATGTTACTTCTACTTGGAGCATCAATATAATACTCGTTCTTCAGCAAGTTGCCTCTGAAATTGGTTGTCTTTTGCTGTCTGTTATGCCTTGTAATAACTGAAGGATGTACTGTTTACTGCACATCTTTCATCCAAACTAAATGAATTTCAATTTGATTCCAAGCTTATGATTCCAAAGCTTATGATGCAGAATAAGTACTAATACAATGATTATGATTCCTATGAACAGGTAGGAATGGCTGGAGAAAGACACCAGGTTTCTCACTGAAAAAGACATGTTTGGCTGGGTTGGCAGAGCACGATGGAAACAAATCCCACTCCCACATCCCTCTCAAAGCCTCCCACTCCCTTTTTACCTTGTCACTACCGCTTGTTAAGGACAACAATAACAGCAAATAAGTTTCCATAACTAACTTCCCTTCTTGCCTGAATTATAGAAAACCTGCTGATCCTTAAGACACAACTACAAACGGTATTACCCACCCACAAGCTTCTGCAAATACTGGGGGCAGAAGGGAACACAGCTAGAAAATATGGAATGGAGATGCCCTAATTTATCAATATGACATAGAGCTACAGAAAGTTCTAGACACCCTACTCAGAATCGTTTTGTTAAGGAGCAAACGCAGGAAAGATTTTCAGAGCTCTTCCTCATATGGATACCTTCTCTTTGAAAAGCACTTTTCCTACGTTAACATTTATTTAAACGCATCTGGACACACTGATATCAATTCCATGGTGTACATTTCAAATGAATGGCACAGCCAGAGCATACATAGCTAATCAACACCACCATTTTTAGAAAGAATTTGGTAAACTACTGCTTTCTTTTAACAATCTATTTTTACTTGCATGGTCCATGGCTTCTAAAATATTAATAAAAGACCCAATTGATATTAAAATGGAACATTTTTAGCTTTCTAAAATTTTCATTGTCAACAATAATGGTTTGTCTTTTTTCCCCCTAACTTTATACCTAATCTCATCATTTAAGTAAATGCCTAATTATATATGCTAGTATTTTTTCCATTTAGATGCATAGAGTTTAGTATGATTTTTGTTTGCAAGGGGTGCCTGGAAATAACCTCTTTTTGTTGTTGTTGTTTTTTGTTTGTTTTTGGAGGAAAGGATGGTCTTCGTTAACTGTTCATGAGAGTACAGCAGTTACTACCTATAAGACATTTTGTTCTCACTAAACCAAAATATCCATCTTCAGATGCATCACAGATAAACTACTACTGGTGGTCTATTTAAGTCTGATTTTTAAAAGGAACAGGAAAAGGAAAAAACTGCAAAATCATGGCAGATTGCACTTTTATGGTACTTATAAGATGATCTTATCTTCATTGCAATATAGCCATTATATGGATTAGGTTCGAAGTGGGGCAGCAAAGTCTGTTTCAGAACTGCATTATCTAAAGTACTATATTTTTCTCCTTTCACAACTGGTGACAAAAACTTTTCAAATTATTTCTTCTCTACATATGCACCTAGATAATGTGTCATTTATCTGCATTTTCTGAATATTCCAAGGAAATGGTTAGTGCAGTTTATTATATGCTGGTTTATTCTACCTTGAATATTTTAATAAACACACTGTCTAAACCAGATCTGTGTGGGACACATTAACATTTAATCACACAGCAGCCCAGTAAGTCTTCCTATCTTAACGTAAGTAGAGAGAAGCAGGGATTAAGGTGTAAGCAGCTGTGGTCTATATATTAACAGTATCACTAAAACACAAATCAGAGCTATCATACACAGGTTCAAATTGTATCACAGATAGAAAAAGACTCAAAACAAAACTGTAAAAAACTCAATGAAACAAATTATTCTAAATAGCATATGACATATCATTGATTTTTAATGTGTTTATATTATTTTTAAACTGTTTAATAATAGCTAAGAATATGGATATTTACAGAACTTTAACAGAATTAAATTTTTATGGATATATAATAAAAATGTGGGACAAAACACAAATCGCTTAAATTTCCCAGCATTCAGTGAATGATCAGGTTCATGGTATGACCTACTAGTCCTGGCCATTTCATATTCTATAATGTTGAGAGAAAAAATGAATCTGAGACATAGGAATAGATACTCACAGCACCTCAGTCAAGTCTTAAAAACTGTAAAACAGACATTTCAGCACACAGGTTCTAAACATACCCTTTCACATTCCAGTTTTGATATGCCTTATACTCTGAAAATGTGGAAATACAAAACAAAGCTCTTCGTGGTAAGGCTAAGATGAAGAGGTGGAAGGATGAACAATAAAGTGAAACAATTCAGCACGTGCAGAATTTGGTTTCTGGTTTCTTTTTGAATTAACCTCTACAGTATTCTGGTGGGTTACTAGAGCCCCACTACCCATTTGTGATCATAACTTAGAGAAACACTGCAAAAAGACTGCAAAAATGATATTGCTACCTAAGAAGAGAATTGATGATTTGAAGAAGCATGGCCAGAAAGAAATTTCCATCTAAAGAACGTACTTTGCTCCCTCTTCATAGAAACACACTTGAAAAAAGTATGTAATGTATAGTTGGGATGTGAGTGATTTTTTATGAGGAAAAGTACTTATAGACAGAATGCATTTTTTGCATGTCTCATTCATAGACAGAATTCTTAAACTTTGGGAGCTGATGTTTGTTTTTCAGGATGCCCACTTGAAACCATGCTTAAGCTGTTACAGATCAAATATTATCAGATGGCCTCTGAGTCACGACATGCAGTGGGATGGCACAGAATTTGTATAATTATGTTAAAAAAAAAAAAAAGCCCACACCATTATAACAAAATGTAGGCAAACTGCCTGAAAAAGGAAGCCAAAACCAGAATGGATTGAGAAACCAGAACTTTTTCCATACAACATCTGCTCAAGTGATTTTAATACATCTTGTACAGATAAATACTTCATTTTTCACTATAACCAATTCAACACTTTACAGGAACACTGAAAAATTTCTAAATAATTGCTGAAACAGATTTGATGGTAAAGTGAAGAGTGAAGGAGATGGACAATTAAAATAGTCTTTTAGAGGGAGTCAGGCACAGCTAATCAAGCAGTAAGATAATGATACATTCACTTTCTATTGCATACCATCCACATGACTGTAATATTTTCACCTGAACCGAGGCACTCTTTCACTCTAATAGATTGGTTATATTGTTTTATATTGTTTATTTTCTGGCTGGTTGTAAAAGAAAATATCCATCCCCTTCAGCCTCTTCAAATTGTTTCAGGGCAATTAAGTTCCTGAAAACCCAGAAACAAGACAAGAATTTAACGCATTAATAGAGATTGAATAAGCACTGATTTTACTCATGGCTGATATCAATAAGACTTCAGGAGCTGGAGAATATCAGCCTGTATTTAAAACCTTGTTCTCACACAGACATGAATTAAAGAAACATTTGTAACAGAAACTCTCACGCAATCTGTGATGTTTTCTTTGCTGATAGATTGGCCATTTTTATTTTGAAACAGAGACAAGTGTTTTCAGTGCTGAGCCTTCCACACCACAGGTATGGAGAGGGTGCAAAAGAATCAAGGGAGTCTATTCTTTCGTATTCTAAACTAAGTTTGGTAGCCTAAGAATAAACCAAGGGAAAAGGACAATAACTTGCCATATAAATTTATTGCTCATTAGCTGGAGTTTCTGCAGACCTTTATGCTTTATTCCCTAAAGAATACTGGCTCACATATACAGCCCAAAATATCTGCAGTCTCAGCCTCAAAAAAAGATGGTGAAGTCACCTAATCATATGTGGAAAGAATAAACGTCCTTGCCATACAGTGCAATACTAAAAAAGAACAGAATGCCATAAAAATGAATTCTGCAACTACTAACTGCTAAGCACCATCTCCTGTCATTAAATCTAAACCTAGTTTGTTACAAGGGCCTATGCCAAGCACAAAAGCACCCAGTGCAGCACAATGAACAGAGCTGCCTGCAGTTGATGTGAGAAACCTGGCAAAAGGCTATGATCATGTGGGTCCTCAACTGCACTTTACTGATGTTTGAGGAGAGGCTTCATTTGCAGCTTACAGCCTGAAGTCCCTCCCTGAAGGCAGCCTATCTCTGAAAAACGAAGCAAAACTTATGCTTTTCTTTAAAAGCACTGCTGATGAGGAGAAAAACGTTTATCAAGCGCACTGCTGGTCAATACCTGTGTAGTTAAAATGATCAAATAGATGAGTGTGGAAAATTAAAAGGTGGGTTTTTGTTTCTTTGTTTGCTTGCTTTTCTCTGCTGAAGGATTTACTCCTGCATCTCTTATGAGGAAAAAGTTGTGGCTACCTAGTAATATCCTGCCCTGGCTGGAGATAATTGTATTGCAGTCATACCACTGTGCAACAAAGAGAAATTTAGAGCATATGGACTACAAGAAGGGAAAGTGGTCAGGGCATTTATCTGTGCATATGATCATTTCAACCTCTACTATAACATATTTTTCACAAAGCACTCATTGGAAGAGGGACAGTGCCCCAGCTGTTCCTCTTCAGAGGGAGTGCAAGGAGAGACAACCCCTATATTTTGAGACTCTCACTACTGGCTACTATCGTGGTCCCTCCTGATTGTACTTAGTAGGACCAAACAGACTCTTGAACCTTTGCTTCAAAAACACCGGGGACAGAGCAGGGTTTGTAAATGAGTTTTCACATAAGTAATACCAAGAGGTCAGGAGGGTGTTGGGGATTGCTGAGGCTAAGTAAAAAGGAGGCTTCTCTTTCTCTTTCTCCATTTCACAGTTGAATTAAATTTGCTGATTATTTATGATACATTTGAAGGGAATGAACAGTGTAAAGAACAAAGAACTACAGTCTCAAACTCAGTTTTAGATAACCATGTCACTCGACTCTAGCAATGAAACTCCGATTTCTTTCAATTTGCATTGTACGTGGCCAACATGAACAATCAAAAGTCAAAATAGCCAGCTCCTCAAAACTCTTTCTCCACAGATATTGAAAAGTCTTTCACATAAATTTGAGCAATATGGAGATGACCTGGCAATGCTTGAGCAATAATGCACCATATTTATAGGCAATTCTTGAACAATGAGATCCCAGAGATACTGTTATTATCTTTACTTTCCAATAACTTAGCTCCATTATTCATCTGCTGTGAGTGGATCATTTCCATGAATTCATTTGCATCACAAATCTAAACCTTTTCTAGTTAAAGCTTTCATATCATTTTTGTATGGTTCTGAAATTAATGCAATAATTCCTAATACAAAATAAAACAATTTTGCCTAGTGTTTTGAATTACAAAAGCAATATATTCAGCCTACAAGTTTCAAATGAAGGTAGGTTACAATAAACTGATAAGCATTTTGAAAATCTCTTCTTAAAGACATTTAAAGACACTTCACAATCAGATCTACTGGTTCCTGTTTGCAAACAACAGCAGTGGCACAATTTTCATGCTGTATTAGATCCTTTCTTTGTAAGTGTCTGCAGACTATTCCTTACACTACCACTGTTACCCTTTGATAGGGCCTTCTCCAAAAAGAATGGTATTCAATAACTTCAGTGTAACCATCTTAACAGAATTGCACAATAGTTGTTATTTCTGTTTGGTAAGAAATGGGAAAACAACATAGCCAAGAACAAAATAATTAGTAACAAATTACTAAGCACTTGTTCTTGTATTTCACAGCACATACCTTGCATAAACAGGGACATAGAAGCAAATAACCAACGTTGGCACAAGAAATTGAAGACCTGACCTACAGTGTACTTACTAAAGAAAGAGTAAACCTGGTCCTTCCTTCTTCTGTACTTTGACCAAGGAGAGGAAAAAAGTATCAGTTTCTCCACTATAAGTGCAAGACCAAACCCTCTGTGTGCTCACCTGTTCCAAAACACAGCTGTATCAGGTTGCCCCAAACTGCCTCTGCTCCCCTCATTTGGGGTCTTTTCCTGAGTCCTAAATTCTTACAGCACAGATAAAAGAGAAATAGCTTGTACAACCTGATACCTCAATTAGCCCTGCACCCATTGACAAAAGCTCTTTCAAAGCCCCAAGAATTAAAGGGAAGCATCACCAGTCTCTTATAAGTATCCCAAATAAAACCAGTTAACATTGAACTCACACCTCTGCCCAGAAGGTTATTTGTTACAGCACTGAGGCTGCTGTGACAGAAGTGACTGACATTTCCATTCCAACCTACATGAAGGCAAAGCCACTGCTTAAAACATAAACCCCAAACCCAAAACTCCACCAACAAGCCAGGTGCGCTGTCATGTAAACCCACAACAAGAAAGGCAAAGGCCAGGCTTGCAAAGAAAGAAAACAAAGAGGGCAGGGAAAGGAGCTCACGCTTCTGAATTCCCTCATCATTTATCTTCCAGCTCTGGTTTGTGAAAACAGCCCCTCAGAACCAGGAGAATGCAAACAACTGCAGATAGCATCTTCGAAGGTTAGGCTCTGCAGCAAGACTCACAGGAGGGTAGAAATCAGAACTGAGCAGGTGAACGCTGCTGGGTTGTGACACACTGATGCAACCAAAAAAACAAAACAAAACAAAACAAAACAAAAAAAACAGATAAAACATCAGAACTCTTCAGAAAATTCCAATACATGCAGTTGTTTTTCATCAAACTCACCTTGCAGCTATTGCATCTTAAATATTGTGGTACTAACAACCTGAGAGTGAAAATGATTACCAGCACACTGAAACTAACTTCATCGATTTTCCCTGTCTAAGCAAAGTGCAATGCAAAAAGGGTAATCAAACAAACAACCTTAACTGTGAAAACAAAATTGGATTTTTTAAATACTGTCATTTTTATTAATCTGAGGTGATATTACTTAGCTGAAGATTGCTCTTTCATTTACAATAAATGTTTTTTCAAGTTAGCATTCCCTATTTAACTGAACAAAGAGTTATTTAAAAAAAAACAAAAACAACTACCAAAAAAAACCCCACCACTGCTGTATTTCAGACAAAAGCTGTTTTTTACCATGAAGTCATAAAACACTGTGAAAGGAGTTTACAATGGGAGCATTGACATCCCCTTAACCGCAGCGGCAGCAGCTAAGGCAAATGTAATAGGGAAAAAATTTCAAAGATAAGAATCAAAGCGTTTTATCAAGGTTGTTCATCCTCTTACAATCTCTACTTCTACAAACCTTTTAATGTAGAAAGTCACCTGCTGGACAGAAATAGTGGTATGAATCTGTATATAAAAGCATTTTTCAGTTACAGTCTGTGCCTGAAATGCCAACAGGATTTCTTCTGCGGATTTTCTTTTTAATGATTTTTGGCTTAAATGATGGGTCTAAAGTAGGCTGAACCTTTTTTTTCCCCTTTTTCTTTTTTTCTATTTTTTCTTAAACATACTAAAATGTGTTCAGTGTAATAATAAAAGTATGTTCTGTTCTCAAAAACACATTCAAAGTGACACCACTGAAATGGCATGTCTTACCATAGTTTTACACCACTGAGGCTTGAATCAGAATCTGATTCTTGAGTCCTTGAATGTTGCTGTTAGCCTGACCTTGGAAATATTGAGAATAAGCAAGATCTGGGCAGACATACATTTTCAAAAAGTGCAAACATTTTCAAGAAGAAAGGGAAAAAGTATATTTTAATGCACCGCCAAGCTGAAAGCATAACTTTGAGAATTCAGAACTGAGAAGATCAAAAATATGACTATTTTCTCTCTCCAATCCTCTTGAGTTTGCTGATCCATAGCTCAGTGTCATAACAGCACGTGCTCTCCCAGAGGCCCAACCAGTGTCACTCATGGCTCGGCTCTGGCCAGCACCGGGACCCTTTGGAGCTGTCTGGAGCTGGCTCCTCTCTGACATGGGGCAACTGCTGGGCTGTGCTCAAAGCGGCCACCCCTGCAGCCCCCTGCTACCAAACCCTTGCCATGTAAACCCAATAACACTCCTCCCATAAATTATAAAACATTTTTTTGGAAGCTCTTCACCCTCAGAGTGAGAAGCCTACAAGGCATATGCAAGGGGAAAGAATCTTCGTTTGAATGAAGAGCCTTTTTTTTTTTTTTTTTAACCTCAAACTACCAGCTACTATGTTGAGCATGGAAGAATTTCTCTATTAAGACAATACTAAGATGTGCATTTTCAGTACTCTATGCTAGGGAATAGTTTTACCAATACTTTCCATGTTCCCATTGGGAAAAATTAAAATTATAAATTAATGTTAAGCAGATTTTTCACAGATTGAAATAACACAATTGTAATATTGCAAAATGCTCTTCTTGACTCAATGCAGCATTTCACTTCATCTATCAGTGAAGGTACAGTGTTTCAGGGAAGCTGTTTTATGTTTGCATCACCTGCTTGTTCCCAGTCTCAGCTGATATCCGTTGGCTCTTCCATCACTTGCATCATGACGAAATGTTCTGTGACTTGTGAGAGCCCAGCATGTGCTTCTCAGATACTAAGTATTCTGTTCATGATGTGGTTCTCATGGTTGCTTTTTAATCTGGTTTAAATCTTGGTGCATAGAGCAACAAGGACCCCGGTGGGACTTGGTGAGAAGTGTGTCTGGATGTCATCACATCAAATAGCAGTTGACTGGCAGAAATTCCAGGATCTGAGCGTAGTTACAGGCAGAGTGCCCAGGCCATGACAAATCCAAAGCAAAGGCCAAATTTTCCAAAACTCTACTTCTGCCTACCATTATCTATCCTAAAAACAGCCCATTCTCCAAAGAACTTGCATTTCCTACTCAGTGTTTGCTGAAGCTTCCTCTGATGCTGAATATTCATTGTAGCATCTGATCCTTTCTGAGGACACAGTAATACATAATGAAGAAGGCTTTAATTAAGACTTCCCCCAGCAATGAGCAAGCCAGGGACCAGCTGCACCACTCTTGGCTTTCCAGGCTCTTTGCTGTGAGGAAGACATGCCAGCCATGTCAAATTTAGGCCAAAGTAGAAAGGAGAGGCTTTAAGGAACAAGAATGGTTCTGTAAGTGCGTCGTGAATTTCTTAAACATGTTTCTTCCTCATTCTGTACCAAAAAAAAAAGCTTTGTAGAATTTGCTGACTATATATTTTCTAAGGCAATTTCAAAATTACAGAGAATTTGTTTTCTTCTCCCTCTGTTTTTTTTTGTTTGTTTTGTTTTTTTCTCCATTCATTGAGACTCCTTTTGACAGGAAAACCAGTTCTGTAAACTGAGAGACCTGACATACTTCCACAAACTTGTATCATTTGTCATAAAGCAACACAACGCCTATTACGAATAATAAAAGCAAATAACAAATCACAACCTGAAAATAATGAAGTGGCCCTAAAATGAATAGGAACATAGAGTGAAACACAGACTACGTTACGCCCCCAAAATCACTAGCAGAACAGGTATTGCAAAAACAATTTTGGTTGCTTCTTTACAGGAAAAGAAAAACCTGGGTGCACATAAGAAGGCAAATTTGAGCTCCTTCTGGACTAACCTGCAGCTCGGTGACAGAATGCTGTAAGTGGTATGAGACCCCCAGCAGAAAAAGATCAGCTCTGTGCTGTTTTTTTTTGCCTCCCGCCCCCCCCAATAGCAATCAACATAAAATTGTTGGTACAAAGTTAGTTGTTCAAGATGACAGCTGATGTAACTATATTTCCAGAAACACTTTTTTTGAACAGAAACAACAGCAATGAAGCAAACAGCAGAGAGCCCAGGCTCTAAATTTACACCTGCAGTTTTGTCCTTACAATCACCCATGACTGCCAAAAATACTGCGTGCAGCAAAGCTCATATGCATGAACTCACTGAGAAAGACATAGACCATCAACTTGCTGTTTTCAAACACAACACATTTTACCATGGATATTTTGCAGATGCACTTCACAAGATCAGAGCACAACCATATGCAAGAATTTAGTATCACACTCCATAGAGAAACCATTTATAGTGAAAAAATTAATCCTGTTTACAAATGTCTGAAGATCATAAGAACTGCCACATATTGTTTGAACAAAGGTCTACTGTTAAGAAATGCTACAGGAAATGAGGAAAATGAGAATAGTATATCCTTTCAGATAGAACTTTAGAGAATTCCTGAGGCAGAGATTATAGTAGCTGAAGACTGCATGTTCTTTAAAATGCACAAACAGGCATATTCATTACAGCACAAACCAATGAAAAACCATTTGAGCCTATTCACATTTCAGATCTCTGTCATACCATCGGACAGGGAATTCCAAAATTTAATTATGCATTTATGAAATAGATATTTCTTCTGCTGGGTTTTAAACCTGCTGATTATTTTATTTAGTACACCTTCATCCTTGCTTTACATTTACAAATAAAAAATGCTTCCTTGTCTACAGCACTTATCATTTATTAGACCCTGACCACAACCCCAGTCCTCTCTTTTCCAAGGAGATGGTATACAGCCATTTAATTAGCCCTCAACAAGAAATTCTTCCATGTTTTTAGTTATTATTCTTGCTCTTTGTAGTTCTAGTTACTTTGGGGACTTTTAACAGTTTTGCTTGTAATATTCAAGATAACAGTGTCAGCTAGATTTCAGAAGGGTTGTACTCATTCATTCTTTCTCTCATTTTTTTCCCCGGATGTTTTGTAAAACTGTTTTCCTCTTCAACTAAGTGTTGAGACAACAGTTTTATTGGACTAATTACAACTACCATAAAATCTCCCTCCTGAATAGTAACTACTAGGTAAAAAATGTATCTTTAATTACATGTGTTCCCTTGCATTTACCAAAATTGAATTTCATCTGTCATTTAGTTTCACAAAACCATGTTTTACCTCTTTAGACCTGGCTTTACTTTTGAGTATTCAAATACATTTAATCAATCAGCAGTCTGTACCTCATGATTAATCATCACCTTCCAAAGTTCTTTACAAGTATGCTGAATAGATCTGTATACAAGCAGCCAGATTGAAAACCCTTCATTTGAAATTCAGGTTCCCAAAGTTTCAGTGTCACCCTTACAGTGAAGATATAAATCTCAATTAGGGATGTTTCAACCTGGATTGCAAGTCTCTTACTTTATAAGAACATCATTCCACATTGGAGAGCTGGTGAAACACAGGAAATCTTTCCAAAACAACTCACTCGAGCAGAGTTTGAACTGCTGACGGAATGTTATTCATGGTGTGAATTTTCACACGAAAGCTTTGCAAACATTAAATTTTGGACATTTAGCAGATTTTCTTTGTTTTACAGAAGAAAATAATTCTTTGCTGAAGAAATGAACTCAGAAGTTGACAAATGTCCTTGAAAACCTCACACATCCTAATGGCAGCAATCACAAAAGATGAAATGCAGGGACAACTGTAGAGCTCAAATCACAGATTTTAGACATCTAAAATATACACTAAGCAGATACCATAGGCTCTCTGTCCCTATGCTTGCAAAAGGAGTTAAAACATTCTGAAGTTAAGCAAAAAATATATAACTATTCTTTGAACAATAAAGGTACGGGTTATAAAAAATACAAATTATATTTTATTTATATTAACTAATCTGACCAACTTCAACCAAGACTAAACTAGCTGACAGGTTTATCAGCATGTGTAGCAATCACTGACAGAGAATTTATTCAAATTCAGAATAATATCTATTATACAAATTTTTAGAGAGGGAGAGGAGAGTGGAAAAAGAGATGGAGGAAAGAAGAGAGCTGCAGGTCCAGAAACAGTTTTCAAAGTGAAATCCCTCCGGTCAGTCTCTGTGCACTGTAACAGACTGTAATAACATACAGTCACCTCACAAAGATTTGACTTGACATTGTATGTTCCTTTCCTGAAACAACTGGGTATAATCATATTCTGCTCCCAAAAATACAAAACGTGCTGATAATGCAGGTAAAAATCAGAAGTGGATGCTTCTAAGCCTATGCCCATTTAGGAATCCTCTCTTGACAGCAAGTCCTACCCAGAATAAATGTTCTTTACTTTTAATACCAATTAATTCTCATCTTATACTCTTTATTATATTGTCTCTGCAGTAGTTACGTGGGCTTGCTCAATGCCCTAATTTTTCCTTACTCACAGACATTTAAAGCAAGCTTTTTGAAACGTGTGAGCTTGCCAAGCTGAGTAGTTCTTCTGTTTAACTAATGTGTGTGCTCACCTGGCATTTCTATCTAAGCTCCTACGGCTCTGCTTAAGAGTTAAAAACTGTAATAAAATTGAAATATGTTAATATAAAAATGAAGAATGGGATTTGTCTTACCATATTAAGAAGATTAAGCAATGGCTAGATAGTCCCAGACCATCTAGGGTTTAACTTCTACTTGTCAGAGCTGCTTCCTCATCTCTATAAAGACACTAGATTATAGCCTTTTCCCAAGGTCAGGGTACTCTGCTTCTGCAAGTGAAAAACATGAAAGAGATTTATTAGGCAGCAACATACATCTATGCATTTTATCTTTCTGCAGTATAAAAACAGCTAGGTGATGCTTGAAGCAGAGTTTAAGAGGAATTCAAATGAATTATAAATGATGATAAAGTCTAACTTGATTCAAAACTGATGGGGTTGCATCATTTAACATTGTCAGTAGTGTGTGTTGCCATTTCTTAAACAGCACTTTTTTTTGTAGGAACATATGCCATACACCATCTATTAGCAAGATATCAGCATACGTCAGACCTTTCAGTTGGAAGATCATAAGCATATTTTACATTATAATAAGCTTTTAAAGTTGTAGTCAGTTTATAGGAAGCAGTTGAAGTGTGAACAACCATCTCTAATTGTCGTGGCCCACACAGATGCCCACATGCCATGTGTATGCACACACACAAATTTCCGCTTGTATCATCTCTCCATAGGTAATATTAAATGGGAAAAGAACAGTAAAGGTAAGGAATCTTTTTTCTGACAGTACTTCAATGACAGATAATGGACCGACAGGTATATAGAGAACACTTAAATAGGTAATGTAGTAGTTTGGTAGTATATACATAGTATATGTATATATGTGGTAGTATATAGTTCCTTTTTACATAAGGAACTGGCAACATACTAAATGAGGGAAATTCGCAGATCATTTTAGAGTATATCTAAAGAAATTAATAATAATAACATAATAACAATGTTATCATTCACATCATTTGTCCTATGGCGTTCTGAAGGCAAGGTCAATGTTATGACTGGCTGTACTGCTCTGCTCCACGCATCACCTTGCATGTGACTGGAACATTAAGTAAAACTTTCAGCTTGCAAACAGACACCACATCTTAAATGTTAGTATTGACCAAACCCTTCTGATCCATTTATTAAAAGAGAACAAATCTTTTTAAGCAATAGAGAATCTAAAGTGCTTAGCAGATAATGAATACAATTAGAAAAATATGTTCCTTGATCTTTTTTGTTAGAAAAATTAAGTATTCAAAGTTTTAAGAGAAATTTTGTAGGCACATTTCCCACAATGAAGAATTTCAGTTCCTCTTGATGTCTATTTTCCTCTTTCCTCACAAGTACTCAAAGCTAGATTTGGAAAAGAAAAAAAAAGGGGGGGGGGGGAGCAAACCCACTCAGCAGATGATATAAAAAATGTCCCCATGAACAAACTGCACCAAATATGTAAGACTGTTTTCAGATGATCCAAGGCAGCCTGTGTTTATTATGGAAGCATAACACTTACACAACAAAGAGTTAAGCTATAATTTAACATGAACTTAGTATTATCACATCAACCTAGAAAGCAGATTCTGGCAGCAAAAGTTGCGTTTTCTGTCTTGGTTTGCCTCTGCTTAACTCTCTAGGAATTATCAGTACCCTAGCCCTGTGCTTCCAGCTCCCCACACCTCAGCACTGCAGGAGCAAGGAAGCATTCTTCATTCCTGCCCAAGGTCCTAAATGCAAGTTTATAACTCTGAGATTCCCTGGGATTTATTTTTTTCTAGATTTTGGTTTATTTATAACATGCATATCTCTGGACGTTCTCATAAAATTCTACTGAGGATTTTTGTGAGAGCCTTTATTGCTCTGGCAATATAGAAAAAATCCAACTTTCTCAAATCCTCATTCTGGAAAATTCTTTACTAATTGTATTTGAAACATTAACCTTCATAAGTTATTCCGGCATGTACCTGTAAGCAAATGTATGATATTTACAGAACAAGGAACCCAGAGTGCAGGACCTGTACAGATATTCTTTGATTTGTACTAGTGCAGCTAGAACAAAAATGCTACTTGACAATTAAATTTTGTCCTAATAGAAGTGGACTTCTTCAAATAGACTGCAGAAAATTGGAAGAAGTTTGGTATGATGAGATTTCTCCGATGAATGTCACAATACAATGTTGTACATATCAAAGGACAGAGTTTTAAGTGCTTTCCAGCTATTTGCTATTTCTTGCTCCTTCTGTGTTGGATGCAGTTTTGCTCATCATTCCTTGCTTGAGACCTATGTTTGCCCCCAGTTCAGAATATCTCCATAATATGTCTGTTTGGATCATGTACTTATCATAGTGTAAGGTTCCTTGGAATCAAATTCCCACAAAAATTGTCATCCAAACCCTTGTGTATTGTTTAGGTTGACACAGGCTATTTAAATGGTAATAGCTGCAAATTCTCACATATGGCGTTTCCCCCAGATATGCTATCACTCCCTCTCTCTGAAACCATCACCAGTGGTTATCTCAAGTTGAAGGTTAGACAAGAATATTAAAATCTTTAAATTGGATTAAGTGGTTTGATCGAAGTTTGACAGTTTCATGAATATCAGCGTATCTGCAAAACAGGACTTGAAATGTCAAAAATAAAGCCAGGTGCACACTTTTGACTATTTAGGGATCTTAAATGCTACTGGTTTGAACTTTGGCTTCAGTGCTGAAAAATGAATAATGTATTGATCAACCTGACAATGATAAGGAAAAGTTATGGATTCAACTAGACCTGAAATGGAATTTTGCTGAAATGAATTGCATCTACAGACCCAATCTAGACCATTTTATATAATTTATCCCTTAAAATACATTTCGAAACAAAACTGTAATATTAAGAATAGGCATAAGTGAAAGCATTCAACTTTTGCAGTTAATACTAGATAGAACAAGTCTCATGAATTTGTATATTTAAATAAATTTATTTACGAACAGCTCTAGCCATTTTATATATGCCCTAAAAAAAGGGGGGGGGGGGGGGCGGGATGGGGGGATAACCGTGCATTAAACCTTTCACTAAACTCCCGTCACATTTACATCTCAGTTGAATGAGAGCATCTCCAAAGATAGCAGAATCATGGACAGATTGTGACCCACCATGCTGGAAAATTGATTCACCCACGGTGACTCAGAAAAACCTTCACCTACTGCAGAACTGTGACCTGCAACCTTTAGGTATTTTAGTGATTTCCACCCATAGAGACTGAAAAGCCAGCTGGATTTAGTTTCCATAATTTCACAGCAATAGAAGCTATTTTTAAAAGCCACATACACACAGGCTTATTAAGAAAGAGACATGTACATAAAGGGAACTCTAAAGACTAGAGTCAAAAAAGTGAAGACACTATTGAAAGCAACCAGTCAGATGGGGACCTAACTCAAATTCTTGAAACCCATTAGCCTGTGGTTGTGCAAGCACTGTATTTGCCAATGCAGAGAGCTTATCTCCTCCTGCATGTAGCTTGCACAGCATCAAACTTTTTCCTCGTTTGTGGTTGACACCTGGTTTGCCTGGCAAAGGTTTAATGGTTAATGTTGATTCAGCTGGCACACTTAATGAGGGAATTTGTTATGAAAACTATTTTAAGTCTTAAAGTACCATTGGGTATGTAACACCTGAAACCATTTCATTTACAAAACACTGATGCCTGCTGAAACCCACGTCACATAGCAAGGAAAAAAAAACAAACAAACAAACACTTTTGAGTAGATTGGTAAATACAGATTAAAAATCGCATCAACTTCTACAGTTCTTTCAACCAAGTTCTCCTGGGCAAAACAATACAGCTCTACTGATTCACAGTATTTCCTCAGCTGTATCAGCTGAGTCTGACCACATCTGCTGGCATTTTACTTTATAGTCAAATATGATTAAGTACAACAATTATGGCAATCAATATTTCTACTACGTAGACACTTTATATAAAATATACACTCCCCATGAGATCATGTAATTTCATGGAAATTCAATAGTATTTGTGTTCCTACGTCATCTGAGATAGGGACTTTTTTGAAGAAAGCATATGATGAACTAAGATTTAGCATTTGAGATTGTCAGTCATTTGAGCAAGTCACAGGGTGATATTTGCATTTTATTTACCTACAAATCATGGTGGCGTAGATTACCCATACTTCAAAGTCATGACTAACATTGCATTAAAATGCCTGGCTAGGTGCACTGGTTCGTGGGACAAACTTATTATAGTATTGTAGAAGGACTCTTGAAAATAGAAGACTGAAAGGAAAAAGAATTAACATGCGTAAACAGGACACAATTCACCAAAGTTTAAGGCCTCAGTATATGCAGCAAACCATTTGTTTTACCAAGAGAAATTAGCAGGTGACCTGCTTAAAAATACTTAGCTACATGCATTTTTTTCACAGCCCCATACAACTGTGTCAATATTTCTGATCTCATTCATGCCACAGTAGAACATATAAAAGCAACACAATAAAGCTTTAAAACCAGCAGCTTAAAATTCCAAATCCCTTGTACATTTTTGAGCCAAATAACTTTGGTAGAAGTGTGTGCTTGCTGGGTGAATTTTGATGACTTCTTCCAATTTTAATACAATTGCATTTCAATTACCATATTTGCAAAACAAAGAATACAAACCAGGAAAGCATAAAAAGAAATGGATGATGACATTTGCAAATGTACTGTGCCTTCAACGCATGTTTGATTTTTTTCTACTCAGCGTCAGAAATGTGTTCTGAAACCTCAATGCAGTAAGCATTATGTGTTCGTTTGAGGAGTTTCATTTGCATTTAATTTGCCTTCAATTACTGAATAAGTTATTAATTTGGAGGCTTATAATCATTTCTCATGAAATACTACTATGATCTAAACATGATAGGTCTCCATATTTTCACATTTTTCACTCAACAGTATCCTGCTTTCATTACATGTTTGAAAGTGGATATTCTTAGCAAAAAGAAATTTTCTTCTTTTTTTTTTTTTAAAAAAAAGCGCTCTATTGTTCTGAATTTCCCTTTAAACTGTTTTTAGTGTAGAAGATTGCAGTTATTTTTTCATTACCAGAGATTAATAAATCTTACTAATATCGCATGTCAGATCTTCTTCAGTGTTTGAGGTCTTCAGTTTTTTCCAGCTGCCTGAGGCTCACTGAGTCCTGTGAAGGCTTCATTTGAAGCCTAGCAATTAGAAGCGTAACTCTAACAAACTTTGGTACAATCTGTACCATAGTGAAGGCCACCATGCCAGAACCTAAAGGGAAGAAACTTCTTTCAGTCAAGTTTATCTCCACTGATTTGATCGTTTACTTGATAAAGTGTCCTGGAATTCTTCACCATTTTAATATACAAGAAAGATAAAAAAAGATGATAATGAAATAAATTAATTTACTACACTTGAAGATAGAAGAAAAACTGATAAAGCAGAAATGGAGTTGTTCTAAGGAGTAATGAAGTTATAAAGCTTGCTTTAAGAAAAAAATAAGACCTTACTCGTCCACAGAGAAGAATTCTGCTCATACTCAGATCTGTATGAACACACTGTAATCTCTGGCCAAAGCCTTGGCATTCAAGATTACAAAGAAGTGTGCAGACCCTGAGAACAACCACAGTAACCGGAGGGATCCTAACTTTCACCACTACACTTTATTTATTTAACTACCTCAATGTAAATGGTAAAAGCCATTTTAGGATAGGAGCAGAGAGACAAACTTAGGTTAGGTAAAACATATTTTTCTTGCAACCAAGCCGAAAAGCTCTAATAGTTGAAAAATCACAGGGATAAATAATAGGAAAATAGAGCAAGCAACTACTTCTCTGGATTAGATATAGCAGAAGAAGAGGGAATTTAATTGTACAGGGCAGAGGCAGAAAAAGGGAACATGTGGAATAAATACAAGTGTAATGCATATCAGGAACCTACAGACAAATAGAGAAGAATATGGTCAAAACAAAATTAGCCTACTATACTCAGAATACAGCGAAGGCAGAAGTGAAGTTGAGAAGATCCTTGCTCACATTTCACAAACATTTCTCCTACCAAGGTTAGGGGGCTTCTCAAATTCAAAGCCTACTGAATCTTTTATTCCAATCATGGTCACTGCAGTATTGTTGATCATATTCAAAGGTAAATAAGGTTATTTCAACAAATGCACAACACAAATAACCAAGATCTTTCATCCAGTTTAAATGGGGGTCAAGCATCTCTTTCCGTTTCTGCAAGTCATTTGAAAACCTTTATTAGAGCACTTACTTAATGGACTACCGTGAGACACAGTTCTTTCAGAGATTGCTGTGGGGAGGTCTACCCACATATTGGGTAATTAGGGACCTTCTTTGGGGAGATTGAAGAATTTAATTAAATATGTTAAAGCTGCAAATGTTTCTAAAGAATCAAACAGTTTTGTGTATGCTCTACCACAATGCCAACTGCAGCAGTGCTAGCTCCTAATGACAGGAAAAGAAACACAGCTGGCATTCATGCTGGTTACTTCTTAAAATATTGCCCACTGGGATTCCTGTTCAGTTAAGAGATTTGTGGGCTCACAAACTTCAACAATTAGTAGAGAAGAATTAGTTCATGCCATTTAGGTTTCAAAGGAGGCTGGCTAACAGCTGGCTGATTTCAATGGATCATTTAATTCCATTTTTTAGGGACAGAAAGAGATAAAAATTCAGTGTACTCAGAAAATGCTCAAACATAGTAGGAAATACTTCTGATAGCAAATCCATCAGTATGAGTGAACTGGTTAAGGATTCATTAAAAGGAAATTCTAAATTGCTGGCCATCTGTTAGCAGTGAGTAAGGAATACACACTGAAGCAATTTCTGATGCAGTATCATTTGACTTAAACCCTTTACACAACAAGAATCAATTCCAATCACTTTGATTCCTTAATTTTTATTTAAAACAAAACAAAACAAGATAGAATCCATTATTTTTGAAATACCACTGAAGGATGCAGAAAGAAAATACTACATAACAATTTTAAGAATCTACTTTTAAGAAAGGGAATGATCACATTCATTACATTGTTCTGTTCCTACACCTAACTTTGGTGAGGCTCCTTTGTACGTTCAGAGAACCACCCACGCTGTCATATGCCCATTCAGTTGTACAACTGCTGGTTTCACAATTTCCTAATTCAGGGACTAAAGAATGTTGAAAGCTTAGGACAATTTTTTCCTGATTAAAATTCAATTCCTACAAGAAATAGAACCTTATATTATCAGAATATACAAGAAATGCAAGTGGAAAATTAAAATCACCGGTTCTAGGAGCTTTGTTTCTTCTTTTCAACAACCCTTTAGATATAATTTCCTTGTCATGAAGGCTGTTACGAAACAGCCTTTTTTTCCTGTTCTTTGCTATGGGAGGACTGATCACTGCAGTGAATTTGCATGAAGAAATGGTCAGAAAGTTCAGAGATTGAACAAGAGACTGCTATGAATCTTGTTGTAGATAACGGCAGAACCAGACTTTTCCATTCAGTTCCAAATAGCATTTCATATCTGCAACATGCAAACAGATCTTAATACTTCCCCAGCTACACTCTCTATGGAAGCTAGGACAATTGCCCTTGCTGACTGCTCAAGACAGCATCTTCACAGCTGAGAAGAAAACCCATGCCCATACACACAATGAATAGGGCACCGCTCTTACAGCGTCACTCCACACAAGAATCTCGCTCTGCTTTCCATGACAAACAATACCTGATAAATCTCATTAGCAGTATCATATAACCCTAGTATAGAAGTAGAATCTATTTTCTACAGGCATTACTATGGTAGTGATACCCTTGATTAGGAGATATCTTAAAAGCATGTTTGTCTCACATAATGGCAACAATAACCCAGACTGACAACATAATGACAAGAGAATTCCCATTAAAGTTTTAGCTTTCTTTCACTGACCACAACATTTAAATAAAGTACTTATGAGCAATTAATAGACCGAAATAAATGGAATAATCATAATGTACAAGAGCAAGTATTATTGATTGCTGATCAAATGTGGTTACTGAGAATTGCTACTTTATCTAAAGCATTACCTGCAAAGCCACTCTTACAGTGTGCCATAGATACTTTAGCCTCTGCGTTGTATGTGTAGAGAAGGATATGAAGGGATAAACACTGACATGAACAACTGTAAGATTACTGGATTGAAGGAGTTAAGACCACTGATTCACAAACTCATAATTGCCATCCCATTTGCTAGCTCTGTGGCTTGGGTTCTAGCTTTTGTTTGTTTTTAGTGTGAAAGTTTCCCGTGCTAGAAAAGTTTGCTTTAAATAGATTAACATGGTGGTTTAACTTCCATAGCCTCATTCGCCTCTCTAATGATATCAATCTTGCATCAATCTTTCTCCACAGAACTTAGCAGCATTACACTCGTAAATGAAACAGATCTTTTGATTTCTCTGGAGTTACCACAGCTCGTAAGAATGGGGACAAAGCTACTGGAAGCTTAATCAGTCAGCTGAGTTATACTGTTAAAAAAAAAAAAATACAATGAGGATTCAGTTTCTATGAGAGGATGGAAATACAGAATATTTTGGAAAAGGACTAAAAATGAAATCAATACCACTTGTCATCATTACTTTGATTTCTGATGATCATTTTAGGCTGGTAGAAATATTTTTGTTTTCTGTTTGCTCAAGATCCTTTCTTACCATCTGACTTTTTTCCAGATTACTTTACATAATAAGATATGTTTCCTAACTTATTTAAAATCTGATCAAGAATTGTTTTCAGTGATTTTGTTTTCAATCAAATTTTAAACAAACCAAAAAACCCCTCTTTTGTACTGTAACACATCGGGTTATTCTAGTAAAACCCAGTATGTTTATTCTTCTCTGTTTCCCATTGTAAGATTTCCCCTAAGGAGGAGATTTTGACACATTCTGTAAGACCCAAAGCATGACTACATTTGTTCTTTAAAGAAAAGCAAGTAGATAATGTACATCACTGAACTCAAACGTTGCTTGAAGACCCCAGTCAGCCCCTAGAATTCTTATTTCAGCATTACAGCCACTTTTCCAAATATATCTGGATTCTTGAGCACTTATAGTATACAGAACCAACATTTATTGCTCAAATAGGCAGCACATTTTCCTATCCAGTGCTTTCTGGGAACAAACACAAATCTATTTGTTCTCTCAGAATAAAAACTACATTGTAGAAACTCTCCTATTGCCGCTTTACACTTGAAGCTCATTTATAACAGTAGTAGAGCTAAGCTCTTTCAAAAGCAAATTAGTCCCTACACATGTTGATATTAAACAACAGTTACTTGTGATAATAAATCGAATATTCTATTTGATTGGTACATAGGTGAAATGTGCTTGTAGTTGTAAACAACTAATTGATCTAGACACCAAAGGTGGTTAGACTTCCTTTAATCTAGTCTAATAAACAGCACTGACAGCATAACTATCCTGAAAAACAGGCCTCTAATTCACTTTGGGTAAGATTTCATTGTCAAAACTGAAATTTAAAGACTGAATAGGAAAAAGATGCAATAAGGTTAACAGAGACGTTCTAAGAGAGAGCATTCTCTTCAGTTAGTATGTGCAAATCTAGGGCATTCTCCCCATTGAGGATTTGCCTTAATTACAGTAACAGCAGCAAGCTCTAGTGTAAATTGTAAAATCCTACTACATACTAGCCAAGCTTGTAGAGCCTGCGATTTCTCATGCTGCACCTAACAGTGAGCAAGCCACAGCTTACAGAGTAGCTCTGCCACACTGCAGCTGGTGCAGGAGCCTGCGCTGGTACAGTCGCTCCTGCTGGCTGCCCACAGGCACCAGCTGGGTGCCAGCTCTGGGCTCGTGATAAAAACAAAAATCCAAGGCTTTTTTCCAAAGAATGTTCAGAGAGATTTTTAAATCTTCAGACACAAAAGGAAGGCGAAGTTTCCATTATACTAAACTTTCACTAAAATATGGCTACTTCTTTTGGTGAAAGATAAGGGGAAACTTCTGAAAAATCTTTCTTCGCTGGCAGGTGGGAAAAAAGTTGAGTGGGAAAGCATGACTTGTATAAAAAAAGGAACTTAGAAGCTTCCTGTCTTTTTCACTGAAAAAGCCGTCAATATCCATTACCATCTGGCATGGCAGAAATGCATATTTCCTCAAACGGTAATGACTGTGTTGTAACGATGTGAAGTAAATCATTTTGAAACTGGAGCCATGTAAGGCCACTCTGGTAGGGAATAGTTCTGATATGGAAAGTAACCATTGCACTGATACAGCAACTGATACCATTGCAGTAAATTCCCTCCAACTACTTCAAAAGATTTCTAACTCAGATCAAGGGTTAGTCAGCAGAACATCTACACCAATTAAAAATAACCATATTCATGGATACAGCTATAAATATTGTTTACGTACAAACCACAGAAATACTAGAGCCTGGGCAGCACTGAGGACTGCCTGCCTTTTAGAAAAACAAAATCGACATAATGCGTAGAAGGTAGAAAAGAGCAAAATTAACTGATACTGCCAATCTGTGTTGTATACATTCATGTAGATGGGACAGAGTCTGGGTTATGTGGCTTAACACCAGGTTTTTCCTTTTCTGACACCAAGGAGAAAGAAGTGTAAGAAGACTTTTTAAATTACCACAAAGATTCTGGAAAAGGGGCAGAAGAGCCAATCTATTATGAAGCAGGGATCGTTTCCAGCTCTGCCAGCTAACAGCAGCAGCACGACAGAGCAGGCCCAGGCCCAGGCCCAGGCCCAGGCCCAGGCCCGGGCGCCGGCTGTCCCCGCACCTCACAGGCCCCTGTCGTGAGCCACAAGAAATCGCTTCCACCCCTACCAGGGCTGCAGGACTGACAAATACCAGGAAGGAACTATATGGGAGTACCTGACTTCAGTCAGGATTTATTGGACATATTCTCAACTGCTGTAAAGGGATTCAGCTCCTACTTTGGGCCATATATGATAGCCATAAACCATTTGGGTAAAATAGGTAATTTGACTGCGTATCTGGAACAGCAGAAGTATAAATCTGTCACAACAGCATTCAGAGGAAAAGTTATCTGAAGTCTGAAGTGCTTCCCATAAACCAGCACTCAAAGTTTCCCCTTAAAAAAAAAAAAAAAAGTAAAGTATTGTCTATAGCTGGACAAAATACAATCACACGTCATTATGTAAAGGACTACATGCAAGCATTTCCCATCAACACTGGGGTATTCAAATCTTTTAAAGTTATACCCTAATTTATATTGAGATATTTATACTGAGATAAACTCAGTTCACTAAATCAGATCTAAATCATCTTTATCTCAGTTTTGTGATAACAGAAAAATACCTCAGGGAAGATCTAAAACATCATATTTTGTTTCTAAGAAATTTTGCAGCTGTATATCTAGACAATCTACATTCATCTTCCAGAATGCACAGCTGCAATATTGGTAGAAGCCAGTATATTTAAATCGGTGTCATGGTTAGGACAGGATAGAAGTTTTGAACGTGTAAGTCAAACATTAATACACACTGGTTTTTAGAGATTATCTTTTTGGAGGCAGCAGGTGTATAATGCTCCTGAAAATGAAATGGCCTTTGACAGGTATGCTAAATTCTGCTTAGATAGGCTTCAGTGGGAACTGGCCCTCCTTCATAATTCAGATTTTCACTGTCACATTTTAATGCAAGAGACAGTGTCTCCCTTCATATGATTTTCCTAATTTTAAATGGCAGAGAAGTAGGTCTTAGCTTTTGTTCTTTACAATTAACAGTAACATACTCCTGTATTTTGAGGAAAGCAAAACAAATAAATAAAAATAAAACCAAAAAAATACAACCATGAAATTACACAGTTAAAAACAAAACACACACACACACACAAAAAGGTTATTTGCGCCAAAAAAAAAATCAATCTTTTATATTTTAATGGAGGATGACATGGTTATTTGTCCTTCTTTTAGTGGTAAATACTATTTTATGCTATTTTAGGCTAATCTTCCATAGGCTAATCCTAAATTTCTATGGATTGTCTCTTAGACCTAACCAGTGTGCTACCTCCCTCATCTGGAGTCATAGGGCTGTCTCCAACCAAGTTCTTATGCAAGCACAATGGAATTATTAAACCAAAGGAGATTAGTGGGTGTCTCAAGTACAGAATTTCTTTAATAAATATCCAAGCAAGTCATGAAGATTTTTAGATTTTATGGCAATATTTCAGCTGAGAAATGAACATAATGAATGATCCTTTTAACAAACATAAATTACCATGAAATTAATTTCTAAATAACAGCAAAAAGTACATATTTTAATTATCAGGTTTAAAGACAAAATTTAAAATCAATTTTCTGACATTTGTAAAAATAAACAAATAAAATACCTAATGGCAATAAAATATTTCCCGCTAGTGGGTTAAGAAGCCTTCAGTATCCAAGCAATCTTTACAAGACAATGACTACAGAGTTCAAAAGACTAACTACCTCACTTAAGTAACCATTTATGAATTCTAAACTAATGTATTTTGAACAGGTAAAAACAACAAAAAAAATCTGTAACTGTAGAAACTTTACTAATTACTTGAGCAGTTATCATCTGAACCATACCACATTTTGGTTTTGCCATGCCAAAATGTTTTGTAGGATCAACCCAGATGTTCCTCTCAAGCAAGTTTTTGTGTCTTTAATTAATTTATTTATTTTTAACTGTGTTACACAAATAATTACAAATGCCTATAAGACAGAGTGCATTGCATATTTATTCTGACAAACGCTACACAGATCTTTATAACAGAAAATGAACAGTTGGTACAACTGAAGGGATTTGGGTAACCAAGACTTGCCATTATTTGAGGAAATGGGTTAAATAAAACACCAAGGCTACTAACTTCTATTCCTGTGAAAATTCTGGTCACCAGTGGCCATTCCTTTTGTGGTTTTCTTAAAAATATCTCTGACAAAATTAAGAGTTTTAAGGAGCATGGTTCATCATGCTCTTTCAGTTTGGAAGACTTCTCAACAGTTATCAAAATGGCCCATCACCTAAGCATCTTATTATGGAGAAAATTACAGTATAAGTAGACAAAATACTGCAAAAATATTTGGATTTTTATGAAAGTTTACTTCAACCGTGCTTGCCCTTTCCTGTAACTTTGAATATTTTTTCTTACAACTACAAAGATACAGACATGCACCAGAATAGTTAAACCACTGTAGCTTTGTCACAAGCAAAAATTTCCCTTCTGATTCAAGTCTGAACATTTTGGAGTCCCCAAACATGATGTGATCAGCCAAGTGAGAAAGGGACATCTTAAGGGCATACAAAATTGACAGCTGCTTAGACACAATTAAGTGCCTATATATTTTGGATGAATGGTCAGTCCAACCACTGTAAAATTTTCTAGATCCAATTCACAGCCATTAATAAAATATTATGAACACTGCTTGGCACAGTCTATTAATTTTAACATAGCACTTGCTTTGTATATTTACAGTGAGTGTATTAAGTGAGATATTTTATTGTCCCCAGTTCAAAAAGTCTTTGTGGACTTCATGTGAAATGCCAAACCTTTAGCAGCAAATAATGACTGAGCTAAATATATATAGAGAGATCCCCGAAGAACAAAATATTTTTGACCAATTTAAACATCAAAATTTTGGAGGCATTTTACAGCAACCGGTCATTTTTGATTCCTCAGTATTTGGATGCTTGATTCAAAGTAGTCTGATTTTCCAGAGACTGTATTATGTACAACTGTTTGTAAGGCAAGCTCCTTTACAATGTTATAAATGCAATATCTCAGAATGAAGGTATCTGATTCCTCTAAATCTTTTCCTAAAATCCTGGTGGTGGGCCCTTGCTTCTTTCATTCAATCAGCAGCAAAGAAATAAAAAAATAAACAGAAAGAGCAAACATGAAACAATCAAGCTGATTCAGAGATTTAATTATCTTCTATTTGACAACTTGCAATCACCTACCACAAAAAGAAAACCAAAACCAGTAGCACTCTAACAATTGTTGCATTATTTTGATCAGCTCACTTAACACATTACAAAATAAAAACATTACTGCTTCCAACAGACGGAGACAGCTTGTCTCGTCCCTGACTGTAATTGTTGGGCTGGTTGATCTAATTCTGACATCAATTTCACAAGTGATTCTCTGCTCAGGGTTTGCCAGCAAAAATAATTTGAACATAAAATCTGAAGGCTGGTAGCTCAGCCAATACTCTGTTTCCCACCCCTACTATATATATAACTGCACGTTAAATTTCATCTTTAACAATGATCACTTAAATTAAATAACATACGGGTGTTTAAAGTTGTTCTGCTTTTCTGGAATTTGATGAAAAGGGTGTAACACTTGACAAACGCTTGAAGTTAAAAGAGAACACATCTTTGATGTCAAGTGTGCCTAAAGGATTCCAAGTAAGAGTAATATGAAGACGGGCTCACCACCACTCAATCTATTCCCAACAGTTACCTGCTGGCCTAAGTGCCTCTGTACCATTATAAAAATCTGTCAAGCATTCAAAACCAATTACACACAGGATGTCAAATGCTGTCATGCCAGCTGTCCTTTCAGTCCACAGCAGCTCTGGTTGCCCATTTCCCGTTAAAAACACATTGTGCTACACTGTTGTTTTTCTCAGCTGTGATTCACTGCAGTATGCTAATCTGACATCTATGTACCTTAATACTTTCATATATGGAAATGACTATTTATACATAACAACAGTATTCTAAAATTTACATGATTACAAGTATAATGAAGAATTAAAATCTATTTCAGGAGATACTAACGCCAAGCTACCATTTTAAAGGGAAAAAAATAAGTATTTAAGTCATTAATGAGTGTTGCTTTTTTCTATGAATTTTATGCAACTTTGAAACAGGAAGGAAAGTTTTCAAATATCTTTCCCGTCTTGTCTTCTACAAAGAACACAGACTTGCGTGCATTCATTTACAATGACATGCCATAAAAACGCATGGCACATTTATTTAAAGATGTGAATCCAAAAAGAAAGGATGCGTTTGGCTACAGGCAGCCTTCCTGATCATATGTTGAGTCACGTACTACTCTCAATGTTAAAAACTGTTTCAATATCCAGAAATTTAGAGAAACAAGTTGCTCAGCTAGATATTGATAACTATTTGATTCAAGTTTAATGAATAATTTGGGTAACACTGAACTAAGCAATAGAACATCCTCCTGCTAAGACTTACCTTCTTACTTTCTTGTGATAACTAATTATAATTTTATCATTTGTTAAGATAACTTTCCCCCTTTCCATATGAATTTTGGCATCATCTTCATTGAAAGAAATTCTATTTATATCCTTACGATTTAAGTCTTCCAGAGAAGTAAGCACTTGTTCCAGCAAAGCTTTTGAATGGTTTGGAAAATTCATAGAAGTTGACATTATGGCCTTTCCTTGAAACCAAAGCTTTAATGAAAATGTTTTGTTTTCCACAACATTTTTAGCAGAAAAGTTTTAGAAATCTTTTAAAACTTTTGAAGAGAGAAAAATCAAGGCTTCTGATTTGAGAGCATCTGTTCTAACACAATTCTATTGCAAGAAAACATTTGAAATGCTTTATTTTCAGTCCAGTGTGAAAAAAAGAATCAAATCAAAGCTGTTGTGTGGAAAAACTGACATATCCCAAAAAGCTAAAAGAAGTTTGCTGATAGTGTCAGGGACACTCTTCAATAAAAGCTCCAGAGGAATTAAACATGAGTTATTTGTCAAGAGCATTTGTGTACACATACATTGTCCAACTCTGCCTTCACTGGAGACAACAGCAAAGTATCCCTTTTGAAAACATGGTGATATGAGAGTGAATAGCAAAGCACATCAATTACAAAGGTACATTTACTGACAACGGTATTCTTCTAGTATTTATCAAGTTCACACTTGCTTTGCAAAACCTCTTTAAAATAATTCTTAAAATACTTTTGAAGACCCCAATCTTCCCACATAGCTGCTTTTACTGTTCCTACTAAAGTTCAGTCTCTTGCTAGCAGCCATATATAGCTGTGAAATAGAGGTTAAGTCAGACAGCACAGTGAAAAAACAATGCTGGGATTTTAGAATAGTATGGCTCCACATGTGCTAACAAGCAGTACATAATGACATTCTGTCACTGATACACACACATTATTACAGCTAAGGAAAGTATAAATATATTTGACTCGTTTCAAAACAGAGAAAAAGTGCTAGCTGATTTTATTATTATTTTCCTACACATGGAGTAATTGTGTCTCACAATGTACCAAACTACCAGTAGCATTGAAAGATGAGGGCATTCCTCCAAAAGACCAGTAATTTTTCACAAATATTTGTTATAAATAAAAGCTAAAAGTTCATGTCAATAGTTAAACATGGTTGAAAGTACGGTCTCAAGAACAGTGCAATCAATGTTAAGCAACAACAAAAGAGAAGATGAAATCCCCAGTTTATTTTTATATGCATTTACTAGTTATAGCCTTCTCAAAACTGTTTTAACCCTCAAATGAGCTGACTGTGAAAGGGACCCTTCCTACAAAGCCCTCTGCTATTTATCAGCTTAACAGTAACATTCTCTGTTTGGTCTCTGAGCATAATTTTTCAAAGCAAGAACCATCTTTCTGTATAGAATCCAAGACTTTGGGCTTCACTCCTCAATTAAGTTCTTAAGTGGTACAAAACAGAAAAATGCTATTAAATATACTACGAATATTAACAATAAATTAAGAGTATTAACAACAACAGAAAATGGGTCACAAATATATTGTTTACAAAAGAAAATTTAATTCATTCTCAATCTAAAACATATGGATAATGCTGTAATAAAATCAATCATATTTATACTGAATATATATCATAGTTTCCAAGGTTACAGAAGTCTGCAATTCTGGAGAGGTTTTGTGTTCATTTAGAAATACTGGAAATTTTGCACTAGTGGTTGAAAACAACCATATTAACATGATGATAGCCTGATGCAGAGACCTGTCCATGCACAATATATTGAATAAGAAAAAAAAAAAAATGAGGTAGCAGTCTTGTTGTGCATCATCCCTCAGAGAGTAAGCAGACTGTGGCTTGAATAAACTTGATGCGGTACGATTCATGTGACCATCCATTAGAAACCTGACACTTGAAGACAATTATGTTACTCAATCTGAAAAGGGAATGCGTTGTGATAGCTTTTGGATGTTTCTTGATGCCTGGAAGCCGCTCCCTATAGTGCCCACCTGAAGAGCGTATTGTAGAAAAAACAGCAGCAAAAAACAGTAATAATAAATGTTTACTTAAAGAAAATGTCCCTTCAGTGACCCCACCATGGAAACTTAGAAAATGTCACCATCCATCAGAATCACAATTACAACATAAACCTGTGTCTCTGAAAAAGGTCAGAAATCAAAATGAAACACACAAAAAAAAATCTTACCAAGAAACAGCAGAAATACCCATACCTTATGTATCCTTGACCTGTACATATGCATAAAAGCCCTAGAACGAAGGGATAGAGAAATGTCACCTATTCCTTTCGTGGTCCAGTTTGAAGGCTGGGGAGAACCTTAGTTAAACAACACCATCACAAACTTTGTAGGCACCAGAGCTTATTTGAAAGCTTTCTATTGTTTCTAAAAAATAAAGCTTGAAATGCCAGGTCCTAAGCTAGTAAAATTCAGCACTTTCCCCAAATACTTCATAGAATCTATGTCTACTTATGCTGCTTAAAAATTGAGCTGCTTCTGTTTGCAGACAACACAACAGTTTACGCCCATGTTTATCATACTGCTATACTATAGTCACACCACAACACGCATCTCTAGCAAGAAGTAGTTACACTTTTCAAATCATGTAGAAAAGCCATTGCTTCTGGTGCACATAATGTATTGAATGGGCATAGGCTTAGTCAACAGAAAATTGTAAATGCTGGGAATATTCTAATTTATAGTGCAGCTCATGGACTCACAACAGCAGAAAACCTGCTTAGCTCAGCCACAGTGGGATATATCACTTGCCTATTAAAGATTAATCTGAAACTCTTCAAACATCATACACCTTCCTCGCCTACTCTAGACCCCAAATGATGTAGCCCTAGCCTGAGTAAAGGAATCAATTACTTGAAGCAGCTTTGTAACAGTATGCTTTCTCTCTCTCTTGTGCTTATGGTATCAACTGCAGGCACGTCTCCCAAAAGCTCTGGCAAGTTGACCTGGCACTGCAGCAAACCAAAGCAAAGGTTTGATAGCTGCATAGAGTCACTTGCAGACTTCCTGTTTCCTTTTTGATCCATGTCCTAATCTATTTTCTCTCTGAAGCTGTAAATATCTGGAAATGAAAACTGGACAGGGAGCCAGATCTCGTAGGTGTCTTGCTCCTGCTTTCATTTACTGCTAACTCTGCTGTTTGAACAAGGTAATAAATAGCTCCCTGTATAATAGCTGTGCAGACCTGTGTCTAATGAAAATGCTGTCTTCTACCATGTGCTCAGACATACACAAAAAAAAAAAAAGTCTTCAACCAGCTTATCACAGTAACCACCCTTCTTTAAAAGGGATAATGGAATTAGAAGGAAGGTTTAAGAACAGCTAAATTTAACAGACTGAATTTTACTCAGGTAGAAGAGGTACGAGCCAAAGGTCACCTCTAAGAACCTGAAGATTTCTTCTCCACAGAAAACATCTTTGTCTGTAAGAAAGCTTGAGCTCTGAGCTCTATGATTCTACGATTCTATGATTCTGAGAATCCAGAATGTGTGTCGTACTGCCATATAAAGATGCGCAATCCTTTGCTTGGCAGAAGGCAAAGAAATCTCATTTAAAAACATATCAGCAATCCTATAGAGAAAAGATAAAATCAGGACTTGCAGTATTTGTCCTAAATTCACAACACAATACATTCCACTGGTGGATGCTGAACACCAAGTTTTGCAAAGCAAGAATCACATGCAGAAGCTCCTTAAAATAATCCTGGTATTGGAAATTAAAAAAATAAATAAATAATAATAATAATAAAAAAAACCACCTGGGAGGATACCATCTTCTGAACTCAAGCATGTGACAAGTTTTACAAGTGAGATACCACATCAGAGAGAGCTAAAGATGTTCTGTTCCTACCTGATAGTATTTAGTGAAGAGACCCACACCTTCACATGGGCCACCAGCTATCTGCAAGTCAACGTTAAAATAATGGTGACGGACCATGATGGAAAATACAATACACAAGGGCTAGCTGTTCTGTTTTCTTGGCATTTGTATATATGAAGAAGGTTATGACAGCCGGTACAATGCCCCTGCAGATTGGATGGGACAGGACAGCAAGAGAGGCTGGTGGCATGGAGCAGCAGGGGTGGTGTGCCCCCCTGCCTGCAGCTTTGGGAAGATCGCCACCCACACTGGGAGGGGTAGCCAGATGTGAAGTCCTCTGAAAGAAAATGCAGGATAGATTGGCGGACCTAAAGGCTCTACAGATAACTCTGCAGCAGTAGACTGCAGGACGGAGAAGGACACTGTGCTTTTTTTTGGAAAAATAGGTTATACACTTTCAGACAGGCATATAACTGGTTGTGTCTGTGTCTTACACAGCCAACTACCAAAGCAGAATAAGGCATCCTTCACCAAGTAGTGAAGGGAAGGTCTGGACACATAGTTAGCTTCCTATGTCACTTAATAAGTATTTATTAGTTTATTTAATATTTAGCACAAGTTATGTTCTCCTGTTTGATTCCATGTCACTTTCTGCATCTTCCCTTCGCATCGTGACTGAGCCAACATGCTAAAACGTTGCCAGGAAGAAGTAAATAATTTGTTCTCTGTATCCCTGGGGAGAAGGCCAAAAAGTGACAGTATCAAACTACAACTACACATTTAAATAAGAAACCATGATTACTCTGGGGGACATTATTGATAATTAACCAGCATATCAAGCCAGGCTGTAGGAAGGGGAGGCAAAATCTCCATTTTAACCTATCCCTAGAAATGTACAGGCAGTCATAAAAGCAAATACATGGACTGGAGGTTTGTCCAGCCCTACACCACATAGCTAAAAGATCACATATATACAGAGAGAAATACATAAGACTGATTTTACCTATTTTACAAAGTACTGTATATTGAAATGCATTAAATGGCCAATTACCTGGTCTAAGTTTGTTGAGTAAGTCTTAGAAACATATATCTTCAGTTTCTGTCTTCAGGGATAATCCATCTACTGTGGAATAATATACAGCCATTCACAGATGGATAAAATTCAATCATGGCAAATGGTCCTTATTTTTGAGCTACACATCACTGGGTACTAAACCAAAAACTTTTTTTTGAAGGCAACTGTAACATTTACAGTTTTGGTTTTTCTAAAGAATTTTCTTAACATGATAAAAAGCAAACTAGATGTTCACAATCTCATAGACTATACCTGTACTCTTCAAAATTGCCAGTCTATAGAATTCCATGACACTTAATATATTAAAAGGCTATGATGAGTCAGTTTTCAATTCAGATGCATGTTCTGAAAAGATATGGGCTGTAATTTAAGCCAAGAAAAAAAACTAGACTGTTAATCCCTGTTACCATCTGTATTTATAGGTTTGTAACAGAATAGTGACTGATCCCATTCCTTTGAGACCATTTGCCAATTCTGTCAGCATTCAGTGCAGTGTGATATTATTCTCCAGGTAATGCAGCTTTGTTGCTTAGCAGCAGGTTCTGCTTGTGTACCTGACAGTTCTTGGCTAATTTAGATATAAGTCAAAAAAAAATCCTACTGTTGTTATTATTCAATACTGGAACAACACTGGAAAAAAGGAGAGGGAAATACTTTGAGCTTTGATTTACACTGAAGAAACTAATCCAGCATTATTAAAGTTTGAAAATTTACATTCTACACAAAACTTCCTTCAGCAACATGGTAGTTTTCATGGAGAAAGAAACAAACAGTGGTATTTCAGCATTCACTGGGAGTGAGATATCGAGACAAAGCTGAAATAGTCAACATGCACTTTTTTTTGCTAAACCTCATCCATGGATAACGAAGTTCACACTGCTGCAAAGTATTCTACTAGGCTTGAAGCAGAAAGTACAACATTCAGACCTTCAGCTACATGCATACAGGCTTACGGGTGCCATCAACAGACTGACTGCCCAAACTTTTCAATGTGACAATGTCTGATTTATATTATCTCAAGGAAATAAAGTACTTCCGTTAATTCCTTATGCCTACATTTGCCTACGCAAGCAGTAGCCTCTTCTACAGAAGCCTTTTTCCCTACAATGTTCAGCTGCAGCAGCACCCTTAGTGACAAAGGTGGCATAGTATACCTGAGACTGATGTAAAGCCTTAGACTTAGGTTTCCATTTAGATAAGATACAGTAGAATCTTGTGAATCCCTGGGAAGGGACCCACAAGAATCATCAAGTCCAACTCCTGGCTCCACACAGGACCACCCAAGAATCAGACCGTATGCCTGACAGCATTGTCCAAATGCCTCTTTAACTCCAGCAGGCTTGGAGCTGTGACTGCTGCCCTGGGGAACCTGTTACAGTGCCCGACTACCCTCTCAGTGAAGAACCTTTTCCTAGTAACACAGATATATATATATTGGAGGAATGGCCAAGTTATGAAGATTTTCTGGTGAAAGAGAGATTAATGAACCATGATGGTCTGCTACCAAAGTTCTGTCTGAAATCCACAAAAGGGCCATACAAAAAATTCTCAACTGTTTACAGAAAGCTGAGAGTTAGATACAAAGCGAACCTAGTCCTGTTGCTACATGTATGTCAGAAACCACTGCCCTCAAGACATCTTTGACTTAGTTTTTCAATGGATGGTCCAGTATTTTTCTTCCTGCTGTTTGGGAGCCTTGCTATTCACCCCAGTGCATTGTAAGAGACAAACATGGATGGACAGGACAAAAAGTGGGAACAGAGGTGGTAAAAGAAAAGCTCCAAGGAAACTAACAGCAGTAACATAAGCCCTTGCTCATTTTTATCACTTGCCATACATTTGATGTTTCTCAGTGCTACTGAATGCAACAACAACAACAAAATAATAGAGTCAATGCCAAAGATAAAGCAAAGTAAACTCTAGAGAGCAGTGGGACTGCTCCGAGGCTCCTTACCACAAATCAGAGGCGATAATCTACTGGCTACCTTGGATTTGAAAAATGACAAAAGGTCACATCACTAGCATGTCAAACTATCTTTTAATGTTTTGGGGACACCTGAGTGTGCAAAAATAAACGTGGTGGATAAGTAAATGTACTTCTGTGAATGTTAAGAGCATGAGGACAGAATATATAAAAAAAGTGTTGAGTAGATTGGCCATGTACATCAAATTAAAAGCAAGGAATATTTGAATTATTTTCAACAGTCACAGCAACCAGAATCTTGAGATGAAATAGCTACTACTTACTTTAACAGCAATAGACTGGGGGGAGGTGTGGGGAGCATTTTAAATTATTTGCATTACAGTCAAATCTAGAGACTGAAAGCAAAACAGTATTGGAAACTGAACAAGCACATACCAGGATTGGTCCTGCCTTAAAATTTTTATGGTCTAAGCTGAATAGCAATAGGAAGGAAGACCGGAGCATAAAAAAGTAAAGGAACTACCCTGGGGCCACAGCACACAGCACTTACAAAGCCATCTATTGAAATCTTGTCTCTTGAGATCTTGACCATCATATGCAACAACATTGGAAATTACTGTTTCTTTTCTTTTTGAGAGGCTATTAAAGGACCGAGATGACATTAATAGCTTATCTAAAGGGTATTGCTAAAAGAAACATTCAGAAAACAATAGTGCAGTAGGACATTCAAAATGAAAATGATTTTCAACATGAGAGAAAAAGAAAAGATTTAAAACAAATTTAAGCCATCTCTATTTATAGATCTAATTCATTTTGTGATCTTGATACTAAAGTTACATAAATGATATAATTTTTCAGCTGAACAGGTCACGGTAATAAATACAAACTGAAACTATTAAAACTTCAGCCACCTCAGACTGTCATGCTGCCTCACTGTTAGAGTAAAATATTTCTCAATTTAAGAAACTCACTCCACTTCTTTGCTGTATGCATGAGACAAAACTGATTCTGAAATGGAAAGGAAAGTGTCATTCTTTCTTCCTCTAGCTATTTTAGAAAACCCTAGTTTTTCCTATTGAAGCTATTTCCTGCCATGACTGCAGAATGGATGGTGCCAGAAGCAGATAGCAAAGCATACACATTATCCACTCTATTTCTAAATTTATTGTCCGTAAGTATCTAGTGAATAACAGCACAGTGTTTGAAAACCTTTTCTAGACACAACGTAGGTATTTCTCTCTGCAAAACTAGACAAAGAAGCTTACACTGGGTACAGATAAAGCCACTTAGGTTGCTGACTTTTTCTAAATAGAATCATTCACTACAGTTCAGATTATTTAACATAGTTTAATAATAATATATGAGCACACACAGAAGAAACATACATCAAAATGGGAAAAGAAAATACCGGGGGGGGGACACACAGAAGTCTAGTAGATCTAGTAAAATTGGACCATCATCAGATGCTGAAGCTCTTAAAACTAAAAAGAAAGCAGGAAGTACAAGAATGGAAACTAGTGACTGTAAAGATCAGAACTCTTAACTAACTATTCTCAAATTAAATATGCATGACATAGCTCAGACTTACACTTTGATGTTTGACAGAACTTGTTACTTCCCATGCTTTTGTTCTGCCAGCAGTACTTGAAAAGCAGATCAAGAAATACATAGGATGCTTATTTTACCTTTTGGAAAGTATATTTTCTTTCTGACATAACGAAATAAGAAATAAACAATTTTCAAGCTAAATTTTCCATGGAGTCCTTCACTTGCAAAAACGACCACTATAAATGGACTGTTGAATGTTGAAGTAAGTATGTTGAAGTTGAATATATCAATCTTTTATAAATTTATGTGGAAATAGCTAATAAATTATGGATTTCACACCTGTTATTTACATTGGACAGTCAATCTGTGTCCTATTTCATTTTCATCCTATAGAATGGGCCGACAGGCTCAGCTACATAGTATGTACTCTCCCAGCTTGATAACAGAAGTGGGGGTACTTTCAAGAAAGATGCTTGGAAATTTGGCATTTTGGACTAGAAGAAATATGTTATTGAATAATGGAATTAAGGCAGCCAAGTGGGTTCTACCCTCTGCAGAACATAAGATGGAATGAGGATAAAGTCCTAATAAGAGTCATGAGAAACAGAACCCCCTGTAGAATCATTCTCTTAACAATTAACCTCTATTCCTGCTGGTGTTTTTTTCAGGCTGCCATGACATGTTACAATTTCTTTGTAGTCCTAATAGAGAGTAACAGTTGTCTTGCAGACTTTAACAATAAGCTCCTTTCATTAATGATTACAATGGTGCAGGAAACTATCTGAGAGGTCCTTGCCTGAGTATTCAAGAACTACCAATTTCACTGTTACTTGGATGGAGCTGAAATGGAAATTTAAGCCAATTTTTAGACCTTCTACACCCAAGGCCAGGCATGTTCTCTGACATAATCCCAAGCCCTTCTCAAAGAGACACCCAGATCTCTTCTTCCACAGAAAGGAAAGGAAGCACTCACAAGGATGTGCTGTAGACCATGGTATGACATACCTATGGGTCTGTCTCCATTAAGTCTTGCTGGCAGCTGTGCTTACCTTCAAGGTGCACAGAAAACAATCTTTGCTCAAGCACATGAAATTCAGGAATATAAAACTGCAAAACTGAATTTGTGATATTCTTTTCCTAGGTTAACCATACCTATATGAAGAGCTTCAGTGCAATCACAACCAAATCAATCATGTTTTCAGTACCTCAAAGCAAAGCTGTTTGCCACATATTTGCTTCCTAATAACACAAGGATATTTTATAGCATGAATAGCTGTGTTACTTTCAATAAAGTGACAAGTGAAGAAAAGAAGCTTAGCACAGCAGCAGATAAAATATACTTCCCTTTTCTCTTGTAAAACAGAAGTCAGCACCTCTGGGTTTGCATACTGCAAATTAATGAAATGGAGCAAACAGTCCTCTATAAATCACATTTTCAGATTAAAGGATTTACCATTAAATATTCTATGAAAATAAAATTGTGTAAAGCTTTTGGCATTATGAAGTAAACACCTGAATCCAAAGCAATGGAAAGAAAAATATTTCACTGATTAAAAGTTCTTGGACTAATCTACGTGATGTAGCTGCATATTTTCTTCCTTTTTTTTTTTTTTAAGAGGATATGGTTACACTATATTCCTTTGTTCTGCCAGTAGCAGATAAAAAGCAGACATGAAACAAGGCAGAATTCTTTTCTTTCCCTGTTAATCACTTCATACCTGTTTATTCTTGACTTCTTGCAAAATGCTTAAGGCCTAAATCATAACCAGTTTAACCTGAAATGGACAGTTTGTTTCAAATATGCTGGAGCAGTTTTGCAAATGATGAAAACACTTCAGTCCAGATCTTCAAAGGCCACTAATGAGATCAGTGGAAAGTGTGCCCTTTGAGAAGACAGGCCATCATTTTTAAAAATAATTAGAGGTCAACTGAGAGTTGTAAGCAGGGTTATGTTTCAGAAATAGTTAATTGTAGCTGCCAATTATGCGGCAACGGAAGGGTCAATTTCCACTTTGCTAAATGAGAAAATATTTAAAAGACAGGCTTAGACAGACAATGGAGACCATGAACTTGAGATATTTTCCTCACTTTTTAGGAGAGTGGCTACAAAGAAACACATACCATACTATTTTGTGTATTTTGAGGTAAAATTAGCTTCAGGATATGAAGATACTACTCAAAGATATAGACAAGCTCTGTAGACTTGTTTCTAGAGATCTGACTTAGTATCCTGACGTTTCATTACCAGCAAAAGTGAACTAGTACATCTCTGTTACTCTTTGGCAGGGATGATAAAACTCAGATGAATGTTGGATTTAGGAATGCCACATGTAGCAAAGCAATTTAAAATATGAAAAAATGGAGGTCAGTGAAATAGCAACCTGAAATGAAATTTACTTAGAGAAATCACCACTTCACTGTGGAAAATGATATGATGTCATGACTTAAGTCTACCTCATCTTCCTAAGCAGGAGAGAGGTCCCACCCTGTGAATGAGGCTGTTTTTTGACTCTTGCTAAAAGGAGAAAACGTAGATTATTCTAAAAAGCATCTCCCCAACACTAAGAAATATCCACCTTTTCAGAAAGGCACAGATATAACCTGCATTATAGAAACACCTTAATAAGTGCTTAAGGTTACATCTAGGAGTATCTTATAAAATTATGGATCAGAGCCACGTATTTTCAAAGGTTGATGGACAATCTTGGCAAATGAAGGAATGGGTTAAATATACCTTTTATTGAAGAACCATGTAATCAACTGATTTAATGGGATGAGTCAAAATATAAGACCTGAAACTACACAAAATTGCTTTATTAATTTTCTATGTATTTTAGCAATCTTGCAACATACAGAAGAAACTATCTCAATCTCATTAACCAACAGAATCTGTTCCTTCTCAGCTCTAATCAATGTCCTCATATCCAAACAGAAATTTTTATCTGCTTTTGCTTTATCCCTAATTCATAATCTTTTCACATACGGCTTCCAATAACTGCGATAGGCAAATAATTTCAAAGAAAATGAAATACAATCATTATCTACAGAAATATCAAGTTTAGTTATTTCTAACAACAGGTTTCATCAGGGCTGCCCTTGTCAACAAAAAAGGTCCCTGGCTAGCATCAGAACTTCAGAACTTAATATTTTACTATCCAGACAGTATTAAGTGGCACCCAGGAACAGCAGGAAAATAACTTATTTTAACTGACATTGATGGATTGAAATTAAAATATAAACGAATTAGGTACATTACAGATAAGCATTTTCATAATTGCCATTACTAGATGTCAGGATTTCAATGCAAATGAGTTTAATATTATTTTGTGACTTCTATTGACAAACAGATGGTCTTCTCCAACAAGAAAGCACACCAAAGAGAGAAAAGAATGAACCAGCACTAATTCTGACAGTATACTTTAAAGAGAAATTAACCCCTCCTTCAGTCTAAATTTAAATAATCATTTATAGTCTGAAATCAGTAACAATATCTGGCTTCCATACTAGAATAGCCCACATAAGTCCACAGAGGCCTTCAGCAGCTCATCATGACCATCTGCAATATAGGAGCCTGAACATATTTTTTTCTTTAAATTGAATTGTACCCTTTGGTGGTAGCTCCCCAGGTCCTATAATTACCCAGGAGTGCAAATAGTACTTTATAAAAACAAAACAAAACCAAAAAAGCACGCGCACACAAACTATTTAAGTGCACATGTGAAGCGAGGGGAGAATTACATAACAGCTTTATAGGAGATTAGACTAACATCTGCACCAAGAAAGCTCCTAGGACAGAGGCTAAATGCCCAGCTCTACTGTCCTTTAAACCGCCTGCTTGCTTCCCACAGTTTCTATGGAGGTTGCCACTGGGGAGAGCCGGCAGCAGCACAGCTCACTGCTACCAGCCACGGCTTCCTGCTAACCCTGCGCAGCTGCAGCCCTCTCCGGGGGGAAGGCAGGAAACCAGCCGTGTATACTCCAGAAGCCTGCAGCAGGAACAATTACAGAATCACAGAATCATCTAGGCTGGAAGAGACCTCCAAGATCACCGAGTCCAACCTCTGACCTAACACTAACAAGTCCTCCACTAAACCATATCACTAAGCTCTACATCTAAACATCTCTTAAAGACCTCCAGGGATGGCGACTCAACCACTTCCCTGGGCAGCCCATTCCAATGCCTAACAACCCTTTCAGTAAAGAAGTTCTTCCTAATATCCAACCTAAACCTCCCCTGGCGCAACTTTAGCCCATTCCCCCTCGTCCTGTCACCAGGCACGTGGGAGAACAGACCAACCCCCACCTCTCTACAGCCTCCTTTAAGGTACCTGTAGAGAGCGATAAGGCTGCCCCTGAGCCTCCTCTTCTCCAGGCTGAACAAGCCCAGCTCCCTCAGCCGCTCCTCGTAAGACTTGTTCTCCAGACCCCTCACCAGCTTCATTGCCCTTCTCTGGACTCGCTCGAGCACCTCCATGTCCTTCTTGTAGCGAGGGGCCCAAAACTGAACACAGTACTCGAGGCGCGGCCTCACCAGAGCCGAGTACAGGGGGACAATCACTTCCCTAGCCCTGCTGGCCACACTGCTTCTTATGCAAGCCAGGATGCTGTTGGCCTTCTTGGCCACCTGAGCACACTGCTGGCTCATACTCAGTCCCACCTAACTTGTTGTCATTTAGGGTCTATGCAGAAGGCCCAGTCACTAAGTCAGGGCTGCTGGGGAAAGGGGTACCTGTAACATATCTCAGGCAAAGCCCAGGGGCCTGGGCCTGACACTGAATGAGTGGGTCTGGAGTGGGAAGCCCAGGTAAGGTTGCTTAACACAACTAAGGCTCATAGAGGCCAGCCCTTTTGGGGTCCCGATATTCGATGGCTCTCATGGCATAGGCATTCAACATGACAAGTCAGACCCAGGCTGCTCAGACACCTTTGTGCTGAGATAACAACATGGTAGGAATCCATTCAGGTTTGTGTTAAATTATGGTAGGCTTCATCAGCAGCTAACAAGAGTTTCTTTGGGTTGCAGACATATTAACAAAACTTATATGAAACAACCACACAATTAACACACAGTACTAAATGTACAGTGCATGAATATTTCCTAGCTATGTTTCCTTCATGACTGAAAGCATACTGCAGAAAAGTTATCCAACCTGGTCTCGCTGTATCTCATCCTGAACTGGACTAAACAGACTCTTACTCCCATTAAGCATTTAGTGTGGTTCACATATGAACCATTTTGATACTTAACAGTGTATTTGTCTGAATTCAAAACAATTTTGAGAAATAATGATTGAACTATTATAGAAGGAAAATCCAAGCCATTTTACTATTATCTTTGTCTGCTAAGAAGACCAATAATATTTATAATTGTCACTTTACAAGAACCATGAAACTTTCTACTGCCTATTAGCAACTCATCTAAGCAAAATCCCAGATATTTAAGCAGTTACATAAACGATTTATTCATTAAAATAATCTATAAACAAAAAACACTCAGTAACAACTTGCATGAAGCTGACCTTATAACACTAGAAGAAATGTATCCTTTCCTCAGTTCATTTTAATGTGACAATAACCACAATGCTTCATTATGATGAACGATTTAACACAAAAAAGCAAAATGCATATGAACCAACCAAATAACAGCAGTCTTCAAAACTGAATTGCTGTGTTATATATAAATAGCTGTTTTTTGTGTGTTTTGTTGTTGTTGTTGGGTTTTGAATGCTGTTAAATGTTCTCAGATGGATCAATACAGCTAACATGAAACTCAAGCATTTCACATCAGACTTGTGAAATTAAGTGAATTGGGTGATACAGCATGAGCTACACTGGTACTGAGCAAGGAACACAGTTTTGTTCTAATCCACAGTATTCAAGACAATGCGACTTAGGACATCACTGGGAGGTCACTAATAAGTAAACAACAGTAAGTACAGCCAGATATGTTTATCATAAAAATCAAATACCATTGCTAGATATTAATCTGCTGTTGTTGTTTAGAATAATTTATCAAAGTTAAAGTTGCCAAGCAAAACAAATAATAAATGCTGCTCAGAAGTAAGGAAATCATGCACAATGCTTTACAAATACCACTACAGGGGTCACATTTACTTGGTTCCTTTGGTTCATTCTTGTGTCACGCTAATCACCTAGCATGTCCCCATACCAGGGGGTTGTTTTCTTCTTAATTAATACCCAACTACATCTTTATCATTTCCACTTCTGCTCACGGATATATACTTATTTAGGGCTATTTACAGAGCAAGAATCACAGGATCAGCGTGTGCAGGTCAAGCACAGAATGTCCAAGTTGTTGCATTGCTTCCTTAATTATCTCTGGCAACAGCAGCGTTTGTCAACTGTTATCTGGGCATTATGCTGCTTACAACTGAATGTTACAGGCAGCAAATGAAGTTAAAATAAAAAGTTATGATTTTGGTTTACAAATATATATATATGTTAATCTTATCTCTCATTCCTTTTTTAATTGTAACATTTTCCATTGAAAAAATGCCAGGCATGGAAGCACATACAATTTAACCACAATTTTTAATCCCTTCCACTGCCCAGTCTAACTTTTCTTTCCTCTGAGTTTAAACATTGAATTTATTAAAAGCAGAGAGGTTAGAATATTCTCATGTATTTGCAGACAGAAGCAAACTTTTTGTTTTAAAGTACCTTCTGTTTGTGATGGAAAGAGTCTGTAAACATAAAACTGACAGATGATGAGCAGTCAGAAAAATAGCCATACTTTTTTCACCTGTCTTAAGTTGTATGAAATTTCATGTCCTATCATCAGTAGATATCACATATGAAAAAAGAGACCACCTTTAATAGCAACAACTACATTACAGATGCAGCTGAAGGCACTTTGACATCACCTGAATTTTTCTATTATTTTTCTTTTAAAGAGCTTCAGCTGCTACCTTTAGCTTTGTCTCTACGGAATTTCAAAATACCTACAATCTTTATCAGCGGAGCCCTTTGCAGTTAGATTTGATGAAGATTTCATTCATCTAAGAAAGCGCAGGTAGGTTGATACAGATTTAAATCCAGAATTGTATTTCTCCATTTGGTTGAGTTAGTTAGTATCAACTAAATCAACAGTGCCTGTCTTTATTATGAGAAAAAAATCTAACATTGCTCATTTATGCAAAGAGGAGACAAATTATTTTATTTTTAATAATCCATTTATGCCCTTTTTCAAGGTACACAATTAAACATATTTCAAACAGTACACCTGCTGTCAACTCCGAGCTTTAAAGTCTAAGCTATTCTGCTATTTCTACTTAAGTTTCTATTGACTGAATAGAGAAGAAGTTCCCAGAAATTCTTTTGTATAGCCCCAGGTCCTTCAGAATTCTGTTGTTGCTGTTAGAAGAGAGTGGCTTTTTCCTTGTAAAATCAGTGGTATTTAATGGAATGTGTCCTTCAAGTTTATTTTCAAGTGATTTTTTTTTTTAATGTATGTATTTGAGTGTTGTCCTAAAGTAGGACATTGAACTGACAGAAAATTGCCACTACTTCAAGAAGAGCTGTGACTGACAGAATTAGGCATAGAGATGTCAATGAAAGCAAACAGGAAAATAAAGACAGTTAATAACAAAATGTTTTAAGCACTGATAGAAGTCCTGGTTCAGTACCTAGAGGTGTAAATTTAAACTTGTCTCTGAGCAATTGTGCCCACAATATTAACAAATTGAGAAAAGATAAACATCAGCCAGAATGCTTTAAATATAATATGCACATCTATATGTATAGCTACTTTGTTCATAAACACAGCCAGCAATACTCCTGTTTCCCACAAAAGGTGATCACCCATGCTAAAATAGAGTACGAAAGAAGTATTGTATGATATCCAACAAGAAATGCATACCTATGCAATGTTTCCGCTGTGAAACACTGCCCATATGAAAACCTCCAGAATCCAGCATTTAGCTTGCAAGCATGTCCCAGTACAGACCATCTCTTCATTACATGGAGAGTCACAGATATTGAAAAGGGACTCGTGCCCATTCTATGACCTTGAAGTTGTGCTCTTTCTTAAAGCAGCAACAACAAAAACAACAACAAACCACACACATAGTCTGCACTTAGCATTCTTCTTTTGTGCAAAGACAATGCAATATGAAATGGTCTCCTGTTTTGAACGGAGCTAAAACAAAAGGAGAACACAAGTACAAGCCAGCACCTTTTGTAAGTTCCTACTGAAACAAAATCTCCATAAAACAATACAGGAAATTTTCTGCTAGGAGCAATAACATGACCATACAGAGAACTAGCAAAGAAAAATAAGATAACAGGAAATAACTAATACAAATATATAAAAGGAGACAGCACAAAGACAGACCCTCAAAGCTCAAATATTTAATTGGATTATATGCTGGCCACAATAAAGAGCAGAACTCCCTTAAAGTGACATTTTTGTTGTCATGCACTTAAAAGCACAGGCAAATGCCTTTCTTATGGAACTTCCAAAGTAGTTAGCAGTTTCACAGAAAGCTTTCAACAGTGACTTTTTAATAATTGTTTTTTTTCTATCAGAACCTGCTTTCTCGTCACACTAACTGTATGAATCCCTTCAGGCAGTTCTGGGGACACAGTGTGTAGGACATGGCACCAGAGCACAGCAGCAGCTTTTATTCTAAGAGTCACGCTCATTTCTAGAGATACGAATTACACTTTGGGGTATTGAATTTCTTAAGCAAATATTTTTAACCAGTGTGCACTATATTTCTGCTAATAACTTGCCCTCTCTATCTGTCTTGGACTAGAATCAAAGGAAAGCGTGCTTAGCAATATGTTTTTTGTTTTGTTTTTTTTCCAAATTGAGGTAATGTATATATTCGGTATTTAGTCTGAAAAAACATAAAACACATTTTTTTCCCTTTTCTCCACCCACTTCTTAAGTTAAAAAACACACAGAACCAGTGGAATCAAATATTTCTTTCTTATTCTATGGTAACAAAACATGAGATTTAGAAAGGAGGTCATAGAAAATCAGAGGGTCTTGAAATTAAGTGGAAAATAGAGTCTGTGAATTAAGAATAGTTTTTGCTTGGAGAGGAAATGAAGCAGTTAAATAGCATTTCAGAAAGAAAACAATACCACAGAAATCCTACTAAAATATAAAGATTGTGTGCTTACTTCTGGACCCCTCATTTCTCTTTGAAAGTGTACCCCAGTGAGCTACTACAGCTGAAAGGCAGCAGTAACCATTGCAGAAGTTTTATGTGCCTACTTATTTTGCTATTGTATAAAAATACCCATTAGTTACTAGTATGTCCCATTTTATACGGTGTATACTTTCCATTCATGAGATGAGAGACTGCAAATGATGTCACATAGCTACACCATGTATAGAATGCTTGATGCATTGATATTAATATCCTTCTAATTTCCAAAAATAAGTGTCTAAGCATCAATGAAAAGGTGAGCGTCTATCATGGCAGCAGTTAGGGCTTTATATTTCCCCAAGAAGCCCTTTATTTCATAGCTAACTTCTCTGACACTATAGCAGATTTGACTTTTATTCTATCTTCAATTGCAGCCAACTGTGCTTAGACTACAAGCATTTCATGGAGCTGTCACAGGCCATGTCTGCATTGCCAAGCAGTGCCATGCAGTAGGAGCAGATCTGTAGACTGAAATCATTGCTGCTAAGTAACCAGTGCCCACACAGTACACATCTCAGGCTGGCTCTAACTTGGTGCTGACAGTGAATGGCTACTAGTGGCACATCCCTTCAGTGATCTTCTCGCATAGTTTCATCTGGAAGATATCCCTTCTGTAATGCTCCAGAGCCGCCCTGCAACACGAACCACAGGAAGGCAGTGGGGCATACTCAAGAAGCTCACTGCGAAAGGGCAGTACTGATGGGAACTGCAATGCTAACACAGATCCACCCAGAGAACACAAGACACCCCCCAACCGCAAAATGATCTGATCACTCCTCAGCCTTACAAAGTTAATCGACAAGGTTTTTGACGGTCTGAGTTGCCTCAGATGTCATCTAGAAGAAGCATAAGGAATGCATTTAGCTAGGGAAAATAAATAGAGGCTAACTAAAGCAAGAGAGAAACACTTGTTCTATTTTTACTGCCAACTGTCACCACAAATGGTCGCTTTCTGCATCGTGATTACATCTGTAAGGTGTGGCTGTTGTTTCTCTGTTATGTCAGGAAAGTTATTTTATTGATGAGGAAAGGAGAATTACTACTCATTACAATAACTTCTCAGGAACGTAGAATGGCAATGCAGGTGATAGCAAGATCTTAGATTCATCTCAGCTTTTACCGCTTTTAAAGATACTTCAGAAAAGAACACAAAGTACTTATAACAAAATCTGTGCTAAAGAATGAGCAGTGGCAATCAGATAAAGCAACTCCTTTAATAAGCAATGGTTCAATATGAGTGAGAAGTGCAGAGGGGAGGAAATCATGAGAAGAAGCCTAAGCACCAAGCTGACAGTGGGAAAAATGGTCACTGAAGTTCACTTCTTCAGCACCCTGCTTTATTTCAAATGCTTTAAAAGAGAGCCAGTGGCATTCAGAATCAAGTTCAAGCCGTTAAACTCTTACATCTACTTGACACTGGTTATAAACTTACTCTGAACATCAGAGTATTCGTTTGATCCCACGGGTAAAGGATAACATGAATATGGAAGTAGGGCTCAATGACCGACCACTGTCCATTCGCATGCACATGGATGCAAAGATCCAGACATCCCTGCACACAGCACAGTGCAGCACTTGCAAATGCAAACCTGGTGTTTGACCATAGCAGGAGGTCTTGCAATCTGCAAGTATTTTCTCATTTGTCACCTCTTCAGTAGCTGTAAGTTATGCAGGACCTGACATTGATGTGTCAATCAAGTTCACCCTGTGAAACCAGTCCTAAATATAGCAAGAGTCACAACAATTCACCAAGGGAGAGTCCAGGGCAAGTTCTACCTCATGTTTGTTCCCAAACCTAAATGCTACCTATATGATAATCATTCACCTGGTAACATTCATACTCCATCAAAGTTGATGTTGAAGCCCTGTGGAAATGACAGAGATGGATAACTGCACCACAGTCGCACTCCAAATAGATTTCTCTGATCTGCCTGGCTTAGCTGAGACACGTGTACAATGGAGGAGCATACATGGGTAATATTTTTTAAATACAAAGAAAACTCAAATATAATTCTCAGAATCTGTCATAAACTGAAGACAGAGTTTCAGGGTTGTGCGGCTCTGAAAAATTGTTCTGAGTACTTTAAAAATGTTCTGTTCAGACATGATAGCCTGAAATAGCAAAATAAAAAAATAATCTTGAAAGAACACATATACTTTATTACCAAATAGCATGCACTTGTGAAGATGTAACTAAAAGCTGTACTCCGAAAAAAAGACAAAAAATTGGGTGTCTAGGTGACCTCTTAAGCTGTAGTTTGATAAGGAAATGTAAATTCTTGCTTTAAATCTGACAGAATACTCAAACTGTATTCTAATTGGCATAAATTAAGATTTTATATGTATAAATACCCACAGGGAAAAAGTCTTCAAAATAATAAGAGAAAACAGCTGGAATTTGTGTGGCACTTTAAGTACACATTTACTTAATGCTTTACTTGTTTAAGAGTTGACTTTCAGCCCTTTAGAAGTTCAGGTCATATTTCCACTTGACTTTTATGAAAACTGAACCAGCACTTCAAATATCAAAGAAAAAAACCTGAGGTACAAACAATGAATAATCACATTTGTAAAGTTAATGAAGCATAAACTGAAGGTTTTTTGCACTCAAAACAGTAAGGAGCTGTATTGCAAAATCTCAGGTGGAACAAAGCACCACTTCTGCTTAATATATTAATGAAATCAGACATTTAGGACAGGACTCAGTGAAAAGCACAAATTCGTTCAGAGTTCATGCTGCAAATGTTCAATAAATGAGCGATTAATATTTTAAGCAATCATTCCATCTCCTTTCAGGGAGGGAACGGAACAGTTTCACTATAAATGCTATAACAGAACATCATCATTAATTAAATATTTTTTGTCTTCTAATAAACTGAATACCAAAACCTTTATCTCAATTTCATGAAAGAATAAGAAGATTTTGTTATATATATATATATACACACACATTTATAACATGGTAAAATACTGACTTGAATAGTGTAACTCATGTTATTTCTACTCTCTCTCCTTTTTTTTTTTTTTTTTAAGCAGCCGTTCCATGAATTTACCTCATTTTGCTGAAGGTATTTCAGGAGGCAATTTTCTGTTCAGACAAAGAAAACCAAATGTAGCATTCTATACCTCTGCCACATCCTGCTATCACAAACTTTAATCCTCAAAAAGTTCCTATGAATGTGGGTGGGAATCCTTTTAACACAGAAGTTCCATGCACCACTTGGTATATGTTAGGAAGGTGCCACTGCCTTCTCAATTATATAATCCCATGATGAAACATTCACTTTAATGATCCCCAAGAGCAATATTCCTCATTTAGGTAATTCTCTTCTCTCTGGAATCACTTTCTTTTATTGTCTGAACCTTTCCCGTTTATGTCCTGTAGTATATATCAGCATTTTAAGGTTGAAAGTAAGCAATGAATCTCTTCACTTTTGAGGCAATCTACCCACATTACAAGAGACACACACACGCACACCATTCTCTTTCTTTTTCTTTGGTTATCTCTTCTCTTATTCTTCAAAATTACTACTTTAAAAAATTTAAGAGTCTAACAGCAGTATTTGATTTTAATAAGTAAAAACTTACAAGTCAAATAACTATTGTGAAGACTCAGAATTCTCAGAAGAAGAAGAGGTTCATTATCAGGAAAAAAATATTAATAGCTCTGGCAGTAAATATTGACTTTTTTTGACTGTTTTACAGGAGAGCACAGACAGCCACACTAGATGGGAGGCAAAGCCCACTTAACCCTGTATTTCATCTCTACCATGTCAAACAGCAAATGCCCAGCACAATAATAGGGCAAGTCTACTGTGACACTTCTCCAGAACCCTACCATTCTCCTACTGCAGTGTCTTTTAAAAACAGGTGTAACTTTTTTTGCTTAGAAAAACAGAGAGAAAATTCCAAAGATTTTAAATGATCACTAGCTTGTGCAAAAAAATAAATATAAGTCTTTGCATATTATAAGGGTTTTATGTCACTTCATCAGAAACAGTAAGAATCCAATGCTACCCTCCATTTTTCCTAGCTCACAAACAGAAAACCAGTCATTATCTCGGTACGTGACAGGCACAAAGTACATCTGTTCAAGCTTTACAGTCCTGAAATAGTTTTTCAAATCCTGACCAAACCAGCAACACTGAAAACCTGCTCCTAGACAGAGCACCTGAACCATCAGATGACATGCTCAGATACACAATACAGAGGCTACAGCAAAGGTGGTGTGGGTTTGTGGTTTTTTTTTAAGCCAGTGCTACTTGCAACATTTCTCACAAATTCTAGTGAAAACTGATGAAACCTTAAATCTTTGCAAGAATATAAGGAATTTGACAAGAAATAGCATGCTTTCATAGTTTTTCTACAAAGCTTCTTTAACATCTGAACATTTCTTAATGACTTGGGAAACTAATTGCAATTTCCAACACACAAATCTAGGATTTTCCCATGTTCTACTTCAAGGATGTGAAGTGATCAGAAATAATCAGGCATTTCGGACAATGAGGTGTAGGCATCTACTTTGCTCTTTACTGAACTTCTTAAATCTCACCAGGCACCTTTGTTCATTTTTTTGTTTTACCCTTCTCCCTCAAACTTAAAAATAAAACCTTAATTGTCTATGTCAGCTTTACAGTGATTATGACATTCCAATACTTTCTTTTTAATTACAGTACTAGCTTTAAGTCTCAATTCAGCCTTTAAGAGATGAAATATCCTGTTTAAATAACAATGTAAGACTACCAAAACAGCTAAGAAATTTCAGAAATATCTATATTGCAGTAAGCCATCAGAAAGCTGATTTATCAAGTGTTTTCTCTCCGATCTGCTGTGCAGCCTGCACGTACCTTCCACGAGTTGGCTCAGCAGCTCTCCAACTACAGCAGCACCAACTCTGCAAACAGTTTTGCAGACTCCTTGCTACAGCCGAACTACAGACAAAGCTTCAAGCTGTTTTATTCAACTGATAACTGATCGCAGTACATATTGTTATAAAACAAATTAATTACTGTCCCAACAACTTTACGTAACAGAGTGCAATATAATCACCAAAGGGAAAATATAGATGCATGCATGAAGCATCCAATTAAAAAACAAACAAACAAACAAAAAAAAAACTTGCCAAAGGACAAGAGCAGCACAATAGACTGCAAATATGCAGGACAGCCTCCTAAACATGTGGGATGAGTAACAGGACAAAAGGAAGGAAAGAAAGGCAGGACAGGGAGCAGAGGAGACTCCTAACACCTTTTGGAGAGGGACAGCAGCATAAAACCAGAAGATATTAGCAATGACTATCCAGGAGGAAAGACAACAAGACCACTCTGATGCCTTCTCTCAACCACTTGTCCAAACCATCACCTTAACCCCAGCAGCTATGAACCACCAAAGACCATAGCCATCACCACTAACTATATGGCAGCTCCCTACAGGTACCTCCATTCTACAGTATACTCACAGCTAGCTTAGAAAGTAGTTGTTAAAACAGTTTTGTGCACATCGTCATTAATATGAGGAAATGATTATTAGCAAGATGTGCTAGTAAGGAATTTAAAATTGCCCTGATTTGTCAGTCTTCTGAGCAGCCCCAACACAACAATTTCTAATTCCCTAACATCAATACGTGTGGTGTGTGCATTTTTATACGCACTGATATACATAACTACAGTTATCCCACATATTCAGTTGCAAAACCAGCTTTGTGCTCCTCAAAATCCTGAACAAGTGGATATGCCGTGTAACCATGTGAAAACCAGGAAGCACAGACATATGTCAGAGACACCAGCAGTAAACAGGAACTCAAAAAAAAAAAAAAAAAAGGAGCAAAGGAGCTCACTGAATTAAGTGCATCTCTTTCTGGGTATGAACTTTGCAGAACTAATCTTTAGGTGAGTATAATAATGAGTTTTCTTCAACTCATTATTATAATAAGCCTCAGCTAGAATAAGCTCTCTCATGCTTCTCTCATGAGCAGAAAGGTGCAGAGTAAGCAGCTCTCAAGCCCTTGACCACAGGAGTCTCTTGTTCACAATTGATGAAAGCATGTCACTGACATTCACATTTCACTCTCACTCTACCCCTCGCACTACAGTTCTACTGAAGGTCACAAGACCAGCAATAGTGTGGCAAATTCTTGCTTGCTTTCTAAGCTATTTCATAACTTAATATTTAAATATCAAGAACATCCCAAAGTAATTAATTACTATTGGAGGGTTTATTTGTATGCATCATCATATTTACACATCACAAAAAAAGAAATTTGCTAAAGGAAGTCTTATGCAGTGTATTTTGCAACATTACAGCCAGTAGAATTAATTAGATCTTGTTTTAAATCCTCAGAGTCTTTTCCTTCACACCTTCTTGAAAAAAATTTATGCTATTTTTTGTTTTGTTTTCCACTGGGATGAGGGTAATGCTTCAGCACTTCACAATCATTTTGTAGAGCATAAACTAGCAATAGGCGTCAGACAATGATCTGAATATTTATGATGTGATGTATAGAGAGTAATTTACAGCATTTACATTGCAAATATTTGAAAATAGAAGACAAAACAGAAATGATGCCATCTAATTAGACAGGTCTTACAATTAATTCAAACTTTGCTAAGTAGTCTGGGAGTCCTCTTTCAAGGTACCTTGATCAGGTTAATTGGATTCTGAAGAAGCTGACAGAAACCCCTCGGTAAAACCACTGTTTGAAAGTTTACAAGTTGAGACATTGTAGGACTGGTGAGCAAAACAACCAGTGAAAGGTATTCTGCAGAGACTGGGACCAGTTCAAAACATTCTGCCTTAGCAAAACTCTTGTTTTTCTTAATAATATGAGTGTAGGTTCAAGTTTGTTTAACAATATCGCTGCTGTTTCGGTGCTTTTGGTACATGCTTCAAGACAATTAGTAGAAGCACCCCATAAATATTCCAGCCCTGTATTACCTCAGCTTACTTAAGATTTGTGTATACAAAACCAGAAGAGCTTCGATTAATTGAGAAGTTGTGCCCACACTAACTCATTCTTGTTAAGGAATTTCTGTGAATTTCTAATTTGAAGGCCTTTAGTTATTGAAATGCTTCTTTAAATTAGCTCAGTTGGTGTTGTAAAATTACCAGTTTTCAAGTATGCCAGGCCTACGAACACACCCCCAGGCTACCCAGCAAGGGTAGACAAGGCTAGATCTGTAAGACAGACATTTCTCCTTAGCTTTTCCTCCAGACAGGGGTTTTCTCTAGCACCTTGGGGGCTGGCCCCGTGCACCTTGTCCCTGTAGCAACGCTGCAGCCACAGCCGAGCAAGGCACCGAGGGGGGCGCTCAGCCACCAGGACAAAACCCCACGGATAAAAGATGCTGCCTTCCTCCAGCGTTTCAAGGATACTTGCAAGGGTCTAGACCTTCTTTCCCTAATCTTTCAAGCTCTGACCTCACAAAAAGTAGGTGTTGGTCTATTTCTCTTTGAAGGTGGAAGAGGGGATGCCAAGTTACTTACTTGCATGCCTTTGACAAATTTACTCAACACTTTTCTCAAGCTGCCTACAATTATATATGATTTGCTTCACCTGCAAGAATTGAAGCTCCCTCTCAAATCACATGGCACGTACTCCTACTCACCTCGCTTTCTATACAGAGCTGCTCTCAACACGCAATTCATGAATTGTCTTTTTGTTTTCATTTTGCGTCATCTTTACAGAATCTATTAATAATAGTTTACCAGGGAAAATGAATTTCACTATCTGAAAACTGAGTATGGACACTTGAAAAGTGCAAGACACCAATTCTTCATAAAAAAGTGTATCCTCACGACATGCTGTCACCATAAAGATAAAATAAATAACAAGAAGTTTACTAAAACTTAAATAGGCTTCCTAAAATCATCTGATGTTAATGCTTTTTTTTTTTTTGAAAAGCATATATTTATAAACATTTAAAAATGCTCAGATATTCTATTTTCCTTTCATTGTGTTAGTCACGGTTAAACACAGTATTAAATAATTACATGGTTTGGGCAAAAAAAATTAAAAGAATTTGATTTAATCACCAGTGCATATATAAATATTCTAATTTTACTGTTTTGTTTAGCGTATATGCAGTATTAAAGTTATAAATTAATTATGCAGTGGTTCTTCCTTTGTGTGTTAACTACCTTCACAAGTAATCAGCCAAGAAAACAGAAAAAACATTATCCAAAAAATTCATTTCACCACACTATTCTTTGATCTCTTTTAATATGTGTTGCACATTCATTAACTCTTCATTATATTTTCATGATTATGTTCTGTTTGTAGCTGAAAACAAATCCAGCTTCCTTCGGGCAAACATTTGCAATCTAAAAAGTCAATTTCTGTAAATATAATCAATCTTATGCATGAAATTTTAATTCCCCTCTCCACCCCAAAAAAGTAAAAACCCACAATCCACTGCCTGACAAACTAATATAAATTTCACCATACTTCACTGTTAGTTGCTATTTCATTTTAAGTGACTACAGCAAATAATTAAGGGTTACCACCACTTGTAGCACAATACCTAAGCTCCTTTTTATCTCTTGGGCAGACTGGACCAAATTCTTCAAGTAAAGAAGAATGTGGTGAAATTGCTTCTGTATCTCCATGAAACTGTCAGCACAGCTCAAATTACATTTATGTAAGACTCCTCTTTATTTTGAGATACATTTTTTTATCCTTATAATTAAAAAACAAACAAACAAAAAACACTAGAACTTGTCAGCATCTTGAGATATAAAGCAATGTGTGTGGTTGTACTCCTCCCCATACCCCTTCCCCCCAGTCCTATCCATAGCTTTTTATTTTGGAAAGGTTACTTACACTACTGCATGCTGTTTTTGCAAATTAAATAAGTATACTCATGATAACTAGAGAAACAGTACCATAATATTGTCATAAGTACGTATACAAATGCAATTAAGAATATTCTTAAGGGATGTTTAAAATATCTCAAGTAAAGACAAAAAATCAGAAAATGATTGAAATTGACTTTAAATGTCAGGAGTTTTGGAAACACTTTTTCTGGGGTAAGATTCTAGCTACCTGCACATTACTAGCTTCTTATAAATGTTCCTTATTTCCTTGCAAGAGCACTTGTTGTAAGCTTTCCACAAGTCTTCAGTTACAGGGCATTTGGGGAGATCAGGTGCAAAGTTTTAGGGCTTTCATATGAAGCTTGATCAACAGATTTTTGCCTATGCAAAATTCAGCTATTGGAGAGGTTTCATGTTGCATACACATTTATTTTCAGCAGTTGCACAAAATAAGAACAAGGGTTTTAAGAAGATTAATTGTCAAAATCAAGTTTAGACCATGTGAGAATTCACTCCTCCTTCAAAAAAACAAAGCACACAGACCTTATCAACAACTGCATAGAAGACCCAGCCATCCAAACCACCATACACACTTGTGAGATGGGGAAGATGCTACAACTTATCCGAATTAATATTTAGCTACATATATGGTAAAACATCCTAATTATCGGGGATGTAGGTGAGAACCTAAAAATATCCTAATTATCGAGGATGTAGATGAGAACCTTATGAGAAGCAGATGTAAAAAGGAAGATATCACTCAAGGCCAACGGATGAGGGAAGAACGAACAACTCGTTAAGGAAGGATGAACGACTTGTTGGCAGGAAACAAGACAAAGATAAGCAAAAAAGGCCTAAATACTGTCCAACAGAAGGTCAAAGTCCAGAAAGGTAAAAAGTTTAACCTCTTCTTCGTTGCCTTCATCCTGAAAGATCCCTGCCTGCGACCACCAGGCTACATTGCACAGGCGCAACCGAGAGGAGCTAAGGGCGGGGAGTATGGAAATGAGTACTTGGAAGAGGTAGGCCTTTTTGGAGAAAATAATGAATATGTATTAGAGCTCATGCAATATGTAACAGTATTCATGTATAAAATTGTGAGAGACGACCGGGCAGGTGCGCACTTTCTGAAGGAAGCTATTCCCAGTGTGCCCGGTGCACTGCAATAAAGTATACCTACTTTACAACCCTATGGTTGTGAAGTCTTTTCCGCACGTCACTTGCATGAGCTTTACTCTTGACTTGAGCAAACGTGCTAAAATTACAGGTTTCCTGGGGTATTTTTTTTTTTTGCATGGAGGATGCAGGGAGGAAAGGGAATCAACATGTCCAAGGAGTACACCTATCAAGGAGATGGCGTTTGTCACAAAGTTTTCATATTTGACTGTTGCTGTTAGAAACAAATGAGAGGTCAGCCTTTCCACACAGCAAGTTTAAGTCCAACAAATAACAACAGAAAAATCTCTCTGCCTTTCTTGCATGCCTTGCACTGCTAGAGTTAGAAACTGAGCTAGATGGCAGCCAGAGTGGGCTGCTGTAGAAAATCTGCGATTCACATTCCACGTAGCTGTACCACAGCCACCTGCCAGAGCTCATCGCAAGCCTCTCCGTGGGTCAGTACAGAAGCTGCTAATAGGACTTGGGTGTAGTGTGCTTAACAGGACAGGCAGTGATATCCTAAACTACTGAACAACTTGAAGGAACGTTCTGCTAATGTATTCTGTTAGAACTATATTTCACATATGATTGACAATTATTAGCCGTTACCTACCCCAAACATTGCTTTATCTAAATGTAATGATTCTGAAGATAATTGGACAACGCATAGAGCCTGTAATCCATACTATTCACCTCATTAGTGTTTAATCCTTCCCCCAATCCTCTGATTTAATTGCGAATGTTTGGTTCAGTGAAGCTAATATCCTTTTTGTCATTGTTGTTCAGTTAAAATCAACACAACTCTGCAAAAGATATAGATTACCAATAAAGGTTTATCCTTTTATAATTACGTTAAAGCCCATAGCAGGCAAACAAAAGTCATTACTATGCAGGCTAAACAAAATGACAAAGGATTTTCTGATGCTCTTATATTCAACAAATCAATGCAAGTTGTCTTCATAAACACATTACAACAGTTTATAATTTTAAAGAATTTTGGAGCAGCATTTAGAGGTTTCTGGTGTTCAGAATATTGCTTAAGTTGTAAAAGTGAACAGCTTTTGAAAGCCTTACAGCTCAATACATTTTTCAGCCTTTTCAAAAGCCATTGTTTTCAAAGATACCAAGCCAAAATTAAAATCTTAACTTCTGAACCTATGACATCTTTTGAATTTCTATTTATGATGTTAATAAAGCCTGTAATGGTTCTGCAGATACAATACGTTATACTTTCACTTCTTAATCTGATTTGTGATACTCTGAACATGTCAAATCACAGAATTAACTCGACTGGTCAAGTAATCCATTATAAAAGCTCCTATGATTAGGTGAACTCTACTGGGAATAAGAGATTGCTCTAGTAGTAAAATTAATCACTTGAAGATAATTTTTTCAAGCTGTTATTGCCATTTAACTATGTAACTCCATTCTATTAAGCCCTGGAATGAATGCAAAGCAGAAAAAAAAAAAAACACTTTATATGTATTTATTATATGCTCCCTTTTAGTGCCAGCATGAAAATGAAAAGTACATTAATATACAGGACATAATGAAATTATTATTATTATTATTAATTTCAAGCCACTACTCAAAAACATTTACAAATGAAAGCAAATAGTATTATGGATCCTGATTTTTCCACTTAGATTATTGATAGTTTCCTGAGAGTAGCTATTCCTATGACAAAGATATTTAAAAAAACACCTGTGAATACTATGGCCTGAATACGGTACAAATTTCTGAATACGGTTTGTTCATTTTGCTTCTTAAATCCACAGGCACTGTTACAGGACACTCAGGAAGTACACCACTTGCAGTAGAGTAAGAACATGCTTAAATGCTCGGCAATCAAGCAGTTTCTTTGTTTTCTAGATGCTGTCAAGAAAAACAGCATAAAGTATTACTCTTGGCATTGATGCTTCAGTAATCCCCTTTTATATGATGCTGTAAAGCATGTGTGCTGGGCCCAGTAGGACATACTTCTGCTGAAAACAATAGGTATGCTTATTTTCTTAGCCTACACTCAAAACTCAGCACAGCCACAGAATTTTATATCCAAGATGATATGCTACCTCAATTCTCTGCTCACTTTTCACAAGACAAATACCAGCACATGGTTCAAGAGATGAGAATTTGTTTTCATAACTTGTGTGATTAAAAAAAAAAAAAAAAAAAAAAAAAAAGCACATGCTGCCATGGGAGAGGAGAGAGAAATAAAATCAAAATGGTTTTGTGAAAGAAAATTCAAAGTGAAGCTGGTGCTAAAAAAAAAAAAAACTAACACCACTGCTGTCTTAAACATATGGTCAAAGAGCATTGTATAAAAAAATGGGCAGGCTCCCCTATTCAGATGTAAAGTAAACAACTGAAAAGAGCTGCAGCTTGGGGGTGGAAATCACGCTTCCATAACAAGCTGGTGGTGTAGTATTTCTTGGCCTGTTAGAGGTTATTTAAACTGCTTCTGATAGGTGATGTGATTTGAGTACACAAGTCCAGTAAAACTGAGATCACACAACATTTTGCCTGTAGGAAGCTAGACATATTTTATAGCTGGGTTGGTATCTGAACTCCAGAATCAACCCTCAGACGGCAAGTGATGTTTGCAGATTATTCCGAGTGTGTAATATATTATAGGTTTTCTGACATGACTCCCACACTAACTCCAGAGGACTTTCTGACCGAGTGGGGACACAGGTTCTAATTCTACTCAGTCATACTGAGTTGAGGAAATTCACACGCACAAGCAATATAATGACTGCAAAGAAACTATTCACACATACACAGTGTCTCAGGCACTGTGTGCAGTTATAACAGTTACAGTTGAGAGACATAAAGCCACTACACACAAAGTATTTTAACATTTTGCTAGGTAGCAAGTTTTTGTTTGTTTCCCCCATTGTTATAGTAGATGTAACACCAAAAGCACAGATTTTGCTGTACAGAGCTACCAAGGGAACCAACAAAATACAGCTGGCATATTTGGGTTGACACCACAATTCAAGAGGGGTTAGATAAGGCAGTGATAAACTGAAATAAGCAGTTGAATCTTCATTTTTGTGTTTATATCATTATAGAAAGTCCTCTTGCAACATAGCCAGGCAAGTATATTCTGAAGCATCTGAGCTTCCAGACCAAATGTGGTTATTTTTCTTTAATTTATTAAATTGAATCTACTCCTATTTAGTTGAATATTCTTGCTAAACAAAGGGGTTTCCACTTAACCATTGCTGATATTTACTTGAACTTAGCTAATCATATTTGCAACACAGAATAATTAAGCATCATTCAAAATAAAAGATAATTTTTCACTAGATTTGTGAAAAAAATCTTAATAGCAAAATGCAAAGTTACATTCAGAAAGGTACTTTGATAACATGCATATGTATCAGCAATTATGCAATCAGAACAGTTATATTTTGCAAAATTTGAATTCCTTAATCATCTCAGCTTAACCATTTTCAAGCACCTATGCTTTAAATGCTCTTTTTGAGCAAAAGGCGAAGAGCACTAAGTCAGCTCCAGTACCCAGAACTCAGGACCTCACATCTCATCATTTGCATCATCTGACTTCTCCCAAATGTTTATAGTACTTGTGAAATACAAGAATGGTTTTGTTTCAGGGTTCTGGTAACAGAGGGGCATCAAGGGAAATTCTTTTGACAAAATACTGCAGCCACAGCCATGTCTCATATCGAGAGTTAAGTGAAAGTGGTGTGGAAGATAATATATGAGAGTGACTAACCACACATTCCCCAGGACACCCTCTCTGTGTGTTCTTTAAAATGTTACTTAACCCCCATAGCCCTGAGACACAATAGCTTTTCTGACCTGTACATTTGGAGTGTATTTTATGGAGTTTGACTGTTCACTGGAGAAAGCTTACAGTTTAGGTTAGTCATATTGGCTGAGCTTCTTTTAAGGCAACTCGTTATGTTTTAGGTGACAGATGATGGCAAAGAACTTATTTAATTAAAATATGAAAGAGCCTTGGGTGTATGCTACCAGATCTAATTATGGCTGATTAAACTGACATCTTGATTTTGCATCTGTTTGGTTGAGAAGACAACGTGAATTACGAAGTACTGAGCTTGTATGTTTCAAATATGTCTCCAGAGATTTAGTACACACCAGCAAAAGTCAAACATTTTACAAAAGTACAATGAAATCCAGTCATTGGGTTTTATAATGGGGTCTTCTGTAAGTATTTTTTTCTGAACCAGTCAGAAAACTTAATTCTTCCTATAGAGCAATATAACAAAAGCATCTCCCTTTGAAATATTTTTATGAAAATGAACACTCTTGGTAGAGATAAAAATATAAGAAATATTTCAGAGCAATTATTTCATTCTTCTAATTAAATCAGTGCATTATTTCATTTACTGTTTGACTACAATGTATCACGACACCCCCTACTTTTAATTCTTACTTCTATTTTTTGGGCTACATGCTGTTCTCTGTGCTCCAAGGAACAGCCAGACAGCCCTGATGATGATCCATACACCACTCAATACCAGCCCAGAGAAAGTTCTCCAATAACCTTATGGACTGGATTACAATATTTCTTATTCCCCTCTAACAATGAAGGACAGATAATGAAGGAGAACAAGTTGGACTCTTCCAGTCATTGCTTAGAGTTAAGAGAATAACAAATTTTCTGTAGGTCATTAATGGATAGCTGAAGTATTACATAAGTGGAAAAGGCTTCTCTAAAAATTATATAACCACCCTGTAAACAGGGTTACCCTACCATAGCCCCTCACATTTGTGGATTCAGTCATGTTTTTACCCTTTTCTTAAATTCCACATAAGAAAGCAGTCAGGTTTCTAAATAATTTTTTTAACAGCAGTCAACAACAAAAAATAAAGCAACTTTTTAGAAGTCTTTATATTATACTTACGCTATGATTAACTGATTTTATTCAGTTTTATTTGTACACATCTCTGAACAGTATTATTACATTTCAAGACATACAATTCTTAGAGTAAAAATATATATATATATATATATAACCTGCTTCTTTGTTCTTTGAAGAATTCATAATTACTATCTTAAAAGTTGTAGTTTTCTTTTTAATTTAAGCAGTTGATTGTATTGGGATTTCACTAAAGGCAATGGTTACTACAAGCATCTTTCTGTTAGTGTGTCCAAGAGATGCTTAGTCACCTTAGGTATGAGAATATGCCTATAAAGATAACACGTGTAAACAATTGTTTCTGTTGTGGCAACACTTAATAGTCATTGTAAACGAAGGCTACTCTGATATATTTGCACTTAGCGGACAGACAGAAGATAACCATACTAGGAAGGGAAGAGACCAGAATGTTATTTTTTATATGTAAAATAGCCTAACTCTAAAGAAATTCATGTAATTTTAAACCAATATTTGATCTCAGTGTGCTTCATTTTTCAAAGTCAGTGGTCTTCCTCCTTGCTGAGATTGCTGTAATAGGGAGACTCCAAGTTTGATCCTTCATTTCTTCATGAGACAGCATGTACAATTACCCAAAGCCTGCAGCCCACTATTCCCTTCCCTTAGAGAGGTCACCAAGAACCACCAAGAATCCAGCAAAAACATGCTTGAGCAATCCGTGGTGAGCAGCACTCATTACAGACCTCAGTCTGAAGCTAGGGACAAAATGTTTCTTAGAAACAAAAATAAAACCTGCTAGGACATCTCTAGAATCATGGACAAAAATGATTTTAACAGCACTCTGGTCATTCATACTTTGAAAATATATTTTGGTTTGTTATTATTATGAAGTTCTTTAATAAAATTCAACCTACATACCAGCTATCATGAAATTAAAACTATTTTCTTCCTACACTGAAGAATTTCCTATGTCTTCTATATTTCATCCTGAGGGTAGTTCATGGTAAACACTAAGAACATGGATGACGCCTGCCAGCCATCTAATTTCCTTTCTTTACAACTGTAACCCTCACGTTTTTCCTCCAATTCCAGCATCATTTTAATGTATCTTTGTATTTTCCAAATAAAGAAAGGCCAGAACAGCACACTTTATTAGAGACAGACTTGTGAAAAACACTGTGGTCCACAACACTTCTCATCATAACATCACATCGGAATTTCACAGTAGTCCCAAGAACCACATTGCTTCTGTGACAACGTGCAAGCGCCGCTTTTGCCAACATCTCTAACTGTGCTCACAAGTATACCTGTCACAACCACCTCACAGATATCTTCCAAATCCTAATGAAACGCATCCGACACAACTGTTCCATACCATCAACAGTACACAAAACCTTGGTGTGCTGGAACTAACGTTTTCGTCACGACAGATCCATGTCCAGCCACTCAGAGGGTGCAGAGCTGCACAGCCTTCAGAAAAATTCAAGCAGCCTCTGACGTGTGGTCCCAGATAAGATGTGGGTGAATCTCAAAACACTAGATCGGGCTTATGAGGCATTCAACAACACAGCAATACATAGGAAGATTCCCCAGTACGTGATTAAATTTGTTATTTGCTAGTTAGTTTTCTTCCAGTTTATTGTTCATTAGAATGCTTTGACACTGAACCACCTGCTTCTCAAGGGTGCAATAGTTACTCCTTGTTACTTTGCAAGTTGAAGCTGACATTTTGTTTTGCCTTGCATCTTAATTTCATTGTCGTTCAGACCTTTAGAAATGGATGATGCTATACTGTAATCTATTCTCATAGTGAAATTTAAATACTATGTACTTCCTTCAAATCACTCTGATAGTTCCCTTGGAGCTCCTTGTCAATGTGGATTATCAGTCATATTTCGTTTCCTATTAGATCCTATTCCTCAACACCATTCTCTAATATATTGGTTGGTTGTTGGTCCTGCCTCATTATAACAGGACAGTTTTTAAAAGTTATCTCTAAAATTAAAATCTGCGTTAATTCCTCACTTTTTTCTTTTATTACAGTGGAAATGGTCTTGCAGTGGCTATTTATTTCTACACACCTATTTCAACTGAGCTTTCTTGTTTGTCAGTTAATGAGGTCAAACAAAGGGTTTACTGAAGATGTTCTGTATCAACACAAGCACTCAAAAAATTAATAGAACCATAGTGAATAACGTAAGAAACAAAAATCAATAAATTAGCTTCAAGCTACAAATCAGGTTTCTTCATGTGGTTTGCCTGAAAGCTGTAGACACTCCAATTACAAAAGGTGACAGAGTAGTTTCAGTAGTCAAAGCTCATAATGTATCATAACATAGCTCATTAGACAATGTTTTCATTTTGCTTTAACAATTATAATACAGCTACATACACTTTAGGGTAAAAAGCTTGTAAATTGCTAGTAAGTGAGAAACACAAAGTTGTTGCAGTCAGTGGCTTTTAAGTTGGATGGTAACTCAACAGTATGGCTTATCCATTATCAATAATAACGCAGCAAGAACATTGTGCAGGAAAACAAAGAAATGGCCATTAATTTGCAAGAGATTTTGTAACTTCCTCCTGCAGGCTTCATTTCATGCTCTGCCTGAATTGCCAAATGCTCACCTCTACAACCTTCACTTTAGGCAGCAAAATACCTTCCAAAGGCTGTGCACATGTAAATTAAAGCACAAGAACACTAACAACTTCTTAACTGTGGAAAAAAAGGGCAAGGAGGGATGGAAGAGGGTAAAGCACAGTTATACAGTCAGCCTTTACAGCTCACCTCAGGAATTAAATCTCAAGACAGCTGTGGGGTCAACACTAAATATTTCGGCTGCACTCAGCCTGAGCTGCTGCGTGGCTCTCTGCAAGCTCAGACACAACCGTGTCTCCACTTGCCGTGGAGGACAAGTGCACAGATAGAGCATGCTTCTTGTTCCACCACATTGCAGTGCTTGGCCTCGTGCTAACACACGTACCATTCATGCTTAGCCCTAGATGAAAACTACACTCTGAAGATTTTGCAAAGGATTATAAAGCACTTGAGGAGACTGACCCCACTATTCCCAAGCTGAGCTACCCCTGGAGGACACTGAAAAAAAGAAACAAACCACAAAACAGAAACATTCATAGGTATGGATTATCAATACAAATTATTTTCCTGTGGGTAACAGTCTGCAGCAGTTAGTAATGCTAGTAATGCAGTTATTAGCATTACTATTATGTACTGTTCTTAGCAAAGTTTTTTGTAAAAAAAAAAAAATCAGGCTTGAAGGAAATAACAAGGTATCATCTGTATGAAACTGGAAATTGTAAACAAAGTAATGAAGGAATCCATTTCCATGTTGAACTTTGTTTAGAACTTAATTCTATCAATTTTCATAGTGAAGATAACATGATATAAAAACACCTCTCCTAATAAATATTTATCATGTGTTTAAAAAAAAAAAAGAATACCTGCAGATCATGCTCAGCCCAACCTTTACAAATTCGCATACTGCATTCCAATATTCCTTTTCCACATTTCCTCCAAAAATAAAACTGAGCAAGAAGAAAAATGAAACAAATTAATTTGCAAAACATTTGAGCAGGTATTTTGTTGCTTCACTGGATAGAGATTAGGTCATCTCATTACTTTCATCTCTATGACAGCATGTCATGTCCACAAACAGTTCTACTGCATTAGCACAAGGAGGCATTACAGAATAGCTGGAAAAGTCTCTACAGAAAACAAAAGAGGTGGTTTAGTCATCTTTTTCTAGAAAGAGCTGACCAAAGATAGACTTCTTGGCTGTGTTAAATATTTGTCAGATGAGTAAATGAACTTTCTTTCCTAAAAAGTTGAATACTTGGTTGATTTGCTAACTCAATGGATATGATGCAAAACACCGAGCCTCATTTCCCCAAAATCTCATTAATTCCCCTAATTTATATGCGGTTTTAAAATCAAAATAGAAGCTCATAAAATCATAAAATGGAACCTACAATAGCACACAAATTGGAATAGAGAAGAAAAAATCTGCCTGCCTGTCATTTACTGATCACATTCAAGACAGCAAAATTGTTTCCTTAGGATTCATATTCTCATGGCAAATAACTGCACTGTCATTTCCAGTGCTATAGCACATAATACTGAATACATTGCAAAGCAGACAGTAGTTGATCATCTACTCAGCAAAAACACCTGACAAGAAAAGAAAACACAAGAAGCTACTGATTTCTCAAGTCACCAGCATTTTTCAGTAGTGCTCCTACTACGTACAATTTTACCTTTTCAGAAACATGGTATAAACTAAAAGATTTTTCTCACACATTTTCCCTGTATTCTGGCATCCCAAATCTAAAGGAATCTTAAACGTGCTATTGAAGGCTTTTCATCAGAAGAATGCACATCTGATAAGATACCTGGCAGCACTTTCACTTCAGTACCTGGGGAGGGAGGAAGGAAGGCGGTAAAATCTACAACAGTTTTGGGGAGGAGTGGAAGGACATCGGGCTTTTAGGCACTTTATCCAACAAGGTCTCTTAATAATCTGAGCAGAATTAGACTCTCCTGACCCCAGGTATATAAGACAGTTTTTTTCTTTTACCCAAGCACACAATACACTTTATCTCTGAGTAGATATAATACTGTTATAAATGATAATTGCAGCTAGGTATTCAATTTGGTCTTTTCAATGTTTCTCTTGTATGAGACACAATGCTGAAAGTATATCAGTACTTGCTAAATGAGCTCATGAAAGCCAAATACACACTACAGGGTTAAAAAAAAAAAAAAAAGATAAATAAGATAAATAATGCCAATACAAAATATTTAGAACCAGATTGTTGATAACCTCATTCAGACTGAGTGATATCTTAATTCACACACACACTCCCTTTATCTGTAATGTTTGACACAACTTAGTCTACAGAAATCCCACTCCAATATTATGCTAATGCTTGCCAATTACTAAGTGGCTACTAATGTCAGCCTACTTCAGAGCATTGACTGAAAACTTACAAAAACATTGGCAAAGTAACAGTTACAAAGACTACTGCTCCACAGAGCAAGGCAGAACAATCTGCATTGCTGGCCCAAAGCAGCTGCTTTTTGAGATTGAGATAAAAATGCCTGTTCTATATCGGACAAATTTTTGGCTCGCACAAAACGAAACCTACAGCATGATCTAACTGTTGCTGAAATGATGCCAAAATGCATTTATTACCATGGACAACCCTAGGACATCCAGTCTGAACAGTTACCAGCTTAACTCAGGGAGGCCAAACAGTAATATTTAGAATGTTTGCAACACACAAGAAACGTTAAGAGTTTTGTTGCTATCTTCCTTGAATTTAATTACAACAACTTTGTAGTTCTCAGTATTCACCTCAGATTCACAGCCTCCAGAGGCATGTGATTATATCAGATTTTTTTTGCTTTGATGAAATGAGCTTTAGAATGATCCAGTTTTCATATAGACTTTGAAAGCGACACAGGAAATTACAGACAAAATAGAACCCCCCACCCCCATAATACTCCCCAAACTTAGTGTTAGAGGCATTCAGTTCACAGGGATACTGGAGGGCTGGGTGAACACTACTTTGGTATTTGTTAGTGCCTGTCTTAGCAATTCTCCATTTGTGAAACTAATTTGTTTTGAATTATTTCGGAGAACGAGCTTTCATAAATTCTGTTGATCCTTTAGGATATTTAATTAACTACTAATAAGGGATGTTACAAGCAATCAGACAAATACATTTCTTCATCAATTTATCACTTGGCTTAACACAGCCTCTTTCACATATTTGCATGGTTTTGCATGCTTCATCTTTTACTCAAGCCCTGCACCAAGGTGTACTTCTGAAGTCTGATGTTTTAGCTTCAGATTTTCCATCTTTCCTGGAATAAGCTCATAAAGAGAGGAAAAACAGAAAAAAGAACAGCAGCAAAAGTGCTGGGAACTTGGCAACTGACTGACTCCGATTCCCAAATTCATTTGTAAACAACCATAATGCAAAGCAGACATTAATTTATTGGTGCACCGTAAACTTCTGGCCAATTTATCAGCCCTGGCACTGTGCTGCTCAGAAAGCACTTGGAAGAAAGGCATCAGAAAGGTTACTGCCCGAGCTGCAGCTCATTTCCACTGCACAGTCTGAGGCCCTGCACAAACACCGGCTCTGACCAATGTGCATCAGATGCCTTGAAAAGCATTCCCAATGTCCATCTTTCCCAGTCAAAGATGGCAAACAATGAGTAGTAATATAGCCTTGAAAAGCCCTATAACCAGACTGTTAATTCAACTAATTCACTATGTTTGATTAGACTGTAAATTGTTTTCTGCTGCTTCTGTAGACCTGAAACATCACTGTTGCTGTCATGGGGCAGGAGAAAGCCCACTCATTCGAATCAGTGGTGGCAGTACTTATGGTCACCTTCCTGCTTTTTACCAGTTTTGTAGACACAGTGCTTCCTTAATTAGCTTGTGAAAAACATGATCAAAATATGCCCCTCAGGGACAATGGCCATCTTTGCAATTTCAAACCAGACACAGAGGGGGAGGAGGTACTGTGCTACAATGCAGCGGGAAGGGATTGATGCTTCTGTAACCACGTTCCCTACAGTTGCTGCTTGGCAGCCCTTGCCGTCCAGCTCCAGCACTCAGCAGCATCCTGGCAATACAGGCCAACCAGACCCCTTGTACCTAACCTGAGGGACTAGGGTGCTTCAATGTAGTTTCTTCAGTCCTTCAAATACCAAAATTTGCCTAAGCTTAGCAATAAAATTCTTAATATGATACTATTAATGTAGCCTGGTGATTATATAAGACAGCGAACTGTCTCAAAAATACTGAAAGATGTATACAGGCATGAGGAAAAAGACACCAACCAGACTGCTGTAAGTCTTCCTGACCTGAAGATGCCCAGACTATTTGCTTCACTTTCTTCTGTTCTCCTTGTCCTTTGCTGTACTGCTGCAATCAAATGACTTGCTAGATTCTTTCTTCCACAAATCTATTGTAATGGGTACATTTTTATGATTACAAAAGCTGTAAACCTAGCATCCTCTTAACCCAGCAAGTCTTTTTCTCAGGACAGGGAAAAGTGCCCATTTTCCAGCTCTGGAAAAGACTTGCTTCTCTTTTGAAAAAAAAAAAAAAAAAAAAAAAAAAAAAAAAAACTTTTCCACAACCCTCAGAAGTTGCATGGCTAACAAGAAGCTATTTTTGCTCAATCAAGTAGCACAACAGGGTCCCACGGGGGAGAAAAGAAAACCGGGGAAATTCAAACGGCATTTGCATCTGCCTCAAGCAGGCATGCAAATGGGATCTGTAGGAAGCTCTGTGCTGGCTTATTGCCTCACCCTCTCAAGAGGAGAAAGAAGCGGGATGGGAGGCTGCACCAGGGAGCCTCTCAGGGCATCCCGTCCAGAGCCCCAGCCCAATGTTATCAGCTGGCACTGCTCATCAAGAATTTAAGAACAGAAAAGTAGAAAGATAAATACAGTTTTTTCAACTGGTGAATATGATCATGACTTCTCCACAGACAATTCAGATCCAAGGCTTTAGAATATACTCTTTTTCTAGTCTATGGTGTTGCTTTGGACCTGGCTCAATAAGAGGCAAAGAACACATTACTGTTTCGCAGTTCAGAAGAAAAAGTTTTGATATTCCCAAATCTCTTTCTACAACAGTCATGGATAGCAAATGAAAACATGTTGTTCATATTTATAAGTATATTTAATTGAAGTTAATTTTCTTTTTAGAATAGCTGTCTTTTTAGAACAGGACAAAAAAGAAATGCAAACATTTTTGACCTGGGATTTAATTTTATATATTTAAGCACAATGTGCTGGCTCACAACATTGGTTGGGCTAGAGCAAATATTGCATTTTAAAACTTTATGGAACTAATTTATAGTGTAGTGCAGGCACAGACTTGATCTCCTCCTGGCAGCAGAATTTTATGTTTCCATTTCAGCAATACTGCCTAACACAATAATATCAGGCCAGCAAATCTTAAATATAAGTTAAGCTAACATGATCCATTATCTTATAAAGCAAGAGTACCCTGTGGAGTCATGCTGAATATGCCAAGTGATTTTTCAAAATTTAATCATCCTAAATGTCAGATAAAGGTGCTTTTGCTGTCACTCTTTAAAACCAGGAAAAAAATCTGAGTGTGCCTTCAAGTTATACAGAAAACTGTTCAAAAATAGCTATGTTAAAATATCAACGTGCTGTTTGCTAAATGTAAGGAAGGAAATATTGAAGTGTTTTATTGCAAAATAAAGAATTGCATCTTTCCAATAAAGATCACCAGTTTTCATATCAATATAGTTATTACTATTTCCTTCCAAGATCAATTTGTCTTTTGATGTTGCCTCTACAAGAGATGTACGACAGCAGTGACATTCTGATAAAAAAAATTAGCATGCTTTGAACCAAGCGTTTGTTGTCTTTAACTGTTGAGTTGATCAAATAAACAAGTTGGAAGCTTTCATAAGCATGCTCTTTACTAAGCCCACTCATGAAACAGGGTTGATATGAAGACTGCTCACTAGAATGATGTACAAAGATAGATGATATCTCAGGATCTAGATCCACGTGGCTAAGTAGTAAACATGAATTAAATTATACTGGTAAATTTGGATGTTTGTAAAATAAATTATAATAAATATTCCAAACATCTCCAAAAAAAAAGGGCAAAATTTTTGTGTTTTTTTTTTAATTACTTAAAGTTTCATCTTTTGAAAGACTGAATGTTGCTATACAAAATTAAGTGAAATACCAGAATTTCGTAACTGTTGACACTATAACATCACAAAGAAAGAAAAACAAATTTTATAGCTAGGTAGATAATTAAGTTAACAATTTCTTTGGATTATGAAGAACAAGCACAGAGTTTGAGAGCTATGGATAGTGTCTATGGATCTAAATCCACCCATTCTCTTTCCTGTTTATACCAATGTCTTAGATAACATACTGCATTTAAAGGTTGGACTAAATGATCTTAGAGGTCTTTTCCAACCTGAATGATTCTATGATTCACTGTGCATACACTGCCACATAAATTTATTTTATTTTTTAAAGGTAGTAGGCCTAGCAAGTTGTAAGACTGAATTTTAGGATGATGTCAAGCTTGCAATGAGCTTGGAGCTGTAAACAGATCTATTAAAATTTGTAATCTTAACTAGCAATTTGCACACCTGTGTGCACACACACACACACATACAAAATGTTCATACCAAAACACAGTCATATGCAGGCGGCGCTCACGTAAATAAGGCTGTGATAGAAAACTTGCATTCAGGAGCAGTGGTGTCAAGAACAAGGCAAAAATATATTTCTGGAAATTATCAGTATTATCAGTATTAAATCTTATTAAATTAAATCATAAGAAGAGAGAAATGCCTCTTTGTACTTTCAGAACACCAAAATCAAACCAAAGTCTGACTCTCCAGTCTGAAGCCAACACACCTGTCACAATGTAAAAAGGAGACTGGCCTAGTAGCTGTAAAAAACTTTCTTGGTTCTCATAAGTAATGAATCTGACCCATATCACCAAACCTGGAGTACAAATGTAGTGGAAATATTATGCTCATGCTTCCTGTGAATGGATTTCCCATCTTCATTTCTCTTATCAGTTAAAAAACAAAGCCAAAAAAAAAAAAACTTTATCTAATTACCACTCCTGTTTTAATGTTGTTCACGATCTCTGCAATCCACTGACATCAAATACAGACAACATACTACCAGCAAGGCTGTGGCTGATACCATGGAAGTCTACCCTGAGTCAGTAAAACGTACTTTTCTCCCTTGTGCAGTTTTCTGTATTGTGTGTTGCAGCCCAGGCTTTCTAGGAATTTTATAGCAAATCACTGGCTTTTTTATTATTATTATTATTTGCCTCAAATGACATGAATGATTCTCATGACAAGGCCTAAAGTAGGGTTGTAAACATGTGAAGACTAACATCTTGACAATGAAACTCAACCACAAGACAAGAGGCCTCCAGTGAGCAACTAACTAAACCACTCCCATAATTCATAATCTCTGTATTCAATGACTATGAGAAAGACATAAAAAGCAGCTTTAGAAACTTGGTGTTATACACTCTGGACAATCTTTTACTCATCCTGAAAAATGAGACTCTAAGCTGTCAAATGAACAGCTGCAGGAGTAGCCATTTAATCATATTTACTCTTCCCCATAACTATACCTAAGCAGCAGCGCAGCCTTTGGAAAGCTTTCTGGTACTGCATTATTGCTTCAATAGCCCTAGGCAACTGCTGACAGAAAGAGCATGGCCTAGCATAAAAAGCCGTCGAGATGTATGGTTTCCACTCTATATATTGCAGATACTGCCCATTTCACCAAACTACTTATTAATGTGGTCTGTATGCAAAAAGTACCATCCAAAAATGACTCCACTCTTTGTCATGCTACATATACACTTTAACTGTTAATTCAAACTTGCTTGTCTGAGCTATCAGATGTACTAACCGGTGAGGTGAGACATCCCCAACGAGCCCGCAGCATCCACAGCAACTGTCAGGGCACCCGCCTGCCATGCCAGGGCAGAGCCACAGCGCGCGGGCAGCACCTGCTGCGGGAGCAGAGCCCCAGCACCTGCCGGCCGCCCCAAGACACTCGGATGTGGGGACAGCAAAAGGAAAGGTGGGCATCTGCTTGGGTGGTCCATGTTCTACAGAACAGCCCGCCTCTTCCTAGGAGGAGGGCTCGTCAAGGTACATCACTAACTGAAGGAACTGAATTTGTTTCCTGAAGCAGACGGCATGAATGCCATTCTCTTCGCTGAACGGCTGGCAGCATGGCCTGGGACAGCACTTTGGAGATACAAGTAACAGAGCATAAGCACCTCAGCCTTCTGAAGAAAGGCTAGTAATCCATGAAAAATACTACACCAACCTGAAGATACTTTATGCTCTTATTTTATCTTTTTTTTTTTTCCCTCTTTTTCAAAGATTGCTAGAATATTCTCCAACGGACCTAAAGCCATTCCCTTTGGCCAACACACTTTCTTACATACACTCTACATTGAAAGCACTATAGCATTAAGTAAATTATTTCCACATCTTAATGAAGCATGGGATAGTTATTTCTCTTTTCTTCAGCAAAGATATGTAGAAGTATAATTGTCATGTTGCAAAAATCACTGCCTTTTTGATAATTCACATAGGAAATATGAAAGTCCAGAGGATGAAAAAAAAATTAAAAATATATCAAACAATAGACACTCAGAGCCTGTCAATTGTCAGCATAAGCATTTTATTCTGCATGGGAAAGAAAAGAGTTCATGCTTGACTGCATTTTCTACTAAACCTACAAATTACTTGTCAGTTTATCTTTTTTAAAATGACATTCTTAATTTTCTTTATTGCAGTTACATCACTTGTAATGGGGATTTACTTGTCCTAATCACTTACGTCCATACAGTTTATTGTCTCCATCAATAGTATTTTTGTTCTATTTAAGTTCCTCTCATATTTTCTTGTTTAAGGCCAAAGAAATCAGAAACATAAAATGAAACGCAAGTATTATGCCACCGTATCTCCATCTCAGTTGTTTTCCACTTAGGATTTCCAATATCATGATTCTTTTTAGTGGCTTGTCCATATCACAGTAAGTGCATGCTACTCATTTGATTTTGGTGACGAAACTTATCCATGAGTTTCTCATTCTGGTTAGATTACTGGAAGGTAATGCACTGTGCAACAAAAGCTGCAGAAGTTCAGTGTGTTCATAAGGTAGCAAGACTATGGAATTACTATTTGTGAGGAAAATACTCCTACCAGTCACAAACAAAATTGTTCCCAGCTGACAAGCAACAGGTTTAAAAACATAAAAAAACAGATGAACAGTTTGAATTTAGGTACAAACAATGGAACAAATTAGCAAGTTGCTTTTTTTTTTTTTTTTTTTTTTCCCAAACTGATATATACAGAAGATAGAAAAAAAAAGGAAACGTTTCTGGAAAAAAAAAAATTTATCCTATCAAACACTACCTGAGTTTTACCTCCCTTTTGCCTTAAGTTTCGCAATACAAGTCAATGAGCTGAGTAACAAGAAAATGGTAAGATAACATTGAACAGAACTAAAAATGCAAATTACTGGCAAAAATCTTTTCCTGCAAAAAAGAGGTGTAGGCAAAGAGCGCAGTTATGCGCCTTTTCAGTATTGGCAACCTGGAGGGCTGATAATATAGAACAGTGACAATCTCCACAAAGACCTACTTAACTCACATGACCAGCATAAAGGAAGACAGGAACTAATTCCTGTGAGATCTTAGGGTTAAGTATCACAAGGTTTTTGTCAAAGATGCAGTGCACTGGCAGTCATTTGAAATTAATGTGCAACAGGTTATCTGGGTCAGCTGTGGCTGGCTCAGACGAGAACATCTGGGACCTGTTTAAATTCTGCAGCATGAATCTGTCAGTCATTTATTTAGACCCAACCAAGTAAAAAGAAAGAACTGTCTCTAAAGAAGGAGCACAAGAACTGCAGGAGAAAAATCAAGGGAGGAATGTAATAGAAAAGTGATTAAAAACATGGAAACAATCTCACAGATTTGTTCTTTTTTGAGGATAAAAGAAGAAATAAAGGATGATTACTTTTCAGATTCATTAAGAAGCATGGCAGAAATTAACAGTGATGTTGGAATCATTTTCTTTTTAACCAGAAATTCAAAGCAAGGTAAAAAGTTAAAGGACTACTAAGAACTTGCTCCACATACATGGAAAGACCAGCATATACATTAAGTATTTCCTTCACCCTAAAACATCAAACAAACTTGCCTTTTGAAAAGGCTAAAGAGAGAGACTTAAGAAGATGATAAAAATAAATAAAATAAAAATGTGTACTGCATGTACCAGAAAGAATAAGTCGTGCCTCATTTTGATTATCTGTAACGTAAGGAAGATATAGAACTAGGAAAAGGAGAAAAAGTCATTTGAAAGCCTCTAAGGTTCTCAAAAGCAACTAACATATGAGATTTTGCTTAGATTAACACAGATTTCCTTAAACCATGGTATAAAACTTAATTGCCATAAGTTTCATTTCTTTTATCTCAGCAAAGGACCTATTCATATGACAAGTCAATCAGCTTCCTTGATTGATGCAATCTGCAGCTTAAAGCCAGGGAGAATTAGAGCAAGTGGAATCATTCCCTCTGGGCTAGGTGATCACATTCTCAACTACTTCATCAAGAAACTTCCGATACCGCAGGGCTTTCCAGCTTATAAACTATTCACCAGTCTCAGCCAGGTTACCCTTTCTTACAGCTTTCATCAGTGGAGTGAAGTCTGTTATGCCAGGATGTAGCTTCACCTGGCACAGATTCCTACAATATTGCAACAAGTGTTTATACAACCAAGATAATGCACTATGGATCTTTAAGTATGTACTACTGCTTTTTCTGCAAATAAGAATGGAAATGAAAGTTATTTTTTCCCCTTAAATCCAGGTAACCAGGTAACAAATCAAGTCAAACAAACAACTGCAAGTACTAGAAAATGTATTACCACATATTTATAGAAAAGGAACTATTGTGTGCATGTTTCGGGGAAGTCTGGAACATATTTACTTTAGAAGTTATTGTGTGTGTTTGCTCAGTTCTTAGTGTGTTTTTTTTCAGGCTCCACCTTATGACAACATATAACATAAAATCTTTTTTCTTGTTCTTTTGTTATGGAATCCTCATACATCTTTCATAACTAAACTACTGACTGGTGGTCTCCAATGAGGTTAATGCTCCAAGAATAATCTTTGAGCTTCTGAGACTATATATATATATATATATTTTTAAACACCAATGCTGTTGATCAAGTTATTCCATACACTTTCCTGAATTTTCTCTACAGTCCCCAAGGCAACATTTTCTTCAGTGAGGCCTTTGGATCAGAGAACCACTGGATGAGAAGAGGCTGGGACTGCCTGTGTGCAGTTTCTGACCAGCTGCACTCAGCCTCAAGTCCCTTCAGCTCTTACACGATCTACAGAAAGAGCAGAAAGTTTAGGCCCAAATACTATTTGTTAATCTCTCTCCCTCTCCAATTGTTTTTAATCCCCTCCCCCCCCTTTTGGTTTTTAAATTTAAGTTTGTAATTACACTTATAGGAACCAAGTGACAGCCCTTCCTTTAAAAGGCAGCTGTTTCTACAATTTTGAATTATTCACACCCCCTTCTTTTTCTTAATAAATATTTAAATGAATATGCATATATTTCATCTAAAAAGAACAGTTACTTCAATTATCCTTTCAACATTCTTTGGTTGAAATGTGGAAATATGTTTTCATGTTTGCCCAATTCTATAATATTTCTCCACGTTACTAGTAAATACAGCAGATAATATCTGGCGTATTTTGAAGAACAAGCCGGAGTCAGTGATCACAGACACACTGGCCACAGAGCTGAAAGCTCTTCTTGAAAAATTATCTTACGTGATCTGTGCTGTTGAAACCTACGACCATCTTTTTTGAACGTTTAAAGCATGCACCTTAACCTCTTGTATTTAAATATTTTTAAATACATTTTAGTTGAATTTCAGCCCCTGATTCCCCAGAAAGTGCTTTTGAAATCTTTCAGGAGCAAGAAGTAAAGTAATGGCCTAAAACAATACAAAGAAAATTTCAAGTGTGAGAGGCAGCTCAAAACCCAAATGAGAAATAGAAGCTGAACATAGCACTCCGGGAAGCAAGCTTCAGTGAAAATTATTGTAACAGCGACCATAATGGTCAAGAAAGGAGGTATAAACAAGGGTTTGGATAGAGTTTAAATGCTCTCCTTCAGGTATTCTGTACTGATGCTGAGGGACATGTCAGAAAGACAGGTTCTCCAAACTTAACGTGTTATTAGGGAATTGCAATGAAGTTTTACCTTTAGTTCTGCTCTACTAGAGATATTTCACTCATAGAACTGCAAAATATTATTGCCTTTATACAAGTACTTTGGAAAAATTGCAAAATCCTATTCACACTGGATACTAGTCTATGCTAGACCAAAATCTAACTTCCTCAGAAAATATGCTTTCTTCATAATAAAGAATTATTTAGGTGTTACATATAGAATGACTCATTCTTATATTTGTTTTGGTAAACTGGGAGATACACGATTTTACATCTTATGGAAGGTAAAATGTGACATTCTTTTTTTGGCAATAAATTTATTTTCAGAGCCACTTGCTCCATTGTTCAGCAAATAATCTGGGTACAGTTTGCAGTATTATCATCTGGCCTGTTAAGCAGATGTAATATTAAGCACTGCAGGAGGCTGCCAAATTGGCAATCATAAAGTGTAAATCTCATAATGGAAATTAATTCTCTGGAAGTCTATTAATTTGTATTAAATGCCAGTGTGCATATATTGTATCATAGTACAAAGACACATGTAACGCAGAGAACAAACGCATATAACCCCTTCTTCCCTCTCAAATCTTTCCAGGGTGGGATGTAAACACAAAAGAACGCTGGAGAAGACACTGAAGATGACAATTTTTATATCAGCTTAGTGTCCTTTTCTCTAGTTTTGCCATAGCAACTAAGCTAAATCTTTCTCACTTGGCGTCATTAGCTCCATGATTTGGCTGTGGAGAAAAAGAAATTGTGATCTGGGGGCTTTCCAACAGCATCCAATTCACCTTAAAGTCAGAGCCTCTAGAGAAATTCCTGGTTTGGGGTCAGTATAACCATCTCTGGCATTCAGTAGGCATACTCCTTTCAGGCATCAAATACAGGCTGGCTTACCTCCAAATTTCTCTACATTTCAGTTCCCTGGCAGGCTCTCTATGCTTTTACAATCAGCAGTCTACCTAGACGACAGGAAAGGATTAAGCTTGTCCTCCCGCCAGGCTAGCAGGCCTGCGCACCTCGGAACAAGCTCCGGCGCCTGGTGGGGACGAGGGTGTTGAAAGCAGCGCGGTTCCTGCACAGGAGGCAGTGGCAGATCTCAGCGGCTGGGTTCCCTCGAGATGCGAGCACACCTCTGCTCTCAAGGCACAGCAGCGCAGAGCCTTATGCTTGGGCCACTCAGCAGCACCACTCTGAATTTAACCCCAGTGACTAAACTAACGGCTGCTATCCAATTTTACTCATTTTCTGCCCTAGATTGGAACTGAAAGCCAGGGGAGCTTTGTTTTAACTTCTAGCTAAATTCCAATACTTTCAAATAAACTCTGTTCACAAACAAGTGTTTAAGCATACTATGCCAAACATACAGATCAAAACAATTCCCCCTGAGAACAGCTGTTCTTCATTCACTCAGCAAAAAAAAAAGAGCAAGATTATTTGTTAAAGGATGATTAAAAAGCAACATCATTTTAACTAAAATATATAGAAACCTCATATTTAATTTGAAATAGTTATGGTTTCTGACAACATCAATAACACTAAGTGCAGCTTTAAACTATTCAATAATAATTATGCTGGTTTTAGAGAACAGTATTTGGGAAAGAGAAGCTACATTCTAAACAATAAGATTACCCCATTTGCACAAATAACGTCTGCATTTCTGCCATCATAGAAATAATGTCATGCACCATTGTGTATAAACCATAAAAGCAGGATGATGAAGTAGCCCTAATAGCACCAGATAAAACAAACTTGTTAGCCATCTATCAGCAATTTTATCTTAAATGACCCATCTCACTTTCAGACTTCTCTCCATATTTCCATTAATGGCTATCATATTCACTAAAGACAGAGCCGCAACTTCTTGCAAGGGCCAGGATTATCTAAAAATGCCACGTGTTTATATGAAGCATGTCTTCTTCTCAAATGAAAAAAATGTAGAAAAGCTAGCAATTTTATATACTTTATACACTTCCAAGATAAAATTTCACAAATTTTCACTTTCAAATTCCATTTTAATGTCAAATTTAATTTGATAAAAATAAAAGGTTAAAATTCTTTTCAGTTAAGTAGGTCTAAATTTTTTCTTCAAGTGGTATCACTCAAAGAGCCTCAGAAAAAAAGTGTGATTGATCCATTTTTCTTAATTTCTTCTTACTTTCCTTTTGTTTCAGCTGTCAAGCAAAAAAATCCATTATTTGCCTGGTTCTGTTCTGCTATACTGAATATTTTTATGGTGCTTTCAGAAGCCAAATACAGGACAGAATACTGATCGCTACGTGCAACACACTGAATAGTTTGCATGTTTAACTTAGTGGGACCTCAGACTGCTCCCTAGTTCACAGAAGTCACTGACCAATAGTCAGACTGCTCTGTACACTGAGCATTTCTATTAGCAATCCTTCTCAAATGCACAAACTGCCTAATTGTGAGTGCAGCTGTATTCAGAATACAGCGTACTATAGATCAGATTATCAAGAATTTTCATTGGAAGTTGTTTGCATTATTCCTGGTGTTTAAACTGTTTGGCAAGTTCTGCCTCATTTTGTCCATGAACATTGAGATTCTGCAGATAGCAATGAGTACTTATGCCTTACACCTAAAATATTTTGACATCTGATTTGATCCACCTGTCATGGCCAGATGATATTAATGATGGGCTCAGTAATATGATAAGTGATATGATAAGTAACACTGCCAAGCGCTTTTTCTCCTTTCCACACATTTGACTTCTTAGCTTATGTATTGCTCTAGATTGCTTGGTTTTAAAAAGATCTGACGCAGACCTCTCATTTCATCTTGCATATTTTCAACAGAAGACATTAATGTTCTTTCTTGTCATTTTAGGTCAATAGCTGATTAGTACTACCTCACCTTAGAGGAGAAAAAGGATAGGAAGGAATTTGGAACATGGCTTCTATGCCTAGCATGTACTGATGCTACTTCAGGACAAGACAATGAATCTTCATGTTGTAATCTACTACCATCAGTTTGTAAACTAGCTTCTTCTCATCCTGAATTTTATAGCGGTATATATAAATCTTTTGCTTATTAAATGTCTAAAACCCAACATCCTTTAAATTTGAACATTAATATTTAGAACACAACTACACAGCAAGATATGATTTAAATCAACAGTATTTCAGAGCAAGATATTTCATTTTTAAAGAGTCAAGCCACATCATGGTAACAGCAAGTGCAGCTCCAACATCCCCATGAAAATCTTGGAGAGGGATTTGCTCACAACAAGTGTGATTTCACTTTTTGCTGCCTTTTCTTTACTGTCCTTATTTTCTGTCTAGCTTTAACCAATTCCTTCAGCTCAGCTACAAAAATGTGTTTTATTTACATCTTACATATATAATGACACTCAACTCTTGTTTCAGCTCTTCCTCAGCTAAGATGATTAATTGGATAAAATTCATATATTCAGTTATTTATTAAAGTTTTTTAAGGAGAAAGCCTAAAACTTTCTCAGACATGATTTCTAGCATCTAATTCAACATTTTCTGTCACAAACATAGTAGCCATTAATCATCACACAAAGCATGTTCTTGCTTTCTCTAGGCAAAATGATTCTGTAGCACCATCTAGTGAGATGACATCACTATCTGTGACGGAATTTACAACTCCCAATCAATATTGATTGCCATTTCCAGCTTTGGAAAAAGATACTAGATTTTCATTTAAATATAAAACAAGCAGTTTATGATATAGTGATGCAGACTCTCATAAGAACCATTTTTTCAGGACCTATTTTCTGTGCGCAGAATGGAATAGGTCCAATACCCATAGAAAAAGGGGAAAGATATCTTGACTCTCTCTTTACCCCCACTTTGAGGTGTGTGTTTAGAAGATGACGTAGTTCATCTAGTTCTCTAGTTCTTCAGTAGTTCACTGAAGGAGCTGTGATCTCATCGCATTGTATGCAGAAACAATTATATCATGGAGGAAACAGAGGAGCTGGTCTTGGACTCCTTGCCACAAGAGGCACTCACCATGTTGCCTTGCTTGGCCAGTCTAAAAACCTACACATGCAAAGGAATTTGGAAGGTTGGTATTGTTTCCTGTGTTGTCACACAATCACAGCATTGAGAATAAATTCAAGAAAAAAATCAGTTTAAGGTTGTCATTGCAAATTTTACTTATGCAGCTTCATGCAGTTTTACAATTAAACTGAAAAAAAAGTCACCTATGGGAAACTTAAGCTTGCTTATGAAATAAGGACATACTGTACTCAGTTTCTACTTCATTCTTCTTGAAAGTTTTTGGCATTACTCATTGAATGACATAGCTAAATTCTCAATTTCAGGCCTTCAGCTATACAAATACAGTCCGCACAACCTATCAGTACTGTATTGATTCATTACTATTAAGATCCAGTCAATACAAGGATCAACAGAGCATGATGCTGCCTAAGTATATAATAAAGTCTAAACTTTACATACCATTAGGAATCTTTTCTAGGAAACTGAATGAAATATTCCTTATTGAAGAAAGGAAGGAGTACACGAGCTGGTACTTTGGAAGCAGCTAAAATATCTTTCTCCAATTTTTCTTTCATTTAATTAAGAACAAGATACTCCTAGAAGGAGACGTGCCTCACATTTAATATTCTTCTCCCTCCCTCCAATAATTTATGTCATTCTTTCCATTTATATCTCATTATATAGCATCATTCTCTGTTACAGCTATATAAATGTACCTGGACCTAGACAAGTGTATTAAGCATTGCTTCCAGTATGAAGGGTTTGGCTATATTTCAGTACAATACTGGCTCATGTTTTCATGTTCTTGAAACACTGGTCCATCCATTTACTTGAAATATTTGAAAAGAATGAGAACATTTGCATCTCTTTCTTCTGCTATTACAGAGTTTTAAAGTAAATGTAATGCTTAACTATTAGTCAAGCTAGTCTCCACTACCACTGTGATGCTGAATGAGACAATAAAACACAAACTGATTGTTACCTTGACATTAGATAACTGTTAACCCCACTGCTATTGTTCCACCCCTCCCTGAAAATAGGGAGCGTGACAGTGAAGAACCATGAAACATTAAATATACATATATTGTCCTGGTTTTGTCTGGGATAGAGTTAACTTTCTTCATAGTGGCAGGTATGGTGCTGTGTTTTGGACTGAGAATGAGAATAATGCTGAACAGCACACTGATGTTTTAGTTGTTGCAGAGCAGTGCTCACATAGTCAAGGACTCTCCAGCTGCTTGTGCTGCTCTGCCAGGGAGGAGGCTGTGGGTGTGCCAGGAGCTCAAGGGGACACAGCCAGCACAGCTGACCCGAAGTGACCAAAGGGATTTTCCCTGAGAGGTGACACCATGCTCAGCAAGCAGTACAACTGGGGTTGTTGGGACTGCTGTTGCTCAGGGGCGGGCGGGGCATCAGTCAGCAGGTGGTGAGCAATTGCATTGTGTTGTGCATCTTTTTCTTTTTTTTTTTTCATTATTCTTGTTTTTTCCTTTTCTTATTAAACTGTCCTTAACTTAACATCCCCCCCCCCCCATCCCGATGTGTGGGGGGAAATATGAGGGGGAGTGGGGAAAGCAAATGGCCATGGGGTTCTTGGCTGCCTGCCGGGCTAAACCACAACAAAAAGTCAGAGAAACTCTACATGAAAGTATATAAAAGTATTTCCTAGGTGATTTTTAGTGTTGCAAAACTTAAAAGTTTGCTGAAACTTTCAGACTTCCTCTGAAAGGAGGTTGCTGGGTGCTGGGAGAGTAGGAAGGAAATATCCTGGACGCTTTCTGCAGGCTAACACATTAGATTATGTCTCCTGGTGCCACTCCTGGAGACAGCATTCTACACCACGTGAGTTCACTGGTCTGATCCAGGAACAAATTTTATGTTCTTAAAAATATATCATGATAATCAAAGGAATTAGTTCCTGTGAAGTAGGTGAACTAAAAGACTAGTACAGTGGTATCCATCTTCTGTACTTTTTGTTAAGTACATGGAATCCATTCAGTTAGACTCCCAGCCCTTACTGAAGCAAAACACATCTTTTAGTTCATGAGTTTGTGCATACATATTACAGGTAAAGTAACACGAAATTACTGAAATTGTGTTAACACAGTAAAACAAAAAAGCATAAAAGATGTTCCTATATTTAACGTTCTAAAAGTTACTCTAGTGGGGAAAGCAGACATTTAATCTATAGATCCACACTAAACAGCGAGAGGGTCATATTTTTATGTATCTTCCTGAAAATAATAGCCAGAACACTATAAAATGAATGTAGAGATTATGCTAGAAGTTAGCATTATTTATGTATGGTACTAAGCTGTAGTATAAAACAGCTGCCATATTTCCTCTGGGAAAATCCCCAAACATTTTCAGTAAACTAATGTTAGATAGAAATGTGTACATCTTCTAAAAGAAACATGAATTTTTTCAAAAATTGCATTTACCAGTTCACACAGTAAATTGTTTGGAAATGACCCTGGGTTGCAAGTGGTTTATTACAAGCTCAGATTTGTATCGGCTACTGAAATGAAGCTGATGTTTTTGTAAATGGCTCATAATTTTTTTTTAATGGAAAGAGCTGAAGCTTTGAAAGTGAGAAACTGATAGCTGCTGATAGTCTTGAGCCTTACACTCAAGAATACACTACAATATAATCTAATCAGGTCAAACTTTCCCTGTTTATCCAAGCTTTTGTTTTAGTTGGCTGTTGGCTTTTTTTTTTTTTTTTCCATGATAAGTAAGAAAAGCCCCAGATATCTATTGAAAATTCCACACATCTGTGTTAGCTTCAGATTTCAGCTAAGGCTGGAATGACCAGGCACAGAAAACAAATGTTTTTGCCAAACTCTGTTCTTGCTTTCAGACAGCCTAACTATCACTAGGCTGGGCTTCAGATTATTCCCTTTATTAACATTGTTGAACTTTTAAGTAGTAGAAATGTAGGGAATGGAAACAACGTTTTAAAGCAAATTCAGAATGTCCAAAGAGATCAAATTCAGTGTATTTACCATAAACTTTGTGGCTGAAGTTTTCATAATTTTAATTTACAAGCATTTAATTAGGTTTACAAAGCAATCTCAAAGAAAATAAGCATCTTTCAATAGTGCAATAAGAACTGAGTAGGCAAAGAACCAGCTAAGGGTATATCAGTGTTATACGTATGCCTGGAGACAAGTACAGGCCAACTTATGGTTCCTCAACTATGTTGGTTACTGCATGGTTGCTGAAACATATCCTGAAGATAAATCAGTAAGCATTATAATTCATGTACCTTATATTTGGTAAATTAATAACAAAAAAAAAATCTACAGAAGAAAAAAAAATATTTCAGGCTTTAACAACTGCATCTTGACCATTCCAAGCATTTGAAGTTACAGCAACAGAGCACAGCAGCAGAGGCAGTGGACGGTCAGGCACACTTACAGCACAGTCCCATCACTGCTGAATCAGCAGTACTGGGTGCCATTTTTTGGGTGCTGGATTCTGTCAAGTGTGCTAAGCAGTTCCTTCCACCATTCTCAATGACACAACCCCACCAATTTTTCTAAAAGACGGGCATTATTTTGGGCATTCTCCTCCAGTACCTTCAGTTATCTTACCTGACACTAATTCAAATTATTTTGTGCTGAAGGAGCCGGATGATTTTTTTAAGCAAACTTTGGTACTTAATTATGTTAAGAACTTGTGCCTCAAGCTTCTTAAATGGCTTCTAACCGTTCAAATTGACTTGGAAGAGGCTTACTTTCCATTATCGCTCTTTGAATCACCATAAATGTATCTGCTGCAGGGCTGGGTGTGGGTGGTAGGTCACTTGTTCTCCTCCCCAGAAGTCCTCATGAGTATCTGCTCAAAGCACTGCCCAGTTCACACTAGGAGCTCGGCTTAAAGCTCAGCTGTTCCCGAGCATGAAACTTTTTCAGTATTACACATCTACTGCTAATAATTCATTAAGTGTCAAAAGCAAACAGAAGCAATAACCAAAGCTGCCTCAGAGTGTGATCAGATAACTAGCTCTGAAGGTATTTGAAATGCAAGTGACTGTGTCTTGTATTGATAAAACAATTATCACCTTCTCCCTGTAATAACTCATGAGAAAAATTGATCATTTTAGAAAGTTCAGCATATTTTGCTCCAAGTCAGAAAATAAATTCATGGATTGACAGAATAAGGCAGTCTGGTCAGATACATCACCAAATGCCAGAGGGAAGTTCAACCTCAGATACAATGTGCATAAATCACATGGGTTAAAATCCTAGAACCATAGAATGGTTTGGGTGGGAAGGGACCTTAAAGACCATCTAATTCCAACCCCTCTGCCACGGGCAGGGACACCAGATCACATTGCTGACAGCCCCATTCAGCCTGGCCTTGAACACTTCCAGGGATGGGGCATCCACAGCTTCCCCAGACAACCTGTTCCAGTGTCTCATCACCCTCTGAGTAAATAATTTCTTCCTAATATCCAACCTGAATGTCCTCTCTTTTAGTTTAAAGGCATTACTCCTTGTCCTATCACTACACACCCTGACAGAGTCCCTCCCCAGCTTTCCTATAGCCTCCTTTAGGCACTGGCAGGCCACTGTATGGTCTCCCTGGAGCCTTCTCTTCTTCAGGCTGAACAACCCCAGCTCCTCTCAGCCTGTCTTAAAAAGGAGAGGTGCCCCAGCCCTCTGAGCATCCTCATGGCCTTCCCTAGACTTACTCTAATGGGTCCATGTCCTTCTTGTGCTGGGGGCCCAGAGTTGAATGCAGCACTCCAGGTAGGAATTGTGACAATTATCTCCCTAGCGCAGGGCCTAGAGGTAATTGCCATGCCCACAGAGGTAACTGTGATTTTCCAGCTTGCACACATGAGCAACTTGCATCTGAACGGACAAGTTCTGTGAGGACAGCAGAATGTAATTACCTGCTTCTACAGCTGTCTGCATCACCTTCACAGATAAAGGGTGCTCCATAAGGCCTATGCAGTTTGAATCCATTACATGAATTCCAATACATGATTCCCTTTGCTTATTAACTGCCACCTAGACCAAAGAAATACCTGTTACCTCCACCTTGCTTCCTGAGAAGCACAATGATTCCATCACTCATTCCATCCTGCAAGGTAACAGAAGAGACCTCCAATTCCTGACCACTGCCTACAGAGTAATATGGCTTTACAAACTAAACTATATTTTCAAAAAATAAAAAATAAAAAAATCTCAGCTACCTGATGATATATTTGGATCTTACCATCAAGTCCAAGACAGTGCCTAGCAACAAAGTGCTCAGAGTGTAATAATCACTACTAGTATTTTATAATAATTTCAGAAGAGTGAGCAAGAATCAAATGGATCTGATGCTTCAGTGTAGTGTCAAAACACTGTGGCACAGCAGTCAGGGACTTGGTTATATTTAAGTCCCATGCCATACATGATTTCTGTGCTAAGTCTCTAGTGTAGGTTATCTTAAGTACTTGAATAACATTACATTCACTTCAAATGATCAGAAACACACAAACCACCTCATTTGGCAGCCCTGCTCTTCCAAATTATTCTGCAAACATTCTTTCCCTGATCAGCATCATCTTCTTTTAAATGAACTCATTGTGATGCAGGATATATTGCCTACATTGTTAGTAACATACAGTATTGGGAAAATAATTGCTGTTTAAATGGCATTCTAGTACTGCAATTGAAATAAATTATATGAATAAAACGTCAATTAAATGTTCGTAATAAGAGACTTTATGTAATTTGCTTCCCAACAGATCAAAAATCAACAGTCACAGTGGTAACACAAAATAAGTTTGGAAAAAGAAAATGACCATAAAATCTAAGTAATCTGAAACACTTCACACAGGGAAAACCACAATGTGATTAGGAGAAGCACAGAGCAGAGAAAAAGTCTCTCTAGAACTCAGGCACAAAGTTCAGACCCTACAACGTGGGCCACAGGAATCCATGCTAAGTGAAGCCCTATGGACTCTCTCATCTACATGGAGCCACCTTTTTTTTTTTTTTTAAACCTTGTAATTGTTTTGTCTTAGTGAGTCCCAAAGGGGTCCAATGAAACTGTATTACTCTCTGTAATTCAAGCTGTTTTGTTTCCTAAATTATCAGTATTATTTTTAAGCTCCATCCTGTGATTCTCCTCTGTTTAACCTTGCTGCCAAATTAAGACATAAATCTGCCCCCAAAAGAAACCAGGTGGAAAGAAGGAAGTTTAGTTACAAAATGAAAAAAGTGATTGAATTCAAGACATATACTCTCAAGAGCAAAATACAATGAGAGGGAATGTGAGGACAGTCTTCAAATATGTGAAGTTTCCAGCACAAAGGAGCAGAGCAATGTGTTCTCTGACCCATGGTGGACAGTAAAAGAAGTATTGCACTTAAAATTCACCCATGTAGAGCCCAGCTAGACATGAAGAAAAACGTTCCACAGGAATAACTTAGCAATAGAACAGATTAGTGAAATGATTTAAGACGGATGTCTGTAGCTGGCTACATCGACCTTGTCCTCTAAACAGTGATTTCCTTTACCATTTAAAATAAAATTCAAGTTCAGTCTACTTGCAGTGGTGACATGATCCACAGGACTGCACTGAATTCTGGGCTGAAAACAAAACTTACACAACTCCAGCAAAATACAGTGGCGGTAAATTCATCTCTGAGATGATTCAGACTGAGATTTCTTATACCTATCCTAAGCCTAAAGAATAAACTCTTCTTCAGCTAAGGACATCATAAGCACTGCTGCCCACTTCTGCACACAGCACCTTTTTGATATATCTCACAGAACCAAAGGACATGAGTCTCAGCTGAGATAGAGTTAATTTTCTTCATAGTGGCTGGTATGTTGCTGTGCTTTGAATTTAGGGAAAAAGATAATATTGATAACACACTGATGTTTTAGTTGTTGCAGAGCAGTGCTTACACAGATCCAAGGACATTTCAGCCTCTGACACCGCTGTGCCAGCAAGGAGGCTGGGGGTGCCCCAGGAGCTGGGAGGGGACACAGCCAGGACAGCTGGCCCAGGCTGGCCAAAGGGGTGCCCCATACCGTGTGATGCTATGGCGAACAACAAAAACTGGGGAAGTTCTCCAGGGGTTGGGGGGGTGGCTGCTGCTCAGGACTGGCTGGGTAGTCAGACGCATCACTTGTTTTCTGTTTATATTATTGTTATTTTTCCTTCCTTTTCTGTCCTATTAAACTGTCTTTATCTGAAGCCACGAGTTTTACCAGGTTAGCTGCCCAGCCCACATACTCTCTCTCTTTTTTCAAAGGCAACTCCATTCTGATGCTTAGTTTTCCTTGGCAAAGGTTAGGGCTAAACTCAGAGCTTCTATCAGGGCCACACTTAGCAGTGCTCTTCAGTTTAATTCCAGGATCATTTGACCATGCAGACAAAAGCTTTGCCAAATAAAAGCAGATGAAAGTTTGAACAAAAGTGAACGACATGCTCTGTACTGATCACTAGTGACAGAGAGATAGAGAAAGGGAGATAAACCAAAGACCAGCACTCTCACATTGCTGAAGCATCCTGAAAGTAGAACTTCACAAAAGAGACAGGTTACATGGACAGAAGCTGTTGTTTACAGATTGCTTTACAAATTCCAAATGGCAATGGGTAAATGAGCTATCAGCTCCTGTGACACTGCTAAGTTAAACCAAATGCCGCTGCTTAGAACACTGCACACAGTGTCTCCTGCATTTTGCTCTTGATCTTTCTTCTAACATGGCTGTCCTAAAGAAAAGTTTTCAACCATCAGTAAAAAAGAACAACAAAAGCCAGCAAAACCAATAAAAAGAAAACAAAACAGTAAGTCATCCATTAACTAAAGCCACATTCTCATGATTGGATGTTGGATGCACCATGCAGAAATCAGTTGTTATTATTAGTGTATAACCTAAGTATCATCTATTACTTTAGAGCTGAGCAAGTTTGCTGCATTAATTGGAAAAAAAAAATACAGTGTGAAATGTCATTATTTACTTGTTATGCTCAATTTGCTTATGATTTGTTCAAGTATAATTTGTTCCTGTTATACACTTCTGTACTATTTAAATCATTCCCCTGTGGAGTCTTAAAACTGAGATCCTGATGCACTGAATACCTCCAAACCCTGTGGTTTTGTACACTGAATTCTTCTTGACTTAGCTGCCTAATGACTTCAGAATATGTATAAAAAGCTCTGCAGTAACTACTTCTCCACACAAATATTTTGATTGCTATTTAAAAAAGGGAGGGATTTGTTTTTCTGTGTTCATAATTACTGCACCACTTGACTTATTTTTCAAGCATCTACTTAACAAGGCCAAACTTAATTGAATTGCTCATTAGAAGATAGCTGAACTGCAAAATACAAGCATTTTTGTTCTTTCATATCATACTGTTCATATACACACCTTCACATCTTGTAAACCATACCTGTTTTCACAAAACGTTTTATGCTGCAACTGCATGAATACCACAAATTGCTGCTCCTCTAAATAAAGACAAAGATTTTTCATGATTGTCTCATGGTAATGCATAGGATTCAGATTTTCATCAAAGGAAAACCACCTGCCCTATCAAGAATCAGACAGCTTCAAGGTTTCCCCAGACTACGCTTAAGTTATATATATATACTATTACTATTACTGAAGATGAGGTGAGAGGAGATAAATAAAAATACTTTAAGTACTTCTACAAATGTAAATGTTTCTTTATTTCAAAACTAAAAACCTAATTCAAATTAACAGTTCAGGGTTTGGTCTCATTTATATCAACTTTGGTATTCATGTAAGATTAGATAGAATGTAAGCCAATCCAAATAAAAACAATTATAATGATATGAGCCTATCCAGACGTGAGCCCAAAAGTGTTCACTTAAATCTTTCAGCCAGCATCCTTCACAGTGCTTAGAATTTGCTAGAAGAGGAAGGAAGCACAACAGTAAGAAAGCTAAGCTATGAAGCAACCACATCCCATGGCAAACCAAAGCAACTCATTTGTTTTGTAAACAGCAGGCAGAAGTCCTTTACTGACAGTGGGATGTGGCAGTGAGATGTGCTTACGTGTCGACCTTCAACTCCTTCAGCACATATGACCGAGGTCATGACAAATGGCTATTTCCTTACAGCAGCCATAGTTTTAGAGATAACTAAATTTATTGGAGGGATTTATCTTGTACTTAGGCATTTGCTGCATGCATGTTCTAGTAGCTAATCTATTCCCATTATATGGTGATTTGGTTATCAAGCATTTAAAAGAATGCAAGAGATTTCTGTGTAATGATTTTCCAGCTTCCTATTGTTTATGCGCACGTCTGCCATGCAAACACTAGGGAAATCTCTGCTGTCCTCTGATCACGATCATCATGATTTACGGATACTTGACAAAATTCAGACATCAAATTGATTCTGACTGAATAGCCATTCCTAAAATTCTTAACTATGAACCATTTTTTTTAAAAAAACTGTAAGTAACATGCTGCACAAGACCATGCTAAATATACTCTTCCCCAAACTTTAACATTTATATTGACAGTGCTCTCTTCTAACCCAGTTTAGCTTTTTGCATACAGTGGAGGTAGTACACTATTAGTTGGAGCCTGCTAGTCTTACTGCTCTGCATTTAGAGCATTTGAATGTGCAACAGTTTGTGTGCATGTGATTCCATGTGAGGTTGGTAAGCCAGAATTATTCAAATATATCCATTCCTGAAAACGTCTGCAGAATTGTAAGAAATGTTTAGCTGTCTACAAAATGCATATTTACAGGACTACTAGCATCCCCATTTTCAAAGGAGGAACAGAACCATATACTGTCAATTTAAACAAACTGATCTAAAGCTTACTTCTCTCAAGGCTTTTTTGTTGTTGTTGTTTAGTTGTGTTTTCTTTTTTTTTTTTGTGGATGATGTTATTTGTGTGGGGTTTTTTTGTTTGTTTTTTAAAAGGCAATGTAATAGATGTAATAGTTTTCTGTTGGGTTTCAATACGTAGTCAAATATCTATCAAGGGGACACAATAAGTTAGGTAAATAGAGGAGCAGAAGTTGCATATTTTAAATGTTTTCTCTATAACAGGTAATAAATATTGTAGCAGTACATTTGAATTACACAGCTCTTCTTAACGTAAAAAAATTGAATGACAATACGGAAGTTTTATTTTAGTTTTAAGGCCTTCTGTAAATCCAAGTAAGATGACACACCAAAGCAGACTTGTCTTCTGTTTTACAAGTACTATGTGTTTAATGTAATATTGGTAATGGCCCTGTTAATACAAGCAGGGTTACTCAGATACCAGAGTAAGAGATGTCAAGAATCAAAAGAGTCTTGTGAGTTATGACACTAATGACTAGTTAAAGGCCTCCATAAACTACGCTAACCTAATTGTATTGTAATGACAATAAAAAAGGCAAGGTAGTAAGGAGTTTGAAACCACAAAGTAACACATGCCTTACACTTTGCAGAAAGGGTGACCTCTACTCACTCTGTAGATGGGTGCTCAGTTCTCCCATTACACCTTTGAGTCCAGTTATTTAATTGGAGTCAAGAGAATTAAACAAACAAAGGATGTGACACTTGGATTAGGTCAAACAGACTTCCAAGTTCCAGCATCTAGGACAGGTGTTTTTGTGCCTGTGAAGAGCATTTTGGAACCACCCTCTTCACATTATCCTCTTCCACAACCCTCTGACAGAAAAAGCCTCTGCACAGCTCAACCAACTCATGGTACCACTGTTAGAAAAAATGCATCAACTTTTCAGCTTGACCACAAGAAGCTACTCCAAACAAAGAAGTTCACTAAGAAGACCTCTTCTTTGCTACAGTAAGTTGTACTAATTTTCATATAGATGTGAATACTTGTCCTAGAAAGCTGACAGTATCTGCAACAACTGTATTACATGATTTGTGGCTTTCTGAAATAACGGTTTATTTGTGCATTGTGTATTCCATCCCCATAGGGATGGAATTATCTTACAAGCCAACCTGACCACATTACTACAAGATTTGCCTTACATCAAAATGCTAAACAGGAGCATTTATACTACACCAGCTGCACAAACCTGAATAATCATTTTCAGATGCTAAAGCACAACCCATAAATAATCGAATTAATCTCCCACCACCCCACCAAAATTCTTCAAAATTATGATTAAAACTAAATTCACTTCTGGACATGGCTATTTTTTTCCAGTTAAATTACTGAAATATGACTAGAATATCTTCATTAAAAAAAAGGTTTAGAGTTGTCAACCAATAGCTGAACGGAATGTTTAAAGAATGACTAAAAAGGTTTTGTTTCAGGGCATTACTTCCTATAAAATTATTAAATATTCTTATGAGTGCAACACTAATGCACTGTGCTAAAACACACTGATTTGAAAAAAAAAAAAAGAGGAAAAAAAAGAGTGCATGCACGCATACATTGCTGGCTTTTAACATCCAGAGAGGAAGTTTACAGCTAAAAACCTAATTCTTAGGCTACAGCCTAAATCATAGGACTATCAGTCAAGCTGAGTACTGCAGAATAATGATTGGTAAGTTTCTAGAAGATGACCTTTCAGCAAGGATGTCTCTTTTAATGGAAGAGGATGGAAACAATTAGATGGGGGAGAAAAAGAAAAAAGGAATTAGAATGATCTCAGCGGCTGATCTCATTCTGGATCAACCAATTCTTTGCTGAAATGAAAACATTATGAAACCGTACTTCTAAGATCTGAAGTACATATCTAACGACAAAAGCAAAGTAAATAATAAAAGAGAGTGAAACCTCAAAGGACATAAGAGCTTGACATTAAGGTTTGTTCTTACTTTGTCAAAAGTCAGTGCCTAAGATAACAAAACTCCCAATCATGATCTATCTTAATCTGTTTTCCACTCTCCATATATACCTTTGCTAGGTTATCTATGGTTACAGAATAGATACATTTTAAATTTACTTTACATTGCAATTTGCCTCCAATTCAAATAATATTTCTAACATTATTATTCCCCTTGGCATACTACTTGAGTTATGTCTGTAGTACAAGTGAGGTGCCCACAGGATTCCCCATTTTCAGTATTCGATTACAACAAGTATCCTGTGCTGGAACACGATACAAGCAAGCGTGGAAAAAAAAATAAATATATATCACACTTGTCATGTTTTAATGAAACAGCAGGACAGCATTTTCAGCCAGGAAAGCTATTCTGATTTACATAGCCAAGAATATAATCACGTTTCTAGCCCTATTTCTCATAGAAATTCCAACAGAAGGAAAACAATGAAGTATGCTGAGTGAACCAAAAGTGAGCTCCCCTTTCAAGGAAAAAAGTATTTTTGCAAAGGTCCCTTACTAGTGCTAGTGGCATACTTTGGAGAAAAATCATTTTTTCAGGGCTACTTACAAGGCCAGCTCAGCTCTAATGAATCTCAAGACAAGAACTCATTAAAGCAGCAGAAATCACAGTGTCTTCTGTAGAGATTCTTATGGATCTTGGTCCTGCAATCAATTAACCAAGAACAATTCTATTAAAGGTTTGCTTGAGTAGATTCAGAGATAATGGTTACTTACAGTCCCCTTCAACTCTGAGACCAAAATCATATTATTAATCCTGTGATAATATATGATTTTAGGATGAAAATTATCTATTTTTTTAAACAAACACTATCATGTCTAGTCTAGGTTTATCATTTTGTCCCTGTAGTCAAGAAGGTACCTCTAGAGAAAAAAAACTCCACCCTAAAACAGAGCTTTTATAGGGGACAAACTGCATTACGAAGGTGCTTGTCCTCCCTACTGAATAAAGAATGAGCCTAGGGTAGTGGCTCTATTTTTAATGAACAAGAATTTTTTTTTTATATCAGAGTTTTCAGTTTGTTAGAAAGCTGACTTCAGAGTTGCACTTGCCAACGGTGATTACCTTCCTCAAACCTATTGTAAAAGACAGCAAAAAGGAACAATTTCTATGCTTAGATCATTATGAGAAAGTTAATTTCAAATATACAAATATAGCTACTTCCCGTGAAGTTTAATTTCAATAAACTCTAGCTACGGTGAGACTGAATAACCGCCACTAGGATAATTATTCATTCTTACTTTAGGAGAATTAAAAATGAACAGAACTGGTCCGTAACCTCAGTAAAAAATGCTGCTTCTCTTAAATTCTTAAGTGAAAACTTCAACCTCTTCAGGTCTCAAGAAAGTTGGGGGAATCATTTTCTGACAGAGACAAACAAGTAACAGGTAAAAAGTCTGGGATGACAAAGATATGAAAAACCTTCTCCTCTCTGGAGAACCATTTCTGTAGTTTTTGAAGAATAAGTGAAATGCAGGAATAGATGCTACTGGTACAATGCCTGAATAATAATAATAATTGTAACTGACACTTCCATAGACTACAGTGACTTTCATCAGAGAATTGCAAAAACACTTTGAGTGTATTTCTAGAATGGCAGAATCTTGCAAGGTATTGAGTGCTTCAAGGAATAGAAATTGAAGGTGTACAGCACAGCACAAGAGGTACTCAGCAGCTTGGAGAATCAAGTCCTTTAGCCTTATTACAACCCTACAAGCAAAATAATAGTGAAGTAAACAGACTTTCAACAGCAAGAGCACAGTAGAAATTCAGAGACAGATAGTGAAACATTCAAAAGGATGTGTTGTAATGGCATAGACCTGACACTGACTTGCATGAACATATTTTTCCTGTATCACTACTGCCATCAAAACTAAACAAAATGCACTGTCCTGAACTCCTCATCACAAGTACTCAAGAAATTGGCTATTCAGGAGTGTCCAGGCAAGCTCATCTAGTGTAATACGAAGAAATGTCTAAAGCCAGTTGAAACATTGTCTTTTTAAAAACTTGATAAGCCTCCTAGGCCTAAAAATAAGAATGGTTTGTCAGTGTGAGATAGCATCTCCATGGTCAGATTCTCTAGCTACGTAACTGGAGAAGTTGAAGTCCTGTTATTTTTATATATATATATATATATATATACACATTTATTTTCAAAGTGCTGAAAAAAACAGATCAAACGGCATAATAATAGTTAATTAACTTTGTATATTTACAGAATTAATAAGAATCCAAACAATTTAGTCTGTAATTGCCTAAAATACCGCCTAGGGTCATACCAACACCACTGTCATAAGCAGGACATGCAACAGTTTATGACTTGTGAAAAAGGCAACCATATCCAACTATTCTTTGTCACCACCTGCACTGCATTAGATAAAAAATAAAAGGGAAAGGTATGTGGTAGCCAGATGTAATCATTCAATCAGTCAACCAGAGGGGAAACAAGTCACAGCAGTCCTGGAGCCACAAAGGAATACGAATTTGAAACAAGAGCAGGCACACAGTGGAGAGAAGATACTACATGGTGTTACCCCTGGATCTGTTCTCAATCCCACAGCTGGGCCAGCCCCATATGCCTCCCTCAGTGTTCTGGCCATTCCTGCCCCCCCTCCTATGCACTTTCACTGCTCAGGGACCACAGGGCCTTGTTCTCCGGTGGCTGGTGTCCTCTCCTGCTCTTTGACTGCCACCTGTCTTTCTTTTCTGTATTTAAAAAGTTATATAATAAAAGCATACGATGAAGAGGAGTTAAATGCTTGGCTTGGCTCACCCTCATGAAAGTTATTTCTGTTATGGGGCACACTGCTTTCTCTCCCCCTCCCCAGATCCTGGCAAATTCAAAATGACTTGACATTTTCCACTGTGATCCTGCATGAGCAAACGGTAGCTTCTGAAGAGGAAAACAGAAAGGAGCGAGATAGCTTTTTGGATGCAAAAAGCTGTGCTGTAGCACCTGTGAAACCCAGCAGCAAACAAGGGGCAGTCAGCTACATGACACCACTGACCGGCACAGCAAGCGCACCCACACTGCAGGGCCAGCTGCTGCTGAGGAAGCAGCAGGAGACAAAACTGAATCCGACATGAATAATGCTGCAGTGGCGGCTGTGGGGACCTCTGAGCCCAAGAAGTCCATGCTGGTCCATCAGGTATTTGGCGTTGTGGTTCCAGGGACCCCCAAAAACAGCACAAGTGCAGGTTGAGCACAGGCTAGAATGCAGCTCGTTAGTCATTATTTCTGCTTTACTAGTTTTAGTCACTATTTTTCCTTCTGTCAGATCTAATTAAGAGGCAGTTTTGCCTTGATAGTGTGACAGCACCGGCATCTTCTGTGTTTGTAGGGACCAGATTGCAGCAGCATGGCTGTCCTTCCTGCCTAGAAGGGATCTGCCTCCACTCACGTTCAAACTTTAACATCTCTGCTGAAAGAGCCGTCAACAGTTTTTGCAGCTTGCAACATGGACAATTCTCTGTGAAGCAAGCTGAAGCCATTAACTCATTTCACACAGGCCAGAGAAGCCATCACATACAAATGACTTTTGATCTATGGCAAATTGGGCAGCATTCAGTCAAACGACCTAAAGGTTAAAGTCTCTGTATCCTATTATCTCTTCTGAAGTCAAAGCATCCCACTTGTTAGGAGCTAACTCAGTTGTACGTGGACCTCACACACAGTATTTTCTGTTCAGTAGAAATAGTACAACAATACTTAAGTGGAATTTTAAAGCAGATTGTTTGCTAGTTTACATGTTTCTGAAAACAGGACATTTATGGGTGTTTGAAAAGAAAGTGTCAGGATACTCTAGCTGAGACCCCAAAATATTTCCCTTTATCAAGGAAATAGAGAAAATAGGTTTACTCTGGCGAAACAAACAAACAAAAAAAAAGCATGCCAGGGTGTTCTTGATCTGACCAATATGCTGTGCACCTGGGGTTCCCTCTTACCTTAAAAAATGCTGAGGAGCACGGCACCCCAGAACCAGAACAGCACCCCTTTACCAGTTATTCAGCTCCAGAGTTACAGCACAGCGGTTGCACTTGAACACACTCATACATACAAAGATAACTCAGCTGAATTAAATACAGCTTTACCAGGATAAAATCAGTATGTAAAACATACACATTCCTGTTTGATTCAGTCTGCATGTATAATCTGACTTACAATTCTCAAATATTAAAAAGAAAAAAAATAAAAACCAAAAAACATAACTAAAAAGAAGCCACTCTAACAAAGCTTCTTAAAATTCATTATTGGTTTAAAAAGTTGATGAGCAGTGAACTTACCAAATGGGCCAGAAATACTTCACAGTGAGAACTATGAGAAACATTCACATGGAAGCACGAAGTCATAACAAACTTTATCTGCTCAGAGTTTTGCAAGATGCTTACCTGTGGAGAACCTGCAAAAATGTCCTGACTTTTCATTTCACTATAAACTCGCAACTCTTGAGCCTTGGTAAGTTCTCTACAGTTGCAAAACTTTTGGGGAAGAATATACCAAACCAATTCACACCTGCAAATACACTCTGGAATGAAAAGATACTCAGTGCAACCCGTGCCTGGTTACCCAGACCCCTGAAATATTAGCCTTCTTGATTTCACGCTTCCAGCTTAAAATCTTGGAAAGTGTTATTTGATTCTCTTCTATTCCAATGATCATAATTCAAATTTTAGTTTTATTGAAACAATCCCAAGCAAAACACCGTGTTCTTTTTTTTTTTTTTTTTCCCCCCAGTTCCTAGCTACAATCTGCATTCTACTAAGTGGTACCCATAAACTGACTATAATAAAAGCAGTATCTGGGTATAGTACAGGGAAAACACTCTTGTTTAAGTACAGGAGGAACACCACAGAGGATGTCAGCCTGGTTTCCTCATACCTAATTACATTTCAAAAAAAAAAAAAAGTAGGGAAAAATTCATAGCATTTTATCAAGCACTTTCATTTCTTTATAGGCCTAAGAGACGAAATACATTGTAAATAGAGTTATGCGCTAGCTCCCTGAGGAACAAAGTAATAAATAAAATTAGAAAACAAGACTGGAAAGGCCTCTTACAATCTAGCTTTTAAAAGAACATTAGTGTCATCATCCAGAACTTTCCAGTCATGTGATACCATGAAATAACACACAAATTTAAGATTACACAGAAAGTGAACAGCCAAAGCTACCTTGCTCTGTTATTTTCTTTAATGAATAACACTATCACAGCCAGAAAAAAAATACGACAGCAGCTGACAGTGTGGGTGGCTGTATAGAAAAACATGAAGACAAGAACTCTAAGTTAATTTAAAGTTTTGTTTTCTTTTCTTTTCTCCCCTAATGTCCCATGAAACACAACCATATACTGCATTTAATTAAAAGCTGGTGATCAAAGTTCGTCAACATCGTATCTCCCTACCACCTAACAAAGATATTTGTTAGGCAGGGTTCCCCAAAGAGATCAAAAACCTGTCCTCGTGCCTTTGTTTTATTGTTAGTCTGCAAAAGTTCTGATCATTTTTTAATCAAAACCAATTAGGGTAATACAGCTCATTGCTTGCTGAGTGCATCTGTGGGTGCATTTACTAACACTTAATGAAAAATGAATAAAAATACAGAGTGAGTTCAACTGTGAAACAAGGTACGTCCTGTATGCTGCAGGCAATCACCGAGGTCTCCTGACCTCCACCCAGCACGGATACGTAGTGTGAATTTACTGGTTGCTGCGGTGCACTGCGTGGCATTATGCAGTTGTCGTACTGCTGCAGCAAGGCATCACGCAATGTAACCTCCGCGCAGGTATCAGAATCCCATCCCCACTAGAATACTTACCTCATAACACTGCACTGACCCCAGAGTATTACTGGTTATTGCTCCACGGGTCCTGGTTTTCCTTACAGATTTGGAGGAGTAATAAGGACAAGAAATGGGCTTAAGGCTTCAGTGATGACAGTGAACTGGTTCACAGTGGAAGTCCCCTTTCAATCTGTATTACTTCTTCACTGGAATTTAGTTGTTAACCCTGTCTCTGGAATCTTCATGCCTCCATCTAGCGTAGCTTCTTCCATAACCCAGGATGGTGCAATGCCAACAATTAGTACTTCTAACCTTAACAATAACACATGGAGAGGTGTTTTTGCTCATACCTTCATTTCCCCCCCCCCCTCTAAAAAACATTTAATGTCCATACAGAAACAAAAAACCAAAATGAACAACCATCTAGGAAATGCATGTACAGTCTCATCTTTCTTTCTCAGCAAGATGTGTTGTAACAGTTAAAATTTAGTCGTCAGATAATCACATACTGTTGTGCCCTACAACTCACCTGCCTCACTTCTTGAGATGCCAGCACCAAGGTACAATGAAGAATAAGTTTTATGTGGACAAATAAAGGTACTCCCACAACAGGGCATGTGCATGCGTGTGAATGTATAAACGCATACACACACCAGCTGCATTTGAAGCTGCTGTCTTCTGAACCACAGTCAGGAAAGTTGAGCCTCAGCAAGAATTATTTCATGTTTAAGGTAATGGATACATTATTTTTTAATCTAGCTGACTTTTGAACAATTCATGAAACGCTTATCAAAATTTGATATGCGCTTCATGAATCTTGGAATTTAACACTTTTTTGTAATTTAATACGCTTTACTTTTTTTTTTTTTTTGTAATGGTAGGCAATAAATACTGACTCTTTTGGAATAATCTAGTGTCGTGTCCATGGAACACAAGTATCTTATAGCTGTTTCAAGATTAAGGTCCACAAGTGACAGGAGTGAAAAATGCAGAGAGAGCAGGCATTCAAAAGGGGAAACCTTTGTCCTAAAGGATCATACTACATGCAAACAATCACTTTTCATTATCATCATCACTGCTTACAGTGCAAACTTAGATAGTTATGGAAAGACCTTCCGCTTGCTAACAAGAACAAAAAATGGCCACAAATAGTTGCCATCAAGGTTCTTGCCTATCAGGTGCCATAGACAAGCAAGTTCCACTTCTCAACAAAGGAACCTGACCTGTCCTGCCCTCTCCACCCCTATGTTCTACCCCAAGCACAGCCTGTACTACAGCACGGGTGCTTCCAATCCGCTTTCAGACTGTGCTATCCAGGTTGCAACGTGACCTGTGTGAAAAACGTAACTTGAATATTTTCCAATTATTTTTGCTTAAGTTGGATTCTTAGAACTTCTGCACACTATAAAATGTATTTCAAAATGAAAGACTGCGTTTGCACCCAGTGTCTTATTTCTGACAACATGCAACACCTTGGTTGCATTCACACACAAAGAGTGTCTGAGATAACTATAGCAATTCCTTACTTAGAAAAGTAGTATTAGAAAAAAACACCTTCAGAACACTTACCCACCAATTCAGCTTAGCAGCTACATTTTCACCATATAATTTCACCATTAAATGGACAGCCAGTGGCCCACAAAACTATACATAAGACTTTCAGAACACTTATTTAGAAACTATGAAATAACATTATGTGCAACATCATACTTCTTGTGCTAAACATTGCTTTTTAAAAACTGTACAAGCTACAATACTCAAGGACAAAGCAAGAATCTGACAGAACTCCACAGGTGGATCTAATATTTTGAACACTCCATTCTATTTTGAACTTTGCTTTTCTTCTTCAAATTAAGTCGTCTGTTTATAAACAAGATCTAAATCCCTCCCAGGGTTAATCAAATAACCACAATATACAAACTCCAAAAGAGAAAGCACCTTCAAAGCTGATATTTGCTCAAAACCTGGAGCAGTTGCCATGGAAATCATATTCTTTTGATCCATAAATATCATCAAAATAGCATGAGTATTTGAACCAGGTCCAGCTAGTTTGAAATAGGAAAATAAGAGGGAAATAAAAATGATAGAAGGAAAAAATGTGATAAAATCTCTCCAAAAGTTACATCTACCTCCTCTTTTCAAACTTACTTCATAATGAAGTCTTCATAATAAAATTTCTACCAAACCATCATTGTCATCATCGTTCAATCAAAATTTAAAATGCTGAAGAGGCAGAAGATTCAAATGATGAGACAAAATTAAGGGTAAGATTGTTAAATATTGCAAAAACTATAACAACAATGTGCTTGTTGCGCAGTTAGTACCTACATCCTGTACATAGTCAAGAAAATACTATTGTACTTGAATGTGTCTGTGTTATAGCTTGGGGGAGGGGGGTGTGTGGATGTTTTTCCCATTAAAGATGACAATTTTTCTAAAACTCTGAGAACATTTGTCCCTGTTCAACAATTGTGTGGACACATGACTTGGTATAACAGAATCAACAGATGTACAAATTTGGGTCACAATCCTGCAATGCAACATATATGGTAGTATATGTATGGAAACAGATTTATTTTCAAATGTTTGCAGATATATTTTTATACCTATCCTGGTTTATCTTCACCTTTTTCAAAACTGCCAAAATGTATGTACAAGTATACAAGGGCATTATGTCTTTTTTTTTTTTTTGACTGCAAGGCCATATATGCAAATATGTTGTAAATAAAATCTGCTTAGTGTATTAGTGACGGTTCCCTGATGGCTTTTTGTATTTTGACATTTCTTTTCAAAAAGAAATATGGAAATAAAATATTTTCAATGGCATGTGCCTCTCAGACTTCCTCGAGGCATGTGTTATCTTACTGCTACATATTCCTTGGAATGTGCTTTTTTAATAAAAAGTTTCTGAACAAACACTGTATCTGTTGTTCAGCAGAGGAAAAACAAATTATTCCCATTCCATTTGTGTTTTGTGACTCTTGTGTAGAAAATTAGACTACTGCTTGCTTTCTAAAGAAAGGTAGGCCCAAAAGCAGGTCTTTAAGCAAGCTGATTTGTTGTGGTAAGGAACATTATAGGTGGGCATAAATTAGTCAGAAAATAGTTGCGGATGGTAAAGAAGTGCAGTTTTTAAGAACTCATACAATATTCTCAAAAATGATGTCTAAGGAGAAACGTAGCTAGAGAAAAGAAGCTATAAGTTAAAGGTGGTCTTTGTCTGCAGCTCTCAAACACTTCCCAGCACTCACCATCACGATATATGGCTATGGCAGGCTTGAAGCAAAGCGTTTAAGAGACACCATATAATTGGCCTCCACAAAGTCTCCCTCCTCCAAAACCTGGCAACCCTGGTATGTTTCCACCCTTCCAGCCCTGACCACCTCTTCTGCTAACGGCCACACTAGCAACAGGAGAAAAACTTCTGACTGCCCTCGACACAAGTTGCCACATCAAGAAGTTTTGGTCCTTGGGAAATACTGAACAGAAACTAGCCTATTTTTCTTTCTGGGAGAGGAACTGAAAATTCCATCCATTCCTTCTAACAGCCTGCAGACAACTGCAACTTACCCAAGCTAACAGAGACATCCATCCCTGAATTTCTTTCTGAATGCTTACCCATACGACTGATCGCCACCTTCCTCTCTGCACCTTTCAGGCATGGGTCACTGCTGTATCTTCCCTCCCACCTGCTTTACATATAATCCTGATAATATTTCTCCCTAGTAGCTTTGGACTTCACTCTTCCCTTTCTACCTGTCTATCAAATCACTTGTTCAAGACTGCACCATTAATGAGTGAACCCTGATTCCCTGTGGCTTTCTTTGGAATCAGTTGTCATCTGCCAGTCCAAACTGTCCTGACAAAAATCTTTTAGCAATTAAATCTGAGTTATCATCTTTGCTCATTTGTCTTCAGAAACTGTGCTACAATGTTGTTTACTGCTTCCAGTACAATGATATTTGAGCTTTATTGAGTATAGAAGCATTGTTTTTAAAAGATCTTTTGAGACAGATACAGATCATATCTAAAGTGTTCCCGGGACATTAGTTACAGCCCTGCTTCATTCCTGCTTCACTATGCACTTATCCACTCAGTATTTTACCTCGAGATCCTAGATGTTAAACTCTCTAGGAAAAGCTGCTGCTTCCCTCCACTTCACAATGTGTCAAACCTCCCTTTACGTGATACACAGGTAAGAAACAACTGCATCCATCTTTGCAAAGTGGATATACTCCGAAAAACTGCATGGGAAAAGGTGTTTGACTGTTAAATGCTCACCTTCATGTTTCACGATGTAAAATCCAGGAAACAGTTTGCTGCCATCAAGGTAAGCAGGAACAGAGCCGTGTCCCCAGGAAGCGGTGCTGGGGGTGCCAAACACAGCGAGCTGCCTGGCTCCGTACACGGGATCACAACAGGATCACTGTCGCTGCCAAGGACCTCAGTCCATCACCCAGCCCAGACTCCTGGCCAAAGCACGACAGGTCATAGGGTCCTCCCATGGCCAAAATGCATGCCTTGATGACAGAAGAACCCCCACCATAGCGTCTTCAACAGAAACAGAAGCATACAAACTACTGCATGGTTCTGAGGTTGTCTTGTATTTATGGATTTATTTATGTAGATGGGGAGTATTTGAGGCTAAATTCTTCTTTAATTTCCACCCCCAGCAACCCTGATGGTTATCCCATTGTTGAATTTCCTTTCTGTAACTGTAATACTGATAATGAAATAAGACTCTTTCATTTGAATAGTTCTAATACCTCAGCTAGGATTATGAGAATAGATTACATCACAAAACATTTCAACAAGCACCAGCATACCAAAGCAATGAATCCATACACTACATGATCTGGCATCACCCCTCTCCAAAACTGTATTCAGATTATGGGCCTAAAAAAATATGGACTGCATTAATGGCATTGGTCCTGAGAAAACACTCAAGGTACCTGCCTTTTAATCTTATGGAAGGGGACATCCTCCCGATTTGATACTAAATGCAGACACCTATAATTTAATTAATTTTTAAGTCTGTGTGATCTTTATAATAGCAAATTCTGTTCTGCCAGAAATAGTTCAGCTGGACAGTATCAGTTTGAAGCAGCATTTTGAAACAGACCTTTCAGTCCTATCATTCAGTACTTTGGCCGCATTGCTTAATTTTTTTTCCATCTTTCATACTGCTAAGTAGAAAACATGAATTAAAAAAAAGGGGGAGGGGGGGAGGGAAATCAGCTCACACAAATGAATCATACAATCATAGAAATGTTTGCTAAAAGGGACACCAAAAGCTCCTTTAGTCCAATTTCCCACTTTAGGCCAGAATATCACTGCTGTTACATCAAATTACTCAGGGTTTTACAAAACAAAGTCTTGAAAACCTGCAAGAACACAAACTCCAGAACTTCTGGGTAGCCTCCTCCAGTGCTGCACTACTACTATTTTTTTTTTTTTCCTCCCCCTAAATTTTTGCCTAAACTTCTCAAGCCACATTTTATAGTCTTCACTCAACCCCAAAAAGATTGCACCTGGAATGCCACACCTAGTTTTTGGGTTGCCCAGTTCAATGAATTCAAATGGATGTTCAGAAGCTTGAGGTACACTGGAGGACTACCAATGTGGACAGGAGCCTACAGCACAGGATCTACAGGGACAAGTTGAGGGACCTGAGCTCGCTCATTTGGGTTGAGAAGAGGCTATGGAGAAATCCAGAAGTGTCTCCAAGATTTGGTGGAAAGCAAGAACAACAGAGCTAAGCTCTTCCAGACAACATAACAAGATCCAATGGTCTCCACAAACCAATATTTTTATGATGCTATAGCTCTAAAGAGAATTATGGCCCTCGTATTACTAAGGCACTGCTTGTTACAGGTTACCAACCCTTTGAGCTGGTTACAGTCAGTTTCTAACCTACCATTTATCCAGTCTGTACTTCCCAAGTTTCTATATGAGAACAGTGCAGAAAATGTCAAAGCATTCCCAAGGTCAAGCCATCTTACATCTTCACTGATCTCCCATCATCCACATTGCCAGGCATTTTGAAGTAAAATGCAGTTCAAGTTGGCTAAACATGGCTTTCCTTTGGTAAATCAATACTGATTACTTCTGATAGCATACTTGTTCTTTATGTGCTTGCAACTGGGACTCCAGAAGTTTACCATGATCTTTCCAGGGACTGACATAAGTTTGATCACGTTACAGCTCCCCAGGTCATCCTTTTAATGTTTAAGATGGGTCTAATGTTAGCTCTTCTCCAGTTGTCAGGGACCTACTTGACTAACTGATTTTTCAGCCTTGCAATCACATTGGCAATCCTTCACCATCAAGTGAACCTCATGCAGCGCATGGATTTGAACAAAAGGAGCAGGAAAGTACATTACCTTCAGAAGTGAACCTACCTTATTATACCTTGCTCTAGGACAGGTTTAGAGGAATATTCTACTCTCAAAAAGTACCAAGATGTGAAGGTGATTTAAGTTAACACTGTAGTTTGCTACTCTAAGCATAAATAAGCACAAGGAGAATCTTATTTTATTTCAAAGCTAGAAAATTTCTTATATAAAGTATAAAGTATATAATACTTATATAAAGTATTTATACATGCACCCAAATTCCTTGTGCTTCATCAACCTTACTTTAATATGCCTACTTATAGACATTGCTTTACATTATGCAAATCTTAGAAAGACCCTAGAAAATCTTAAATATCTTAAATACCTCACTTGCAAGATCTCCAAGTGGAGAAAAATATCAATCACACCAACTGCTGATTTTTATTTTTTTTTAAATACATGCATGAAACAGTTAGGTTTGTTTACTTTACCAGGGTTCCAGGAGGACTCTTGTTAAAATAAGCAGTTTAAACTTGTTTAGTAAATCTGTTCTGATTGTCTGAGCTTTGCTAAATGATTTATCATATTGGCAATAAACATTTGCAGCACAAGCTATAATGGTTTCAGGGGAGTTTATAGTGGGATATGCTGAGAATACATATGAGAAACACCACCAACAGACAAGAAAAAAAATCCATTATCTTAAGTTGCTAAGCCAACCAGAAGCACTTTTTTTTTTCCTGTGTTGACATCATTCATTTATTTTTTTTTCCTAGAAAATAAGCAAGTGCATCACAGATATTTTCTTTAACCAACAAAAATATCTAAAAGCAAGCAAATGAAATTATTTGGATGCAGGTCTCTCCACATCACATCTGTTATTCCTCAGTATGGATACAAGCTTCAAATTTGGGATGATATTTCATGCTGTACTCATGGAAAAGTGAGTCACAGATGGAGCTTCCCTGCATGAACTCTCTATTCCCCTTTGATTTTTGGTCAGCATTTTCAGCATAAAGGGGAATGGATGAACTTTGTGGGCTCTGAAGTTCTGCAGACTGTGCACCTTTGTGTGTGAACAAGAGAGGCAGAGGGGAATATGCTAGGGACTACAAGGATCCATAAAACTACTTCATCATATATAGTGCCAGAGAAAAATAATTCATATTTCATTGTTCCTCTGAGCGTTCCAAAAGGAATGTGAAAGGGTGGTCCTATATTCAATGTGTCATTCTTATCTAATGTTCTTTTATGCTATGTTTGCGTAGACTGTTTTTTGTTTGACTTGGTTTATATGAACATAAATGACTTCAAAAGGAAATAGAAGAGTTTGTTCCCCAGTAGTGGGCTGTGTATGGTGCTACTGAAACCAAAAGGAAATTACCAGTGCTTTGATAAATTACTGCAAACAGATTTATTGTTCTACATCTCAGTTGAGACATTGGATTAATTCCTGGAAGAAGTGGTGTTGGATTGTTTTTTTGTCTTCTTTTCCTCCCTCTTGCCTTCTTTCCTCCCTTCCAGCCAGGGGAAATCCCCTGCAATAACAAGTTGTCCAGAAAGGTATAGTAACCTTCTGCTCCAGTGACCCTAAATATTTATTTTAAGGAAAAATTAGATCTTCTAGATCACAGGGTCACACCAGAAACTAATTCCATCTCTATCCAGACATCAAAAGATTATCCTCCCATAATACATGAAGTCAAAGTTCAAATGAGGGCTAATCGATGCATCTTAAACACTAATAATCTGCAAGCAATTCATAGATCAGAAGCAAAAACCAGAATCAATACAAAAGTTCAGTTAAAATAATAAGTACATTTGAAAATATATTATACTTTCAGAGAAGATTTATTAATGGGAAAAGGGGGGGGGGGGAATCATCATACAGATTATCCACTATGAATTATTTGAATTATGAATTGTTTGCTTAACTGTGCAAATTCTCAGAAGCACAATAGCTGGGATTCAAGCCTCAACCACTTGCAGTTTATTAATACACATGGACACCCATTTCTCTTGAATGTATCATTATTTTTATTATTTTTTTTAATATACATGAGCTACTGGCCTTGCTCACTTTTTAAGATGATGACAATACTCTTGCATACCTAAAAAGTACAGAAGCACTGCCATGCTGTCTATGCATGTGAAATCCACACCATCTGCATGAAGAATAACTGCCCAATTACCACCCAGAAGGATATGGAGAGGAAAGGGCAGAGGGGAAAGACGAAGTCTCAATCCTTTGAACTGCAGTTCACAGTCTGAGATACAATCCCACACCTCCTGCAGAAGATTTGTATTCTAGGTCCTATTGGATTAAAAAAGTTCTCTTCACGTCAGGTGAAGAGATTTGATTCCCATAAAACAGCATCATACAGAAAAGTCCAGTGACATATTTTAAGAAGTCAAACCCTATTATTTCAGTTAGCACTGTTAAAAACAGCCTTTGATCTTAAAGACCTAGTTTAATTTTTCTTACTGCCAGCGTTGGCGAACATCAGGAACGGTATGCAAGCAAGCGCGTGGGAGTGCTGAGCCAAACCTCATCTCTTCTTGTAAGTGTACCAGTAGCCATAAATTGTACAAAGTATACTTGCATTGGCATGCTGTGGGTTTATGGGAAGGAGAATTGGTAATAGAACCTAATTTTGCATGTTATTTACTCATCTAGTGAAGACTCCGCTCTTTTGCTTAATTTTGGAGAAAGAGCCATTGGGGGCTTACACAACCACTTGCCCTTTGTGTATGGAGATGGTATACTGCAGATATATTACAAGAAATAAACCCAGAAGGGAGAAACTATTTATTTTGTTGTCTTTACAGACAAACTTTGTATTCCCTAATAGTTGTATTTTGAAATGCAGACGTCTAAGTAAGAGAATCACAGAATATCCTGAGTTGGAAGGGACCCACAAAGATCATCGAGCCCAACTCCCTGCACCGCACAGGTCAACCCAAAAATTCAGACCATGTGACTAAGTGCACAGTCCAAACGCTTCTTAAATTTCAACAGGCTTGGTGCAGTGACTACTTCCCTGGGGAGACCTTTCCAGTGTGTGACAACCTCTCGGCGAAGAACCTCTTCCCAATGTCTATCTAGCCTGAACCTCTCCTGCCACAGCTTGACACCATTCCTGCGGGTCCTATCACTGGTCACTAAAGAGAACAGATCGGCGGATAATGTAAATTGGCTTAAGTGAAAGGGGATGTTAGGGAAGATACCATCACGAAGGATACCTTTCTGACTTCCGGGATCAGTCGACGGGCTGAGCCTCTCTTCCCCCCGCATTGGGATGTCGTGGGGTAAGATTTGAATGCTTGGTTGTACCAGGTGTCTCCGTGCACCACTCTTTTCTAGAGTCTCTCAGATATGATCTTTGGCACAACTGACAAAGATACCACTTACTAACATAAATTAAGAGAGTTTACAAAGACTTCATGTATATGATATAATCACGTTTCTGAATTTCTGGACATCATTTCTCTGTAATTCATCTACTAGAAAATGTTTACCTGTCCTAACAGACACTACAGATCCAATATTCATTCCAAGTTGAATAATCTAGATAGCAAATCTGCATTTATTCATAAATAAAGCATGAATTATTCCTCAAGTGACAAGAGACTTAGTCTCTCAGATTTGCTTGAAACCACGTTCTAGTGTCTGGAAAAAAAAAAAAGAAAAAAAAAAGCTTTTTTGAGCCCCCATTTAGTCTAAAGTCTAAATCTTTTTCTTTCTTAGATATATCTGAATTGTAGAAGATAGAATTCTGAACATAGTATAATTTTTCCCCCAAATAGATACAAACTTGACATAACAACAGTTTTGTTACAGCTTTCTACAAACACATCATAGAACTCAGAACTCCTATAATTAATCCTAGCTGGATTAAAGACAAAATTATGTAGGTTCTTACTTCAGTGTGATTTAGAACTTTAGCACCCATCCTGCTTTAAGAATCAAGACCTAGTCTTCCAGCTTTATGGATAGAAAGGCAGCTGTATGAGTCATTATGTGCCCTATATACCTCTGATCCAGGAAGTCCATTGAAATTGGTCTGTTAACAATACAGCCAAATGGGTTTTCAGACCCAAGCCCAGAATAACTCTTCTGGCAATATGCCATTAAAAATTTCAAATATGGAATTCACGCAGAAGCACAGGCTACAGTCTCTTAAGTGTCAGCTTCTAGGTCAAAAGCAATAGAGTCCACATTTAAAAGTGGTGAAAATGCAGTCCCTCTGTTTTTTTCCTTATTTCTGAACACTTCACATTTCACTTGACATCTTGGACGAACAGTTTGCATTTCCGACCCTCTCTCATAAATCTTGCAACTGATTTACTTGAACAGTCAGGGTATTTCGGCTGTGCTTCCTTAGAAAGTTTTTAAAATTTTAACACAGTTATGATATCTTTTAGAAATCCAGAACAATCAAAAGAAAACCAATTTCAGTGATGGTTTTTTTTTTTTTTTTTTTTTTTTTTATTAGAGGATAATGAATTTTCTAGTACTCCTCAACTGTTGCATTCTAGTGGAGAAAACAATTGTTTTTTGTTTTTTTTCTTTTACTTGTTTTTTACTCGTTTAGTTGGTCTTTTTACATCAGTTTTTGAATGCTAGAGATCTTCATAGGGACTACTTTGTTTCCAAAAGCTTCCAGAAGTACTTACTTTTGGAAGTCTAAGCGGACCATCCGAAAAATCTGAGTGATAAAATGAATTTTGACACAATCCCTTACTGCTTTTGAAACTACTACCACTTTATACAAAGTACTGCAATTCTAATGTTTGGCCTGAAAAATGGTTATTTCAAATGTCCCTTTCAGTAAATTACAGCATGGATGAACAAACAGTTAAGTAATATCACAAAAATTAAAAATTCCTAAGGCTGTTAACATTCAGCCAGAGAGAATCCAACATGGGAATTTTTAGTTAGCCTAGTTGAAAATGTAATTAGCTGAATCAAAACAAAATAATCATTGCCATTTACACAAACTGTAGATACATAAGCCAGTTTTGTTTCAAATTTGCCAAGATGTTTCAACATTTTCCTCTCACCCCCAAACACTTTATTATTACTATTATTGTTAGAGTGCAGACCCAGATGCTTCAGACTGGGTATAAGAAAATTGGTCAGCCTAAAAGCTGTAACAACAACAAAATTTTTACTTTTGGCGAATGGCAAATACATTTTAATCATGCTCAGGAATGTAACCAATATATCCACCACCTTCATGGGTTCCTCTCAGACGCTTTTTCATATCTTTGCCCCAAGCTCATCTCACTTTACTGCAGGCACTTGACTGAAATGACTAAGCAGGAGGTTACTCTAGGCTTGACTCACAAAGAGCAGAGGAAGAATCAACATCCCAGCTGAAGTCAAAGCACAGGCAGAATGAACTGCTTCCTGCAGCTGCTGCTGCTTCAGGAAATGGAACGTAAAAGGTATGCATATATGCTGCCCTATATTTTCTAACATCACTCATCCATCGCTCAGTATTAGAAATCCTGTGACACTGATGTGCTTTTGTTAGGTTCCATTTCAAATAGAACTGATTTTAAATAATTCCTGCCTCTGAGATCTTAAGAGCCGAATTCCTTTGAATATCTGGATGCTTTTTAGAGACATGAATATAGCTTATGGTAGTATAACTTCAGAAGTTTATTTTGGAAATAATGACTGCTCTATTAATAAAATAGAACAAAGACGAAAGTTCAGTTTTGCCTGTTCTCTTGGAATAAGTTTTAGAGGCTGGTCCTGCAAATGCTTCTGCCTTTATCCACACAGATGGAATAAAGTTTTGCAAGCTATACCAGACTTGTGTCCCACGTTGAAAATGGGTTGCACTGAACTTTTCAGGGTTACCGAGTAGTATTTGCTACCTTAAAACTGAAGTTAAACAAAATTTTAACTTGCATAGAATTTCTAGCACCTCTACATATAGCCATTGTTGAACTGATTTAAATGTTTAATATTTTTACTCAAAGTTATGCAGTGTTAGTTTCTAGTAGTACATAAAAAAAAAATAAAAAAAAAAATGAGCAAGCTACAGATTGAGAATGAGCAGAAATCCTTCCCTGGGTGTATTTAATTGATCAAATAGTTTCTTTCCAAACCATAATCCAAGTTCTGCAGATCTTACTGCAGAATTCACCTAAAGCACAGGCCCGGAATATACGGTGCTCTAGAATACATTTATGGGTTCATTTTTGTTAGAGATTTTTTTTCCACCAATGTTTAACTGCAGGAAAAAAAGCTTGATGTTTATAGATCGTGGTGATTTTGTTTTAATTAGACTTTCTGCAGATTCTGTCTGCATCCACATTGATTCATTTTCAATATTTGTATCTTATTTTTTCCCAAAACTTAAATACATTCTGAACTGCACAAGTGACGACTTAATTCTTTTTGTTAGCTCATTTGTAATGAAAAAATATTGCTCCATTCCATGCAATTAAATTAGGATCAGTAACCTCCCAGGTTAATAACTGGGAGAGGACAGAAAAAATAGCTTCTGGTTAAAATAAACGTTTGTAATTGTTTCCACTTCCAATCATGATCTAGAAGCATACATAGTAGACTGGCTACAGATAATTTTTTCAATCAAATGCTTTTAATCATCTGAAGGCGAAATCTTTATCAACTGCTAATTCAAATAAGATAAAACTGTATCTGAGATCACAAAAAATAGAGGACATTCTGAACAGATAAATATGAACAGAAACACTGCAACCAAGTTAGAAAAACATCTTGTATTTAGGGGCAAAAGGGGAAATGAAAACATAACCACAGAAAGGTCTTCCCAAAAGCACATTATCAGAGCCTATGCAGGCTACCAGTAGCCATGTAGCTGTCTTTTGCAAGACCACTGCAGCCCCATCACAGGGATTTAGGGTCTCTCGGAGCCCTAGAAAGGCTAGAAAGATGCAAGAGCTTCCAAAGAGCCACCAACCTGCTTCCAAACAGGAGAAGATTAATGGTGTATATGAAAAATGAAGATGTTGCACTACCACACAACAGGGAAAAGAGCACTCACAAATGACAGAACACTAATTCACTGTGAACAGGCAAGATATTACTGTGAGCGCAGGAAGCAAGTTTTTCTGTTCCCGAAACAGCAGTCATGGCCTGGTTAAAAAAAAAAAAAGTGAAAAAATAGCTAACAGCAGCTGGAAGAAACAACAAAGTTGCCTACAAGTAATGTTTCTTCTTCAGAAGGCTCTCCTATTATCCTAGCCTCTCTTAATCCAAAGTTGCCTGATGCACACCTAAAGCCTCAAATTGCTTTAAGTAATTATGCAATAAGAAAAACTTAAGCCACTTGTAATTGCAAATATTTTTACAAAATCCAAGTTGCACAGTTGCATTTAATATGCATCTACTGAAATAAGCTAAATTACTAAGTCTTGTATAACATCAAAAGTTGCCATTACTAAAGATGGGAGTCTAATAATGTCTTATGATCCTTCCTCAGCTACTACACGATCATTATTAGCACAAAGTTTTCAATTTCTTTAAAAGATGTGTTTTATGAAATAATGTCATAATTAAAAAAATTAAAACTAGTGAATGTCTATATCCAGAAATCCCAACATGTAATGAATTATAACATTAAATTGGTTGTTATAATTCCTGTTTAAATTAATGCTTACACTTATTACTCAGCTCTCAGGCATTTATGCACTAACCCTTCATAGTAGTTTCATCAGCTATTTCCAGGCTCAGAGATGGTCATGAATAGTTCAGTCTGAGCATACAAAAGGACACTTTTAAAAAAACAAACAAAAAACACAAAACACAGTAACATTGATTATTATTTTTCCAATTTTTTTTTTTTTTTTTTTTACAATTAGATGTTTTTCTTGTTAATACTATCTTAGTAATAAATAACTCATATTTGCTTCTGTCTGTGTGATACTGTTATCTTAAACCTCCTTCAGTTTCTATGCATATATGCAGACACACACAAAGTACAGCAAAGCTCTCTGAGATCCTTGCCACCTAAAAAGCATCAGGCCTGCCACTGGCAGCCAACGACGTCTGATCCTACTACCAAACATGCCACCTATTGTCCAAGCCCCAAAGTAAGTGTTAAGCAACCACCTGCACCAGAGTTACTTCAAAAAGAAGCGCTCTAGCACTTCAGCGTAGACTCAGATGGTCTAGACAAATGAAGAACAAACTATGAGCTACCTGTCTGTAAAATATAATGAATTCATAAGTGTAGTGTGGATGCCTCTAGCCTGAGTTACTGCCAAATCTAGGGCAGTAATGTGGATGTGAAGATCATGAGTCAATCTTATTAGCACTCCTAGAGAGGTCCTAAGGAAAAAGCTTCCAAGAAAAGTAAGTTACAGGTGAAATTCACTGGGCCTTGTTAAATAAATACTTTTACTTTGAAATAGCATTACATTTCCTTGCCCAAATGAAAAACTTCTTACTGCAATTTTAGACTTATTACCAGGCAGCCCTGCAGTAGGTGGCATATAACTGAGCACGTTATTGATGAATGCAGTTGGAGTGTCTTACTGAGTAGTATGTTCTAGGCACATACACAAAACCTCAGATGCAATGCTTTGTTTAGTCTGACTGCACAGGAACATGGCAATTGATTATTAGAAAGTTATATACTCTGGATGAATAGTATATTGAAGAATACAGCCAAGCAATTACTGAAAACTGGAGAAGAAATAAATGTTCTAAGTTATTAAATTTACAAGAGAATGTCTATGTATTTAATTAGCATTTGACAAGAGTGCTTAAGCAAGGAAGTTATAGCTTTTCAAAATATCAATTAGTATTTTTAGTAATAAATTGTTATCTTATTATCTTGCTATAGTACTTTTGTTAAATACCATTTAAAAGATTGCCATCTTTATAACCAGGATAACGGTGGCAGCTCATTTGGAGGAAGAGCAGCCTACTTCTACACCCACATTTAAGAGCCAGTCATTTCTTTAATTGTAGTTCATCACCTACTGCAACTGCAATCACAACTTATCTTTTTCAGAATGAATTCCTTGATACATGCACTTTTCATCTTCACACAAACTGATGCAGAGAATGCTACTTACATGAAATCAAGTTACAGGTACATAGACAATATTTGCTGCTTCTTTGATTACTAATATTTCTTGAATTCTCGGGATGGAAAATGGCAGGATGTAAGGCATGCCCGAGTGCTAGGATTATGCCCAGCGCTTATTGTTCCTTAGTCTTTTTAACAGAGAGCTCCGTTAGCTGACTTATTAAACTGAATGGCCTAAGTTTGAATACCGTGTCATCATTCTATTAAATATGCTTATAACCTGAGCTCTCCTATTGGACTAGCATGTACAAATAAACAGGATGCAAAGGTGAGGGAAAAGCTCAAAAAGAAAACCCTAAGTATTTCGACATAAATCCATACTGCTTGCTAGTAATAATTTTGCTTCTAGACCTTCAAATATTCACTTTTTCTTTGTGTATTTCATAGGATTTCTCAATGATTTCTAGTTTATCAATGATCCCAGTGGTATATGTACAGTAACTTGAAGTACTTGAAGTATTTCCACAGATAGCAACTACCATTGAATCCTCAACTACATTTTTCAGGAAATGAGTCTGAAGGAAACATAAGATAATATATGCGTCCTTGGACTTGAGTAGGTAAAACAATCCTCAGTGAAAGTCAACAAACATCAATTTGGTGATCTAGCAATTCCTTTGGCAATGTTGCTTTAAAAAGTTGCAACTGTAAAAGTGGGTGAAAATAGTTCCAAACACATCTGAGGTCATTTCCACAAAGATAACCATTACTTCCCCAACACCCTTGTAAAAGAAAAACATTCATGGCACTAAAGAATAAGTAATCTTGGAAGGACATTTTTAGCTACATCACTAATTCCAGCACAAAAGGGAAGTAGACCTTAATTAAGAGCAGTCTAGAATAACTCAGCAGTTCCTAAACTGTGTCTGCTTTTCCCATTATCAGTCCTGTTTTCTGCTGTATCCCCATTTAACAATAGGATTGAGGAGGAGGTTAGTTTTGCCTGAGGTAAGGGGCGAGGAGGACTGAGAAAAGTATCGAGAACACCGTTTCCTCACTAACAAAGTCACAAGTTTGATCCCCTCTCCACTGCAGTTAGACACAGTCTTGCACAATGTGAGAGAGGAGGTGGTGTCATTTACACATTTGCAGAACGTTGCTTTGGAAATGGAAAAAGCTGGCAATTCTTTGACTGAAAAACAGACCCAGACTTGAGCACTGAATACAGAATAACATCACTACATTGTCTCATTTGCTTCCAACTGAGCAATTTAGTTTAGACTGCAGACATGGTTAGCAGGCATACTAATTATGAGGAGATGGAATGCAACAACTCACCGACAATCCTGAATGAACAGAAAAATGCCTTCAGGATGGCAGAGTGCAGTGAATTTCTTACAAGCCCCAAAAAACAGCAATAGTCAGATCTAATAGCTAAATAGTCAAATCTAATAGCTTGGTGAAGAACATGAAAACAGACGAGAGATAAACATAGGGAGTGATTAAGATCCACCTGCTAATTACACTGCTGTATTTACTTTATCTGTTTTAAATAGCTTGCCTTTTAATTTCCATATTTAATTTTTCTTGCAATGCAGAAAAAAATGGAAAGAGGTGGAAGAATGCAAGCTGCTGTTTCCAAACCATACATTTCATCTTCTATGGTATCTCCTTTAGTGGTTTTCTCCTTGTTCCTTACATGGATTCCTTTCATGTTCTCTTATACCTTTAAACGCTTCACTGTGCTCTGTAGCTCTTCTATATGCATTCTATCTTCTCTATCCTTCTATCTGTAAGGAACCAGAATCAACTCTGCCAGTTGTGCTCAGCAGCCTTTTTTAGTTCTTTGCCTTGAGACCCATCCAGCACTATGAGTAGCAGACCAACCACAAGAGCATTCAGGTTTCAGAAGCTTCAGAGGCTTCTGTGGGAAATTGATAATTGATGAAATCGATGGCTAGTCACGAGATCACTATCAAACACCTGCATTCTAACTCATCTCAGGGTTGCTAGATGCATTCCTGACGGCTGTCTATCTAGCAGCAATGTCTCCAGCTCAGAATCTACTGTCAGTCCATCTGTTCCCAGCACTCTGGCCTGCATCCTGAGTCTCCTTTCTCTGCATCTGAAGTGCGTGGTCCTTCTCCAGGAGCATACAGTTCAATTCTTTGGGAAAAACAGCTATGAGCAAGTAGCCATAGATGAGCTGCACAAAGAACTTCTAATCCCTAAAATAATAATGCTTTTGATAAAAACAATTTCCTGAATGTAGTTTCCTTTCCTCTGGTCCTTCATGCCCTTGGCAATTCATGCAGACCATTTGTATTCAGAAAGCCAGGTCTCTGAAACTCCTGGACTAACTCACCTTGAGCTGATGGAAGTCACTGAGAAGCGTGAGGGATTGACCTCCTGCTCTTTCATCATCTTTGAGGCTCTCCCATCACGCACTGCCCCAGTCACTCTGCTCGCACCACAGGCCCTGCCAGGTGACCTTGTTGCCAGGGTAACCTCTTCTCTCTTCTCTGACAAATTCCGTTTTCCTCAGGAAGAGCTGGGTTACTGTCTCAGATGTTTTTATTAAAATAGAAGACCATCTGCATGTAATGATCTCTCTCATTTGGGTTTTGTTCTCATTTCATCCCAACCCGAAGTGAACAGACACCAAAGACGGTAAAAGCTCACACATCCAAAATAAAGTCAGCAGTTTAGCAGGGTTGGATACAGTTCACTGGGAAGAATGCATTAATTCTTCATGCATCAGAGAATTCACATTGCCGGAGGACCGCTCTGGTAAATGGAGAGGGCAATAAACCTCTTCCCAAGATATGCCGTGTTGTAAACTGATTAAGTAGCATAGAACTAATTACAGCATATTATGCTTCCTAGGTTGTTCAGAGCAGGAACATCTAAAGGAGTAACATTCACTAATTGATGATTGTTTCAGGCTACCAGGTTTAAAATAATCCAAAGGAATAGAAAATAAGGGCCTACAAATGCATCTCACACCCATTAGCTTTAAGGTGTCCGTAACAGCACCTTTCTTCCCTTTCTGCTACGCCACCTCCATACACGCCCAGCTATGTCATAGAAATTTCTCTCACATGGGCATTGCTACCCTGAAAGGTCTAACAACTAAGTCGCTTCTGTTTTAGCCTACCTCTGTAGCCAATGAAGAGATGGTAACACCAGAGAAACATAGCAAACTGCTTCCTGAAGACATATATTTCTTTCTGTTAAAAAGACATAAAAGCTGGTAGACAGACTAGACTCCAAAGTTTCAGATGCTAAACTTCGGTGAGATCACACTTAAATTGTTAGAAAACAAGCAAGTACAACTTCAGGACAGACCTCACCTGGACAAGAAAAGATCATGGCAAAAAAAGACAAATGCTTGACAAAAGACAAAATGCTTTTTTTTGTCAAATGCTTTGACAAAAGAAGAAAGTTGTTCTTGCAGACCACCCAACATGGAACATAAAAATATTCCAAAACTACGAAAGGAGACTTAGGTTATATATCAAGTCAAAACAGCTAAGTAATCAAACGGATTTTCCAGTAGAATTACAGCATGCACAGACTTGGAGGTTTTTAGGTGTCTTACATATAACTGACCCTACCTTGCTGCAGAATTGTATCATTAGGGAGGTTTCACCTTCCATTCTTTGATTCTGAGGAGTCCCCCCACCCTCCCTGCAACTGCAAACACTTCTCATTTGAACATGTACGCCAAGTGCTTATTTCAAGTGGATCAACATGCCTAACTGAAGTTCCAGATGTGAACAGGCAAGGGACTTGCTGATCATTTGTCATTCTGAAAATCAACGCTTTGTAAACACAAAGTGAAATTCTACTGTTTTCTACTAAATGAAACTCCACAAATGTTGTTAAGAGTAATCCCCAAAAGTCTTTTCTACAATACCATACTTTCCAAATAAGAACATACATGTCGAAGGGAATGAAGTAGCAATAAAGCCTACAGCAGTAGAGAAATCCAAATGCCTTTATTAGATTTAATAACTTTTGTGTATCAACAAATGAAAACTAAACAGAAAGTGTCATTTTAATTGATTGTTGAAACACTTCTGGTATTGATATTTAAAAATATATATAGCTTATATTTTATTAGTATTTGGTCAGTTGTCATCTGTTGAAGTGAAGACATATAGACAGTCCTAAAGCACCATACTTTGACCTTTTCAAAGTTTTCAAATTTTAGTTGTTGGACATTCCTTTTATTTCCTCCGTAACCTTAATATTCTACGAGCAATAGGGAAACGGAATGGCTGCCTACTCCAAACAAATGCGCTGTAAAGGTTAAAGTAGTGTGAGAGATTGCTCCTGTTCTTTTGCTGTCATTTGCAAACAATACTGGAAGCTATGACTGTAAGGTGCTACTCAGATGAGAAGAACTAATGGTAATAAGGAGTGGCAGAACTTCCATTCTTTTTCATAACATGAGCTTTAAATGTAAAGTTTGTTCTTAGCAACCTATTAATGCATGTGATAGGTTATGAGTAGTCCAGTCAATGCCCATGCTGTGCTTGAATACGTAGTTTAAAATTTTTTTTCAAGTGCTAAATGTTTAGGTAAACATCAGTTCCTGTAAGTGTAATACAACGTTATCACAGTATCACCAAGTGAATGTTGCTGTGTGGTCTTACAAACCGGCATATATTTCAGTATGAAACTGAATCAGGACCTAAACATTCTCTTTATATTTCTTACACACCTATTAACTTTTCTTTGATCGCATTACTGGGAAAAGGGGGATTAAGTTCCCACTGAAATCTTAAAACGTGCTTTGAATTGTTAAAAGCTTGAAACAGGGCTAAACAATAAATTCCTTTCTTGTGCTGTTACATATTCCTACAGAGGAAGAAAGAGCTGTAATCCATTACAAATTCAAAAAAAAAAAAGACCTAAAGAGTTCTAACAACATTAAAAATACTTATTGACACAAAAGAAATCAGCTGCTATTAATGACTACTTCTAATTATACATATATATATATATATCCCACGGTATTTATTTATTATAAAGAAAAATAAATGAGATATCAGCTCTCACTTTCCACTAAATGGAAAAGAACCATAAACAAAAAGTTAATTTTTCAGTTTGAAAATACACATGAAGATGGGGCAGCGTGGCCTGCAATTGGCCACAAATACTGAGTCTCATTGAGCACAAGCCAGGAACTTCTCTGAGTCTGCTGTCACGTACCTCTTGCATACCGTTACAGACAGAGCCACGCGGCAGGCGACACACGTCATTTCAGCAGAGCCAAGAGTTCCCTGTTAGGCCAATGGTGTTTCAGCAGTGCAGTGGTGCAAACTGCAGTTTCATTACACTAATCTAACCTCACAGCCAATATTCAAGTGTCATTACTAATGCAAAGAAGTCCTATGCAAAAATTTCCTAACTGGCACTCCACCCTCTGGTGCTGTGTTGGGGGGGACATCCCCTCCTGCTCCGGCAGGGCCACAGGAAGGTTTCCCATTACACGTTTTTCTTCCCACGCTCTGCTTCTGCCCCACTGGATTCGGGGAGCACAGGCGGTGGCTGCCACACACAACCCCCTGGGGCTGGCCGCCCTTTCCCAGCTCCAAGGCCAAGGAGGCCACGGGCACAGCAAAGCAAGCCCAAAGCAGCTGAGGCCAGCAAAATCCCAGGCAGTTATTGGAGCCCTGCCAGCCACAGCAACACAGGGCAAAGGAAATGGCAAATGTCCCCTTTAGTCCTATCATCAATTGACAAAGACAAAAGTCCCATTCATTGAATTAAGACACAACTTCCCTTTTCCTCCCATGGAAACTCACTTTGTAGTTAAATGTTCAGAGGCTGTTTGCATTTGTTGTTTGCATGCAGGTATATAAACTTCAGCTTGAACACAAATACGTAATTGAGCATAATGTGAAGCTCTAATAAAGCACTGTTTCCCTCCAAATTTTTCAAAGCTAACAGAGAAATCCTTCTAGAAAAATAAATAACGAAGTGATATAATTTTGCTCAGGGTTCTAAGATCTTTCCTTGACTGATTGCATCCTAAGGGTGAGTACAGTAAACAAAAAAAATAGCAACTAAGAGGGACTTACAGGTTTGCTTTGTACTCTCAGTAGAATTGAAGTTACTTGCAGCTAGCCCGAAACCTTCTTTGCAGATAACCTGAAACCTGCTGAAGCTGAGATGCTGTGCTCTACCCTACGCAAAGTTTTTAGCAAACCATTTCTGTGACCCTTCAGACTAACTGGAAAGCTGATGAGCCTTGAAACTACCTCCTTATTTTTCCCTGTGGATCTTTTTATCTATCTAAGAAATATACCTAAATTAAGAAAGGCTTGGCTGTAGCTCTTGGCAAACAGAGGATAACTGGGATGAAAAGTAACATGGGGATTTCATCCTGGTTTCAAGCTCATTTTAGACCTTGGCTCCTAAATCTCTTCTTTAATTTATTTACTGTACAAGGCTCCTCAAGATTATTTTGAGCTGCAAGTTAAACTGTCAGACAGCCCGCCCTGGAATTCAAGGTGAAATGACTGAAAATGCAATATGCAGGGTCTACAGAGGAAGGTGCTGCTGCAGCATATATACTCTAACATTTACCGTTTGCTACTTTCACCAGTTGAACTTTGAATAGCAGTTTAATCACAACAGCCTGAACCACAGACTAAGTGTCCAAATATTTTGTCAGCATCTTGTATTCTGTGCAGAACCCCCAGTGCTGCAACAAAGGTATTATACTTTCATTTAGTAAAATTAAATCTGACTTAGATGTATATACAACAGAGCAGCAATCAGTTTTGTCAGCTGAAGGCAGGAATACCCCACAAGCTTCTTCAGCTTTTTCAGCTAAGTTGCATGTGTTAAGAATGTTTATTGCTGCTCACACCTAATAAGTCTTGCATAACTTCCCCTGGGGGACTTGGGATCATTGCTATCATCCAGAGGTTCAGACACAATCTAAAATATCTAAAAAAAAAAGTCATTTACTTGCAGCACAAATATGTTTTTAGTTTCCAAATTAATGTTATGTAGTCAAAAACTGAACAAGATACACATGCTGAGCATTAATAATCCTTACAGAAATTTACCATCAACATTCCATTTTAATATAAACTAGCATTCAATTAGAATATTTAGCAAAATGGTCATTTATTTCCAGAGGGTAAATACAAGCGGAAACCTGCCCACCTCACGTTGTTCAACAGCCTTAATATCACAGAATCACAGAATAGCTGATGTTGGAAGTGACCTCTAGAGGTCAACTGGTCCAACCCCCTGCTTAAGCCAGGCCGCCTAGAGGAGGTTGCCCAGAACCACGCCTGGATGGCTTTTCACTGTCTCCAAGGAGGGACACTCCGCAATATCTCCAGGCAACTTGTTCCATTGCTTGGTCTGGTCCCCTTCACAGTAAAAGTGCTTCCTGATGTTCAGACAGAATGCCTTGCATCTCAGTTTGTGCCCATTGCCTCTTGTCCTCTCGCAGGGCACTGCTGAAAAGAGCCTGGCTCCACCTTCTTTGCATCCCCTCCCCTTCAGGTATTTAGAGACATTTGTAATATCCCCCCCAAGCCTCCTCTTCTCAAAGTTGGAGCCCTAGCCCTCAGATTTTCCATGTAAGAAAGATTTTCTAGTCCCTTCATCATTTCCATAGCCCTTTACTGGACTCTCTTCAGTAGCTCCACCTCTCTCTTGCCCTGGGGAGCCCAGAACTGGACACAGCACTCCAGGTGTGGCCTCACAAGGGCTGAGTAGAAGGAAATGATCACCTTCCTTGACCTGCTGGCAATACTTTACCTAATGTAGCCCAGGATACCACTAGTCATCTTTGTGGCAAGGGCACATTGCTGACCCATGTTCAGCTTGGTGTACCTGGACCACCCCGGTTCTTTCCTGCAGGGTCAGGTGCTGTCCAACTGGGCAGCCCCCAGCATGTACTGGGGCCTGGGGTTGTTTCAGGTGCAGGACTTCGCCCTTCTTGTTGAACTTCCCATAGCTCCTACTAGGTCATTTGTCCAGACTGCATATAAGACATACTAAACTTCATTCACATTTTTTTCCTTAGATGCTAGTAGCAAACGTTTTTATTCTCATCATTAGTTAGAGAAAGCTAGCAATCTGGTAAAGGAAGACTGACATGCACTGTCCAAACTGAAAATTGAAAGAAAATATAAACAGTAACATAAACACCAGGAGGCCTGTCACTCACTCGGGAGGAGAAACACAGCCTCCCAAAAGCTTTTCTAATCAAAGAAACATATACTGATGTGCACACAGTTAATCAAAACACACTCATTTGTTTTCTGCTCCAGATAACAAGCCCATCATGGATATTCTTGGCTTTGCAAACTAATTTGTATAATTTACATATATATGAAGTGAACAGCAGGAGTTTCTACTGCAGCAAGCCCCACTTTGGACCATATTTTGCCCTCAGTTACCCACATTTGGCCACCAATACAGAGGTCCGTCATCCTCATTCACAGATCTCACAGTGGAATTTCAACAGCGTTATGCAATTACTACACAATGCTTCCACAGCACTGGTATCAGCTTTCCTACGGTATTTTTTAAATGTAGAGCTACAGACTGAATACACTAAGATAATGTAGGGAGTAGGAGTACATGACATGGATTGTGCTGCTGTTATCTGCTAAAACCTCTGCTAAAATTCATAACCTTTGAGACAAAGCAAAAACAACACAGGAGTTTGTTCACAAACAAGGTTGTATTTTACTTCTGAAGCAGTGATTTTCAAGTAAAAAAATAAATAAATAAATCACAAGATGGACTTGTGCGTGATACCACATACCCCAAGTGATATCTGGATTGACAGGAAAGTACAAAGATAGATCTATAATGTAAAATAGTAGCCAGGACCTACTCTATACTGTGATTTGAGAGGCCAGATATGAAGAAGGAACCAGAGAGAGTTGTTACACAATGACTATTTATAAAAACAGATTTTGGACGTTCTTTCAGTCTGTAGGTAATTCTTGCTAACAAAGTTCACTCCCTGACTTGCACTTTACTTGTGAGACCGTAAGTGCTAGTTACCATCAAAGCAAGTTCTCAGTTGCTTTATGAATGTTTTGAGAGTGTTCTACTGTACTTGGACAGTAAACGGTATGTGCAATAACAACTTCCTTTTCTGCTTCTGAACTGGTGTTGAACATCTTTCATGTAATGCTGTGTTTCATCTATTCTTTGAGCAATATTGATGCTTCCATTCTACTTCTATCCAGTTTGATATACAGAAGCATGTATGTGGGCTACACATATCTGTGAACATGGAAGAAATCTGATACGTCAGACTTCTTGCGCAGCTTCACAAATATTTTTGCAGTTCTACACTTCTCAGAAGCATAGGACTCAGAATGTGCTTTGCACAAAAATTGCAGACCAACGTTCTGGAATGCAAGGGATATACTGCACACAAGCAGATCACTGGACCAGCACACTCAGTAATGTATGCTTGCCAAAGCCACCCATTTCTGTGCTGCGTGCCCTGTAGGGCTGTTCTGCACACACGTGTGTGAAGGACAGCTGGGATGCCATGATGTCTGCCTGTCCACTCAGGCTTCCAGCTCAAAGTTACAGGAAACGTCCTCTTCTGCAAAGGAATCTGACCTTGCTTTAAAGGATCTGTCTATATACTGCAAGACTACTTTTCAAGACTATAGCTTATTTTGTAATTTTTGTCTCAACAGCTCTCTCAAAATTCCTATGCCAAGACTTAAAAATGCAGATACCTTTAAATGTTTCAACAGATAGCAGAAGAATAGTATGACTGTCTTTCTTTAAATATGCCTATTATTATACACTAGCCGTATCTGTTTCACAGCAGTATGTATAAGATACTTAAAAACAGACTTGGATTAAAAAGCTAAAATGGCAGTTCTTTATTACTATCCTTCGTATTTGTCACCATGTCTTTCATCCTTTTGTATTCTGATAATCCAAATCTTTAAATCCTTCTATAACTCATTTGGGGTTTGGGTTTAAGATAGATTTAGTTCAACAGAAATGCTAACTTTCATCTGTCAAATCTATGCTCTCATTTATATATGAAATAAAAAATATTTTAAAATGTATGCAATTATAAAAAGTGTTTTAATGAATGATGAAAAGTACAGCATTGTGTAAACAGATTTCACAATACACGAAGAGACAATACAAAACTGTTGCTCCACTAATAAATCTTTCAAATATGTCTTAAATGAGAACTAATAAAGTTAAACTACACTAAGTATGCCTCAAAAAAAAGAAATGAGAAACATGGAAAAATCATCTCTATTATAAACTAGAAAATAATTGGGTGATTAACCACCTGAAATAATGCAGTTAAACCGTTGGTTGTGGTGCCAAAAGACTACATATGTGCAAAGAGTTAATGCTGTGAACAGCCTGGCCTTATATGAACAAGGAGCTCTGCTAAGCTTTAGCTTAAGTTTAAGTATGTTTATTTCTTCAGCATTCTGCAAATAAAAGTGAATTTTTGAAGTAAAACAACAACCTAAAGAGAAGAGGGAACAATCCAAAGGGAGCTAAAAAATTATTGTTAGTCCGTATTATTTAATTAATAAGAAAAGCCTCATTGCTTATACAGGTGAAAGTGTTACGCAGACACCCGAGTCCCTTCATCCTCAGCACGCCACTGAGCTCTGCAGCTGCTCATTGTTTACCGTGGCAAAGAGGAGGCCCAGGGGAGACCTCATTGCTCTCTACAACTTCCTGAAAAGAAGTTGTGGGGAGCTGGGGGTCAGCCTCTTCTCGCAGATAACTAGCAATGGGGCTAGAGGGAACGGCCTCAAGTTGCGCCAGGGAAGGCTCAGGTTGGAAATTAGGAGAAATTTCTTCTCAGAAAGAGTAGTCAGGCACTGAAACAGGTTGCCTAGGGAGGTGGTGGAGTCACTGTCCCTTGGAGTGTTCAAAGAAAGATTGGACTTGGTGCTTAGGGACATGGTTTAGTGGGTGATACTGCTGGTAGTGGGGTAGTTGGATGATCTTGGAGATCTTTTCCAACCTTAATGATTCTATCATTCCCCACCAACTAAGGCAGAACCAGCAGGCAACACCTCTTCCTGCTCACACCAGCCTGCACAGAGGATGCTTTCACGGTTTCTTATGAAGTTCTGCTTCCCACTTCCCTCCCACTGGATCCCTCCCACAGTGCAGTGGGTGCCCACGAGCCGACCCCCAGCCTCAGCCAGCCACGATGCCCTGATAACACAGGGCCACCAGCCCATTCCCAGCCCTGGCAGTCGCCGAGCTGAAGCTGCAGCCGGGGAGCCCACGGGCACGAGGCCGCTGGACACAGGGAAACCAGGCCCAGGCTGCGCAGGCCCGCACCAGCCCAGCCAGCTCCCGGGGCCTGACACTACCACATGGCTGTGTATGTATGGGCCTCTACTAGAGACAGGGAAGACAGCTCCCCCATGCACCCAAACCCCAAATATTTAGCCTGTCCTCAGTCTCATCTCCGGAGCTAGGAGCCAGTTTTGCTGAACTTTTAATTCTTGGCTTCTGTCTAGAAACCCCTGACAGCAATGCCACGCAGCTTTAATTGCAAAGCTGAAAAAATCAGAAAAACAGTCATTTATGTGTAGTCTCTACTGCACATGATGGAAATCTTCTGGTATAAGAAGTCTAATTTTTCAATGTTTTGAAAGGAAAAGCTCCCATATTACAAAGATCTGCAGGAAAGCAAAGCCAGAAAATGGAGTTGCTTATTTTCAGCTCTTGAAATGGACACTGCAACAAAAAGTGCCTGTTTACAAAGGTTTATGGTCTATAATAGTGGAACAAGTTACCAAATTTTATTAGTAGTTTCTTTTAAACAGGACTCTCCTTGTGCATCCAGGGCACCTGCTAGCAACTAAACTAGCTTTTCCAAAGGCACATTGCACATTTTCAGATCACCAGTGGTATCTGAGCACTTAAATATCTTTTGCGAATCTGAAAGACTTACACAGTATTGAAAACTAAAACATCCTGGTCTCTGTGCTCACATAACCACTACAATAGTGCTGTGGAGAATGTGTGTGCAGCTGCATGCACACCCATGCAGAAGCAGACCCCAAACCTTAGACCTTAGTTTTGGTTTTGTAATAAGGCAGCCTGCAAGATAAACATTTTGCAAGGATCTCCCCAAAGAGCCTATGGAAATACTCCAAGGCTTCAAAATGAAATTTAGTACAAGAGATTGGGTCTTTTTATTAAAAAAAAAAAAAAAAAAAAAAAGTCACTGACAAAATGACAACAGAGCTATCAGCATGTAGGCAATAATTCTGCTGCTGACTAAAATTGAAATAGGTCAAGAAAGAATAGAGAATAAGGGCAATGAATAAGTCTTATTCGTATCTGGATAAAACAAAGCATTACTTACCACAGCTGGAAATAGACTTTGATGTAAGATTACAAGAAGCACAAGAAGAAGTTGAAGCTTTCAAAGTTACCCTGCAGTTAGTAGTAATGAAAGGTGAAATGAGAACCACCTGGATGGGTTTCTACTCCACTGCAGAATGGGTACTACTGATTTATCTCATTGAAAAATTGTGCTTAATTAGACCAATACAAACGCCTGTTTCTAATAAGAAAGGATTCACTGATTTACTTTCTGTATTTTATTTTTTCCACTAATTATGAAGTGCCACAACTCTCTGAGGCAAAACAAGAAAATCCAACTTATCTAGAAAATGAAGCAAAAGAACAACGAGAAATGACATGGCAAAACTCAGAGGACATGAAGATATGATATAACCCTGTAACCAATAGAGCAGCACCACTATTGTAAATGCCTGTACTTACATACTGAACAGTTATATGTGCAGAGAAATGCTTGTATTTCTTATGATCATTGTCTAGGCAAAGTTTAACACAATACCATATTACTACAAGCCACCTTCTGGTGCAGCATTTGTGAAGCAAACGATTCCCTGATGCACAAAAACCTTCAGAGCCTCCCTGTTTTTTTTGTTTGGTTGGTTGGTTTTTTTCCCTGCAGATGTATTAGGTAACTGTGGGGAGTTGTGCAACTCTTCACAATCTTTTTCTTAGTCTCTTTCTCGAGCACAATAGCAAAAGTGACACTGCCTAAACACGACTATTTGAAAAGCACAGTCACAACTGAAAATGAGCTGAGGCCTATAACCAACACACAAATCTTATTTGGTAGTTAAATTCAGGTAGAGTGTTGATAACCAGTCAAATACCAAGTTAGACAGAGGTTGCATCTTCCATCTCTCTTTTCCTGTATCTTAAGATTTACTGTTTATCTTTAAATCCTGAAAACAACAGATGACAAGTCAATTATTTTGTGTTGCTGAGGATATATCCAAAAAGTGTTTGAAAAATGCATCTCACCAAGTGTGGTGAATACCTGAGCCCACAGCCTTGACCCAGACTAACTTCATGTCTCAGGGTTTTTGCACAGTGTCTTGAACGTATTAGTAGCTTTCCAGAAGTGGACATATCTTCAGTTTGTACCACTCAGGAGAGTTCAAGGTATGCACATGCTGAACATAAACTGATCTCCGCAACGTGAACACTTTTATTGATTTAACAACAGTCATAAAAATATGTTTGCATAAGAAGTTATAATACATGAGTCAATGTGTAGTGAATGAAAGTAACTTATTTCAAGTTAGCTGTTCACGAGAAGTTCACCTTGTCTTTGGGATGGTCAAAGACACTCCACTCAAAACTCAGTGACACTGAAGCTCGTAGATCCAGTATACTGATACCATGATAATGTGACTTGGAACAGACCCAGAGCAAAGTACAAGGTCCTACGACAACTAACCAGGCATTCAGACTTCACCTACAAGAGGCATCTTTTTACTTTACCACCACCAGAGTAAAATATTCTAACTCCAGAGCATTGCAGTGTCTGCAGATTAGCTACAGACAACCATAAGGCATCACTACTGGACTGATTTTTCCCAAACTGCCCAGTTAGACTCCCCATGATCTTGGAAATGAAAGTCAGTTGCTCTATCAGAATCATTTCCTGCAGGCTGCCTTTTTAGGCCCTTTTATTAATAATGGCATGTAGCTCTTCATGACATATTGGCTCCCAGAAAACCCACTTCGGTTTACTTTGTCACCATGAGTTATGAAATAAATTCCCAGGTCCTATCAACTCGGTTGGTTTCAGCTTACAATTTTAGGTTTACTGCTCTGTCACAGTAAGGCGGCATTTTATCCCAAAAGCACTAATAAGCCATTTTTCCAGGAGATTACCTACCGAATTTCAGTTTGCCAGAGTTGTGCTTATTTTTTTCTGCATTATTACCATTATAGAATAAGCCTCTGTGGAAGATTTAAAAATAGAGATCCCAGTAAGGAAACAAACAAAAAGTCTTATTGACATGTATTTGAGGGAAAAAAATACAGAACAGAAGCCAACTGCAGGTTAGGTATCTAAATGCCTCTGAGGAAATGATACATAATCAAGAAGCATTGGCCAAGACCAAGATTAGCCTGGAAACCACCTATGAAAAGGCCAGGCAGCAAAACCCCTGTTGGGTCTGGAGGACTGAAGATGCCGAAGAGTGTAGAGCCATGCTTCTGACAACAAACTAGTAGACACTGCCAAAAAAAAAAAAAAAAGGGCAAAAAAAAACACCCACACAAAACAGACAACCCAGAATTTACATAGAAGGTGCATGAAGCATTTCAGTGGGATCATCATAGGTTGCTAGCATATTATACATACATACACAATGGATTCCTGACTGTTTTTTCCTCTCTTCTTTGCTACCACGAGCCTACAACATGTGTCTTCCACTCTGTCAAATGCCATGTAATACCTTTTAACTTACACCCACTGTCTGATCTTTCCTACTGCCATCTCCTTTCTGCCAGCAGAACAGTATGGTTTGATCATGTCTCTTGGAACCCATTAATGCCACTTTCTCATTTCCCAGAGAGTATTTCTGCAGAATGACAGTGAGATACTCCTTCCCTTCAAATGCTGCATGCTTTTGCCTATGGTGTGCTCAAAGCCACTTCCTGCACTGCAAATCAAACACCAAATTTAAGAACTGCATGCAGCATTTTAGCATTACGGAACAGAGAAATAGCCTAAGCATATGTTGATTTGGTTCAGACTGAACCTTGACATGCAGATTTTCAGCTTAGATAATGAAATTTTGATAAGAAAGGCTGAAAACACTTAATTCATTTTTCACAAGTAGAGTTGCAGCGGATAGTTTGTAGCTGCAAACCCTCTGTTTGAATTTAACAGGTTAAAAATATTCACCTAATTGAGCAATCAGCTGAGCATTAGATGCGTTAATAGCAACACTGAAGATCAAACTGACAAAGCTGACAGCACCCTGTTGCACCCAGGCACAGTAGCATGTAAAATACAATGAGAAGATAAGCATGCATTTTACACAGAACTACTCTAGAGCAGCAGGGAGATTGCAAACTGTAATTCAAAACTTGGCAAACACCAGAATTAAGGCTACCTGCAAACCTAGAAACATAGTTAAGAGCCAATTTAAACAAAATAACAACAACAAAAAGAAGTTAATTTAGTCACCGCAGTCTTAATTTACCTTCAGGACTGGTCAGTTCACTGGAGTTTAGCAAGTATAATTATAATTACAGAAGAAGGAAACCATTACACAGACTGGTATGTCAGACTTACCTACCAGCTACTGAATTAAAGACCAGTTGAATAGTATAGGCTTTAAAAAAAGTTGAAAGAAATAAGGCACAAGTAAGGCAATGTTACATGAAACATATCTAAAACTAGCTTGTGATCCAGCATTGCTGCCTTAAGAGTCTCCCCTCTATGCTATGCCATGGCATATTTAGATATCTATCATACATTATATATATATATATATAATATATATATATATAATATATATAATATTATATATATATATATATAGTATAAATATTTAGCATATTTAGTGTTTGGCCTCCCTTGAGGGAAGAGGAAGAACGGCAGGAAGTCATCTAAAGATTTCAAAAGTAATATTGTTTATAAGGCACCCAATCTCATCACCTTTTTAAAAAATAGAGCCATGCTAAGTTATAATGTCAGTTATTTGAACATTTAGTTAGGTTTATTCTGTATTACAAGATGTGTTATGTGGAATTTAGTATCAGTGTTACCTTCCATAGCAATATAGCCTGTTATTAATTTAAAATTTCCAAGAAAACCAAGCAACAGAATGGGCTAATTAAAAAATTGAAAAAGAAAAAAAACTCACTAAATTTATGTGGCATACTTGTAAGAAAAGTGAATTACATGTAGAAGCATGTTCATTCTAGACCTTTATGGACAAATCTACAAGTTTATATTCTACTCCTTAACTTGATTTTTTTTTTAAGGCACAATTACCTTTCAGGAAGAAGAAATCTGATTTGGAGTATATAATCATGTAATAAAAGAATTTTTGCAGTAACATAGCTACATGATCATTTTAAAACTCTATCAATGTTAACAATAAGGAACAGTAATCGCTGTTAACAGTCTTGAGATACGGCCCATCTTCCTTTACAATAAGCAGATATATGGAAGCAGGCCTTTGGCAAGTGTTTTTGTTGTTGTTGAGCCAGAAAAGAAACATCTATTGTGAAGTTCTGTATGAAAATTTGTAAGTCTGCCTTGGTGACACATGCTCTGCAGGTTTCACTGTTGTCAACCCTTGTATCACTGACCCTAAAGGTATGATGAAAAGCCCACTCAAATAGAGAAACCGTATTATGAAATGGACATACAAAAGAATTCAGTTTGTGCAGTTGTATTCTCACTAAAGAGAAAGATGACATATATTCCTGAGGCAATTACACTAAAGCTGACTGTTGGAATTACACTTCTCCAAACGGTAGAAATACTATCTGAAATACATCTGTACATGAAAAGAGCCATTCTAACCATGATTTCATCATGCAAACATTCACCACCTTCCTGAAGCCAAGGCAAAAAAAGAATCAACATAAAAAAAGTCTCCATCGGCTGCCATTACGGGATTATTGAAGCTTTTAAACATGATGTTGTGGGAAATGCATCATACATTCAGAAAGGCAGGGGGAAGAGGAGGCAGGTAGAGAAGAGCACTGATAACTAAACCAGCTATTAGCTGGATTATCTGACAGGTGTTTGTTCTTACCCAGCTGGGTATTATTTAGTCCTGACTCAGTGAGCCTGAAATGCTTTAGGGACACCTCAGGGAGTCAAGCTCCCTACTGTTAAAATGACAGTGACTCAGTAATGGGTTCCTTATGTACACTCCAGGATACTTTGCGTTTGCCTGCATGATTACACCTTAATACCTTAAAAGAAAAAAAAAAAGAACCCATTAGAACAGAAAAGAATAATCTCCATGAGTTCCTTTATAACTATGCAGGATCCGTTTTGCAAGTATTACTGACATCATGCCCTTTTATTGCAAATGCATTAGGCTCAAAAGCTTTCAAGTTTACATCTACACAATAAATGGAAGATATGAATAATCCAAGTAACCAAAGCCACTCATTGCTATTTGGGCTACCAGTTTCACTGGTGGCCAAGAAGTGCATTTGAATCTTTTACAGTACTGAGAAACAAGTACAATACACACAGCAACATCAAGGAACCATGACTGAATATTATCCAGAAATTATGTGCAAGATTGCAAGGAGTATAGGTCTAATCTTTACTAAGGTTTTTTAGGTAGATTGAGGGTCTTCACACAATGAACCCATAGGAGGAAGGAGAGAAAAATCACAACTAAAGAACTAATATCTGTTTATAATGTAAGTTACTTCAAGAGAAACTGATTCCCCCCTTCTCCATCCACCCCAAAATATAAATGAGTTCGCATTTATCACTCCACCTCCAGTCCATATTGAAGTAATCTCAAACCAAAAAAATTCAGACTCCTCACAATTACGGTAGACTTAAATCTTAGAATGTTGCTAATTTCTGAGTAATGATTCCCCTTTAACACATTTTTCATGTAATTCAAAATGTTTTAAGATGCATGCCCCCTGTATGAAACTCAATATGTCAACAAACATTCCCCACCACTTCCATAAAAAGTAGGTGGGGAGGAGGGTGAGAAGAGATGTCTGATTCTTCGGATGGATGCTGAAACCCAGCCACATAGTATCTAGCAAAGATCAGAGTAACTGGCAGCTTGGCCCATCACATCACTTTACACGCTTCAAACACCTCAGCTCACCCACCGAAGGCCAAAGTTGGCATCGGTTTTACTTTCCATAAATGTTTCTGTTTCAGAGGAAAGATGAAAATAATATAGATAATACCTCATATATTAGCAACAAAGCTACTACAGCTATTAACAAAAGAACAAACTATGGGTTTGATTTAAAGTATAAATGGGGAGACAACACTTGACATCAAAGCAATGCAATTAAGTGTTGGGCAACAACAAACCAGATAAGAGGTGAAAGCGCAAACCATTGTTTAAGGTTAGAATAACAATGATTCTAATAATAAGAAATAAATAAAAAATTGTGGTTATGATGAGATAGATGGTTGTGCTTGATTGATTTATTTATTTTTAAAGTGTACCCATTCAAAGAATTTGCATCTACCTGAGTTATTTGGTTTCCTAAGGATTCTTCACATGCATGTTGTCCTGTAAAGCCAGGCCAGATGCTGAAGCTATTTCATTTCTAAACAAGGCATCTATTTTTACTTTTCTGCAAATGACTATCAAGAAGGATATCTGGAAAAGAATTTGTTTTTCATTTTGAGAGCAAGCCTCAGCAAACACACATGTAAAACTGACAGACAGCTTATGACTTTCTTGACTCCAATAATTACTGGAATTGGAATCCAGATCTGACTTTGCAGAGAATATAAAAAAGCTATAACAAAATGCCAGCAGAAAAAGGCTTAGCTTGCTGCAGACATATGCGGATTACCTATCTGTGAGAGATAAACAGTGTAACAGAGACTGTATTGAACCTGGTGAAACAAAGGATTCTGAAGAAAGTTATCGTAACCTCACTACCTATTTTCACATGCTTTAAAGCATGTAACTTTTATACACAAAAGTCAGGTAACGTCAGCACTATGAGGTTTGTGCATATACTGTAATTAAAAAAGTTTGGAGAGCTTTTTGAAATGCAGTTCTTAACGAGCAGAATAAAAGCAATCAATATTCTTACAGTATTTCAAGGAATATTATGTGCAAGTTTTTAGTGGATGGCTCACATATCCTGAGACGTGGTATTGCAGCATTGATTCTGATTGTATACTAATTTCACACAAATAAAACAATGAGTCACGTTCTCAGCTCAAGTAAATTGGTGTAGCTCCACTAAAATTAGTAGACTTAAATCAGTTTATATGAAGTGATTGTCTGCTTCTTCATCAACTTTGTGAAGTTGTTTTTGCAAGCAGTATTTTTTTTTTATTTATTTTTTTATCTTGGCAGGTGTGAAGTTAACTGGGGCCCACTGTAGATTAACACCCAACAACAGCAACAAGCAACTAGGCATTAAAGACTTGCAGGAACAAAATAATAGCAATGCTTATTGTTGCGCAAGCAGCAATGAATTCAGCTGGGCAGCTAATTGCATTTAAATAACTGACTGGTTAACTAACCAAAAAATCGTGATCAAATTCCCTTTTATTCAAGTCAGTGCAAATTAATAGGAATTTCACTGCACTCAGTGGTGATACACTGACGTATTGACAGGACTATCAGGCGCTGACGAATACCTTTGTGTAAATACAGTCTACAGAATAATGCAGCAGCAAACTGCTTATATGTTCTTGATACACCTGAATAAAATGCAAAGTAATCTGTTGCATCACAGTTATGTAGCATAATTCCCAAATTCCACTTTCTTTATGTCCTACCCATGATTGGGTAAAGTATTATTACAACCTTGAATTGTCTAGTATAGTTCAATTGATTAAGACAGGGCAATGTGATCTATAATACTTTTGTACTATTGACCTTTGGTGTGGGTAATCTTTTTTGCTATCAAAAATTGACTACCTAGCCATTGACTGCGACAAAGTAACATGATCTTTAACCCAGAATAAAGAATCCTCTACAATCAAAAAACACTGATAATATAGCACATTTGGAGGATGAGGGGCTTAAATATTAACACATACTTGTTTTGTACTGCAAATCAAGTTTGATGGACATAAACTAGGAGCACAATTAATAACCAGAATGAGCAAACAACTGATGCAGGTGTATTTCTAAGCCTGGACACTAAGACTGTTCTCTATGTACTTGCATGAATATACTGCCAGTGTAAGAAACTAATCAACAAAGCATCATGCACATGACTGCAAGAAAATATTACCAAATTATTCAGAATTCTGCCAGTGATGGTCTCATTATTTATTGCCATTTCAACAGTTAAGATAAACAGGTCATTAAAGTTAGTGGGTATGTCATTTATTCACTGCATATGACTAAAGTGTTCTTTGTAAAAGCACTACTACAGACACAATTTGTCTCTAATAACATAGCCTGTGAGGATTATCTCTACAGTGGCATTAAGTTAGTAATGTCACTGCGTTCACTGAATACTAGTCATTGCCTAACCACAAATAATATAAACGTCATCTCTTTTAACAGGATTCTTTGAAGATGTACTGTAGAATTTAAAAGGAATGAGAAAATACGATAAAATAGTATTCCAAGGACATTGAAAGATAACTTTAAAGTTACAAGAATACACTTTCATAAATATCGCAAGATCTCACAGTATACAATATGGTATTTCTCTTTTTTGGCTACAGATTTGAAAGGCTGCAGTAGTTGCTCTGGGGTGGAGGGGAAGAGCTCTATCCATTAACATCTTCCTGGAATAGCATAGAACAGACCCTCGAATGACAAAGATTTACTCCACACAAAAGACAAGAACAGTCAAACTCACAAAGTAGAAGGCTTAAGATAAATTATATGTGTGTACGGTGTACGTGTGTGTGTGTGTATATATATATATATATATATATTTGGCCTGGTTCCAAACAAACATTTTGCTTTGTGTTATTTAGCACTAATTCTTATTCAATATACCCTGAGAGGAGAATAACCACCTCTAGTGCATTCTAAAAAAACAATAAAAATTGACAGTGAAAAGTATTTCTTCAATTTCCAAAGTAGCCCTCAGCTTAAAAAAAAAAAAAAAAAGTTTAAAAAAAAAAGAGTAAATTTTGCAAGGAATGTATTGTACCAATCACCTTCTTGCACATCATGCTTGAAGTGCAGGGCACATGTTTTCAACCAGGAGATGAGTAGGTATCTTCCCTCTTGGTCTGTACAAGTCTTACACTGAGGGATAAGAAGAAATTAATAATACAAAAAAGTTTGGATAGACTTAGAAAACTCATACTCTCTTGGTGGCAATGATACTTTCAATTGAAATGCACACAGTTTCTGACCATGATGTCACCTCACTTTCTCTTACAGATGACAATCCGAGATGCAGATTGTCCACTGTAAAATAAATTATGAAAAGCTGACCAAAAAAATAATTCTGTGTTATATATGGGATGCATGGGGCATTGTTGGAGGGAAGTTGTGAGGAAAAAAAGGTATTACTGTTTCCAACATGGAAAAGTTTTATTTGCTTTTCCATTTTCTGTTAATAGAGACTGTTTCAAAAGCTAAGCAATTCTAGCTCTTCCTTATGGAAGTAGTTTATGACCATCTTTCTAATAGTATCCCTTACCTGTAAAACAGTTCAGAAAGTGACATCACAAGAGCAAGTCAACAATACTCCCTTCTCTTCCTCCCTTTTAAGGCACAATACATTATTTCCCCCACATCAGTTACACTCCACATTTTAAAATACGTAAAGAAATCAACTGGCCTATGATTCCATTGAGAAATCCCACCACAGAATATCTAGTAGCAGAATATCTATTATAAATCTTATACTCTATATCAATACTAGTGAAAATACAATAAAGAAAAAGAATGATCATTCCCTCAGTTACAACAATCTTGTTTAGTGATTATCTGCTGTAACAATGTAAAATTAGGAAAGCATTATGAGCCAAGTTTTATATTCCATACAGATTAGACATGAGGCAGATTGACTCTTTCTACAATAGTGTAGATTTTTAGCATAATGTAGTAACATTAACTTAATAAAATCAAACATCAAAAAGTCTAAAAAAACTAAACCTGAAAAGTCTTTACTGCACTGATTGCAGGTTAAAGGTTAATTTTTATTGCCTCTCCTGTAAGAAGATACTACTTCCCCAAAAGATATTTATTTCCTGAGTTCAAAGAAGGAGACAGATTTCGAATAGCATTTGAAGTTTGAGTAAAAGGTAACAACAGTAACTCAAGCAGCATCATTACAATGACAAAGTCATCAGCACTAGAAAAAAATTAAGAGGTGACAGTCACACTCAGCCAGAAGGATATAATAGGTATGGTGAATATTGGCAGACGGAAGAACTTCTGTAATCAGTGACACTGGACTGAAGCAACAGCAGTGGAAAACAGATACTTCCACATGAAAAGAGTGGAAATTGGAAAGCAAGCACACTGGATGAAACAGGAAAGGTCACGATAAACAAAAGAGTTTTAGCTGAAAGAATCCAAAACAAGATAGCTAAAAACTGAAATTTAAACAAGAGCATTGATAACATCTTATCAAAAACTAATTTGAAGAAAAAAGAAGCCAGGAAAAATAAGGTCACCTCAGAAACAATGGCCTACAATACATCCAGTTGATTCGGTCAGAGAAATTAACCTTTCAAAAGAATTAGCACTGGAAAAAAAAAAAAGGTAGTTTATATCAACAAGGAACCATATTACATTTGTAATGAATAATAAAACCATCTTTCATGCAATAATTTTACACTCTCATCGAGGATTTTTTTCCTCACAACAGACTACTCAGATTTCACGGAAGAGTAAGGATAGTATAAAAATCAAACCAGTGAGGTGTACCCTACTCAGTAGCTGACTCACATACTGTCACTTTGACATGTAGGGTTAAACAAGATAAGGCCAAAGGAAATCACTTTCAACATCAGATGCCACGAGCATCAAACATCGGTGCATCTTTACATTAGAGAAGCAGGACAAACTGACCATAAACTAAGAATAAACGTTAGAAGATATATCATAGGTATGTTCAGATCTGAAATACCGCATGACCAGTTCTACCTTTCAAGACTTCTAATGCCATCTTTCCTGAATTTTTTTAAACTGAATTGTCCTGATTTTTTTTAAACAGAAAAAAAATTCAACATTTCAGCCATAAAAAAGAGCATAATAAGCTGTACGTAAGATGCCCAAGAAACTGAGAATTAACATCCTCTTAATCAATACAGAAGTTGTACACACACTTCATATGCACATGCACACAGATTGTAGACAGGGCTCTACTGAAGGAGCACCATCAATAGTACTAACATGACTGACTATGCCACTCTTGCCCATCCTGAGAATTTGCATCGGTGCAATGCAAATCAAGTTGTGGCACTAACCTCTGTTGGTTTCACAGTATCTCACTGTGGGGGAGTTTCACAAATGCCATCATGACTACCACATATAAAGATGCAAAATAAAATTGTATAGTTGAAGGGTCCTGCGACACCTCAACTATACTTATAAACAAGTCCAAGTATTTTCTAAATGCAAATAATTCTGAAAAGCAGCACCGTAGCTTTTAACACACTGTAAACATCATTGTATGCCAATCAAAGGAAGTCACAGGTCTGAGTCTGGATCATGTCATATTAGACAATTATGGGCTTTTTACTCATTACTTGTTCAAGAAAGGAATATCTCCTCCAGAGAAGCTCAGTTTTGATATTTTTGAAGCTCTTATTTCAATTATGTTAAAATGAAATTAAAAAGAAGTAAGAATTATAAGTTCATGCAAGTGGGAATAGAGTTTATTCTTAAACACTTAAGGAAAAGCTCTGGTTACAGAAATTTTTATGTGAAGTTTATGCACTGGGTAGTCAGTGCAGAAACGTAAAGTGACGTAGCAGGAACACACATTACAGGATAGCCAAAATCTTGCTTGCTGGCAAGTGTGAAATTATTGCCCTTTTCGCACAAAGGTCTTCCTGAGTATCTCTATACATGCCAAATATAGAATACATATTGTGACTAAACGAAACCAAACGTTGAGTTGCATGTTTGCTATTTTCAAAGGTAAGCAGTGCATGCACCAGTAACATGCATGTCAAGATAGAGAAGATGGAGAAAGTGACTACAGCAGAAAGCCTTCTAAATGCAGTGGTGGAGGGCTGTAATAGTGACAACAAATATATATCTTTTGAAAACAAAAGGACACACCCCTACCATACATGAACTTCCATAACTACATTTTGATTTTAGCGTTGTATTAGCCTGACATTGTATTTGGCTAGAATGAATTTGTACTGTTTTCATCCTGAAGACTGAAGCTTTCCAAGCCTCACTAAAGCTGGGAAATTTGAGTACTTCATCTCTGTGCAAGTAACAAACCTGAGCAGTGCAGGCAGTAGCTCACCTGACACCCTTTAAAAGTAGCACATAAAGTAGCATATGCACTTATACAACTGCAGTTTCAAAGCCATGATTTATGTACTTTACAAGTGAAATTAATGATATCATCTCCCGCTATGCACTGGCGTATTAAACACTCTGCAGTAGTATTTCATGACACGCAGCATATATGACAGAGGCTAGAAGTATATTACACACATGAACGTAACTGCTTGTAAATCACTTCACCATGGCACAGCTTTATGTCATTCCAGCTAGAAATAACCTACACAACACGACCACCACTTCAGAGGAAAATAATTCACAAATGATAAAAATATTGCAGGATTCTACAATATTTTACTTCACCAATTATCAGGTTCTTATGAAAAGCTAGCATACAACCTAGTTAATTGCAAAGAAAGGGCCCCTATGGGTTCAAGCTAACCTAACGGGACTCAGGTCTTGCAAATGGCTACCAGGGACCCGTTAGCAGATGGTATGATTTGCAAGAAGAACCTGCATTAAAAGACCAGAGTAGCTGTGAATTGTAACAGTTGGGGAGATAACATCCAGGACATTCTCCTCCAAAAATAAGGATATGAAAAGCACTAGAAAACACAACAAACAGAACAGTCTCAACTTCCCCCTTTCTGCTCAAGCCAAAGGTACTCACAGTGCACGGCCGGGCCGTGGGACATCAGGGCACACATTACCAGGAACTGTGCCAGATGGGTTGATACTATAGGCTACAAAGCTACAGCCTAGTGTTTAACAGTACCTTGTAGAAGCCAAAAGATTGTGTCCTCTCTTCAGAGCCCCCACATGAAAAGTACTTCCATATCCATAAAGAATATTGAGAAAAAACAAGAGACTTCACAGAAGTCTGAATTACTGGAAAACTAAAGTTCATTCTATACAGAAAATCAAACTTCAACTTACCATAGCATTACTCTATCACAGCACACAGGCAACTGAATGAGGCTCTTTGGTCTTGGGAGCAGACTCATGAGAATTTCTAAGACTAGAAAGTTGAAGCTAGCAATTTTGGTGAAGAGACCTGCGTTCGCTCATTCTCCAATAGCTGTGGAGAACTATCCTCTGCTAATACTAGAAGCAGCTCCCTGAAGGACTAAAATAAAAGAAAATGAAATTCATTGCCCCCACTGTGCCCCAGCTGCAGGCAGTTTAGCAGTAGGATTAATTGGACCTGGGTGTGACAGGGCCCTGCTGCATTCAGGCATCAGAGCATGAAGGCAGCCAGGTTCCCTTTCTGCTTCAGTCAAGGACTAACTCGCCAAAGTCTGTGTTATGGCAGAGTGCCCTCCCCATGCCTGGGACACAAAACAAAAATCAGCAGTTAGATTGCATCTCAAGGTGCGTATCAGCTACCCACGAGTAAAGGCAAAACCCATGCCTGCACATACAAAAGGAATCTCAGCCATTTTGGAGAAGTGGAAAAAGAAAAAAAAAAAAAAGTCTAATTGTTTTTACTCAGAAACAATGCACGAAAACAGATTACTTAGAGTATTTCAAGATACAACACTTTATTGTTTTGTTACTGTCAGAACCACAGAATGCATTTCTTCAGTAAATAGCTTCTGGGACTGCAGGCTGGTTTGTTTTCTACAGCAGTACCACCGAGATTTAAAAAGGAAAGAAGACAAAATTACCACGCTTCATTTCAAATTTGAGAGGATCTTATAAATTTTCTGACTCATTTAAATCTTCTATAGAAATGAACTTCAAAAACATTTCATAACAGGATACTTGGAGCTATCAAATGGAGAAAATTGTTAATTCCCATCCTAGTGTATGCAGAGAGAATTGCTTAGCAGAGAGGACTGCAGTTACTACAGTGTCAGAAACTCCAAGAATGGGGGGAGAGGGGATTAATCTCCAGGAACAAAAAGTTTTCAATATTCTTCCAGATCTCCACATAAACTTCTTCAGACCAAAATGAGGTGGACTACGCTTGTCATTTCACTGATGCTTTGTCTGCTGTGCTGCCCCAGTAAAAGGTCCTTGGAGGGAGAAAGGAGGAGCTAATTTTTAGCTAGTTTTTGATACTGCAGTGCATCTTATACTCATCTTACCCAGTTCTACTGCTGGCCCAGGTGAAAAAAAATAAAATAAAATTGATCTGAAACCCAGCTGGAGAGGAGACTGAAGTTTTAAAAGGCTTTTACTGCTTGATCCCTTGCTGCTACCACTGCTTCAAAGCTTGGGAAAACCTAGGGAGAATCTAATAAAACAGAATCAACCCTCTTGAGATGAATGTCTTATGTTTTCTTTTACCAATTGTCCTTTGAAATAACTTGATGTATGGCATCAGTGGCATAACAGATACGTGGCAGGTGAGAGTGAAAGGCAAAAGAACTATTTGCTGTCCTACGCACGTAACGTGTGACAAAGGGATGAATATCCCTGTAACAATGCAGCTATAACCATTTGAGCACTGTTAAACGTTGTTGAACATATTTTACAGTTATGTAAGCATCTCTTTTATGACGCATTGCTAAATGCTTGTTTAATAAAAAAGTGAATTAAAAGTTAATAATGAAACATTTTCTTTCTAATTTCCCATTCATTTCAAGTTTAAGGATACTCATATGTATAGCTAATTCATTTTCAATGCATAAATGTGACAGCACATTTAATGCTGAAGAAAAATAACAGGATCACTTAATAACCAATATTTACATGACACAATTCACATTTAGTGTTGTAGCCCTAAATCATTACAGGTTTAAGGTCAGATCCCAGGAAATGGGTATCAGGGATAGATTCATCATAGAGCCTATTCGATTCACAATCCAGTATCAAGCCCACAGAGATTATTCTGAAAACCTTTCCAAACCCCTCAAGTATTTTCTTCTGAAATAGGAGACATTTTCCTGAAAATTTCATACAGTCTATGTTACTATTGTAAGAAAACTTATGCATCTAGTTAAATAAGCAAAGCAGAGGTGAATTTATTGACTGGATGTCAAAGATGTTTAAAAAATCATTTTTGAATGTCAAATGGTCTTTCATTTCTCCACCTTGAGATTCCTGTCTCTATTCTTTCTCTATATTTCATGTCTACTTGTTCTTTCAACCCCCTTGGAGTGCAGCCAGGCTCTACAGCCTACAGTATGAATATGCCTGCTATATTCCTGTTTGATCTTCTTCCCTTGATGTGTCAGTTTCTTTGTGGCCTGCCTACTTGTCAAACCATTTTCACTCTTCAAAACTTTTTATGAATTTTTAAAAAGCAGTGCAGATCTCAGGACATTTGATGAATTTTTCAAGAGCTAATCACACTCAAATATCACAAACATTGCTGTTTATGTATTTAACGACAAACATTTATTTACAAATTTCTGCACTTAAACCAGCCAGATAGCAACAAAATGTATTGAAAATACACTGAGTGACAGGTAAACGAGAGAATACATTCCTCTTTTAGCTTTAATAGGAGTAGCTGATTATTAAAAAGGGAAAAACAGAGAGAAGCGGCAATTAACAGTATCAACATACAAGTAAAACGGTGAAGGATAAAATCTCAACTAATATAAAAGAACATAAAAGAGATGCAAAAGAAGAAATTATGAGCCATCTTCACTTAAAATACATAATTTAGAAAATCATGTAGTGGTCCAATTGCTTAAAACAGGAGGTGGCTTTATCTTTATATATATATAACTAAAGGTTTCTTATCAGCCTTACTAATGTGGTGCACTTCATATAGGTAATGTAGCTAATCCATCCATATGCATCCATAATGCTTGGACCAATAGATAAATTTCCATTTACTAATAGCTATAAGACATTATTGACACCATTTCTGAAAGTTATTACACTTTTCAGATGGTCAAAATTACACGTGTTACAAGTGGGATCCTCATACAACAGAGTTGGATGTTGATCATCAAAAATAGTGTTCCCTGTGTCCAATGGGTAATTCCCTGGAATGTTATAATAAAGAATTTCTAATCTCTAGGCAGGAAACAATTTAAAATATTATACAAGTGAGATTAAAAATGATGTTGTTGCACTTTTAAATCAGAGTCAGAACCACCATCAGACAAGATGTATCGAATACTCTAAGCTAAAATAACTCTCTTTGCCCTTTCCCAGTGAAGGCTGCATAAAGTATACCTAACTGAAATGCTCAACATAAAAAAGTATAGCGAAGACCTGCTTAAGGCAGTATTTTTAGTGCTTTAACAGTGCTAAAAGAAGAGTAAGTAAACATGAAAAACACACATACAGTAAGTTGCACTAAAGCAGTTTTTCATATAGAGAATAGCCCAGCCAGGAAATTCCTTGACACTAAGATATCAGCTCTGGGTGATACCCCCTGTCACGTGCTAACCTGAGTTTAATGCTCACTCTCAGACTAGCTCTCACAATTTTGCTATGTATTAATCTGTCTAGTCCACTGTACAAACCACTCTGATACCTTTATGTCTAGGGATCAGATTTTCAAAGGTATTTAAGTGACTGGTTTCCATGGAATAGATATAAAAGCAGGTGTAAAGAATTTTTTCCAACAAAACAACCAACTAACATCTACTTTCATATCCCGTCAGAGGCAATGGCCTCAGACTTATATTTCAGAACAAAATGAAGATTGATTAATTCAAATAATTACTAGTTCAATTGTCACAAACCACAACTTGAGCAGACAGATCACGACAGGCAAGCAGTTCTTTCAAACACAAAGAATCATCATAAGTAAACAACCATGAGTTTTACTTTAGTTATACTTTTACTACTAATAATAATAATTTTAAAAAGTGGTTTACACCATATTTAAAACAAGTGAAATGTGTCAGGAATCCAGAGAAGATACATGGAAGACAGAGGATATGGCAAACTGTTAATGCATTCACCATTACTGAATCATCCCTTCGTGACTCCAGGGATTTTACTTCCTTGCTTATGAGTTTAAACTGAGTTACTTTTAACAGGATTTATATAGTCAACAATAAACTCGATTCAAATTGTTCTGTTTTGTATTTAGGAGGAGGGTGTTCAATTACATTTACATTGGCTTAAAGCACTCAGAAACTGCTGAAGGAATAGAGCAGACATGCTGGCCATCAATATGATAAAGAAGCAGATGTAATGTGAGTTATCAATGGAAAGAGTCACAATAGAAGATGAAGGACACAGGAATTGTGGGAGCAACTAAGAATATGATTACTTCTGCCTAGTATTGTGAACTAGCCTTCTCCAGTTTTCCAACTTTTAAAGCATTCATTAATTTTTGTGAAGAAAAGATAAAGCTTCCACATAAGTATCAAATACTTATCAAGTATTTTATCAAGAAATGGAAAGAGTTGGCATTTGAATGAAAGACAAATCTGAAATTTCTTCATCTAACTCGGCTTAAAAATTAACTGAATTTTAGCTCATATTAAAAAAAAAATGAAAACAAGAAAACTAATGCTTTTTGTTTGTTTGTTTTTTAAAAAATTATCTCTTTAAAATCTCTTAAATGATAATGAATAACCTAGATCCTAAGAATTAGGAAATTAATTTTAGCTACCTGAATTCCAGGACATTCATTAGCCTTGCTTATTGGCAAATAATTTTACTGGAATTCTATAGTAGTGTTTCATACCATCAGTAAAATTATATTTAATATCTATCTCCCTTTCTGTTTCACCCATCACCATAGGTTCTGTGTGTCAACTACACAATTAAACCTCATAGTATCCTTTAAAAAGCTTAATATTTCCTTGCCATGGTGCTCTTGGCAGAGACAACATATTGCAGTGGAAGGTTTGCTACCTTTAAAATGATAACGACAAGAAATCAAGCATTTCAAATGCCTCAGAGATGCATGGGATGTGTAAATAGGGACTACACATATTTAAGCCATTTTCTCAAAGGGGATCATTTTCGTTGTCAGTCTTACAGGAACAATGATGGCAGGTCATTAAGGGATAAAAACGTCATGAAAGAATTGAATCCTGCACCGACTGACAAAAATGTCAAGACTGAATTTCATTCGTTTTGGTAGTAGCTCTCCTTACAATGAAAGATTTTTCTCCCTCTCTCATGCCTTGTGCTATGTAAACATCAGTGTACATATACACACTTGTAAGCAATTTGCAAAAGGAATTGTTCTTACATTTAAAAAAAGATAGCATTAATTCCCTCTGAATTATTTGCATTAGTTATTTATTCCAGAGCACAATATTCTGGTATTGATCAAGTAGGATGAGATCAATTAACTGTCATCATATCTCTGAAAGTTGTAATCTACAATAAAGCTGATTTCAAGCCATGGATGTCAATACAACACAGCTACGTACTGTTTAGACATAATCAGCTAAACTGAAAAATCATGCAGATGGTAGGTTATGTCTTGTCACATTGTATTTTTAGAATATTTAATTTTATTTCATAAATCAACATGTTTTGCTGTTACTGTTATTATTTGTATTGCTATCATACAAATATGAGGAGCACTATACAAACAGGTACTATTTACCTTTCTGCCACCTACACGCAGCCAGACACAAAACATGTAGACTTCTAGCTACTAGTTGATTTCCAAGTTTTGCACTGAATAGGCATAGGAGCCTACACACTGTAGTAAATCAGGGCCAGAGTATCTTCATACACAGCTGTGATCAAATACACAGGAATAAAATTGTTATATTGCCACTAGACTATAACAGAAAGAATATTGTCCTTTCTGTTTTGGTCATTACTGCTTTTACAGAGGAGGCAAAGCATTTACTAATTGGATGGAGAGACTGCAGAGAGACAGCCTAGAAGGCTGACGTATGCAACTAAAGGAGGAAACGAAGTGAGGTAAAAGACACTTACCCACACAAAAAAAAGAAGAACCCAGGAAAAGTAACCATTATAATAAATGAATGCTTCATTGCCTTGTTAAAAGAAAACTGAACGTTTTGGAAATTTGTTATTTTTTTTTTTTTGTAAATATATTATTTTCCCTAGATACATATGCACATACCTATAAACAAAGAAGAGAGAAAGGGGACATTTCCATAGGCTTGTATAAAGAATTCAATATTACTATATTACTGAATTTTGGGTGCAAAGGTAGATAAGAATAAAAACCCAGCACACATGAATATTGCTTTTTTCCTACTTCCAACCATCTTTTTGTTATCTTTTTTTTCCAGCCATGAACTGTGGAAAACAAGCCTATATACCTATATATATATATACACTCTCATATATCATGCACATAAATTAAATCTTAATGTAGCATATCAAAACAACCCACTGTGAATAAGCTGTAGAATGTAGTTTTAAATTATTACAGCATTCTGCTCTGTCTGAGCTGAGTACTGGACACCTTGCTAACAAAATAAAAAATGTGTATTTTGTTGCAAGGAAAACATAGAAACATTTCCATTTGCTTTCACAATGATTTTATAATGGGAAGAAAAGTAATAGTTGTATACCATTATGGTGTAGATATTAAAGATACAAGTTTCAAAAATGTTACATAAACATTAAAGTTAGTTTATAAACTGTAGACAAAATGCTATGTTGAGACCTGGATAGGGATTCGTTTGGAAAACAGAAAACACAATTATTATTATTATTATTGTACTTGGGCAAACAGAATGAAAGAGGAAAAGCTTGTATGGAAAGAAACTCTGTGGGGATTTTAAATTTTTTTATTTTGTTAATCCAGAATGCATACTGGATGAATCTGTGCTTATATGAATATTAATGAAAGGTTTCTAAAGATATAACCAAAATGAATCATTTTGATTCAAATAATACTAAATGTAGTTTTTTTTTCAATATTGATAGACTGGTCTCCCTAGATTATAGTTATTTACCAGTTCTGTGCAGATTTCTCAGAAGTTTCAAATTACTGTTGGAAGTTTGTTCTGTCCTAGCCATCAGAAAAAATGACTTTACCTTCTTGTTAGTTATGATACCACAAAATCTGGAGAATATCCCATATGTTGTGAAGCAAACTGTTCACTTATGAAACCAGGAAAAATAAATAAATTTAAAAAATCCACCTCTACAGGAAGAAATAATCCAGGTATTAACAGTTCTGCTTCCTACACGGGATCTCTGGATATTTGCAGTCATGAAGGGTCACTTGAATAAATGTGGCCAGGACCTTGCTGAGCATTCAGACAGTTTCTGCAGAAATGTGTATTTCTTGTTATTCTCCTGGTTTCTGCAGAAATCATCAGTGTACCATAATACGTAATAGCCATCACTGAGCTGATTTAGAGAAGCTGCAACCAGTATGTTGCTCTATGAGTTAATCTTAACAAAAGTACTGATGAGGCCTCAGTGAAGTTACCCGAAAGTAAAATCTCATGGTTTAGGAATTAAGAATAAAGAAACAGGAGAGGACGTCCCACAGGTCATTGACTCAAGCTTCCTGCTATCACAGGCTGCATACTAATAGTCCCTTTCAGACAGTGACCAATTCCTATAGCTCCCTTGTTCTGTAGCTGGGCTTTTTTCTCCTGCCACACTGACTGGACTGCTGTTCCAGGCCTTCCAGGCTCTAGACTCCTGGACTTCTAAGAGTCATCTTCTAACTTCCAATAAAAATTTCTAAAACACAGTTTAAAAACATTGGTTTCTAACTTGAAGATAGGTGACCAGAACTAGATTCAGGCTTCTTAGTGCCTTCTTAAGAACAGATGGTTTCTTTAATGAAACACACTTTTGTTAAGACATCTTCTCAGAATGAGAATGGAGAGGCTATTTTAACTACCACATGAATCTTAGTAGTTGATTAAAAAAGTCAGAAGCTATTTCCTTGGCTGATTCTGAGAAACAGGCAGGCTAGAGGTCAATCAGTGGACAACGAGTTTCCACTTTGCTTCATTGTAGTCTTTGCAATGGATTTTTTTCTCCTTTACCTTCCATCTCTGGCTACTTGCTGTACTGATTAAAAGTGCATTCTTCAGAGTCTCACCAGAACTGTCTCTACTTCTGTAGTAAGCTTTGAAATCTTAATTTTAACAGTAGTAGGCTATTTTAAGTGCAGATTAAAAACATCTTTCTGAGTATCTTTAACCTTCTTAATTTTCCAACTAAATAAGATCTTTTTTAAATCACAGAATTGTAGGGGTTGGAAGGGACCTCCAGAGATCATCGGGTCCAACCCCCCTGCCAAAGCAGGTTCCCTAGAGCAGGTTGCACAGGTAGGTGACAGAAAATAATGTAAATAATGTAATTGCAATCATTCAATGATAGCCCTGTCTCTGACGTATTATTATTCCTTCCTTATCTCTTTCTAAACATTCCACACTATTAAAGATTACTATTTATCATGCTAATTTAATCGTAAAAGCCCCCTTATCTAGGGGGTAACAGTCGAGAATGCTTTGTTTTGAATCAGCTATGAATCTGCAGAAGGAATTTGGCTACTACTCTCCTCACATGTATACCTCCCCTCAAAAAAAAACAAAAAAATCCCCACAAAAAATCAATAGTCTTACATAGGATCAGAAATGGAATATCAAATCAAGTTACCAACTAGAATACATCTTAATGCCACTTAAGTCTACTACGATAGAATTCTACAGCAAACCTGTTGACTCACTGTCTTCTTTGGATATTTTCGTATTACTGTCATTAAACAGGCGATAAAAATAAAAGTAGCATTTGTTATTGTTGTTTGTTTTCTTTTGCAATGACCATCAAACAGACCTTCTCTTACAATACATAATCATGTCAATACACGTTTTTATTGTATGAATGGTATATAAATCATGCATTACTGCTTTAGCTAACATAGGCAATGACCTGAGTTTTATTGTGTGCTTTTTTACTGATGTTATGAAAATTCATATTATTCAAGTCATCTATTTCATAAGGTATCAAAAATTACAGAAATTAAAGTAAGGTCCTTGCTTAGGTCATGGTGTGCTTAGATCAAAACAATTTTACCTTCACGTAAATTCTGTCCATCACAAATAATGCTAAAGCAAATAAGCACTTTTTTTTCCCCCTCAAGAAGACCATTTATAAATATTTTTATAAGGAAGTGAGGGAACTTGTTCCCCAAGAGAACTGTTGAATGAGATTCTAGTCACAGAGGTCAGGCTCCAGTTCACTGGTCAGTAGCTCAACATACTTTATTTGCAACTCAGCAGCCATTTGGAAACAACAACAAAAAATGTTATTTACTTAGAGATAGGGTTAAACTGTGGCTCTAGTTAAAAAAACCAACAACAACAAAAAATAAAGCTGTCTGAAAATCTGAAACATTACTCACACCAAAACAATCTCTTTATAATAGATTCTTTTTGTCCAACTATTTCCAAAGGAAAAAAAAAAAATTGAATGAATTTGTTCTAAATACAGTTTGTTTTTCTTCTCTTCCTTCAAATGAAAAATGTGTATTTGGAAATAACAGCTGCTTTTGGGGTGTCTGCACAGGCGGGTGAGTGATTTTATACTTCAAGGACTTAACTTTTTATTTTTTCTATAACGTTAAAAAAAAACGCATTTTATCTTGGAGGCACTCATCTCTCTATTTGTTCCTCTTGAAAAAAAAAATATATTAACTATCGTCATAGTAATACAAGAATATATCTTATACAGATTTCAATAGTGCAACTATTTATATAGTAATATTAAATGCAAATATTTTCAAAGATAATCCAATTCAAAGAAAAGTCTGCAACACTAGGTGTAAAGGTCACAAATTTATAAACTCTACTGAAAAAAAATCATATTTCGAACTTTGAAAAACTTCGTTTCATAGCTAATGAAAGAGATCACTTGAATAATATGAATTTTTAAAAAGTTTTATTGTAAAAAAAACTATTGATATCTAGTGTGCTTTCAGAATAAAGGTTTTGAAGACCTGGGATAAAAAAATCAATTTTTCCATATAAAATGAAAGTTGATGTGCATTTCTAAGTTCAGAGCTCCCAGTACAACCTCAGATCTCTCTGAAAGGCATACTTTTTATACCTTAGTCATACAATAAGATGCTGAACACAACAGGTTGGGGGAAACTACAAGCAATCATGTAAAGAGAGACACTATCACTACACGGATACATGGAGCAGGTAAAAAAAATGCGGAAATTTTAAGGTTGCCTCTTTGGTTTTGGCATTTCCAACTTCGGAGTACTTGATTGCATGTCTTCAATGGTGTTTATACTAACTACATAGATTTAAATGGTTCTGGTCTCTGACTCTTTAAATGGTATTACTTCTTTGTGCTGAATAACACAGATGGCACCTGATGCCTCATCCTCAATGCTTTTTTCTGAAAGTATTTAATAAGCCTAAAATTCCTGGCTTGATCTCGTTTCCACTTAAGAAAATGGAAACATTCATTTTGACTTAAGTGGTAGAAAAATGAGATCCAACTAAAAATCAGGAAATACGTTTGTACATTTCCCGAAACATGATTCAGCTGATAATTACTTTGCTAAATTACTTTAATTGTTCTCTACTATACCTTATTTATTTATTTCCCCAACACTGTTAGAAGAAGGGGAAAAAAAAAATCCAACTTAGGCAATTTAGAGAACATCTCTCATCTGCATCTTGTAAAGTTACTTTTGTCTGCTTCTTTTTCTAAGTATTTTTATTGCCCATGCCAAATATATGCTTCCAATTATTAGAATTATGTAATTGTAATTCAAAAGATACAGATCTCCTATAATTAACTGTCTAAAGGAAAACAAAACAAAACAACAACAACAAAAAAAACAATTGGCCAAGTCTAAGCTAATAGTATAAATCAAAACAAAGCTTAATTTTATTTTTTTCTGCCTCTCTAAAAACTGTATTAGTTTTTTTCCCCTACTCAATATTTTGATAATCAATATTTCCTGCACATTGTCATGGACTGAATCTGTATTAAAATACTAAAAAATAAAAATAAAAAAAAAAATAGTATTACCATATGAACAGTACGATTACCTACAATTAAAAAAAAAATCAAATATGATCCACTATCTGTGAGACTTGGAAACAGATTATTATCTATCACAGTAATAATTATTACAGTTTCTTCTATTTCAGTATTTCACATTTTTCCTTGTCAGGTCCAGTCCAAAGTCAATGTAATTCACTGCTGAATTACTAGAGGGTTAAATATTTCTTATTTATTTTTATGTTCTGGGATTTTATTTCACTGACAGATGGATTTTGTATTCTTCATAAATGACAGATAATAAAAAGTGGACCCATCTATTTTTATTGCAGAGAAATAGTTATATGCCAAACTCTTTGGTACTAATATTTACGTATAGCTAATGTGCAATTAGTACAGAGGAGATCATGTGTTTGGATTTTAAGAAGGAACAGCACAGTAACTCATGTTTAATGCATGATTTTAGAGATTAATTCCTTTTCCAAAGCCCAAAATGACTATCACATTAAATTCTTTTCATGCTTCAAAGGAAGAAGGACTATGAATTTTAGGTGAGAAGTACAGCAACACGGTACAACCTATACTTTTCCCATAGTCAAATTAACACAGCGTGAGCCACACACGTTGGTGTCTGATCTCTAAACAATAGGAAACAATAAGCATTTAAATTATGCACACCAATAATCTATAGTTTAATTATCCATAGTTAATTAAGTTAGAGACTTAAACAGATAGATTATCCTATGCGAGATCCATATCTATTTTGCGAACACTGCAACAAAGTGTGTTATGTGTGAAGCCGATACGGCGCAGTAGTTGCCAGGAATACTTTACAGAACTCAGATTCTGTATTAAGGTTACACGTCATACCTAAAATTAAAGTACATTTTGCCCACTAAAGTTCACACGGGAAGGAAATGCGAGAAATCAGCTACATAGTCCCTTCCTCATTTCAAAACATATTGTTACTTTATTATCTGCTTTAAACTACTGCACTGACGTTCTTCCCTCTGAGCAGGCCACCAATTGTATGGACTGAGCTACAATTTGTCTGCTGTTTCTGTTTTGGACAAGTGGGAAGAAGTGGGCTCTTTGTCTTGTCTTAACAAGGTACCTTCAACGTAAACCCCTATGAAGCCAGATGAGGAGTGGGATCAGCCTAAGGTGGGCATCTCAGCATGTGTCCCAGTGGGATGGGGAAGAGACCTCTGCTTCCTGGCAGAGGAGCCGCTGGTCCTCCCTCGGATAGTGCTTGGAGACCTTGGAAAGCACAGTCATATACAAATACAATATTCCTAGAAGAAAGGAAACCCTATAAAACAGTTTTTCTGACTACATGGTCCCTTTTTCTCTCCTCCCCTGTAAGCCAAATACTCCCCCTCATTTACCTTGGATAAATTTCCAATCAGCAAAATGGGAGTTAGCTTAAAATGTATTTAAATGCTTTCTTATTCCTAAGGGAAAGAGCTTTCCTAAGAACATTGCTAAGGAAACTGTAGCCATTTTCATGCAAAAGGCAGGCTGCTTGGTAAGGCAGAAACCAGCACAACAAAAAACTTCTATTTTATTTTCTCTTCTTTTGCATCAACAGCATAAGTAGTACAAACACCTGAATGTTAGGCAATAAGACATAAAACTAGATAAATTTAATTTTAAGTTAAAATGAATATATTTTTTTGAAATTTTATGTAGCGGAGGGATACCACTATAAAAGATTTGATTGTTCCAAATAACGAAAGGGTGACACTGTTGCCACTGTAACATTCACCAATATAAATAGGTTAAAAACCAGATCCCACTTAATATATTCAGAGGACATTTCCAGTGCACTCTGCCAATGCATTCAAAAGATGCCTGTAGCTATTTGAGGGTGCAGATTATGCATTAGCTTCCCAATACTAGAACATGGGTTGGCCAAAACAGTGAGATAATCCCTTGTGCCTTAACCTCAGGTTTGCAAAGGTTATAGAGATGCTCAGTATAGATATAGTAGGTCTCCTTGATTTTAACAAGAATTTCGGTGAGCAACATTTTGGAATATTAGTCTATCTGGATTACTTCAAGACTGATTAATAATCTTTTAATAATTAATAATCTTTTAGTATCCATTTGTAAAACTTTTTTTTTTAACATTTTCATTAAATGGAAAAAGTATTCATTTGATCTATCAGTTTCATTTATTGACACTGAAAACCATGCCATAATTACAGAATCTTCTGAAGACAGAGATTGCCTCTACTATGTCTAATTTGGTCAGTATTACAAGCATTAACGTGAGATTAAAGGGAGAAAAGTGGGCAGCACAAAGAAAATAATCTCTCCTGTTTTTCTATACTCATCATTAATAATGAAGAGATTGATACATGTTAAAGGAATCAGAAACGTTTCTGAGGCTCTTTAGGTGTAGATTTGTGTTTCTGTTTTGCTGCATTCAAATAGACCATCATGGCCACAATCTAGTCTCAGTTACACTCTATACATGATACCCAATGACAAAGCATGATATTTTTTTACCATCTGTAGAATTCATATGAAGTCACAGAGCAATAGTTTGTGCTGGTTACAATTCCCAAGACATGGTAAAAATCCTCTCTTCCACTGGGCAAAATAAAAGAATATTTTGCCTTGGAAAAAGAACAAGAAGTCAGCATTTACCATGGCTTCAAAGTACGAAAGGAGCTGTTAAGGTGCGATTTTTTTCATTATTGGATGTTGAAAGTGCTTTCCAATTAATTGCCAAAGAACACATTTTGAACATGAGCACACTGCTCAGTGCTTTACTCTCTGTAAGCCTGGAACTCTAAGGTATGCTTGCTAAGGCTTCCTGCTGATTTGTTGCAGAAACATTTCCTGTAAATTCAAGCTTTATGTTAATTTGTGATGAAAAATAACAGGATGATTAGGGGCTATTAACAGATCTTGGGATAAAGCTCATAATGACATGAAGCAAGATCAACATTTGCTGAAATGCTGTTTTTTACCCTAACAAGTCGATCTTGCACTTGAATTCAGAGAGTTTTTTGTTTGTTTTTGGTGTTTGTTTTTTTTTAAGTAGCTATCAAATTAGAAAGACAAAAGGTTATCAAAATACAGCATACTTGTGTTTTCTTTGAATATCAAGAACTGTGAGTGAAGTTTATAAAAGCTTGGTGCTTCTCAGTAGCCATATTAGTGCTATTTCCCTTTATTTTATTTTTATTATGGACTTATATGGAGTTAGTTTTATTATGGACTTCTTACCGCACTTTTTGTTATCCTCTTTAGAAAATAGCAGTCTTCACACTGTCATTCGCTCACCTGCACTCAAGCAGGTGCGTGGCCATCAAAGTCCATGTGAGCCCTCCAAGCAAGGGGAACAAAATTCAATGTTAATACAGTTTTGAGGCATTTTTCTGATTTTCAGGTTACACTTTTTTTATAAAACAAATCATGACTCCCAGAAAATGGGCATGCCTGCTTTGTATAGACACTGGCAGGACTTCAGGAGATTTGCTCCTCTGTAAACTACCTGTGTTTGCATTTTAAATTTCACATTACAAACTATGCAGAAGAAACACTAAGGAAAAAGAATTAAGATATGACACACATTAAATATTGTCTTCAATACCTGATTTGAATCAATGCTCTAACATTTTCTGTAGCCTTCTAACTCAAATATTATGCAGCGGGGCAAATTCTGTTCTCCTTTCTGCTGAGAATAATATCATTTTGGAGATGTAAAATAAAAACATGTTTTGACTTATTTGAGGTTCTTATTTGCAAATTGCATATCACTATTCCAGCTGCAACTTCTGGAAACTCTTTGCTGGGTTTTCAGTGTTTTCTTTAACCAAAATACATCAACAGTCATGTTTTAGTTAAGACCAATATCGTGTTTTTGAAGTGAATCATTTTTTTTTTTTTTGAGTAAGCCAATATTACTGTTTCTTGGCATTGCTTAAAATGTTTGATTTAGCCTCATGGATCTTCCCAGTTGGGATAAGGTTACTGTGGACTTTCTGGTTTTTATGTATTATGAAGAATGGAAGGGAATTTTAGGACAAAGTCCAATTTGCATATTAATTATAAATACCTCATTTCAGCAGGGATCTCATTTTTATAATACTTTCCCTGAAAAAAAAAAATTAATCCCAAATGACAATTTTATCTTTCTCTTCTGTATGGTTGGTCCATATACTGGAGCCTGTTTTCATCAGCCCTCAACTGACAGATTGGAAATACCAATACTATGGAGAACCGATACAGCGATGAGCTGTAAAGTTTGCCCTCAGTGTAAAACTCATTTCATGAGTCACTCTGTGCATAGTATGCACTGCAGTTTTGCACTGCTCTGTGACCAACCTACAGCAGAAAGCTATACAGTAGAGATGAACAACCTTGTATTATGCCCTCTCTAACACTAGGCTGATTTTCCATTCCAGCTGCAATTCATGCTGACTCCTCCGTTGCTGCTGGGTTTTCCTGCATTCTAATCAGGTCACGTGGCAAACCTTTATCAAGCAAAATCTCCTGCATTTGCATGTGATAAAGCCACGCCATTTCTGGTAATCAGCAAAGTGCATGTACTGCTTTTTAATACAATCTCAAGCTTGTTCTATCATTCCTTCAAGGTGAAAAATCTATTTTTGACTCTACCCCTCCTTCATTGGTCTTTAGGTCTCATTTTGATCAAGATTTATGCTCTTTTTCACAATCACCGTGTGTTAAAACATTTGCCAATGAACAACTGTTAAAAAAATGTATATGAAAATATGCAAACCAATGAACAAGCACCACCCTTTAAACATTTTAGAAATTATATCCACAGTTAAATTATTCCTATTCAATATTACTGTCTTTATACTTCTTTTAGACATCTACAGGCATGGTTAGACCAGATACTGGTCCACACATATGCAATTATCAATGACAATTAAGAGAAAATAAAATCCTCTAAGTTACAGTTTGAAGCCTACTATTAATTGTAAGCAATATTTTCCAAAAAAAGTATCAGGAAAAATACTAGTTATATAGATAAATATTCCAGAATAACTATAAAGAATAAAAATATATTGTGTGGTGCAAATGGGAGCACTGTGGAAAGATGGGAAGGACTCTCAGGAATCTTCTTCATCTTCGGTCCCAACTTTAAAGGTACTGTCTTATAATTAATAGACAGAAATAAGCACATACTCACTGGTTTTGTACATAATCTCATAGCAATTTAGTCTGTTTAGTATTCTTGTCAAGAAAGAGTGACATTAAGTAAAAACAAAGAAATTTCTCTTATCCAGGTAATACTTTGAAGACCCACGGGCCCAAAGACCAACGCCTTTGTCACACAACTACATACACATTTATGTATCTCATCAACTAAGTCCCAAACAGAGCTCTGAGAGAGAAAACAGTTAAAAGAGAGCCATGAAAAAAGGAAGAAACATTTGGTACTGTGCTGTATTAAATGAGGGTCTATGAAGTTTAAATAAATCTTATCCCATTGAGCAGCCAGAGGGCTTGAGAAAGGATTTGACAGCAAAAGAGAAGATGCAACATTTTGCCACAAAGTAATAATAGGTTGGCATTTTTATAAAAAATAACCATTAGCTGGAGATATTACTATAATGGGGAAATAGAGCTAGTGGTGAAATAGGTCTTCATGGTGTGATTCTTAACTTCTGAATCCAGCCAGGCTGGAACGTAGGGCAAGGAGGTAATGTTCCAGGCCTGTAATGAGGGAAGAACCAAACAAACATGGAAACCTTCTCCTCCTCAAAGTAACCTCTCTTTTTTTTTTTTCTTCATATTTTCAGTCATAGTAGCATAGACTTCTTGCTTTTGTTTTGGCTCCTGAGAAGTATTTCATTTTCAATGCGAAATTGCATATTTATCAACATAATGTTGTAACCATCTTGGAACTAGCCATATCTATAGGGTTTACCACCAAGTTAGCATCATTATCTGTCAAATCTCCAACTGAGGCTGCAAGATCAGAAAATCCCATTTAAAAGAATTTTCACAAAAACACATAGTACTTTAAGAAATTTGCTCATTATAAACTATTTAAAAAGATAACAAAAGTTGTTCGAGTATTGCACTGTCCTGAATTAGTTTGAGATACAGAGGAAGTCTAACGTTGTTTGGTCATAATGGATTTAGTAAGAAGTGCTCAATCTCATTTCACCAAGAAGCCCAATTCATAAATAACCTTAATTTCCATTGATACCAGCAAACTGAATGTAGTGCCAACAGAGGAAGCTGGAGGCTAGCTGAATGAAGCATTCAAGCATTGTGAAGGACTGCTGTAACAATTTCAACAGATGTTCTGCTATCCAGCTGAAGCATTCACAGACTTAGAACTATTAGATAAAATAAACACATTTTTTAAAATGTAACATCTAGTAAAGACATTCTAGAAACAAAACAGAAGGATCCTGAGATTAATGTTACCAATGTAGTTACAGCGGTTAATAACTGTGCAATTGGTGATAGACAACCAGTACAAGCTGGTTGTCAATATGAATTGTCAATATAGTTTTTCTATCCTGGATCAAGAGAAGAGAAGCCAAAGAAGTTACATTTTTGTTCTTTACTGAGCAAAGAGCTAGAAAAGACAATTCATAGTTAAATATCTGATTTAATAGGTTATTATGATTTATTATAGGGTTCTTCAAAGAAACATTGGAGTAAATCTATTTGTAGTGAAATTTAGTTCTTTGGAGAAATTTAGACCTTTATTAAGTATATTTCATAGACTATTGAAAGTTGTTATTTGTTGGTAATAGAAGAGTCTCTAGGAACTCCAAAGCCACATTAAACAATATATAGTTCTATAAAACATAGTCATATCATAAGCAATCCCTCCCCACGGGAACTTGTGAGCTATAAAGTGAAACAAAAAAAGTAGAAAAAATAATTGTGTTTCTGTAGTATGGAAATGTAGACAAAAAAGGAAAACTGGGACACAGGAATTAAATGATCTGCTCATGGTTAGAGATGGAGTCAATAGCAAACCCAGCTAATAAATCCAAGTTCTATATTGCTATTACTGCAAGCACCCATCTTTCCCACTCAAATCTCGTGACATCTACCTTTTCTATCAAATTCATTTTAAAAAAAGGAATAGTCAAATATTACAGCCTGAAGGCTTTCCCTATCCTTTGATATTTCTATTCTTTATTATTATTGCCTAACAGCAAGGAAAATCTAGCGTTTAATTTAAATCAAAATTTTTCAGAATTCAGAAGAACTTCAATACTTCAATATGCATTTATTTTAAATAGAACAACCTCTGAATCAAAACAACAGACTAATCACTACTATCTGTAAAAAAAAATAAAATAAAAATAAAATTGTTATTTTGTATCTGTTTTTTATTTTGGGGAGGGGAGGGGAGGGCAGATCCAGAACAGGCTATTTTGTTTCCCACTCAAAACTGAATAGCATATTACTGAATAGCAATATGTTGTTTTGGAAATTTAAATCATTCTCCACAAAGGTATGTTACCCATGTTTATCCTGTACCAGAATTATAACATTGGTTCTTAAAGATGTTTCCATTTTAAGTGTAAAATAAATTAAATGGCTACTCACAGCAATATAAGGCAATGAAAAGGAAATAACTAAGTGGCCTCCATTATATGGGAATCAATTCAATTTACATAGAGTAAGAATGAGGGCATGGATATCTTGATGAACTTGTATATTTGTTCCAACAATAAAATACCATAGATCAAAGACATTTAAAAAATATTACTAAGAGAAAATGTCTCTGTTCCTTTTTGTCTTTTTTTTTTTCTTCAATTATCTGTGAAACTATAAATTGAATTAGCACATATCTCAGAGAGAGACAAATTTGGGGGCTTATATAGATGCATGAACACAACTAATTTTGACAACATAAATAAAAACAGGATGGGATTGCACTACTGCCTTCTTGTTTAACAAAGTATTGTGGCAGTACAAACTAAAAAATTTTGATAATTTTAACAATCAAACAAAACCAAACAATAACAACAAAATAAGCCAATGGATACCGTTTCTTCAACTTAGTATTAAACTTTTGTCCTGAAAGTATCTGGAAAGGACCTTCTGTCCCAACTCTTTCTCCTCTGCAGCCTCCGGGAGAAGAAAAGCAACTTAAGCTACAGAAAGAGTCAATCATTTGTTTTCCTGTAGACATTATTCTAAACTGTTTCCTTTGCTCTAAAGACTCAAGAAAATGTACCATAGCATCAAACATTAATTATCAGACTGCACCTTTGTCTTGTAATGTACAACTACAGGGACTGATCAAACACCTGCAAAATGCGTGGGATGTGTCTTTGAAAAAACCTCCACAGATTATAAGGGCCCTTTATTTGTGTAAAACAAGATGACCCAACTATATTAGTTATTAAACAAATAGGTAAATTGTAGTTAAAAACTTGCTTTCTGAAGAATGGATATGACTGTAAAATTACTGTGAATTGTGTGTTTCCTGAACACATAATAATAATGTATTAAGTAATAAGCAAAAATAACAAACAGACTAGGTTGTACATATAGAAGGATAAGGGAAGAAACTCCATCTCATCAAAAGCACATCTTTGGGTAAAAATATGCATTACAACAACAAAAATAATCCTAAACCATGTGTCTTTATTCAGTCCATCCTGCATGTCTTATGGACTAGCTTGAACAGGGGAAACAATTTTGCCTTCCAAACGCTTCATGTACAAAATCAACTTTTCGTTTTTCACCTCAGTGAGGTATTTTATTTCCAACCACCAGCTTTGCTATCTGTAGAGCATAGACCCTCCAAGAGTACTCTAAAATCTGAATAAATAGATACTCATTTTCTGAATGATTACTTTGGAGGCCAGAGATAACAGAAAAAAAGGACAAGAGAGACACTTTCCAAGTTATTCAGCAGAAAAGCCTAATCAGTCTTGTCTAACAGCTTAAACAACACTATTTTTTTTTATTTATTTATAAGAAAACAAATAGAAGTGTCCACATAGTCCCCAACATACTGCACAGTGCCAATACCTTCTGCATGATATAGTTATCAGGAAAGACAGTGGTATCCCTAGCAAATTGTTCATTTGTTCCAATAGAACTAATATTTAGCTTCAGAAAAGTACAAAAAATACATATTAAAAAAATCCATAACAGTGATCTGAGAATAAAATAAGAAAGCAAGCTAGCCTGAATTGTATTCCATTCCCACAGTACCAAGAGAGAAGAATTTTACCAATCCTGCTAGCATCAGATTAATTTGCACAATGCTGAATTTACAGCAATCTGAGAAAATAAGTATGATAGCAAGGAAGATACTATTCTTACCTTCAGTGTACTTGACAGGGAGTAGAGAAAGAAATTTCCTGGACAATAACATCACAGAAGCGGGGAAATTAGTATTTAAATATTCATATATCCTTTACTGTGTGTTTTTTTTTAAAAGTATTTAGGTTACTAAATGTTGATTTAATACCATAAGTCACTCCGTATCTTAAATACAAAACCTGTGGTCAGAGAACACATTTACCAATGAAAAGTCAATTTTGTTACATTGCCAATAACATATTAGCTAACTGGGTAATGGATTTATTAGCAAATACTTAAATATCTAAACTGAATGAAAGTTTATGAAAGACTGCATAAATGAATACTGAAATTTCCCATAGTATACACTTGCAGATTTCTGCATATTTAACTAGTAATCTTTTATTTCAGAAGTGCCAATAAATTAGAGGAAATTTTGTTTCATATTAATTTATATGATGAAGCAGTACATATAAAGCCCATCAATTACAGTGATAGAAGTAATTAGGCTCTCAGTTCCTATGAATTAACTTTGCATCATATTCTTGGTAATAAGTGGCATGCATGATTATCTCTGATTGTATCCATCTGCTTAATTTTTAATGAATGTCATAGTACGTATGCAGATTTTAATTGACAATAAAAACATGTAGATTTATTAGCTGTTTTCAACTTTATTAGTTAAACTTGTTGTGCTGTGCTAATAAGCCTAATGCATGCTAATAGCGATTTCTTAGCTAATCATTGAACATACTCACTGTTACATTCTTAGGGAGAATAAACCAGAGCCATGACAGTTAAACTGTTAAATGTGGAGCAAAACAGCTGCATTCTGACTCTGCATCATGTAAATGACAATCTCTAATAAAGTCATAACACAGCAGGTAACATACCCTGGTGTGGACAAAGTAAGTGCTAAAAGTCTGCCAGAAAAGTTTTTAGAGCTACAGTAACTCATTCACCAGTGGTTCTGGTTTGTTTTGTGTTTTTTTTTTCTTTCTTTGTGTGTGTGTGTGTGTGTGTGTGTGTGTATGTGTAATCCAAATATCATTTATCATTTCATTTGCTACTTTTATTCAAAATCTTTTAACCTTGAGCATAAAGGAGAATCTGAGTCCATGAAGGGGGAGATTTTACAAAAGCTAGCATATGTCATAACAGTTAAGATTTAAATACTAAGTTTAAATCATAAAATGTAATTTTTATATTCAAAATGAGGTTAAGTACAATAAGATAAGATTAGGTCCACTTTGTTCCAATGGGCAGACCATCAAATATCTTTTCTTAGAATTAGATATCCTTAGTATAGAGAATCTTAAACCAAGGAAGACATATTTTAACAGAGATATGCACCACAGATACAAAGCTAAGTCATTCTGGTACTACCCTGTTTAGAAAGATGCATAATTCATTGTGCTGACATCACAGTTAAATACCCCTACCACAGAAATTAAGAAATTCAAACAACATAAACTAGAATTATCAACAGTGAATCTAGAAGACTACTGAAAAAAAAAAAAAGGTAAAAATTGTTTTTCAAGTGCTTTATTATTTAGTTTGTCAGCAGGGGCCCTCAAATAGGTTAAGCAAGTCTGTCTGTGCTTGAAAGCGTTAACACTGAGCTTAGTCTTCTGGTGCGATGCTGCCATTTTCTTCCTCCAAAACCCACTGCAAGCACCTCTGCATGGAGTCCTGGAGCAAGAAAGGGCAACTGCACTGTTCTGCGTGCTTGGGAGTGCCACCTGGCAATGCATCAGGAACATAATTACACCACTTTCCATATTGCAACAGAATTGTCCCGAGTCTTTGGATATAGATAGCCAGCCTGTGTGTCTCATGTTGTAATCGCAAGGCGAGACCTGTCAGGAAAAGTATATATCAGGATGTCTGTAATTTGAGAGGGCTAGCTAATTCTCAATGGTATAAAGGAATTAGAAGGGTGTCTAGCAGCTCCCACGAATCAAAAGAGGATTTTACTACTAATAACCACATAATTTTACTTCATACATATCAATTATTTGAATGTTTTTATTAGTGTATGGGACTCTTGGTAATATAGCACTCATGAGAAGGAATAAACAGAGACAGAGCAAATAATTTAAAAATATCAATATTAATGTCAACTTTGATATGCATGAAAACTTTGGTATCCATTTCATTTTGAATACTAAATATTAGAAAACGTTACACAAAACACTTCCAAAAAACAAGCCTCCCTCCTTTTTCTCATTTTTAAAAAGGTAATTCGGCACCCTCCCACTCCTCACCCCCTCTTATTACCTACAAAATGCTATAGTAATTGTTTAATCTATATGGTAAACCAATGGAGTGTTTTCCTGCAAGAACTGGTGAGTGAGACCTAGGATCTCATTGAAAACGTGCCAGTAATTCAGTTATGATTGGTATTGAAGAAATGGTATTAGAGTAATACCATTAGTCATAACATAGCCTTAGTTTTTGTTTGGTTGGTTTTTGGTTTTGTCTTGTTTATTATTATTATTATTTATTGAAAACATATCATTAAAGCACAAAGAAAAAAGGACAGATAAGGTCTATTTCCCGAGAAAATAATGGGAAAGATATTAACATAGTACTGTTTTTATTTCTGTATGTGCACATGTGGACTGACATTCCTTTAATAGTGTCACGTTCACTCTGATGTTTTCTTTGCCATCTTTCATTTGCAAGCCTTTTGGCACCTAAAACACCCTGGGCAATAAACAACTTTTTAACATTTGTCATCTAGAAAAACGTATTGCACTCAAGCAATAGAGGACCAGAGGCCACAGCCACATGAGCGTCACACTTCATTTAACATCTCTTACACCACTCTTACTTCTCCCCCGTCCTCCCCCTTACTTTCCTTTTCTCTAGTAGGCACAATGGTAGTCTTCAGTGAAGGTTTATCCAACCCTTCAGGGGAGTGTTTTCAGCCTCTCTCGCTATGTCATTCTCCAAATTGATGTTTGAATCAACTCATTCTTTTAAGATTCATGAATTTAATTAATGTCACATCGTGTTCCCCATTTCACTGGACTTACAACATTAATTTATTGGTTTTGGTCATAGCTCTTTCCCATTCTTAGCAGTAAGAAAAAACTCTTTATTTGTTTTCCCTTATTTCACATTAAAGAAATGAGTGGAAAACTCAAATTTAACATACTGCCAGATGCATATTTTAGAACAATTTATTATTGAATAAGGTTCTTCAAGATACACTACAGAAATAGGCATCTAATCAGTTGTCTTAAAGATATACTGCAGCTATCATCGTTAATTGTTTTCTAGGTAAAGTAGGCCTACTAAAAGGGCAATGGAATTTTACAAAATTCTTTTTTTTTTTTTTCATTGATTACCTAGATATCTTCCTGAGACACACCAGGAAAAAAAAATCATCTTTTCCTCTTCAATTTGATTACTCTTTTTTTTTTTTTTTCTTTTTCTAGAAGGTATGGGTAAGTAGAGACCTCTGCATACAGTTGACCAAAGAGCACAGTTTTATCGGGTGGAGGGATTCCAGAGTACTCATCTCATCTTGAAATGCTTCCACTGTTGCACGCCCAAAGATTACATACAGCTCACGTGTAGGCCACTGCAGCCTCTCCACTGCTCTTGGAAACACAGCTGTATGGACACATCACAGGGGAGATGCTGGGGCTGATACATCAGATCATTTTGAAGACCTAAGGTCTTGCCAAGGGAAGTGTACAGAGCAGATACATGGCCTCAGTGCTTGATTCATCCATCTGTGGGTACTAATTCAGTACTGCTCATGGACACAGTGCTGCTGAACTTGTTTACAGTTTGCAGTGAGGATACAGAAAGATCTTTAGGACCCAGTGCCACAGCACTCTCAGTTTCTCCATAATAAAGTAAAAAATTCAGAAAGTCAAATTATAAAGTAATATAAGCAGGCAAAGGTACCCTTCAAGTTATCAAAGAAATTAAGTTTTATCTCTGCAGTGATAATGCAACAGAATTTTTTTTGGTGAAAGAAAAATGGAAATACAGCTATTACATAAAACACATGTTATTTAAGTAAATGGAAAATATGAGGTAGGAGCCCAGCGGGAGATATATTGGAATTTAATCATAGATTACAAAAACAACTTCAGAATTTCCCAGAAAAGGTCTTAGAGAAAATATATAAATGAATCTCATCAAATTAATCTCTTCGTTGTTCCTAATCTCCTGTGCTGTCATAAGATTACCAATGCTTGATCTCATATCAGATATTAAATTTCACCCCTACACAATGGCTTGTTTGAGAAAGGGGTTGTTTAGTTGATACTTTCTAGTTTGAGATTTGCTCTCCTAGCCCATTATTAAGTAGCCACAGGAGCTCCCATGAAGAAGGAACTGATTCAAATACTGTCACAGCTGGAAGACAAGGGTTACACTAAATAATAATTCACCTTAGGAACACGAACACCTTAACTCACATAGGTGTTACATTCTGTGTGGAAAAGGTCCAGGAAACAGGTTTCACACATTTATTGTGAACCTTTCAGATTACAAACATGAAGCAAGATGGGCAGGAGCAGCACCTTTATGGTCCCTGAACTGAAACCTCCCATTTATTTGAATAAATCTGGCTAGGGAAGACCAGATCTGAAGTTCTGTAATGATCTGGAAGATTTTATGAATAACGTAAAATAAGAGCTAAACTCCCAGATCTATACTGTCTTGTATCTTGGAGAAGCCTGCTTTTAACATGCTTTTTATTTCTCAGTTTCTGGAAGCTGCTTGTGTTTACATCAACCCCTCTACTCTTCCTCCTTAATCTCTCTCTCTCTCTTAATTGTATGAATAATTTTTATTTAGAAGTTTTGTTTAGAAGGAGCATATTATTCCCTTCTCCATTTTGGATTAAACATAAATCTTCAGCCTAACAGGACAGGATGAAGGCACCACATGCGATATCTCTGTTGCACGACTGGTCTATTCAGCTGCACAGTGAGAACAGAAATTCATTGCAAATAAATAACTGGGTTTTAGATCAAATCTTGCTTTGGCCTGTAGCTGAAAACATACATAGTGCTAACAGGTGGGCAATGACCATCTACAACAAAACTAAATCTAATACATGTACAATGTGTATTTACACACTGCAATTTATGGTATTTAGTTTATTTTAGTAACTGTCTAAGTAATGTGAAATACCCAGGTGTTTTTTATAAAAAAGTACTCAGTGGCTTTCAGAATCACTTAAGTACCATAAATTGGTGCTTTTGGAAAGTCTCACCTTTCAAAGATTCTAAGATCAGTCATCCAAAATATCAGGTGGAAATAGCATAAGTAGGTTCACAGCAGTTCAGTGATTCTTAAATGAATTTCAGCTCAAGATCTGTAAATGTATGATTAAGTCAGACTTCTGTTTACCTACACATCATATTTTTACAGATCCTTGAACAGATTGGTAGTATAATCACTAGTTTTTCTCTGCTAAAGTAGGCAAGATTGGCTCATTGTGTTCAACTTTTGTTTCAACTTTACACTTTTTTAACACAGGTTTGTAACTTGCAGTTTGCAGAACTTCAAAGACTGCCAGTTAACCATGAATCTTCAGCAAGTAAAGAGCTGAGAAATCCCCCAAACTTTCTTCCACAGTTACAGTCTGACATTTCCCCAAAACAGGAAGCAGAGTGGGTTCTTATATACAGTAATGTCCAAATTGTTAGGAGATGAAAGCATTGTCAATAATTAACTATTAAGATTACACAATGGGATATCAACACTTTGAAAAAAAAAATCCAGTTCTGGACACAAATGATCTGACCCTGTATGCAGTATTTCCCTGCATCGTTTAACTGCAAACATAACCAGCAGAGCTGCTTCATAGGACAACTTTTTAAAGTATCACAACATTGATAAAAGAATCGGATCTGAAAGTGATGAGAATCTGGGATTCTCAACATAGACACTACTAAAGATTTGCTGTAACGAAATCCCTTATATAAAATGATTTCATAAGAAAAGCATTAACAATTGCAAAACACTACGCACACAAAAAAAAAAAAAAAAAAAAAAAAGAGAGAGAGAGAGAAACCCAGTGAGACAGTTTGGAAATTCTCCTTGTCTTTCAGGACTATTGCTAGCATATGATCATAGACATCACTCCTTTGCTTCCATTTCAGACCTGAACTTTGAAGTCCTGGGCAAAGAAAATACTTCTATGAAGTAGTAAATAATAAGTATACTGTTAGGGAAATAGTTTGAGGTATCAATATGAAAATCATTTGAAAATAGAGGAAATTAAGAAACACAATATCTAAGCATAATATATATGTATATATATATATATTTAACAATAACCATGTAAGCAGTATGAGATATCCAGATGAACTTCTTTAAGTATATCTAGTACAAGAAAGCATCAGAGAATAGGAGGAAGGAGGAGGAAGGGAAGGATACTATGATTCTATGATTCTTCTAGGATAGTTTCTATGATTCTTTCTATGATTCTATGATATTTTAAAAGCATCTTGCTATGGATCCTCAAAGCAACCTGACTTTAAATGCAAAAACCATCAGCCTCATAGCAAATAGCTATTCAGTCAACTGGAGTGAAGGTGTTTACTGATTGCATCTCTCCTTTGTGCATTTGTTACAGAAAACTGTGGGTTTTAATCATAGGAGTACAATAGGCAGCTAGGTTTAGGTGGATCCCTGAGCTAACAGTGATTACATGCCTTCAGTAAAGAACTGCAGAGCTCAGATTAGAGCAGAGACTTTGTACTCCGATATGCTTTCAATCCACTGATGAGAACAGACATTCACAGACTCCATCACTCATTTTGAAGAGACATTTGACTATTCTCATTGCTGCACTGTTTATTCTGAATGCAGAAGAGTGAACCAGCACAGACTATGGCTCAACAAAACTAATTTGATTTTCTTTTGCATTGTGGTATGGGATTCACCTCCTCTGTATAAACAACATGGTGTGACTACAGCCTTTCTTTAAGTAAAACATTATTAAACTTAACACGGTGAAAAACATAGTCAGCATTTCAGAGAAATTAGAAGCTGGTTAATATCGTGGAAAGCAAATAAGGCAAAATAAGGTATGATATACAAGATCTGACACTGGATGGTAAAGTTGTATAAGCCTGTTCAAATGGAAAGAACAACACATGTTAGTATTGGTTGTTTCTACCTTTTCCTTTTTTAAATTATTTCTATTTTTAATTCTTCCTCGCATGAGGCTGTTAAGAAACTAAATAACTGAGAATATAGTCCAAGGAAAATTATACAACAGTTCTTTCCCTTAACTCCACATAGTAATACACCTTCCAGAGATGAAAATATACTAGCAACAAATTATTCTCTTGTGACTCGACTTCAGATGAGAACTAATATTTTGTAACAAAGTAAATACTGGCTAAGAGTCAGAAAACAGTAGAATCGGGCTTGTTGAAGTTTGCAGATGCCTGGTAATGCATCTGGGAAGCAATAATTTTATCTACTATCATATATTGCTTTGTCCCAGACTAACTATACTGTAACCACTTACACAGAAGAGTTGAATGTTATTACGGGCAACTTATTAAAAGCTCTGTTCAACATGCAACAAAAATAAAAATATTGGGGGACCAGGCAAAAGAATGCACATCTTCTTCTAGGTTGTGCCTATATTATGTATGCAACTAAGAACAGTAAGAGCCAATAAAATAAAAAGGTATCAACAGTTGAAGCAGACATGGGAATCCTAGCTGATGAAATTTAGTTAATCAAATTCATAGCTTTAAGGAATATGGAGAGGGAATGCACAGATGCCTAATTGTATACTTTCTTTTGTTCTTGATCTATTTATTTTGGTTGGTCACCCATACCTCAGGTATGATTTTGGTATGTCAAGAAACATCACCAGTAAGGAAGTGGAGTTTTCCTTACTGTAATTTAGGTGGTAGGTAAATAGTTAACAGGAACAATATCATTTGGATTATATATCTTAAAGAAGGGGAACTCCTGGACCAATTATTTAGCACCATTAGTGAATTTACTGTACAAATAACACAGCAACGTGCAATAAAGTAAAAGAATGAGCCTCTGAAAGTAAAAAGCACAAAGAAAACAAACCCTGAAGAACTACTACAGCACTTCATTATCTATTGAATAAATCTTTATCTCCTTTACTGTCCTAAAACATCATCACAGTTGATTCTGCTACTGTAAACTGGAAAGATATTTTCTATGTGTACAGATAATGGAGATAAGCCATGTATCTTGATCAGGATGATTACATGTTCCTAAACAGAGATACAATGATCTGAAATACATTCAATACTTTATTAGACAGATATTGCTTACCTGTGTGTTCTTTTATTATAGAATCACAGGATCTTTCAGGTTGGAAAAGACCTCTAAGATTACCTAGTCTAACCTTTAGCCTAGTACTAATGTCCACCACTAAACCATGCTACCAAGTTCTAAATCTACACATTCTTGAAGATTTCTTAGGACGGTGACTCAACTACTTCCCTGGGCAACCTATTCCAATGCCACACAACTCTTTCAGTAAAGAAATTTCTGCTAATATCCAACCTAAACCTCCCCTGGCACAACTTGAGGCCATTTCCCCTCGTCTTATCCCAAGTGATCTTTACCCCTTGCTCTTTATCCCTTTAATCTTGCTCTTTATCCCTTTTTCAGAAAATTTTCTCTCATATTCCAATACCTGGTTAGACCCAGATTTACTCATACCGATTCTTCAGTCTCATCATTTGTGCTTCAAGACCATAAGGAATCAAAACTCAATTGTTTTCATTTATTTTCAGAGTTATTTCCACTTTCTATGTATTAACTATATCCAAATGTATGTCATTGTAGCTAGCTTCTGAATCTTTTTTATTCAGACTTCTTGCATTAGACGAAATTTTGTTCTGCTATAATCACCCACAAAGTCTCAATCCAAAATAATGAAAGCAAAATTTATTACTCTGCAAATCACTAGACTAAAATAATTTAGTTCTCCTATTTCATTTAGAATTGAATTCATGAGTATACTATTTTTCTTCAATAGCAAGTTAACTAGGCAATGATCCTTGACATCAGAAAACACTTCAAAAAGGAATTTTCCCTTTAAATAATCCCTCTAAATACAAGCTACCGCAACCATGGAAATGTAACAAATGTGCTCTACAGACATTTCTATGTACTAAAAGAAGACAGAAAACCTTTATTTATGTGAAAATTGTATGATCATTCATTTCCATTATTTGTGTAGAAAATTCATATAGGAATACCAAATTTGTTTTCCCTTGAAGAGAAAATATCCCAATGTTTCATTTTTTTTCTGTTCAGTTGCATTAAAAATATACATAAAACAAATTCTGAAAATGTCATCGAGTTTTTATAGATTAAACATATTTTTTGTTTCCAAGTCAAACATATCTTTAAAAATATTTATTTCATGAGAATAATAAGCATTAGGAATAAGTCCACAACAAAGACTGTAGAACTGTGATAAAATTGAGCTACTTTAAGCTGCAGTTTTTCCTTAAACATAATATTCACTGACCACACTTTCCTTCGAATATGTGGACCATCATGAGGAGAGAGCTCTAAGTTCCTTCCTAAAATCGTTTGAAACAGTGCATCACATCCTGTAAGGACCATTTCAGTCCAGGAAGTCAAAATAATTCTAAAATTGTAGCTCTATTTATCAAGCTGTAACTATAATTTCAGAGGATTTCTCACATGAAAATTACCAACAAGTATAAGAACTTCTGGCAGCTTCTAACTGATCTCTGGTACATAAATAAAATATAGTAATTAGTTGAAATTATAGAATTTACCTTAGGAATCAACACTAACATGTTGCATTCATCAGGTTTATGATTATATTATTTTCAATTTATGAAGTTTCCATTTCAAAAAACATTGTTTTAGAAAATAATTTCATCAGGAGGGAGGAGCGTGGAGATTTTTGCACTTCATTTCTGATGTTTAGAGGTCTCAAAACAGACACAACTATGACATCCCTTACAAATTTTGGTATTTCAGAAGTCCAGATACAGCGAACTGCCTAAGTTCTCGTTATGTTTAGAAGTCTACCCTGGCCTGAGTATGGCAAGGGCAAAACTTAGATTCCGCTTATGTCTTTTTTCTTCACTCTTGACACCTGCAACCTAGAAATCAGGGTGAGATAAAATTTCCCTGCCTCTTTATTGTTAATTGAATTCATACACTAAACTCATACATTATGTTAACAAAGCCATCTTAGTGTTTGTTTTCACGTCCAGATCAATACAGAGAACCTTATCCGAGTATTACTGAAACAGTATCCTGCAAAATAATAATATGCTTTCTTATTTAAATCTGTCAGACTTGTGTGCTTCAAAGATAGACATGGGGGTCAGGGTCTTTATTTCAGTTGCTCAGTTGTCAAGGAAAGGACTTTAGTTTTGTTATAGAGCTCGTAGATGTTATTCTCTGGAAGACTACAAGTTACAAGAAATATTACAGCAAATACTTCATATTGTTATTAATCTCCCAACCACCAACAACCAAGTCCTTGTGCACATAATTCTTTTTTCTGGCCTCAAAGAAAGGGTGCATCATGGTCCAAAGTCTAAAAATGAAACCCAAAGTCAGGCCCAGACCTGGCATCTAGTTTTCAGAATTTCAGTTGGTCTTGATTCTAAATGATTATTAGTTTTAGATAGCTGCAGTTGTTCAATCTAATTTTGCCTCAGTGCTGTTAGAGGATAGTGAGGAAGAAACAGTAGAGCTTCCACCACTGGGACCACAATGTGAAAAACCTATTCTGACCCAGATCAGCCAAAGCTACACCATAAATTACAACAAAGGACAGTAGTAGACTGCAGGAGGGGGAGGCGCTCACCTTCAGAATCTCTCTAAAGCAAAAAGAAATTGATGTGGCATTGTCCCTGGGTACTAGGAGGCTAAATCATACGAGACACTTTGGTCACCCTCTTTCTTCAGGCTGTTCATCCTCTCCAGTCTAGTCCTTCTCGTGAACTTTATGAGGAAAAGGGGTCTAAATCTGAGCATATAGTCCTGGAAAACAGAATTTCTTTTGTATGGTGAGAAACTTGAGAAAGAAAAAAAAAAAGAAAAAAAACAATCAGCCAGAATAAACAACAATCCTATACCACACTCACTCCCCCATCCCCTCCCACCCCTCCCCTGCATCGCACCTCCAAAACACAAACAAACAAAAAACAGCAAAGAAACACAGGTCCCGGCAGTGGTAGTTGTTTCAAAAAATAAGGCATGTAACCAATGTTAAATTATTAAGTAAGAAGCAATGATGAGATCACCCACATACAGTATTAGATTTAGAATACCAGTCAGCCATCATGTAAGAATAGCTTTTGATAACTAATAACCCCTATGTGAAAGGCTCCTTATCCAATTACAATTTTGTTTTGCCTTCTCTCCTTTCATGCATCTTTTCCTAGTTTAGAAAGCAACTTTCATAGGAAACAGGAAATATTCCAGTGAGTTTCACATATCTAATGAATGCTAATAAGTTATTTTTCTACCCTACTGGATACCTGGAACTAGGCATCAATCTGAGAGCAAAATAACAGACAGAAGTTCATTATATTCAAAGATATTAGCATTGAAATGCTAGTCTGCAGTTACAGAGAACTGTGCTGTAATAGTTATTCAAAATTTACATTATTTCTGTGCAGATATAAACTTTTCCTTCCTAAATCTCTACAGTCAGAAAAGGCAGACAAAGTTTCCAAAGCCATGGGGCGAAAAAACAAACTCTGCTGAAGTTAATTGAAAACTCCCATTGTTGTTCTTGAGGAGACCACTTGTGAGCACTCAGCACAATAATACACACCTTCAGTACTTGTAGTGAGGAGCTGAGATAGATGGCAGCTTTCTGCCTCCCATTACCTTTGGCTAAAACAATTTATTTCTCCACACCAGCTGCAAAGGGCTGTGAAACTGAAGTCTGCTGCTGATACTGAGCAGTCCCTAGTTCTGCCAGCAGACCTACTGCAGGCTGTCAGCATCACCACATGTGTAATCAAATTCCCCGTGTTTCAGGTACCACCAGTTTTCAGACGTATCACTGGGATGTTTTTATTCCGGAAAAAAAAATGCATATACATCTGCATATACTTAATTTTTATGTGGGAAAGAAGGATATCTAGCACTTCACATATCCTTTCCCCCACATAACTGAGTAATACAATTTCTTAGCTGATTTTTAATCTGAAACTGAATGCTTGAAAGTTATATGAAAATTCCAGCTAATATGTTACAGATTGGCAAACAATCTGTACCTATTTCTGAATACAGGATTTAAACAGTGGTTAAATCAAATCTCCCCATTATTCAATCGGGTTTTCAAGAATGCATATAGAGGAAAAAAATGTGTGATCATGGCTAAGAAATGCAATACAATTATGAGATTTTATTGACAGAATATACAATTCTAAGGAGATGAGGTACATTTACATTCACGTCTACTCCCATTTGCGCAATATATTTCAACATAAATATTGATTCAAAAGGAAGATTAGTGAGGCTCATAAAGGATTAAACTACCTTCTAGTGAAAATTTGTAATAAGCAAGCCATTTCTGTAAGTGGTGCAAGCCAGGTCAGCACAGCTGAAATCGGTGGGGCTATAATGGCCACACAAGAAGATGACCCAGACCAAAGCTCTTTAGATAACTTTAGAAGAAAGAATAGTAAAGCCTCTGTATTTTTATTCCTTTTTCTCTCAGAAATTCCCATATCAACTGTCATTACCATAACGTGGAAAAGCTATATTGCCAGAGTACCAAAAGACAATATCAGTAAAACAATGTCCCATCAAGATCGATATTATTATGATTAAAGACTCCAAACACAATGAAATAACAGTATAAAAACCTTAAGTCATTAAAGTCAGAAGCAACACACTAAGGTACATGCAAATTATAGTTTAATCTACACAATTGTCTGTGTAAGCTTGCAAAATACATTTTTGCTTGATTGCTCAGAGTTAAAAGCAGAAATGCAACCTCTGGGACTCTGTTTAGGAGATTTGTCTTGAAAATTATGCAATAGAATCAGTCAATATATACACATAAATTATACCACTGACATTTATAAAAATGACACTTGAAAGTTTTTCTTCTAAGTAAAACAGGGGAAAGAGCAACAACTGTATCATCATTTGGATACTAAACAGAAACTTAAACTTTTACACTGTATAATAAAACCATTCTTATGAAATGTTAGGAAAACAATTTGTGCATGCTTTAGTGGGAAATAAAGTAGCATTCCCTCACCTGATGTTCAACTGGTGAAAATCACCACAATGCCATCAAAGGCAACAGAACTAGGAGGGGCTATGTAAGCCCCATCTCTGACCCCAAGTGTCTGGACAGTGAAGCTGTTAAAATCTGAACCAGGGCACAAGGGAGGATATCAACATACGTGTTAGTGTAAAGCCAGCATTGAGGTTTTCAGGTTTCACAACCCAGCAGTGTGTTGCCACCCATGTTAACATCAGCTGCAGGGAAACTTGGTACATGGATTTCTACACACACCTTTGTAAAGATCCACTATTCAATTTCCTTTTCATCTTTCCCTTCATTTCCCTTTTTTCCCTTTCTCTTCGTTTTCCCTTTCCTTTCACGGGAGCTTGACCTCGGTCATTCAGCTTCACACACAAGCATGTTCACATATGCCACTCTGTCATTTGCCCCTCAGCACTGCCAGACAGCCTCTGGATGAAGCATGTTCAAGTGCCACAGCTGTTTGCTAAGCAACACGTCCCAGTACCAGAGCCTAGAAGTGGAAATTTTTTTCTTCTACAAAGAAACTACGTGTAATGAAAAAAAAAAATGGATATGAAGGATGTTAGAAACCACGTTTTACAATACTCTTACATCAATTTGATATAATTTTAATATCTCATAGGGTTTTATCTTGTTGCTTACCACAGTGTCTGAATACTTCTCACAAAACAAACAAACAAAAATCCACTGCTACAGGAAAATTCACAGACTTTCTGACATTTTCTCCTTCTCTGAGGACATAGGTTCTTACAAGCATGTTTTTATTAGAAGGGCAATGGGCATAAGAATAGAAGAGGATATTCCCACAACAAGAACCACTTGAGGCACTGCAATACTGGAATTCACTGCCCTGTCTGACGTCCCTGAAGCACTCCAGGTGCTTCCTGTCACCCCTGCAGGGTCTGCCAAGCTGAACACGGGCTGCAGCACAGCCCCTGGTTCTATTCGGGGCAAGAAATTCCCTACCCAGTTGTGTCTATCTTTTATGTTCTACTATTAAGGTGATGTAGTATATAAAAAGTTCAAATTCTTTCTCTATGAACAAATATAAAAGAAACCCTCATAACAAAAATAAATACAGGAGAGGAAACAGTACAAACAGGTTCAATTTTTAGTTATGTAAATTATTATTTCACTGTTTGTAAATAATTCATTTTATTAAGTTATCATTAAAGTCACTTGGCAAAAAAATTGTATGAACTAAATTAAAACTGTCTGTTGTTCAAGAATTTATCACAATGCTTTCTACAGTTTCTGATGTGATACGCACCTGGGCAGATGGTGTATTTTCTGCTCCTCAGTAAGGCATTGATGTGATGGATGCCGTAGGAAGACAATGTGCACGTTATCATACAAAACCCCTAATCACCTGTGAAAATACCACCATAAGGTCTGCCATTCCCCACTACCACTTCGGGACATCTGAATATTTGAAGATATTTGAGTGGTTGGCAGTACAAATGGCAAGTTCTGAAGAGAGTAATCAGCCACCCCAAAATTCAAATAATTTCCAAACTCTTGCTTTTACTTTCTAAAGAGCAGGAAAAAAACAAACAAACAATTTTTACTGTCTCCTTTAATTTCTTTCCTTTCTTTCCTCTCTTCTTCTTTTTTTTTTCCTTAAACATATTTTTGATATTTTTGCTGTTGTAATTATGATTTTTGTGAGGGTAACTGCAGCTGAAGTTGGAAAAATAAATGATGGACCAAAGTACATCAATGGGTTTTTAGATGCTGTGAACACATATTCCCTCTTATAGCCATAGAGAACGCACAGCACTGCAGAGTTTCTTTTATTGAGTAGTCTGGGAATTTTTCGATGTAGAAGAATAAACAGTAATCTAAATCTGAATTTCAGCCAGTTCATCTTATCTATTTAGTCTCCATGCTATATACAGCTGAAACAAAAAAAAAATAATCTGGTTTATGACCCTATAGAACTTCATGGATAAACATATACCTAGAGTCAATACTTTTTTAATATACTTTTTCATCCTCACAAAAACAAACAACACTAGCAGAGATCAAAATAGATCTGTGCATCATTTAGATATCCATGTCTTCTGTTTCAGTATGCCATACTTAGCACTTTATTGCCTGTCATTTTTCCAAGTTCTATATAGTTGTCTTTCAAAAAGCATATAAATCACTCAGGAAGTTCTCTGTAACTTCTGCTTACTTAGGAGACCTATCATCAATCATAATTAATGACTCAATATGAGCAGTACTGTGCCTGCTGACTACATACTAGTCTTTTCAGTGTCATAGGCAAAGACTAGCTAATATGGATATTGAAAGCCAAGAGAGAAATTTAAGAGGGAAACCTTACAAACTTTGAGAGTACGTGTGACTTATTCTAATGCTGTTTAGCATTAGTGATTATGACCTATGGACTATAAAAGGATGATTTATCAATATTTTAATGAATGTAGTACATATTATTATTATTTATTGTTAACCTGGATTTGACTACTGATTTGTATTTGTATAAGCTACATAAAAGTTAATACAGTTTAATAGAAAGTTGAGAAGTCTAGGAGTGTAAAGATGAAGTATATTTTATTTTCCATAATAAGAAGTCCCTGTTGCCCAGGATGAGAATAGAAGAACTACTACTAACATAAATGAGAAGCCAGTTACCCAAATTAGCAAAAGTGAACAGATTTCACATACAACATGGATTAATGTTCTTTATTTACAGCACACTACCACATTGGAATGCACTGAAGAATGAAGGATGGCAAATCTACTAAAAATAAATAAATAAAAATAAATAAATAAAAAGTCCCACAGTGGTAAATTGTTTTACTTGTTTTTCTTTCAAACACGATGTATTTTTTTGAAAGATGATGGCTGTATTCCAAAATAATCATCTCTGCACTACAAATAAAGTTAGGCAGATAACATTTTTTACCTTTGAAAAAATCCAATAGACAAGATAACCATATATTTTTCTGAAAGTACGTTTTTCTCAAAAAGAGCACAAAAAGTTTGATTCCAGCAACCTAAACTTGAGTTTTTTGCTCTAATCCCTTCTTCCAAAAGATACTGCTATTGCTTTAAGACCCCCTTATAAAACCACTGTAAATAATAGGCAATGGCATTTAGCTAAAACTAGTGGAAGTTTCTAACTCAGACCTCCCTGGATGCAGGGCCCATTCTCTATCTGCACGGTGTCACCAGTACCAGATGTGGGTTGTGAGGTGCAGAAGCATCAATGGGGTTTCGGGCAGCACAGGGGAGGCTCAGCCCAGCTTTCTGCTTTGTCCAGACTGCTACTTTCATCAGGAAGAGGAAGAGGAAGAGGAAGAGGAAGAGGAAGAGGAAGAGGAAGAGGAAGAGGAAGAGGAAGAGGAAGAGGAAGAGGAAGAGGAAGAGGAAGAGGAAGAGGAAGAGGAAGAGGAAGAGGAAGAGGAAGAGGAAGAGGAAGAGGAAGAGGAAGAGGAAGAGGAAGAGGAAGAGGAAGAGGAAGAGGAAGAGGAAGAGGAAGGGGTGGAGGAAGAGAAAGCAGAAGAATATCAGCTCTGGAACAGCAGCAAGGGAATCCAGGATGCCAAGGGATGAAAGAGGCACAGAGGTAGTGCAGGGAGAAGGCAGTAGCAGAGATGCTTCAGTACAAAATGACTTGTTTCAACCTCTGATGTCTTTTAAAAGCTGATTATCAAAACATTTTCCCCAGAAAATAAAGCTAATTACACACCAGTGCAACCTCACCCTCTATCCCAGTGCAAGAAATGAAACAGAAACTTCACTTTTCAATAGCACGAGATCTAGAACTATTTTTGAGCCTATTTTCAAATTAGAGTTATTCATATTGCTGAAATAACTGGTAAAGGAAACTGTAAGGAACAACCACCTCTTCCAATGTGAATTTCCTCTCAATCTGCCATAACTTCTTCATTTTTTTTTTTATGAAGAAATGCCATTCCAAACAGGAAAAGACTGCAGGTCATGCAATAAAGCTCCAGACTATAATTCAGAGTTCTGAACAGGGGACAGAAAAACACCCCTCTGCCTCATCTGTACTGATGATATACATATCGCAGTGTGCAGAATGCTTTCACAGTCCCGTGATCTTGAATCCATATTTAAAAATATGTTTGTTTGTTGTGTTTTTGTTTTAAACTGAACTTCAGCTTTTTTCTAGTTGGGTAGGAAGAACAATTTTCATCCACAAGCAGACATTCACTGAAGGTATACTATGGTCACAATTCATTTTGGAAAAAATCAGAACTGGCGGGCTGCACATCTATAATACACTTGACCAGCAGTGTGTTTCTTAAATTGCTTAGCTACCCCAGCTCAACCTAGTTCTTCAGGCATATTATATTAGTAGCCTCCAGTCTATCACCTTACTGTGGTACCACCATTAAACGTTCTTTATTGCCCATTTTTGTTCGTTTCAGCAGAGCAATCATAAACATAGCAAACAATGAACTCCAAGTACTGTTAGAAAGAACAAATAAAGCACATTTATATTATTACACAATCAAAACTTCATGCTAACCGCACATCATTGCAGCATTAAAATACACACGATAAATACACCATAACTTTATCTTAGACAAAATACTACACAGCACTGTGAAATGCTGCACTTGGTAAGGTGACAGCATACAAAGTATTATTTTAAAACAACGAATAACAGTATATTTAAAGATCAAGCTTCTGTTTGGAAACTGAAACACAAAAAGTTACCTGTTTATATAAAAGAATTTTCTCTCTGCCTTGATCCACGACCATCACAGTCATTGTCAACCTTTCCCTGCGTTTCTTACAACTTGGGATCAACCCCTTATCTGTCATATTTGGTTGCTCCATCTGAAGCTGCTGATTGCTGCTATGTGTTATTGCTTTTAAGCCTGTAGAACCAATGTTGCTGAGAGCTCCCTCTTCTGTCTGTGTATCTGTTTGTGATTTGTATAATTATTTTTCCTAAATCCTTGTTAATTACACATGCTCTTTTTCAGTAAAGAGAATAGAATGATAAAGAGGTGACTGAGACCACAGTACAATGTAGCTCCATAGCTAAACAGGGAAGTGATGATTGTTGATAATAATTAATAAAAACAAAATTATACAGATTGAATATTTTGTCCAAAAGTGACTTTGAAGAAGCTGGAAGCTAAAAACTAAAAATAAACTGTAAACTAAGTACATTGTATATGGAAGCTAGATGACAATCAGGCAGAGTCAGTTTCCAAAGCTCAACAGCACTTTTAAAAATGTGTTTTCAGACTTACCAAGGCTGAAACAAATACACAAAGAATTTATTTTACCTTTCAGGTTCAGCTTGGCATGCTAGTCTTGTCTTAGGCCAACATACAGGTCCCCGCTGGTTTTGTGGGTGGCGTTGTTTGTTTGCTTCTTATTATAAATAGCTATGGATATAAGTGTATATGCATATGCATTAGCCATATCCAAATTCATTTGTCCTAAATTAGTGGACAACAAAACTAAAATCAAACAAAACCCAATAGTCCATAGTGCAAAAGGGGAGACTCAAAAGAGCAGCCTGCAGAATTTTCAGTCTGGAGCCAAGTTCACAACCAGGGGAATAATAAAGCAAACAGAAAACAGACCAAAGATCCTCAGAGCGGCATCCTCAGTTGTAGTAAACAAGCTCTGCTAAATTACTCCATTCATTGAGCTGGTCTGTATTTTGGCATGCTGCTGTCTGTTACTAAACCACTACAGTGAGCTTCAACAGAAGACAATGGACAACAGGCAACAAAACAAGAAAATAATTTAAGAGCAATTACAAAGAATCTTACATATGACAGTTCTTCTCTCACTTTTAAGACCAGTTCACCCATCCTTAGCAAGTGATCTCACAAGTGACAAAAAACATAGCCAAAATCTTGCCAGGCACTAACTAGCTTTATCTTTGATTGCACTGTTTACAAATCTGTAATAACATTTCTTCCATCTGTTCTGCAGTTTCCATCTATACGCTCAATTTTCAAAATGAAATAAATTGCTTACAAATTTGTTCCAAAAATCTCTTCCACAGAGGTCTTCCAGCATATTGGATATAAGGGACAATAGTCTAAAGTTTGGGCAAAAATACATTTACAAGTAAAGTGAAGGGTAAGTTTGTGTTTAAAAAAAAATTACTTAAAAAGAACTGATAGGGTTCTCAAAGCAAAATTCTAAAGAAATACCTATCAATTACAATTCAGTTATTAGTCTGTCTCCTCAAGGCAATGTACAATTATTTAACTAAGCTGTCTTGTTTAAAACATGTATGCAAAAAACTAGTCAGTTTTCAAAAGCTGAGTTAAGTGTAATTCAGCACATCAACTCTGACACTTCTGTGGTAAAATTCAGTAGTTTCTGAAACTAAAACAAAAACAAATGTTCCCTGTTTCTCTAGGTAGGACTCTGAAAAGCAATTGGAAGCTGGTTTCAAGAGGCCCAGACCCTCTCTGAATAAGCTTAGAGTTCTCTCTCTGTTCTGTGTAGGCAACGAGTGTCTCACTCAACACAGTCCAGGTGTGAGCAACACTGAAATAGCCACAAATAAAACTGTTCATACATAAAGCCTAAATTATATGCGGACAATTCATATCCAACAAATGACTATCACAGAATTATAACTCTCATTTTCTGATGTAAAAAGGAAATGAGACAACAATCAAATCTCCTTAGAAAACAACTAATGTTGGTCCTGAAACAAACGGTATTCCTCCAACTGAATAACATTTAATGTTTGCTCACTGGGCAGCAAGTTCTGTTTTCCCTGTTCAATTAGCCAAGCATTCACAATGGAACCAGATTTAAATTATACTTCTATTAACTCTTTTTAATGTTGCGTATGTGCTTCTCTATTTCTTTGAAGGATATGTGAAGGAGCCATAGGTAAGAATTCACTTGTGTTGTTATAACTTCTAGCTTTGCTGTTTTTATTATTATTGCTCAAGATTCTTGCTCCTTCAGTCACATCTAAAATACCAGCAACTTTGTTATGCATTCCTACTATTACTACAAAGCAAGAACCTAATACTTGAGAAGGCACAGTAACTGAACAAATACTGCAGACGTTGCTGGAATTAAATAACATGGCACTTATGAATATAGCCCATGTTTCTTTCTTCATTTACAAGATGCAGTGAGTCAGAAAAGCAGCACCCGAGTATGATTAAAAAGAAAAGGTTTTTGACAGCCTGCTTTACAGTGACTAGTGAACATTGACTCACCATCACCACCCCGGCACAGCATCATTTCTACTTGATATTTGCCATTCCATAATTAGAACAAATGACATACTTGGGACATAGCAAAATGTTTTTAGTTAATTTTCTGCTTAAACCCATTTACAGAGTCTTTACTGTTCCTGCCTCAAAAGGTAAGGTACACAATCATGAGCTGTGCCGCCTCCATTTTAGAGACATCCCTATTATTATAAAAGTAAATGCCACCCACTTGCTAACATTGGAGACTAATTAACTCTACAATTGCTGCTTAAAGAAGAGGGTAAAAACCATCACTGACTGTTCCAGTAGCTATTCTACAAAGTTAAGAGGATTAGACAATGCTGTGCCTTCACCAGTCCCAAAACAGTTCCTTTCTCTTTTTTTTTGTTATTGTTGTTTTCTTTTGTTGTTGTTTATTTTAAATTCCAGCCTGTTTTGCCTATTTTGCCTATAACTGTTATTTATGTACTGTTTTTTCTAAAATTGAAAATGGTCCCTATAGTACCTCTGGTTACGAATCCATCTGCTGAAAAAATGTTTTTGAAATGCGTTTTGTTCCTCTCATTCAGTTTTTGAAGTTTTGACTTTTAAAAGCAAGTAGTACTTGAAGTTGTTGAAAGCAGCTCAGCTAGTGAGTTCTGAATTCAATAGCCATGCTGAAAAGTATGACAGCTACATAGATTCATTAACTATATGGCACTGAAATCTTCACATCCCACTTATTTGGGTCCAATTTATTTAAAGAAAAAATGATTTTACTGTTTATACATCCATTTCAACACAAAGAAAAAAGGTGCTAAATAAATATGCAAGTCATCCAATGAAATAAGACAACAACAAAAAAGTAATGGCCAAGGCTGAGGGAATACCTGGAGGGAAAAACCTTACTTACAACAGCATCAATATGAATTTTGCACTTCAATTAACTGCTGTCAGGATTAATAGCTTAACCAAGATGCAAGAAAATAACAAATCTGGTTGTAAATCAGCAATATCATGTGGAACTTCCTAGTTTACATGTACTGCTCTCTGTGCCCAGCAAACACTGGGCAAATTACCTTCTCTCAATTCTGGTGAACAAAAAGCAGCAGGGAGGGCATAAATACAAATGTTTTAGATGTTTTAGAAGCTAAGTTCTGTAAGCATTTTAAAAAAGATTTTAGAGATTTTTTAATATTTTGCTGATCAGTTTTCCCATGTTTAATTAACTGAAAGCTTCCTGTTAAATGCACAAAGTGGCTGCAGTGCAGAAAGGGGAATTTTTAATATAAGGTTCTGGTATGCACATCAAATACAGTGGCTGAAGTCACACATGAATCACCGAAAAGTGTCAAGCTCCCTACAAGACCTTGGGATATAAAGAGGAAGAACTTAGCAGTTGTTGACATGGCATTTTTTAAAAATGGAAGCCTCTGATGGCTTCTTTTTTATTTGCATCTAGCCGAGTAGTTAGACAGATGGGTCACAGCCTTGAAATAGGGCATACCTGCTAGAGACAAACTGCTAAATCTGACGCTCTGTTGCAGTTACTACCAGTCTTATACAGCTATACAGCCCTCCCAGCTGTGACATGGAACCTAGCTCAGGAGAACAACCTGTCCGTGTCCCCATCTTTGCAGGTACTCCCCAGGAAGGCTGGCTGGTGCCTCCTCAGTGCATCCAGGGAGTCAATGCTTCCTAGTTAGAAATCACACTTATTTGCCTCTGACCCACTTAGAATCCTAGAACCATGGAATGGCTTGGGCTGTAAGGAACCTTAAAGCCCACCCAGATCCAACCCCCCTGCCACGGGCAGGGACATCTCCCACCAGACCAGGTTGCTCACAGCCCCATCCCACCTGGCCTTGAACACCTCCAGGGATGGGGCATCCACAGCTCCTCTGGGCAGCCTGTGCCAGTGCCTCACCACCCTCATCATGAAGAATTTCTTCCTAATATCTAATCTAAACCTACCGTCTTTTAGTTTTAAAGCCATTTCCCCTTGTCCTATCACTACACTCCACAACAGAGTCCCTCCCCAGCTTTCCTGTAGGCCCCTTTTATGTACTGGAAAGCTGCTGTAAGGTATCCCCAGAGCCTTCTCTTCTCTAGACTTGATCATAATTAAAAAGCCATGCCAAAGAGATCAACCCACCACACAGACCACTGATTAAAAATCAAAGTGGAATCATATATGCATTTCCTATTGTGGTAAATTGTGTTGTTAACCGGTACGTTACTTCGTACATGTTATGGGTCTAGGTTTGACGTCCTTCCATGGATTATATAAATCGGTATATATACACAAACAAATGGCAACATTAACCATAGTGAACACTGCAACATTTGCATTTGAAAAATTAAAGAATAACTGTTCCATAAGATATTAAAAAGTAAAAGTAACCCTTACTATAGTACTAAAGTCTAATTTTAGTCATCATCTAGTGAAAAGTTTTTTTATGTTAAAAATATTCAATTTCTACAAGATTTTGATGGCAATTAAGGACAATTTACTTTCAATTGATAAAGCTTCCTGATTTAGAATTGTTCATGGCCAGAATTTTATTTTGTTGCATTCCTTGAAAATATACTACAGAGCCTCTTTTCTCTTGAAACTGGTTGTGAATTAGTCCTGCCCAGCTATTTATTAATTAGACAAGAAAACAAATGTTTTTTGTGTTTTTTTGTTTGTTTGTTTCCGTTAGAATAAAATTGAAAAATTGCAAGAATAAAAATATTCATTTAACTAACAATTAGAATAACTTGATTTGTTCTGTCAACTTTGGCTTTTAATAGCTAATATACATCCTTGAGCTAAGTGATAGATGCTATTCTTTCTATATGTGATTATCCAAAGGGACGTTATTAATACTAATTAACAAACAGGGATAAATGCTAGCGATTAACCCTTATAATTAGTCCCAGTAAGGAGAAGTAATTTATTTAATGTTTCACTGACGTATATAAGGAATCAATAACAGATACTTTACTTATGTAGGAACTCAGTGTTCTAGAGATCTTTAGGGACTGCTTGGGCTATAAATAAAATCAAGACTGCAATATCTTTGGGGCAGTAATTTCATTATATATTTATACAGCACCAAATATAAAAAAGACTCCATCTAGATAAGGTCTGTGGATATTACAAAAGACATAAATACATGAAAACTGAAAAATGGAAAACAAGCTATATTATCTAAGTAATTCACTTAAAATAATGTGTTTACTTAGTATTAACTGTGAGTATGAGATTTGTTTGTGGTTGCTTTTATTTCTTTTTTTTCATGGAATATTTGTAACATCTATTAATATAAATTTTATTTATAATTAAGGAACTTTCTTTCAACCCTCCCCCCAAAATGTGGTCCCATTTTCCTTTCGTTGAACACATGTAAATTCTGTTAATGCTTATGGGAGTTTAGTCTGTACAAGGCAAGGCAAAATCCTCTTATGTTGAAAGTTTAATTAAAGTTCTTTAAAGAGTTTGATGTATGCTATAATGTGCTAATTTTTTTGATACCTAACAACTTATAAATTTGGAGGGGACTAACAAATTGTCATTCTGACTAGAAAATAAAAACAGAGTCTGCATGTAAGTTCACAAATAGAGCTACAAATTTATGACATAGGGGCAATACAATCACAATCAATTTCTAGAGAGCTTTCTGCATTTCAGCAGTGCAACACTCATAGGTTATCCAAACCATCAGATTTGCCTTCTTTCTATCTAACAGACAAGCTGTGTTCAGACAAGCCTACATCACTTATGAACAGTAATACTGGAGATGAACACCTTTAATTTATTCCTGTAGAATATTGTATCCTGGTAAGTGTCACATACCAGTGTTCCTAGCAACAGTGTGTGCTGTGAGTGTTGTAGCAACCAATGACAAAAATAAAATGACAGTGGAAATAAGTATGTGGGACTGAATGACATCCAGAGAGTAATTGAGAAGGGACAGCTTGGTGATTGGGTAGGAGCTGAAACGTGTTTTGTGGGTTTGTTTTTGTGAAGATAGTGTCTACAGATAAACATGCTAGAAATTAGTTTGAAAAGCAATTCACGTGACCTGCTTCCTACCTTCTGCCACTGCCTCATTTTAGGTCTGCCATGTGGTTAGAAGACATTAGATTTTTTCTGGAGTCCATAATCTTCTCCTTGCTGCTTTCATCCAAAGGACTTTAAAGAGTCTTCCCAAGGATCTGATCAGATGTCCATCTGCCACACAATCTATGGTCAGGTGTCCCCAGACCACGTTAGAGACGTGGCAGAGCATGTATTGGTAGACAAGGTGCACAGTCCTTTATGCAGGAGAGAGTCATGGCCAGTCTTTAGCAGTACATTACAAATTACAATGCACTTCACATAATTCATGGGATGCACTGCTATTGGAATAGTTTTATAAACCAAAACAATCTGGTCAGATAGTTGCTAGGCTAGGAATGGAGACAAAGCTGACCTGAGAGTGAAAGATCTGATACCTGCACTCACCCAGTGGTAACAAACTAGATGGGGCATTCTGAAAACTGCAATGTGTGGGAGAAAATGCAAAGGGAGGATTAACTGTTCATAGGCGACATGATAAAGCCTCTTACTGGAATAAAGTAATACATTCTGCATAACTCCTAGAAGACTTTAAAGAGTGGCTGATAGGGATCAGAGAGCAGAGGAGAAAAGATGGTCATGTCCTAACAGCAACAAAGTACAATGGAAGGCTCAAGGAAACTAGAATTAGGACTGTCCTATGGCAACACATAGGATCTGATCAAATCTCATTCAACTGTAGATTTGCTCATTGTAGATGTTAATATTACAGATCCTGAAGTTGCTGATTATAAAATCATACAGTAGGTGACCACGTAACTTTCTTTTCACTTAGAAATCCAATGATAAACTGGTATAGCCATTTACTCTCACTGAGGGGTTTTCCTTGCCCACTTCCCTTACAAAGAAAAGGGTAAAGAGTTAAAAGGATTCCCTCATCAGCTGAGCTGATGAGCAATTTGCAGCTAGTCCACAGCACTCTAACCAAATCTTTGAAATAAAATTTGCACAGATCACGAAGGGCATTTGATTTGTTTGTTAAATTGCTTGTATCTACAGTTGGAAATTTTTACCTGTGGTTTTACTCCAGAAAACATTTCCCTAAAACTGACATTGCAGAAAATTCGGATGTTGAGATAGGCAGGAACAGCACAGCTTTTAAAGTGTGAATCATATGGATTTATATGTAATTGTTATTTGATCAAGTGATGCTAGATTGAACTCTCATGTGACTGTTCCAATGGGAAGCCTTTTTTCACTCACTTGTACTACATCATCTTTTCGCAAGTTGAGTCCCCAGTTATTTATTTTCAGCCATTTTTGAATCTGTAGTTAATCTAAAAGCAAATTTATCTTTTAATTTTGTTTCTGTGTGAGAGCAAATCTGGGAAGCTAAATGTTGGCCACATTTCTAACTGCTAAATCTAATAACATTTTCAAACGTAGACACAAGGGAAAAGGAATAGGAAACCATCAGGACATGTCCCATAACAACGATGTAAAGGAGAGAGAAGAAAACACACAAACACACAAACAGTGACGGACTGGTGGGAGATGTGGTGGTCGAGAGCTGCCTTGGGCAGAGTGACCACGAAATGGTAGAGTTCTCTATTCTTGGCGAAGTCAGGAAGGGGACCAGTAAAACCACTGTCTTGGACTTCCAGAGGGCTGACTTTGAGCTGTTCAGGACACTGGTTGGCAGAGTCCCGTGGGAGGTGGTTCTGAAGGGTAGAGGAGTCCAGGAAGGTTGGGCACTCTTCAAGAAGGAAATCTTAATGGCTCAGGAGCGGTCTGTCCCCACGTGCCCAAAGACGAGCCGACGCGGAAGAAGACCAGCCTGGCTGAACAGAGAGTTGTGGCTCGAGCTTAGGAGAAAAAGGAGGGTTGATAATCTTTGGAATAGAGGGCGGGCCACTCAGGAGGACTGTAAGGATGTTGTGGGGCTGTGCGGGGACAAAATTTGAAAGGCCAAAGCTCATCTGGAGCTCAATCTGGCTACTGCCATTAAAGATAACAAAAAACGTTTTTACAAATACATCAACACAAAAAGGAGGACTAAGGAGAATCTCCATCCTTTACTGGATGCGGGGGGAAACTTAGTTACAAAAGATGAGGAAAAGGCTGAGGTGCTCAATGCCTTCTTTGCCTCAGTCTTTAGCGGCAAGACCAGTTGTTCTCTGGATACCCAGTACCCTGAGCTGGTGGAAGGGGATGGGGAGCAGGATGTGGCCCTCGCTATCCATGAGGAAATGGTTGGTGACCTGCTACAGCACTTGGATGTACGCAAGTCGATGGGGCTGGATGGGATCCACCCGAGGGTACTGAGAGAACTGGCGGAGGAGCTGGCCAAGCCGCTTTCCATCATTTATCAGCAGTCCTGGCTATCAGGGGAGGTCCCAGTTGACTGGCGGCTAGCAAACGTGATGCCCATCTACAAGAGGGGCCGGAGGGTAGACCCGGGGAACTATAGGCCTGTTAGTTTGACCTCAGTGCCAGGGAAGCTCATGGAGCAGATTATCTTGAGGGTCATCACGTGGCACTTGCAGGGCAACCAGGCGATCAGGCCCTGTTAGCATGGGTTTATGAAAGGTAGGTCCTGCTTGACAAACCTGATCTCTTTCTATGACAAAGTGACGTGCATGGTGGATGAGGGAAAGGCTGTGGATGTGGTCTACCTTGACATCAGTAAGGCTTTTGACACTGTTTCCCACAACATTCTCCTCAAGAAACTGGCTGCTCATGGCTTGGACTGGCGTACGCTTCATTGGGTTGAAAACTGGCTGGATGGCCGGGCCCAAAGAGTTGTGGTGAATGGAGTCAAACCCAGTTGGAGGCCGGTTACTAGTGGAGTCCCCCAGGGCTCAGTGCTGGGGCCGGTCCTCTTTAATATCTTTATTAATGATCTGGATGAGGGGATCGAGTGCACCCTCAGTAAGTCTGCAGACGACACCAAGTTAGGTGCGTGTGTCGATCTGCTCGAGGGAAGGAAGGCTCTGCAGGAGGATCTGGATAGGCTGGACCGATGGGCTGAGGCCAACTGCATGAAGCTCAACAAGGCCAAGTGCCGGGTCCTGCATCTGGGGCGTAACAACCCCAAGCAGCGCTACAGGCTGGGAGATGAGTGGTTGGAAAGCTGTCTGGCGGAGAAGGACCTGGGAGTATTGGTTGATAGGCAGCTGAGTATGAGCCAGCAGTGTGCTCAGGTGGCCAAGAAGGCCAACAGCATCCTGGCTTGCATAAGAAGCAGTGTGGCCAGCAGGTCTAGGGAGGTGATTGTCCCCCTGTACTCAGCTCTGGTGAGGCCGCACCCAGAGTACTGTGTTCAGTTTTGGGCCCCTCGCTACAAGAAGGACATGGAGGTGCTCGAGAGAGTCCAGAGAAGGGCAATGAAGCTGGTGAGGGGTCTGGAGAACAAGTCTTACGAGGATCGGCTGAGGGAGCTGGGGTTGTTTAGCCTGGAGAAGAGGAGGCTCAGGGGAGACCTCATCGCTCTCTATAGGTACCTTAAAGGAGGCTGTAGAGAGGTGGGGGTTGGTCTATTCTCCCACGTGCCTGGTGACAGGACAAGGGGGAATGGGCTAAAGTTGCGCCAGGGGAGGTTTAGGTTGGATGTTAGGAAGAACTTCTTTACTGAAAGGGTTGTTAGGCATTGGAATGGGCTGCCCAGGAAGGTGGTTGAGTCACCATTCCTGGAGGTCTTTAAAAGACGTTTAGATGTAGCCCTTAGTGATATGGTTTAGTGTAGGACTTGTTAGTGTTAGGGCTGAGGTTGGACTAGGTGATCTTGGAGGTCTCTTCCAACCTAGACGATTCTGTGATTCTGTGATTCTGTGAAAGATAAAGTATTTGGGTTGCAGAAAACAGATCCACACTTATCACCTCATGGTGTATGTGTCCTCTCTCTTCACACAGGAAGGGAAAATAAAAGGGATAATTGAAGATTACAATAGCTGTGATAGCATGAAAGAAATTGCTAAAAGAATGTTAGTTGGAGAATTAATAAAATGTCTTTTCATATCTAAACAGTGATGCTTACACAATTAATTCAGTAACTATTGCAGCCACAAAACCATCTGCAAAACGAGGCCTTAATTGTACACATTAAATGCATCCCTATGCTGTATTTTGATAAATTCTGCAGGCAGTCTGAACTCTACTACACAGAGGGTTCACTCAGCTTTTACCACCTGAAATACTCTCAGTACCTAGACCTCCAGGCTCTATATGGACTACTGCCATCTCATTCTCCAGACGACAGGTAAGAAGCAAAACACTCCTCTTTCTCCACCATGCATATCATTTCCACTAACAAGGACAGGGTCTTCTTTCAAAGTTTGATTTACAGGTGCTATAAGGCCATTGTGCTGACTGCGTGTCAGTCTCCAAGGAAACTAGTAGCATATGTATTCTGGAAGCATCCATAGAAGAAAAGAAGTGTTATTAAAAGTATTCTCAGCATAACCTCTGCTATGAGTAGAAGCAAAGTTCAAGGTCTTCTGTTGAATAGTTGAATGATGCTGTGTTCAAATAAAAGGCTCCCAAGGAAAAAATAGCAGGTCAAGCTGGGCATCTGGCTGTTGTACAGTCTGCAGTTCTGAGAGAGTCAGAAATTGAAAAAAATAATCTATTTAAAGCTTTAGAAAGGCTTAATATTCTTTTATAATGCAGCCTAATTTTAGATTGGAAACTCTTCAATATACTTAAGTGTTAGCACTTCCTGTAATACACCCACTTTTTGCTATTATACTTCTCAACCTAATTCATATCAGCTTGCACATCTGTGTTTTAAAGTTGCTTCTCAACCTCTGTCTAGAATTTTTCTCATTTATATGACTGAAGAGAAGCACAGGATATCACGTCTCAACCAAGAGGACTGCTATTCTCTCTGCTCCCAGGAGCCATGCAGACAGATGTCCTATGGCTGGGACAGATATTCTGTGCAGTGGAGAGGTTCTGCTGGTGGACAAAACATCACATTAAACTGGTGCACTTCCATGATCATTGACAATTGTCTGTGGCATTTTCAGAGTATGCGCAATAAGAGCAGAGTCCTACTTGAATTTTAAATGAGAACATAAATTCCCCTTCTTCAGACCAAGTTCCCCCTATAATTTCTATCTCAATAAGATATGCTTTCCTTTTTTGTTTTAAGTAAGGATATTGTTTATTCAATCCTAGAAGAAGATTTATTCAGGAACAGTTGAACTAATCCCAATCTAAAGTTTAAGATAGTAAAGCACTTTGGGAACATGTGAAATCAAAGGTATTACATAATATATGAGATTCTCATTATTGTTGCTGTAGTACTGACTGTTAGGAACATAGCTGCTCAATATTGAAACTCATTTTCTCTTTTAGTGACACAGTTCAGTATAACCAAACACAAACAAATGGAACAAAAGACTAAATCAAACAAAGCAAATAAAAAGAGCAAAAGAGCACTACCAATAATATATAGTTTAATTCCCAGCTTGAATCCAGGTGGAGTATGACAATTCCAGCCATTTTCATATAATAGTTGAATTTTACTTTAAGGAGTTTTGGTCACATTCAGCCATGACCCTGTCTGCCTAAGCCATGAACAGACATACATAACTACAAGAAAACATTTCAAGACTGAAGAAGGAAGATAGATAATTTCAGGCACAAGTAAAGTTTAAATGTGATATTCAGTAAATTGATGGAATTGGCAAGGAGAAGAAAAGGGTGAAAAAAAATTACAGAGGAAGAGCAATTTATGTAATTAAAAAGTAACTACTTGGTTATTTATTGTTTCTACTTTTTTAATCATGAAAATAACATGTTGGAGGTAAGCTCCCATTTGCCCCCATTCTATTGCTCGTCTTCACTTTTCATATCTAGATCCCTAGAATGTGTATAAACAACTTCAGTCATTCTAATGGACAGAAAAAAATGAAGTATATTGCAGTTATATAGCAACACAATCAACCTGTAATTTTCTGCAGCAGTTCTATCAAACCCAGAAGTGAAACAACTGTAACATATATTACAACATGTACAACAACATATATTACATGTATATCGTGTAATAGCACAAAAGTTGTATCTGATTTCCAGGAGAGGAAAAAAAAAAATTCTTTTATCAAATAACAGTTAGGTATACATCTTAAATATGGCTTATATTTTCTTATGAGAACCACCAATAGGGCAATAGTATATTGACAAGACAGTCTTTCCAATACTTGTTCCCAAATCACCTACACCATGGGACATCAGCAGTACATATCATCACATTACTCTCTCGTTAAAAAATATGATTTAGTGTGACACTGTGCAACATGAGAATGTTTTCAAATCCTTATGTTACCTTTTTGCATTTCTTATTGAATTTGTCCTGCATATGCCATATCTGTAGACCTTTGTTACTTGATGTTAAAATGTTTTAGGTAAGCACAGATATATTTTCCTATTGATTTCCACATCCCACAAGAAAAACAGATTAAATTTGCAAGACTCCACCAAATGCTAACACTGCACATGACAGTAAATGCCTCAAAGCATGCATCCAATGTAGACGGCAAAGACAAACTGCCAGAGATGTAGCAGAAAAAATCAGAAGCCTTTTCATCATTTTTTCTATTTTCCTCAAAAAACATGTTTGGCAACAGAAGAGACAGTTGATGAGAGTTTGATATTCATATACATAACAGAATAGTATTTTCCTTGATAGAAAACACAAACCTATCTTAGCACTAAAAAACACAGACAGGGAATCTGACAGGCCTGCTTAGAATCACGTCCAAGTAGTGAAAGCAAAGAAGATCAGATGTTCATAAGGGCTTACCTGGTGGAGTAGCAAATACAGTTGCGTATTCTTCCTCTGAAAGTTGATCAATCCATCAAATAACAAAGGAATTAAAAACCAAAGTGCAAATTTACCAAATTCAAATTATAACATCTCTAGTGAGGGAGACAAACAGGGAGCAGAAATTAATTTTCTCCACCTGGCAAGGATGCAGATTTAGGTCAATATCAGAGAAACTGCCTGTAACAGTATGATGTAAAGAAGTATTAGTAGTATTATGCTCATTATAAGGAATTTACCAAAGTGAACAATACAAGCAATCTACAGAACCCAACAACAGTTAATTTTCAAAGAAACCATACAAAGGGTATATCAAATTACCCCTCTTAAGACCCATTAACATTTAAAAACGCTTGATGGTTTTACACAGAGAAGCTCAAGAGATAAGCTTTCCTAATTGTAGTCACGAAAATAAAACGAGAACAGATTTCTTCTGCTATCATGTTGGAAACTAGCCTGTGCAATACAATACTTGAGGGATAATTAGTGTTCTGTCAGGCATCTGACCACATCATATCTAGCAAAGAATCTTTCTTTCAAGTGCAACAGAAAATCCTGTTTGTATTCAAATCTGAAAGATTTGAGAAAAACCCAAATCACTTTGTAGGTGCCATTAACTTCTGCTTAAGCCGTTTGGTTGATCATTTTAGCCTTCCTCTGTGCAGCAGCCAGTTACAAGAAAATAAATTTCTGTTGCAATATTGGTTCAAACAACAAAGCCTTAACACCACACTGATGCTGAAACCCTAACAGCAGAGGCAATCTTATTAGATAACTTAATCAAATGCCTAAAAATATTTTTAAAACTTTCAGAAAAAGAAGATACAACAACAAAATAGATTGACCAATCTACCTTGATTAATCATATCATTTCATTTTATTTTTTTATTGTAGAGGTGAAATGAAGAAAGAAAATAGACTTCACAGCTACAATAGTAATTGTGCACAACAGTCATAAAACTGATATTATAAGGGTATGGATAATTTGAGAATAATGTGAAATTACTTCAAAGTTAGCCTTGTTTTTGTCTGTTATTTGGAGAAGCTTTGTACTGGATTCTGAGAAAGGAGCATATGCAAACGTGCATATTACTAATATAAACTCATTCTCTACTCGCTAGATAAAGAGTAGCATTACTTTCTCCTCAACCATGAGGAGACATTACTGTCTCCTCAACCATGCAGACTGAACACTTTTAAAGTACATATATTACCCAAATAATGAGTGTTTTCTTTTTTATCTTAATTGTACAAATTATTAAACAATATGTCTAGTACTTAATCAAAAGGGACATGAAAGATAAATCCTAGGAAAAAATAGGGTGGTTGGTAGGAACATCTGCTAGGCTGTATATAGATGCTTAGTTTTATTGACACTTCCCACAACTTTTACTCAAAACCTGACACGTTAATTATTTAGCTTAAGATTATCACAATTTTGAATATATCTATGTTCCTTTAGTGTCTATTTACATAGATTATGCATACTAACCAAAATAGTTTACTATGTAAGTGATAATACCAGCTTCCAGAAAGTAGGTGTTACTCTACTGAGCATCTTTCATTTACTACCAAGATTATCAAATGTTGGAAGGATGATCATGGAATTTTTTAAATCCTGAAATCATCTGTTAAATGCTCAAAGCAATCATAATTGTACCATTGCCTGCTACAAATATTAATATATGGAATTCCTTCTCTCTGACCTCACGAAGGGCAGAAAGGTGCACCGGGCAGCCCCCACAAGCAGAGAACATGATTCCTGCTGCACCAAGTCAAATCTCATTCAAGTAGGATCAGAGACATCCTTTCACTGGGAAATACACTCTCAGAAAATATTATTACTTCTCTTCTTTTTGGACCCCCTCAAAACTGTGTGTGAAGTAGCCTTTCTACTTCTGTTCAGATTGAATGATTTTGTGCTGAACAACTTCTGCAAACCTAACGGACATGTAACAGAAACGAAGGCCAAAACAAATCAGCTGCCACACTTCCTTTTGTTTCCAACCTGTAACCTTCCCTCTTTCCAATTCAAACTAAAGCACCACCCTCGGTGAGAGCAAAACGTCTGATCTTGCCAGCTACACTACTCTAATTCTGTTCGAGATAGCTGGTTTTTCATTTTTTCCCCGGTGAATGGGTGTTTTGGTGATCAGCAAAGTTAGTGAACACCACACTGTAAGGAGAGGCATGATCTTCCATGCAGCTCAGAAAATACCCTTCACCAGACACTTGTAGGGTGTTTAGTTATTTGCATGTATCACCAGGTTTAACAATATAACAAATTTGACAAGCAAAGAAAAGAAAGGCTGATATCATCAAATAATTTATATTTTTCAACTGAAACAGGATCATGATTCATGTCTTACCAATGGGAAACCAATATCCTAACTGTTCAAGAAGCTGAGCTGCGATTCATAGTATTTAAAACTAGATTTACCGTAGTATTTTTAACTATGGTCTGCATTTCAGTAACTTGAAATGGCATCATATATATATATATGTGTGTGTGAGTGTGTGTGTGTGTCTACCTCTGTTGTGTTGTTTTCTAAGCTGAAATTTTAAAACATTTCAGTCATCAGTTGAAATCCATTGTTGCCTGACAGAAAACATCATATGACAAAGGAAAATTCCTATTTGAAAAGGCAAAGTAGTTAAATTTACAGTGGTACTATAGTACTGTGTCTTTGATGTAACACTGAAGTGCAATGTTAAAATCTTTCAGATTAACTGAGATGAAAGTTTACATTTCCCCATAAGCTTTTAAAGAAATTAAGAAGAGGAGAAACGTAAGCATGTGTGATGCTTTAGGATTCAAAAAAGTTGCTTCTTCTAGATCACCTCTTATAAGTAAATTATGGTAGGCAAGTCTCAACTTTTAACTGTACTTCAATTTCAGTATTTTTTATAAAATTATTTCCAATTTGTACTTACTATGTGTTTATATTCTTTCTTATTGCTCAAACACACTTTTACTGCCCCTTTGTTATCTACAAGAAAAAGACAGAAGAATAAAAAATATCGCTACAAAAATTTCAGCGACCTCTCAGTTTACAAACATGCACATCCTCAATTTTACACTTCATTAATGTTCCAAGTGGCTTTAATAGGCACTTTTGATGGGTGTGCAGATATTTCATGGTAAACTGTATTCCTTGACCTACACATTTGCAGCTGTGGACCAAGAAAAATCTGACATAGACTAAGTATGAAAGAGTTTTTGAGTTTTTGTTCCAAGATCACAAGCACCTGTCATGAGACAGAGAGCTAGTGCTAATCCTATCCAAGGAGTCAAGGCTTTATGACTTTTTTTTCTTTTTAGCATCTGCAGTGTCTTCCCCATTTGTGCAGCAAATAGACAATTTTATTTTCTTTCCTTAGAAAGAAATAAAGTTCAATGGTGGAGGAGACAGCTGTGTGACACCTGAGAGACTGGGGTTAACCTGGCAAGTGGAATAGCTCCAAGGGTATCAGTGTCCAGTGGGCAGAGTGCTTGGCGAGGACTCGGCAGAATGATAAAAATCACAGAACACAGGACTCCCACATTACGGGTACGTACCTCAGTTACTCCCTCTGGCTAGCCATGGTCCCTTCCCCTCTGAGGATTTTATGCTGCTGCTACACATTTAAGAGTTAAGTAATGCAATAATTCTTCATGCCAATGGTGAGCTTCACTAGTGACAAAAGCTACAAAAACCTAGCTAGAAATGAACTAAATTCAGCTAGAAATACCCTATACTTTTGATGACGTGATTTATCCATTGTATTGGTATCAAAACCTCCTACATTACATTTCATTTAGTTGCAAGGTATTTGAAGGGGCATTTCCTGCCTGTGATTAAGTCTACCTGAATAATTACATATATTTTTTGCAAATGAAGAAACTGAGACAAAAGCTTTACCTATCTAAAATAAACATAAGAGATGCAAGATTTATTGACTCAACTCCTGCATACCAACATTTTGTCATTTTTACCGATTTGCACCTCACAAATTATACCCTCATATAAAAAGATGTATTTAAGATACCATACGACTATTTCCTCTTTAGCATCAAATATAACATACCCTTTCTGCATCATGCATGAAGCACACCTGTCATTTTATTCAAATTAGCACATCATCATCCAAATTGGATCGATCTGAGCAATCCATCTGTCACTAAAAATTTAGGGGTATATTATCATCATCATATATAAGGAGTTATGCACACAAATTCCTGCATATCAAAATGATTCAATACCCATAAGGATATTAAAATATTAAGAATTGCAGTCAGTGTGGAAGTCTTATGTACATAATGTTCCACACTGAATTCAAAGTCCTTTAGCACAAAGCTCGAGAAGTAGCAAAGAAGATACATGTCATAGAGCAGCCAAACAAATTAAAAGTCTTTTTTTTTTTTCAGCATGAAACTGTAACTGCCATTCCCATATCCCAAATTTGCTAAATCAGACAGTTAGTATGCAGAAAACATAGTTACTTAGGGTAATAATATTTATAAAAACATGAAATACCTCTTTTAAGAGATCAAACTCTTGCTGCAGACAAGTCTTTTAAAACACTTAAAACTTATAAGTGCAACTGCCACAGCACAAAATCAACCAAACAACAACAACAAACACCTAAAATTCTCCATATAAAAAGGGACTTACTCATAGTTATTTTTACACCTGTATTTATCAGAACATGGATATTTTCAACATATTATTTCAGTCTAATAAAGCAGCAAATTTTTTTTGCTGGTATGGCAGAGAGACCACATCTTTTTATAGCTATGTGCTTATTTAAACCCAGGAGATAGAAAAATGAAGGCAAAAGAAAGTACTCCACAGCTACAGTATATATTCAAAATGTCTGTCTTCTGCTCAAAGCAATGCATCTCTCTGTAATGGCATTGATATACAGAGGGGAAACTTTGGTTTAAGTGGAGAAACACACAGGGGAAATGACATTTTCCAGATGCAAACAGGTAGCTAGTCGGGAAACATTTTTTTCTGTAAGGAAGAAGAAAAATGAAATTGCTTGAAAATATTTTGGGTCTGACCTTTCTGACAGAAGGTAGCCAAATTAAGCCCAGGCTTGTTACAGGTGACCTAAGGTAAGTAGTAGTGTCCAATGCACCTTTTTTTTTTTTTTTTTTTTTTATGATGCTGTTATCTGGATGTCTCTGGCACTGCAGGCCCTGGCTGCTGACATACAAGCATCCAGCACCCTTTTGGATGCTGCAGATTAGACTTGCCACCTCCCAGTTTTTGATTTAAAATTGTTGGAAATAGCATCTGACGAAATGTTCTTAAATTGAGTAGTCAAAGACTTCTGACCCTGTCCAAGAAATAATTTTTTGCAGGCTTCATTTGGATTAAAAGCAGTATAAACCTCTCCACATTTCTGTATTGTTATTCAGTGTTTTGAATTTAGGATGTTACAAATTTCTGTAAAATGTGAGGTGGTGAATAAGTGCAGGGCTACTTGTTTCTTCCTCAGAATGCCTTAGTCACTGACTGCTCAAGTTTGGGGTTTTAAACTTCAGCACATTAAGCATCAGTATGACACGGCTTCTGGTTCCCTGCCGAAGTACATTCCCTGCTTCCCAGAAAATCATTAGATGCTATTGTAGCTCACTCTATTATTGTAGGATTTTGCTGTCAACTAGATAGAAAAAAAGGAAATGAAAGCTCACAGCCACCTATTGTTTCTCTAATTTCCATCAGTTGATCCCTGATACCAAATAGTTCTCACAATGAATCAGATATCTGCAGTGCAGGTACATTTTCCAAATTTAGGCCCAGGTTTTGATACTTGTAATGAAATGCATAACTTCTCCTCTGTTGTAATAAACGCTTAATGGATACCTACTTTCTAAGGCCCCTGTTGTTAGGGATGATTACAACATAAGGAACAAAGAATAGATGGTATGGACTGGCAGACTGAGGACTCATTTTTTTTGAAAACCTTTAATAGTCCTTCAGCAGGTCCATACCTTACAATGAAGGACAAACTCTGATACAAGTAGTTGTAAAAGGCATAGCAGCACAGCTTTCTACATGCAGTAGCAGTGACAGTAACGCCAGGGAGTCCTGGATGGCTGTGCTGCAGGTACTTGCTTGTATTACAATGTTCTTGGTGTTGCTGCTAGTGCATAGGGTGCCAGAAGCAGTGCTAGTGCAGCCAAATCCATGGAGGAAAGAGCAAGAACAAGGATTTAGGGCCGGGCAATCAGAAAGCAAGGTATGGACAAACGCAGAAATCAAAGCAGAAGCAAGTCACAAGATTTTTAATGGAATTAAACACGTTGCATTATGCATATACTGGCTATCTAGCCTGTTGCCCTTTATGCCCCGTACTCCAGGAGCAAATCAAGCCATTGCTTTGATCACAAGCCCCAGCAGGTCTGTGACACAGCCTTCAGGTATCCTAATGTTGATTCATTGTGAATGTGCTCCATTTACTGCCTGGACATACCCTTAGACAGAGAGTGAGCGATGGGATCACGTTGGCCTTCCTCATGCTAGACCGTATTTTACTCTAAAAGTAATCTCAGTGAAATCAGAGCAATATGCATGAGATTGAGAGTGTCAGCTATGATAGATGGAAACTTGACGAGAAGAGAAGTAATCAGTGCCACAGCAGGCATGCCCACAGCACACTAGTACAAATGGTAGAATTTAGTGCACGTACACGTCCTTTATAAAGTTTTGAAATATATTAACAATTCATTAAAAGGTTTTGCAAGCTCTTTCGGAAGCATAATGAGCAGATAAAGCAAGACTACACAATCAGCAATAAAAACAAATCTTAGGGACATCTAAAAAACATTTTTAAAGGCAAAGGTTAAAAGCACGGATTCAGTTACTTTATATTGAGACTATAATAGAAATGAAATAGTTTAAAGTTAAAATTGTAAAACTATTTCTAAGTACACAAATAAAAATGTCTGATGTGTGGATTTTAGCAGCACCGAGAACTATGTTTTTGGCATGTGAGGAAGACAGAGAAGAGAATTTTGGAAAAGGGATGAAAGGTAGCCATGCACATCAAAGACTTTGTGTCCTGTGATTAAAAGAAGCTTTAAAGCTAGCAGACAAATGTGACTGGTTAGAGTAATCACAGATCAAACTTTTCTTACACCTGCACTTTTATTAAGACTTTCTACAGCACAGCAATATCGTCCTAAAGCCTCATGTTTCATGTCCTGAGATCTCTGCTATAAAGCCCTAGGAAGAGCTTTAATGATAGGCAGTCTTCTCAAAAGAAAGAAAAGAAATATATTTTACAGTCTTCATAAAGTCATTGTGGTACTGTTTTTCTCATTACAAACAGAAAATTTAATTATCGACCAAACTACACCAAAAGTCAGATAAAAGGTGCCTGGTCAGCCAGAAATCCAAAGAGCACATCAGTATTAGGCATTCTTAAAAAAAAAAAAAAAAAAAAAAGGAAGGGGGGGATGTGATATTTATACGACATTATAAACAGCATACATTCTAGCAAATACAATCACTTTCCTGTTTCTCTGCCATCTTATCTCTCCTGACACACTGCATTTGTCCAGACTATTTGGTTCCATGAAGCAAGGAATCAGCTGCATTATACATGTACATGCAATGACTTCCCTCTGATTTTCAGCAATACATCTCGAGGCTTCAGCCCACAGTCTGTATCATGCATGCTTAACTGCCAGGTTGTTGACTTCACAGGATCACTCAGTGGCTACAGCTGAGCAGCTACATCAGACTGACAGATTGTGTCCATATTATAATTCCTATAACATAAGAATATAGTGACTTCTCCTCATGATGAGGAGAAGGTAGTCTAGAAAACTATTCTTTTTAACAGAGCCCTCTGAGCATTAATTAAAAGAGTCTTCGGACTTTTAGTTAGTTAGTTAGCTTGGTCTTTACTGAATAGTTCATCTAAGGAGTGCCTGTCAAATGTAGAAAATATGCTTTCAAAAAAAAAATCACAAACCTTTTAATCAAACAGTGCAAGTTAGCTCTGTTTTGCATGTTATACTTTTCTGTATGCACAGCTGATCATCTGGGTCTTATATTGGAATTTGTAGCATTGGTATGAGACAAAGGCAATGTCTAATGAAGTCATTAGTGACTTGAATCTCTCTGGAGAAAATGGTCATTGCTTTCTGCAAAGCATAAGGCTTAAGTAAGGCCTTAAGCAATGTAAGGTATTTGAAGTGTCTTTTTTCTCCTCTGCGCATGAAATTTATCTGGTTCCAAATACAGACTAAAAATTTGGAAGAAACTGAATGCATTCTGGAAGAATTAGAAAAAACCATTAACAGCCAGATGCATTGCTTATATAGGCTGACAGAACCCCCTTGAAGTCAGGAGAGTTTATCCCTTATGCAGTATGTTTCAGATATTTAGCCAAATGATTCTCTCAGAAGATCATCAAAGGAATTGTGTGCAAGACTAGCGTCTCTGCAGTGCCTGTGGTTTGATCCTCTTTTGGCTCCTCAGCCTGCCAGACTGCCAGAGCTTTGGATAAGAGATTTCGGAGACCTCAAGTACTCTCTCCTCCTTTGTACGACAGTAAATGCCTGCTATTTGCAGCCAGAATTCACTCATTTCCATTTCATGCTACACTATTATTCATAAATCACTTGCCACAAGAAACACACAGTATGATGTGTAGACAGCATTTTTTCATTCTTCCTCTCAAACCTATTGTAATGGTGACTTGTGTCAAAAATTATAGGAAAAGTGATAAATAACACACCCCTGTTGTGTTTCTCACGGTACTTTTAGACAAAAATTAAAAATGCAATTCTAGAGAAACAAAAATGGTAAACATCTGATGAGATTATTTTATCAAGGGAGGTAAAGTCTCAAAACTCCTCTCCTTTGATGCCCTTGAGTAAAGCCAGTACTTGGAAACGACATATTTGAAGATTATTGTTTAATAATTTCCTTTCAACACGATATTATTGTTTTCAACAATTAGTCCCACCAGAGTTTTGCTATTTCCTTCTGTTCATAATGTTGTATTTTTTTCCAAAAGTCCTTTTTTTTTTTTTTTTTTTTTTACCTTTTTTCTTTTCTTTCAGACAGTATTTTCCCTCTGTCAATTGCATTGTCACCCAATGAAAATGTTAAAAATCAAGTTTAGATTTGAGGCCCTTGAGAGCAGGAAAAAAATTATATCACAGGAAACCTGACAATATAGAAGAAGATAATAAAACTTGATCTATCCGTTCTTATTCTCTCCAAATTCTATAAGTTAGACTGAAGCATGACATGAATTGAAGTGGAACAATTAAATTCTCCTATTTAAACCCCCAAAGAACAGACACTAGCTCTATTGCAGTAACTTCAGCAGATTGATAGTACAATAATATTTCCTTCCCATTTCTTGGTATCGCAAGGAACACCCGTTTGCCAGCTCAGTAGATCTAGACCTGTAGTGCCATTTCACTACTGGCTGATGTTCAGTAGTTTAGCAAAGAAGTTGAACATAACAGATCTACTTCAATACTTAAACCTGCCATACGTTTTGTGTCTCTTCAGCTGTGCCATTTGATCCATCATCTTGAATTTAAAACCTGCAGACCACTTTCAGTACAACAGTCAAGAAACTAATGAAAATCTAAAAAGCTACATGTAACACTGCTGCTGGTTTATATGATCTAGTAGGACTAAAACTCTGGCTCATACAGGTCTGTAAATTTTCAAAAATAAATTGGTTAGAGATGATGGAAAAGCAAGAGTGGAATCAGCAATAGTGCTACAAAGCAGCACTATCACTTTTACTTACTACCACAGAAACCAGATGAACAGCACTCCAGCTGACCTCAAGTTCCCCTCTATGCACACTTAGCATGATTTTGAAAAACAAATGAACTTTCTAAATCACCAGTGTTTAGAATCTTACCAATTTGGCTAAACATTATGCAAACACTGCAGACCTACAGTATCATATATCAATAGGAGGTTAATCTCTACTGAGAAGTGTATGTTTAGCTGTATACACACATACACAATTACAGCAAGTATAATTCGTGTAATTCAGGCACTAAATTATGTTGCATAGTGAACAGGGAGACTAATTGGTCCTGCACACCTGTTCCACATAGTAAGAAGTTTTCATTCCATGCTAGAGAAAACAAAGTGGAAAAAAGTCATACCAGACAGTTCTACTGAAATTATTCAGTGAAAAGGATGATTCAGAAAACTTGACTGCAATATTTTGGGTGCAGTGAAATCAGCTCTAACAGCAGTCAACACTCAGAAAAACACCTGAGGAGGTTTCTCATATCTATATACTTTTTCTGTCAACCCTTCAGTGTAGGCCTCCATAGCTACCCTAGTAAATACATGTGACTTCCTAAAGAGCAGGCTGCTCACTTTCACCTGCTTGATCAGAATACAGCAAAGAGGAGAGAGTGGGGAAGAGGTGTCACTTGAAAAGATTGCCTGGAAGCTCTGGAGCACTAGGATGCCGCCCTACCTACCCTCCTGCAGCCACAGGTGCTGAAGGCTTGTCCTTCTGCTGACTTTCATCAACTGTAGCAGAGAGGAAGTATCTTAACCCTTATCAGAAATTCTTCTCTGTCCCCTTCTGCAAATGAAGGTGTGTACTTTCATAGAAGCACCCTGCAACTGCAACAGTAAAGACAGGAGATGTGAGATGGCAAGAAGGACATGGGCAGATGAAAGTTTGCTTTTACAAACATAGCAAGGTTTATTGCTTATTGGCAACTTTTCCCTTGCCTGTAATGTTTATTAGCAGTCTGTATTGAACCAAAAAAAAGGTCATTTGATATCTTGAATATTAAATATCATCTACAAGCAGAACAATGCATTCTGGTTAAAAATTAGTGACCAGATTACTTAACTACTGTTGCTCTCAGCCTTTGTACCTATGGAAAAAATCAGTTCTCAACACTTTGTCGGTAGTCCTATATTTTTAAAACCAAATCACCAGGTGAGGTCATTGGTAGTAGAGAGAAGTTGAGGTATTTTTGCAGTCCTTACTGAGCTCCTGACCTAAGGCAGACTGGTACAAAAATGAGGGCTGCTCCATGTTGCCTACTCCCCTTTCACAGTCAGTTTCACAGGCTTTTCCTTTTCTTCTCTGTGCTTCTTACTTCATGGCCTTTTCTAAGCAGAAGGTAAACTAAGTAATGTTTGAGTTAGATGTTTGAATCCACTTTGTTAAATTTACTTGGAAATCAGACAAAACAAGTTTGACCCCCTTTAGTCACTCCAGTTGAACTATTATTTCAGAGTGCACAAGCATAAGAGTAAAGAATATTTACTTAAAATGAAATAATCACTTTGCAGTTTTCTCCTTCTGGTAATACAGAGTCTATAGCTGGATAGACTAATGCTCATTTAACAAAACAAAAAAAAGTAAACATAAAAATAACTGTTCTATTCATTTGTGAAAGACAGTATATAGCAAGCTGCAGATGAGAATTCTTACCCACCAAGAAATATTCACCTCTTTTCTGACACAAGGATCACGTTCATCAGCTTTCAGTCAAGGCAGCTTTTACTCCAGCCACAAGTCCTGTGTCAAGCTCCAAACAGAACTGCTCTCCCTGAGGAAAATACTCATACAGCTGATGTGCTTCCTCCCTTGTCACCTCTTTCCTGCTGCCTTGCAGTAAGATGCAAGCCCTTTTACCAGTCCGGGACGTTCAGCAAAGTAAAGCCACACAGGTGACTTAGCGTTAGTGCAGTTGACACATGGTAACTGAAAAGATTAAGTTACCAGCATTTTGTTGGATGCCCACAATTTTAATGGTGAACAATCAGGCAAATGACAGTAAACAGGGAGCCAACCATGCAGCTGGGGCTGAATCCCCAAATGGTGGCAGGGAGGGGACAGAGGGCTCTTCCTCACAGTAATCTCAGCTCCCAAACCAAATAAGGGCACTACTGATGTTGAACTCAATCCTGTGTAGGGGCACCACATACAGCTCCCTACCTCAGGCTGCTGTTCTCTGTCAGAAGAAAGATAATGAAGCCCTAGGTTAATAACTTGGGGTTCGTTTAATGTTGCTGTAGTAGCTGGAGTATGGCAGGAAAACTTGAAGCATTGCCTTCCCTGCTCTGCCAGCTCCCAGGATGACAGCCCAGAAGGATTATGCTTGATTACTTCAGGTCTTTGTCATCCAGCAAATGGAAAGGATGGAAATTAAAGCTGCACTCCAATTAGGTATAAAAGTAATTTAGAGTTATTAAATTATTGCCGACCACACAGTTCTTGTGAAGATACTTCTGAAGAGTGTGTCTTACTAAATCTCTTAAAATATATTGATTTTGCCAGCTTTAACCCACATGGCAGCTCTTCCATTCAGTAGCCAAACTATTTCTTGTAGAGATTAACCCAGTGATCCCACACTTGAAAGGGAATGCTGCAGGACTTCATTCATATTCTAGCACCAGCATTCTGTTGGGAAAGACTAATTAATCCACACTAATAGCAAATTCATGGAACCTGAAGCCTGAATGAAATGCTGAAGGATGGTTCTGCTAAGGTACTGAGCCAGAACAGTAAATTTTATATGTGCTATAAGTGTTATGTTATCCTATAGGATCAACAAAACCATGGGAAATAAATGAGTAAATCATTAGCGGGATATAGTCATAGTGGCTGCTAAATGTGCAGCTTTTGGCATAGCGTTTGTGATTTAATGTTGATCTGTGTGCAGGATGCAACAGCTAGCAAGGATTTTATTTTTCTTCTGTACAGTAAATGATTTTGATGGAAAAAAAAATCTTTAATATACCCTTGAAAGTCAAAATATACTTTTTAAAAGCTTCTAAATTGCAAGAGCCATTTCAAGAGAACACAGCTGTCATATAAGCTTCTACTTGTGATGCACAATTTTACAAAGAAGTACCCAAGTTCTGACCAAATATAATAGTAAATTTGTTCTTTGAACTCATGTAGCAGTGAATAACTGTTTGGAACTATACATTATGCACTATTTGTGAAAAATAATTTAAAATATGTGCATGAATGCTTAAAAATTGCTAATATCGCAGATTTGTGCCACAAAGTTGGAGGGAATTACAGAGGTCCTTCCTTTTGCACAAATGAGTAGTCTTAGCAAATGAAACATTCTAACTGAAAAGTTAATTATTCTTAATTGTGGGACCTAAAGCAACATAAAATATCTACTTGATTAATTTAATCTTTTAGAAAATTGATTCTGACTGCTTTTATTTGCCCACCACACACTTTTTTTTTTTTTTGTCCTTGACAGTACTTTTAAGACTTAAATAATCCTTTCTAACATTATGTTGAGAATTGAGTGAGACTCACAGTGCTGAAATGAGAGCTTTTAGTTTTCAGCCCTGCCATCCGGAATCGACTGCACTTCAGATTTTCCCTATACCACATTTCCACTTTGCTAACATAAAGCAGAGAATTAGACCCAAGAGTCATATTCAGACCATCTGTTTTAGAGAGCCAGTTTACATGCAGTTCAGAGTATGGCTGGGGAGCCTAATTTCCCAAAATAGTACTGGAAAGATAGATTTGTCCAGGACACAGTTTGGAGCACCCAGGACCAGATATTTTAAGTGAGACACAGAGTACCCCTAGGAGTTAAGCAGGCAGCCAACTTGTGCACTTACTGGCACTGATCTTCTTAAACTGCATTTCTCAAAGACAAACTCCTAACAGCCCACAGCAGCAAGAAATTTTGGAAAGCTAGAGCTCACGCACAGGCACTCAAAGGGCATCTGTCCTGAATAGTTTCCCCAGTCTGGGCTCATGGGCAGGTAGGAAAATAACGTCAAATGTTTTTCCGTGTGGAAAAAGACCATCTGCAATTTTATTCTGCAGTGGCCAATCAAATATTTTAATATAATTCATTAGAATTAAGCAATACTGTGTTTCTCTAAAATTGTCCACAGGGGAACCAGGATGAACACAACTGCACTCCTTACTTCTTGTCAAGAGCTGCTGCAAATAACTAGGTCAGAGCCTGTGCCACAGAACCAGCTTGCAGAAGGCACCTTGCCAGGAAATCAGGTTTTAAAATTCCTGTTAAATTACATGAAAGTTTCAAATGAGTGACAAATACTTGTCAGAAAATAGGCTACCTAAAACTCACCTCACTTCTCTTCAAATATTCACTCACATTTGCTTCCCTGTTTGGAAGAGTTTTAGTTTAAGATCTTCAAGGTCAGTCTGAGAAGGAAACTCTGTGTAAAACTCAGGAGATGAAAATGGATGTGACTGAAGCCAGAATTGTTTGCCAAATCAGTGATTTTCACACAGCTCTGAACAAGCGCATGCAGCTTGTCCAATGGCACATATAGTTGTCCTTACTTGAGTGGAAATCATTCGACTGTCTGAAACAACAGTACAAAACAGATGAAACAACTCTCTGTGAATAACTTCATTTGGACATTCTTCCTTTCACGAGGTCAGACTGCAGAGCTCTTTCCAACTCATCCCTGCATTTAGAAAACTACTACAAATGCTTAGAGGCAGCAGCTAAGATGTCAGACTGGAAGAACTGTATGGGGCCCAGAACCACAGAGGGATGATGAGGAACAGCAATGTGAAATGGGAATTCATAGTTCAGGAACCAAAGAAAACAGTGCCTAGGAAATGGTACCGTGCACTTACTATAAACATGACAAGATTTGACCTTACTCTGGAAAATAACTGAAATTAATGCATTCTTCTAGTTGATTAAAGCGAGGCTAGGAAGCTGAAGCTGCTGACAAGGTTGTAGCAAAAGAGCTCATCAAAATCTCATCCTCTATACAATGCCCCAGATCAGCCTGGCCAAGTTTGTAAAATTATGGAATAATAAATAAATGCCTCAATAAATAGATAATTGCCTCATTTCTGTTCTGAGACAGTGCATATAACCCTCAGCTACACTGACTTTAAAACAACAATTAAATAATGCTTCTAGAACCCCTGAAAATAAACAAATATTTTTATCTCTTCTCCAAAGCAGGAAATTGAAGTAATGAGATTAAATATTTTTTTCTGAAGCTACAATTCAAGCCACTTGCAAATAGGATTAGATCTTAAGATCCTAGACCAGCCCTCTGTTCACTAGAATTTATGAACTCTTTATTAAGCTTTTGGGAATACTGTCTTATAATAAGAAAAAAAATCACAGTACTTTGACTAAATCTATATATTAGAATGTAAACGTAGCAGTAAGAACAATCAATGCAGCTTACTGATTAGGAAAGGATTATACGTTGATAAAAAAAAAAATCAGATTAGATGGCAGCACACACTGTGGACCTAAGAGATGTGTAATGAAAATGAGGGTGTATGGGCAGGTGCACAGATTATGCTGCACAGCATCAAATACATTTGGTTCCACTGGTGCAGGCTAGGTATCTATGGTACCCTTAGAACAGTATAAAGGTGTTTTTTCCCTTTCCAGTTTTTGATTTGTAGCTCTGATTCACTGTAATCCAGAAATTAATATTAGTTACAGGGAGAAAATAAGAGGAAGAGAGAGATGCTTATCAGGGTGTTCTAAGGCTTAATTAATATTTGCAAAGCTCTTTGAACTTCTCTGATGAAAGAAGCTACAGAGGACAAACTGTTATTATGTTTTACTATTATTATTAATTAGTTTTCCACTGAATTCATTGTGTCAATGTATGAATCGCTGAACCCACATGCTTCATCAATTGTTGTACTGTGCTCTTTACAAGTGCTCTTTACAAGCTTCATTGTGGTGATTGAGAATATGGGGAAAATAAAACAGAGGATAAATAAGTCTATTTACAAGTTATAGGCAAAAGTTTGAAACCAGCATTTTATCTGCTGATCAGGAAAAAATTGTTACCATAGCAATGACTACAACTTCCTTAGATACTGATAAAACCGTCCCTTCAAACACCAAGCTTCTGTATGCTTGTTCATAGTTTACAAGAAATAATGTTTCTGTCAGAGGTTTACTTATGTATTACAGTTTTTAGTCTCTAGACTCACCATGAAACACTCCCATGGTCCAGCACAATTAAATGCTGCTTGTTGGGTGGTTCAGCAGCACGACTTCAAGCTCAGGTCAGTAGAAAGCCAGAAGCAGCACTGTGGGCAGGGTGAGAGGGCATCCCCTCCCATCCCACTGCCCATTCACTGCATGATTGTAAACTGCTAATCATCCCTGCCAGCAGTGGATGTCTGCCTCTTTTTGGAAGGGGATCTATGGAAGCAGTAAAAATGTTTACTGCTAATCACCAGCTAAACCCCAATAATAAAATGAATTTGTGAGAAAGGCCCAGGGCTAGAATTCATCTGCAATTCAGTCAACTTCAACTTCTCATTTAAATGTCAGGGGTACTTGTTTGGGTGCCCACATACCTCATTTTTAATGCTTCTCCACACCCTCCCTCTTTTCTTTAAAGACAGATGTACCAATTTAAAATATTCATTTAAATAATTCTCACACATTATTTCTCTTTTTCATTCAAAATATAAGCCAATCTCACCACATTTAAGCTCATTCTGAAATCTGGGAAATAAATATTTTTTATCTTGCTAAATACTTGCTTTGACTTCTAATTGGAAATATGAAATTAATATGATTCTTTATCATTGCAGAGGAATGTCCAAGTGTTTTTTGACACATCTATTACTGTTTTGTAATGCTGCAGAGTTAAAGTGCTGATTGTCAGCTCATGTAAATCAACACAGCTCCAGTGAAACTCCATCTTCCCCCACCTAAGAAAAAGGTTTGCAAATGTTTCAACTGTGTCTGATTCACTAGCAAGAGAAAGCTTTTACCTATCATGCATAAGGAATAGTCAAAAGCTGAATTCCCATTTAGAGAAATCCTTGTTACACATTTTAGGAAATACGCAGTGATTTATTTCCTCAGTCAAGGATACTGAGGAACATAAACTCTAAAGAAAAGTGTGCATTTTCAAGGGTCACCACAGCAGCCTCTCTTCTGCCAATCATTCACTTCTATCAGTTGCTACTCCTGCAGTCATTCCTTTATACAAGGCAGTTATCTTGTTAGACACTAAGCTTTCCTCCATCACACAGATTTGTTTACAGCTCGTGCTTCCCCCCCCCTCCCCTATTTATGCCAGAAACAAACTGCATTGTTTCTCTCTTTGCAAGTACGCCATTTAGTTTTCACTCAGCCTTTAACAAGGTTATATTCCCATTAGGGATAAGTATGTTTTGCCACCAACAGATTTGACCGCTGGAACATATTCATTTTTTAATTTAATGCTGTTTTAAAAAAGAAAGGGTGAGCTAAAAACGTTATTATGAAAATTAGACTAGCATTTGGAAAGGAAAAGACAAGCTCTTTCATGGCAAACAAAGAGATGTGTAATAACACATCCCAATAGTCAGCCAAGTGCTTTGATTTTTTTTTAAGCAGTCATTTTCTTTTATTTATAAATTCTGGATTATAATGAAAAATGGCAATTGAGTAGGTTACACATTTTTAAAAAGAGCTGGCAAGAGGAATGGCAGTGAGGGTATTGGAAACCACTGCGAAATGAAACAAGCACTGTGGAGAATAGATAATCTTTTATGCTTTGGAATTTTGTATAAGACTTGGAAATTAAGGGAACATCTGTAACTGCAGGCTAGAGATGTGCATGTTGATCTTCAAGCTAGTCAGTCCACAGAGCTCAAGTGCAGAGTCCTACAGAAAGACTTGCTCGTGTCCTGCAGTTAACTGCTTTCTTTAGCAAAATGTGACACCTGACTTGGTGGGTCTTTCAGTGGGGCTGGTTAGCTTAGCCACAGTAATATGCTGATACAGCGCTCCCTCATCTGAGAGCTTACTTTTCTGATTTTACCTCAGAAATGCTTATGGGCTTCTGCACTGCATTGTGGACATGTTAAGAAGCTTAAGGCTATCATGTGCCTTGTTCAGATTGATTTCATAACTCACTTTGCCTTCCTTGATTTTCAAAGAAAGTCCATTAGGACTGAACTAATTTGTTTCTTTCCACTGACTACTGAAGATGCTAAATCATTATCTAAAATACTTCTCAGTTCTATTACATAGCATGCTTTATGACTGTAATAATTGCAAGATTTAGTTCTTTAATCTTCAACACATCATCTCAATGAATTCACTTTATTAGATATGTTGATGGACTGAACTGCTTTTGTACAAAAAAAAAAAAACACACCCTGAAAGCTACCTGAATATACCTGAAATAGCAAATCTCACTACATAATTAAAAGTAGCAAAATAATAGCTACATCCTTCAGGATACTTCCTATTAGACTGTTTCTGTTCTCTACCTTAACTCACGTAATATACTCTTGTACTTTGTGTCCTTACTTTGTCAGAGATATGAAGTGCATGCCTAGCTTTATAGAGGAGTAATATTTACTGTGGTTGATTTACCCAGTGCTTAGTTGTTTTGCTGAAATTATAACACGAGATAAAACCTTAGAGACTGATGCTCCCAACAACGCAAGTAGCAGACAAAGGACTCCTGAGGATTAGGCTAGCTGTCTGCTTTGTGTGTGCTGTCTTGGACAGTGGTCAGCAAATGATGCCAAAGGAAGATTTTAAGAACAAGGCAGAGCTAGAGGTTACTTTCCTAGAACATTTCCATGGTTTCAAAATTTGCATCTCAGAGACTGCCTCAGGCAGAAGTGCTTTCAAGAACTAGATGGCTTTCTATCTCCATTATAGCACATGTATTTTGTGTGCTGGTGCTGTTTGGTATATTACCACTGAAATTGCTGCAAGTTAAAAAATAAAATAAAAAATAACCCAAAACCAAAACAACAAAACCATGTGTATCTATATACACTGTTATCTTGAATACTGCCATTTTTGCAATTACTAACAAAATGCTCAGATGGCTCAAGTATAAACATTTCACTGTCCCCCACTGATCCTTGAGGTTTGAATGCCCTGAATCATATCCAAGCTTATCACTAAAATCAAACACAAACGAAAACCTAAAGCCGCCAATTTTTTTTTGCTTTCCAATAAGCATTTATATCACTTTCATATTTAGGCACTCAGAATTCCTAACTCACTTTCTTTGCTGTGTCAATTTTCTTAGTTATTTGTATTACAACAGATATTGGCTTGCTTGGCCAAACAAATTCCCCCCCACACACACACTGTTTTTATTTATTTTAAGTAATTAAAATTCATACCCCCCCTTTTTTTTAATCTCTCTAATGGGATTTTTATCTAACTGAATAACAACTTTCCCATTATTCTGTAGAAAAAAAAAATAACTTCATGAAAATTATCATATTCCCTAAAGTAGGTCTTACATTGACAGGTTTACCCTTATTTCATTGGGTCTCCAAACACATTATTCCTTTAAAGATGCTAAGCTTATCGTTTCATAGGCCATTTACCTTTATAGTTATGGACATTTTAGGACTACTGAAGTATTAAAGATACCAAATCTTAAGCTTTATGCCCTGTAAGTGTACAGATAAAGAAATAAGCTGAATGAATGTGTGTCCATACATCTCTCTCTCTCGATACTATATAAGGCACGTATTGCAGTGTGAAGTGGTATAAAGATTTTATTGGCACAAGCTTGGAACAACCTCATTAATTCTTAGTGGTAAAGCCCAAAATTGAGTTACGTCTATCACACCATGAAGGTCTACATAGTGCCAGTGAAGAGTATTATAGGAAAGTTTTGCAGAATTGGGTACATTTCATTGATACTGTTTTACTTCCTGGTAATCCTTGGCCCTTGAAACTGACACCTGAGAAATCACAAAAACAACACATTTCATATAACCAGTCTAGATGTGCAGAGGTCCCTCTACGTTGCAAAGTTTGACTGTTTTACTTTTTTAATAATATTTTTTATGCACAAGCGAAATGCTAGCATCTAACTAAAGAACAGGTAAGTATATTTTATGTCTAGATCAGCAAAATTTCATAGTACTGGTGCAAAGCAGATTCATGAACCTTGCATGATCCTGTCTATATGTTGCACACCAAGGAAAACCCAAGAGATGTTTCAACACTGCTGTCACCTCTGTGTCTAAAGCTTAGCGGATGTATCAGAGCTGCCAGTTGAGATGACCCTGGCAATGTAGCCAAGGCAGCACAAAGGATGGTCACATCATAGGGTGACTTTCATTACATGTTCTTGTGGCAATGCAACTTCATCCAGATAAGCAATTTTAAAGCCAACTGTGAAACATCTACAAAAGTTCAGGGCACCACTTCAGACCAGCTGTCACTCTTGGGAGTTTAGATGGTAACGGAAGCCAAAACTCTACAACCACAACCACCTCCCTAATGCGCAGTCTCTCCCATGACAGCAACCCTGTGATAGTGACCTACGTTTCTGTCTTCAGAAAGGCACATTATACAGGAAATTATACTGACTGTGAAAACATAACAGAAGCTACAGGACACCTAGTTGCAAGCCTTCCTGGTAAAAACCACAGCACACCTGTATCACATTTTCTACACAGAGGAGTCAAAAATCCAACTGTAAGTTCATAGTAAGGTCAGCAGTTTTAAAGCCTTCAAACTGGCATGGGTCAAACTATCTCACCATTTGCTTTGTCATCCATTACGCTTTCTAGAAGTGGTTATCATCTAAAGTACTACAGCGAACGTTCCCTTGAGAGGCATTCTCTGGAGCAGAGGGCAGGCTGCTCTCCATCAAAGCCCATAGCTATGAAATATACTACTACTGCAGAGCACAATGAGCCAGAGTTTTCACTCAAATCCCTGGGTAAAATTAATCTTTTTAAACAGAAATTCGTCTATTAAATCACAAGCCTGATAGCCCTGCAAAGTTTTCCTGTAGAAACAAATTATATTAATCCTATTTGAAGGAGCATCTTAAGATTTAAAAAAGAGAGAGAAAGAATAAAATCTGCATTTTACTTACATCATTTTCAGTATAGATACAGCTCACAGCAATATCTATAGTTAATATTACAAAGCACTTCTTAATGTAGTTATCTTTCAGTTTCTATCATTATACTACACTTTACATATATGAGATGAAATTCCCCCTCCAAATGTCATTTTAAAAATAGTTTTTGAAAGGTTATTTATCCATTTCTGAGAAACAAGCATTTTTCAAATATAAAAAATAAATACATTATGCAAAGATTTAACAAGTTCATGATTTGCAAAAGGATCTTGCAAAGTTCATCACTAACTTGATTTTTAGAAGACTGCATTAGAGGTAGGGAATGCTTTCCACAAACAAGAACTGATTGGTCTGCAAGGTTTTGAATTATTATCTGTACATTCTCTTAAAAGGGGATGAGTAAAACCCCTAAAAATTTAATCTGTACAGAGCAACCTCTCTCCTATGATAAATATGTCTAACTATAATTTATTCATCTTTTTGTTTAGCACAAACAAAATTATGAACCTGGTAAGCAGCTCCTGTATAATAATATAGGAGAAATAAGGCTTTTAAATCTCTTATACAGAGAGAACCTTCACATGAATAAGAAATGTAACTTATTTAGATTATATTTGCAGTTGAGCTTGTTAAAAACAGATCAGAAGTTTTTCCTGATTCAGAGAAAACCAGGTAATGAAAATAGATACTGACACTTTTCACTTACCTAGCAATACAATTTACCTCTCCAAACGCTTTAAGCTATTTTCATTATTAACAAACTAGCACCATGTTACTGCAAATGTACAGGTGCTCTATGATTTTTTTTTCCAGCTTCAGATACAGAGCTGGTATTAAACTATTGCTTATTTAGAAGATAGAAGGAAAAGACAAAAATCGATGCTGAATCTGAATATTTCCATTTATTTCCAGGTTTTACAACTACAGGTTTGAGGTTTGATTAAAGTCAGTTACTAGTTTGGTATAAAAAATGCATAGCGACTGTAACCACAGAATTAAGCCCCTATTATCTTTATCTTATTATCCTTTGTAACGTCTTTCCTTTATTTTGTAGCTGAGAGAAAAATTAAATACAGTGATACAAAACACAGCCCTACTGCACATAGCAGAATGGAGTTTAAGGGCACTTCTGAGAGTTGCAAACATTTCTGGGGCCTCTTAGCCTGGGTCATCTAGCCTGGGGAAGGATTTGTGTGGCAGACACGGCCACCACCGAGCCTACCCCAAGTCATCATCTCCCTCAAAGAGGAAGAAAAAAGAGTTGTAACCTACTGTAATTCCTGGATTGCTCAGGCACAGAGGGGCAAGAGAGGATTCTGTTCTCCATAAACATCTTATTTACTGTCCTGGGAAAAAGGTTTTCCCCTCAGAACTTGATTTAAAAGTGTATCAGGAGATTTTAAAGAGAAAGAGCTGCAAAGAACTCACTGCTGTTACAAGCTTTATTGTGAGCTATATTGCAGTGCTACAGCTCAATAATGGTTTGAGAAACTATGCTGGTTTGAGGCATAAATTTCCCATAGTGGTCTCCTGTTCAGTGCTTAGGTCAGGATCATGAAGTCAGACATTCAATAAAGTTATTATAAAAGTATTAGCCTTCCTGGGACCCAAAAAGAAGAGAAAAGCAAAACTAAACTACAAGTTATTTTCCTGGCTTAGTAAATGAAAGACAGGCTTTTGATTTTACTGAATTCTAGCTCAGCAAGGTATCCCATATTTAATCTACTCCAGCCTTGGCATTACATGTCATTTTGTCACCGCTTCTATAAAAGTGGCATCAGACACATTTGCTAGCACAGGTATATGCAAAGATATGCCATTTATCTTTAAACACAATAGCATTGATTTACCCCTTCAAGAGCAGGCAGCATAGACTGTAACTCTGAGGAAATTATAGTCTCACTCTGGGGAAAGTTTGATGATATTTCTCCCACTGTCACTTTCAAAATACCACCAAAGGGAAAGAAGTTCCTCGTCCAAGCTAGATCTATACAGGAGCCCCTCCTTTGGGTTGCAGGGCTGACCTGTGAGGTGAGGGGTACTTGGCGCACCTGGCGTCCCACTTCCCGGTGGATGGGAAGGTCACTCTCTGCTCTGCCATGTACACAGGCTCCAAGCCAGCCCCTTGCTAACACACTCCCTGGCTCACACTGTGTGCAGCTGGGCTGGTGCAGAGATGTCTTCTGATGTTGCTTCAGAAAGGAGAGATGTCTGGAGCCAGTGAGAGATAAGGGCCTTCCTGCACCACTTGGGAAGCCAGGGGCAGAGTCAAGGGAAAACCAGGAGACACATAACCATGTCACTGTGATTCTGCTCCTGAGACATTTCAGAGGGTCTGTCTGACTGGTTGCTCAGCACTTTCACTTAAAGTTATGGTTGTATGGGTTTATCTATTGCTAGATGGGGACTGAGAACCAAAAGATCCATTTCTGGTTCAGCCAATTAGTTCTCTGAACTTGGCAGGAAACTTTATTTCCTTTTGCATTGGTTTCTTCCCCTACTTTTTTGTCCCTCTGGTCTCTTCAGACTGTTAACCTGTTCCTGTAAGCTGAATGTATTTTAACATATGACACTATATGTAAATGGCCTACTATAAAGTTAATAAATTAATAGATAACCAAGCAATTAATAGTAATATATCATAATTACCAAAAAAAGTTTAAGACTGAAAATGTGTCTATTTTAGAACCCACTGTAATATCAGTTTTCATACTAGTTTCATTCAGTGTTAATAAAGATATGTCCACAGCCCTTGAATGGCATCTTTTACTGTTTCTGAACATTGAGAATGGCTGTTCTGTCCTGAAACATACAAGCTACACATAAGGGTAAATACATAGTCCAGTGCTTGGGGATTTCGCTCTGTGATTTCCATTTACATTAGTAAATACAAATATGTGTTGTATATTTCTCCCAGATTGTTTATGCTGAAATTTGGTGGAATAAGAGAGTTACAAGGAATATAGCACTAGAAGAGTATTCTTCCATGAAGAATATTTTCCAATATCTAATGCAAATGAATGTCCCACATGAAAGATCTTATCCTACAAGTAACCTGCAGTGTATTACAAAAAATCACTTTGCATGCATTTCCCAGCATTAAACCAGTAATATCAAAGGTACTCAAGGAGGAAAGAAAGTAGGACTGTTTGCTGCTTTGGACCCAACATCTCTGTGCCACGCAAGATCCACATTCTATTAACTTTGCAACCAGACCAAAAACTTTGCAGAAATTACACTAAGACTGACATAACTGAGCTAGTTTTAAACTAGCTAGTTCAGGTACCAATAGCAGTGTATCCATGACAACGCAGAATTCAGTAAGGATAAATTTATCCTGTATGACCTAATATCACAGTAGAAGAATCCAGGTTCCTTAGCAGTTTTGGTACCCACATACATGACTGCACTCCAGCCCAAGCTAACACTGTGGAGGAAATCTCCTTAGCATGTTCTAGATATCCATGCTTCACAAGCTGCCTTTTTGTTGGGAAAGACAATAAACAGCATCAGTAGAAATGAATGTACTACTTAACTAACTGCATAGTACTTAAAAAGCCTGAATACTTCAAAGATCAGGTCAACATTTTAACACAGCCAGTGGTGATAATGCTATCTGAATTTCGTGCAAGTACAATGAGTGGTGGCTGTAGTGCTTCGTCACCAATGGGGATCTCAACAGCACAATGTTTCCTGCCCCTGTGTGTTGTGGTGTTCGATTTGGTGCCAGCATGTTCGTATTTAGTGCTGAGGGAAATAAAACTCAGACTTACGTAGAGTTACAAAGTTCTGGTTGGGATGGATGCCACTATCTCCAAGACAGGAGCTGCCCCCAGTTATATCAGTCACCTTCCTCTGTGCATCTGGTTAGTACCATGCTGTGTATATTAACACCACAGGATGTGGTGTTTTGCTTCTCCAGAGCACATCCTTGGAAAAGATTCTCACCACAGTCTCCCATCAGCACTTGGCAGAGTCACGTTCAAAGTCATCCAGATACATCTGAATCTGACATGCTTTTTCCTTCTAATGACTCCCCTTGATAGGGACCCTTGGGGAATAATTCTTTTTTTTTTTCTTTCCAGTAGAATTCTTCCATTCATCGTACTACTATAATTTCTAACAGTTAGTTCCTTTTTCATCAAATTTTAAAAGTGGTGGGATTATTTTCACCACAAGCTGAAATAAAATGCTAGGTGAACTATGGCTGGATCTCAATTCAATTCTGGAAATGTTAACAGTAAGTTAATAAATTCCCCAAATGACCCCAGCTCCATCCACCAGCAACAGTTTCACCGTGTCTGCTGCATGTCACCTCCTCCACATGCTGTCCTGACATCAGAGACACTCAGCGGCCATTAGAATTGCATTTAAAATAAAATGCTCACTTTGCCAGCTGTGAACAACACTCTCTGTCCAGCATCTCTCCTAATCCACCTTGCTCAACTCTCAATTCTCCACTAGGATCAAGGATAGTATAAAGCCAGCTGTACAGATAACACTGCTGCAGCCAGCATGAATTCCCACAAGTCTTAAAGCTAAATTTCCATTTAACAGTTTAACAGCAAAAATCTAGGATTACAAGGATAGAGCTAATAAGCAGCTCCAAAGCACTGTCTGGAAAAGAACCAATGTAAGATTAAAAGTGAGCTCAGTGATTAAATAGAAATATATATAATAAAACAAACGCAGAGTTGAGCTATTGAACCTGCAGCAGATAGGCAGAGCAGCTCTTCTCTGAACAGATTTTTTCTCACTGGTCATCTATGTTCTGCTTCCCCCAAGGACAAAAATAAAAACTACTACGACCTTAGACCAACTGATAATTCCCATTTAAATGGTGTTTTAAAATCAAACCCTGTAGGTGTCTGTTCTATTGGGAAATGACAGGCATGCAAAAGGCTTAACAGTTTTTGTTGGCATCAGTGTAAGAAAACAACTACAGTACTGATATGGACGTCCTTGATTTTGTTCCTTTGTCACCAATTTATACTTTATAAGGATTATTTCAACTTTTTCCAAACCTATATCAGAAGATCAGTTTCCATGCATGCAAAGAGTAACTTTGATGCTTTAACACCAGCTTCTTGCTAAAAATCAGGCATCTCCCTGATCATTCAGTGCGCTCTCTTTTCAGCAAATGTTTGAAATGCTAAGCTGGTTTTTCTTTTTTTCTTTTCTTTTTTTTCAATCCTCAAACAAACTGGGATGTAGGACTGCAGTTATGCTGTAACAATTCTGCACTTATTGCACAGAGATCACTTCTATTCAGAAGCTCATTAATAAATTCCAGAGTTCATTGGCTAGCTCATACAACCTGCTGAACAAAACAGGTAATACTAAGCCCATTTTGCAGATTGGAAATTGAGATACAGAGAACTACTGTCTTGTGTAGTAGGAGAATAAGAAAAGAGTAAAATATGGGTTTTAAAGACCTTAAGCCTTATTCTTTGGGTTTTATTATTTTTTTTTTTATAACCATTTATTTTCTTTCTTCCTAGTATTTTGCTGCTCCAACAGAGGGTATGGTCCCATCTTACTACACACATAATAAGTAACAGCTTTTTCAGCTGATGAGGTTGGCAATAGTAGATATGGGAAAGTTAATATTTTACTCCTAGTCAAGTAAAATAGGCTCAGGGAGTGTCAGCAATTTGCCCACAATCAGTCACTGTGAAATTTTGAAATTGTGTGCATCTTCTAAGTCCTGTTTTGCTACCAAGAGCAAAAGACCACCCTTTTCATTTTACATGGACATTTGTTCCAGAGGAGAATCTACCATCTCTGACATCAAAAGTCATCATTTCATTCAAATAAAAAGGAATACCTTCCAAAATAATAAAATCATTTTTCTAGCATTATTTAATAAAATCATTTTTCTAGAATTATTTTTCTTTCAACTTGAGCACAAAATGAACAATGATTCTCACATTTGTTCAATGCATCAGTTCTGGTTTTTTTTTTTAAGATATACAATTAAATGTGCCTGCTATAAACATCAATAGACCTTCCAGGATACTGTACCCTTGCAGGCAACGATCTTAAAGCACACCAGCTTTTCTATCATCATGAAACACCTAGGAAAGTGTGATGTTTACAGCTGCTTCTGTACTTCAAACCTTGACTTTTTGCACCTCCTACACATAACACACTTTGTGAGACTTTTCACATGATGTGAAGGTGATTGCTCAACACCTGGCTTACAGCACTAGACATAACCCCTTAACAAATCATGGGATTGACACATGGGTTAATTATCCTAGAATGCCAATGAAACCAAGCCAATGAAACAAAGAAGGTTTCAGTTTTGTTTTTACTCTCAGATATAATTCTGCTAAAGAAATATATATTTTTTTTTTCAGAGTGTTAAGGACTTGTGGTCCCAGTACTAAAATCTCTGAAGATTTCAGTACTAAAATCACCAAACTGGCTATCTTGAGCTTTAGTACCATAAATGTTTACAAACTGGATTGATTATTCTCTCCAATGGGCTTTATTGATCACTTGGAATCCAAGTCCACACTAATGTATACATGGTTAGCAATGAAGACTTCCTGTACTGCTAAGGACTGCCTACTCGAAGCATTCTACATTTTAAGCAGAAAAAAAAAAAAAAAAAAGAAAAGAAAAGAAAAAGAAAAAGACAAATGTAAGGCAATGTACAAGGGTGGATAAAAATCCTCAAGTGAAGCAGACCCTGCTATGCCTGCTAGTGACACTGATGGTGTCACACAGCGACTCTTTATGACATTTCAGTTAATTTCTAATAATAAATGAAGGTCTAAATTCTGTGCATACACCTAGTGCAACTTCATTGACTGCAGAATCATGTACCAGAATTGCACTTATGGTACAAAGTATAAACCCAGAATTCAGTTCTAAATGTTTGCAATTATTTTTGTGTGTGTTTTGCTGATAGCCTATTACTCTAAACCAAGAGCAGATTGCTGTCAAGTGACATCCTGAAAATCAGCAAGCATTTTGTATTTGGCAGTCAAGGCCAGGGAGGCAGATTGATGAATAGTGTAGAACACTGTTATAAAAGAGCTTGATTCATATCAGGAGGAGTTTATTTGATGGGAAGTGTTGTGTTTATATCACACTAACAAGTATGCAGATAGAGTAAATAGCGTTAGCATCTTCATCACTTGGTCTTAGTCATTCCAATAAACAATGCCATTTTGTGGTCGACAGAACTCTTTACTGCAGTATCTAAAATGAGTATATAAACATTTATACATACAGCCACACTGCTTTCCTTTCTAAGGGGAATTTGCTTTACTCCCATTTTTTACTTGTCATGAACTTGCCCATGGTCACTGAAAATGGTCACTGTGGGAGATCCTGGAAAAGATCCCAGTTTCATTGTACCTAAATCACCTCACCACAATATTTGGCCCTCAAAAACTACCAAGTACAGCAATATTAAAAAAAAAAAAAAAAAGCCACCGACTGATTTTGTCTTAGTTCTGGTCCTCTTTAATTTTATCATTTAAATGACTGAGTCTTTCCTTTTGATAAGAAAAAAGAAACATGAGCTGAGTGTTTCCCGCTATTTGGACAGTATGCATTATCTGTGACTAAATAAAAGATACACGAAAACTAAGACTAGAATTATTGAAGCGTAAAAAATATAGGAACTCATTTTCTTTGGAAATACAAGAATAGTTTGGTGCCTAACTATATTAGGTCCCTTTGAAAAAAAATCTCAGACAAATACTGAGATAGCTTTCCTCTCCAGGTATGTATCTACCTTGAAACAAAGGTACAAGTTTTATGGTACTTCTCTGGAGTTCCAGAAAGGTTATATCTTGCAGATCTGAAAGCATTCTTCAATTCCCATTATTTTTGCAAACTTTTTTTCTCCTTACTCCTAGTGCAAATAAAAGTAGTGACATATAGCAATACTGGAAATTAATATTTAAAAAAAAAATTGTCAGAAGCATAAGTGCTAGGATAACCCCTCGTAAGGTTTGAAATTTCATTTTACAGAGTTTGGGGACCTTCTTTCCAGAAATTTCTTTCAAGAGTCATGTCTGTAAGCTGACAATGGAAAGAAAGACTAAACTCTGAAGAACTCAGATAAATCCAGGTGAACTTGCAATAGTTAAAATGCTCCTACTTATTGATTAGTAATAAAAAAGCAAATGAGAAGATGCAGAGAGTGGGACAGCAGAGGAACTGTGAGCCAGGAGAATGTTAATAATGGACAACCAACTTTCAAAGGGGTTAGTATAAACCACTTCTAAAGAAAGGAGAAAAGATGCTGCCAGCATTAATAGGATTCAGCTCTCCAGTAGGATTAGTACCCATCTGCAAGAGAATTTTCCTCTCCCTCAGTTTTTTGATGGAGAGCCAAACAAGTTAGCTGAGATCTCCAGTGGAGTTGAACACAGGACTCAGAGGCTTACGTTTGTGCTTCATCAGTCATGTAAGATTTCAGTAATTGATTACATTGGCACAATGTTTGAAAGAAACCCTGCAGAGCTGGCATTGGCCTTGGTGGCAACTGTGAGCTGAGGGGTGTCTCCAGCCCCTGCTGCACCCCAAGCTCAACACTTCATTTGGTTGGAGAACTGACAGGTCAGGAAATTTGCCTGGTCAGAGTCCACATCTCAGTCTCACATTACAGATTCAAAGACAGTAATCTGGATAGACTCATAAATCACTCCCCTACTGCAAATAATTATTCTATTGACAATTTTGTATGAACAAAGAAATAATATACCAAATTTTGCACGCAAACTATGGTTCTTACCTTGGACAGCCTATTTGGTTTAGATTGCAAAAAGTTCCTTTTGGCACTCTTTGTAGAGCTGCTGCCTACCAATTGTCCTATTTGAGTCTCAGCTGTTGTCATTTGAAGGACTGCATTTAGTAACCAGACTGGGGGCTTCGTTATTTGTTTATCTGCTCTAGAGCCTACCAGTTGGCAGACCTAAAGGCAGCACATTGCACAGCTCCTGCTTGATATTGTCCTATAAAATAAAACTATGGACATTCATAGCTCCAAGCAAGCTAATATGTTGCACACTGAATGAAAAGAAAACATGAGAGTGCTCCCAAAAAGATGAAATCTATCTGAACTATTTTTTCCATGGAGAAAATAAATACGTATATTAGCCTTGCATGACAAGTTTCTAGTTCAGGTTACCAAAAAAAAAAAAAAGAAAGAAAAATGCATATATACTACCAAAATATTAATTGTTTCAACAAAGGATCTAGAAGAGCAATAATTTCGAAAACAAGTTAATTATATGCTGACACCTTCAAACTGCAGTTGGGGATGGAAAATGGTCATTACACAAATTATTTTAAGTATACCCCTACTAAAGGCACACCAGCTGACTGCCCTATGGCACCCAGAGCAAAATATTCCATAGGGTTAACAGATAATGTCTCTGGAAATGAACAAAGAAACACAACGTAAGGGAGCCATTCTCCTTTCCACCTTTATTTGCTATTTAATTACAGATAGTTTTTCCCCTACTGTATTTTTTATGTTGCTGAAACAGAGCAGGAATTTATTTTCATCGATTTAAGTACAGGTTGCTTTTTAAAACCAAATGGTTCTTAAATACAAATGGTAACAAAAAGTAGAAGAATTGCAGTTTCTAGGAAAAATGAATAGTTAAACATCGAAAATTAGGATTGGCAGCAACGTATTGAAACTCTGGGCCAATGTTTTCCCACATATAAGATTACAGAGAACAAATAAATCAATTTTCTAAAATGTATAAAGTAGTAAAACTTACCCTGTCTTAAGAAGTTTGTAGCCATCTCAGAAACTAGGAGATAAAACTTCAGAAGATCTGCAAAGGATTGCAAAAGAGTAATACATATCAACACCAACATCATTGTAAAATATTTCATGATAGGAAGAGGCAAAATGATATTATAGTTGTATGATGCTATAACTGTGTATGTGACAGCCTAAAACACTAATGGAATATTGCCTATTTAGAAATGTCCTAAAGGACATACAGAGAGAATGAATGCTCTGTTAATAATGAGAGATTTCAAAGATGATTTCTGGCAAAGCGAATTTAACATGACCCAAAGCAGTAGAATTAACAAGAGCAATGGAAATAGCAGTGAAAAAAAATACTAGATCTGCTCTTACAATGCAAATAGTCAAACTCCCTTAAACAAAATGGAAAGCTAGGTGGAATGGGTCTAAACAGGTCATTTTCTTTAACATTATATATTAAAATGCTCCCATGATTTAAGTATCTCAGGATTAGATGCTTAGCAAACAAACAAAAAAAAAAAAAAAAAAAAAAGGGGGCAAAGATCAAAAGCAGCCACTATCTCTGTATCTTAAAAGATCTGTAAAAGAGAGTCTACTAAAGAATACACGGAAGATGTGGGCAATTGCCCTCTCTATCACAGCAAGCAAAAAGACAGCAAAACGTTATACTGGCACGTCAGCTTATTTTAGCAGTTAACGTATATATCAGCTACACAAAGCCAAAATTATAACATTAAAACCCTATTCTTCCATACTTTTAGTAATTCAGGGACCAAGACAAAGTATTGGTTGCAAGAACAAGGCCTTATCGTATTTGAATTAAGCTGTAGCTAATATGAAGCATTTCTGATCTTGGCTATATTATTCCGTTAAGACCTAGCAATTGACAGTCATTCTGGAGTACTCATCACTTCACACTTGGCTTTCTTTAAAGAAAGTTTGGAGACCTTAGAGGATATAACAACTAGGTGTTATAACTGAGACTGGAATCCAGAGTCAAATGACATATGAGACATCTTATGCTCCAGGAGATACAAGGTATAAGAAGCCAGACCAGGTAAAAGCAAGTGAACATGTTTTCACTATCACCACTATTTAGGAACATCACATACCCTACAGGACTTAACAAGCAATGTTAAGAATGCCTGTAGGAATTGTAAACCATAGCGAAATTAACACGTCGTATGAATAGGCATTAGGTGACCCTTTACATGTTAGTAAGCTAGACATCTTACAAGAATGCCAGAAAAATGAGATTAAAAAAAATAAAATAAAAACAACATAAAAATGTGCTGCTACAAATACTTGCAACTAGTCTGTATCACTGTATTAGCCTGCCATATGGAATACTGTCTCAAGTTTTTCACAGACAGTGAAAATTTGTTAAAAGATACCCTGCATGCTGGAGTCCAAACTGACAACTGTTTTGCCATTTTGACCTATGATACTAAATCTCTGTCAATGCAGAGAACAGATTTCAAACACTGGAGGTAACAGGACTTTGTTCAACACCAAATGCATAATTCCATTGCTACTGGCAAAAACAAAGCTGAGCTAAAGGACATCAAATGAGCAGATTCATCCTTCAGATAAACAAAACCTGGTTCTTCGGATCTTGCTAAAACCATAGGCATGTTAGGCATGCTGCTCATGCTGTTAGTACAGGAGTTTCATCAACAGCATCAGCTCTTGAAGGATGATAACTGGCAGCTAGTTTCTAGTCCCACTCTTCAGTGGTCAGCCCTAACATTGCTTGAAGCCTTTATAACCCCCTGGACACTGAGACAGAATACATCTTGAGCAGTTTCAAGGATGACACCAGCCAGGGGGAGCACTCAGCATGGCAAAAGACAGGCAGGGCTGCCATTCTCAGGGACGTTGATAAAAAGAGTGATGCTCTGACAGGAATAACAGCAAGGGCAAATGTAAAGTCCCGCAACAAGGACTGGATAACTCCATGCAACAGGATAGTCTGGAAAAAGCTGGAGTAGAAAGCTACTTGTAGAAAAGGACCTGGGGGATTTGGCAGACTACAAATTGAACATGAGCTGGCAGTATGTCATTGTGGCAGGAAAGAACAACCACATACTAAAATATATATAAATATATATAAACAGGACTGTAGGCAGGTGATCAAAGGAAGCTGCTATTTACTTCTGTTTAGTGCTCATGAAACTGCATCTGGAGAACTGTGTTGAGTTTTGGGCTCCTCACTACAAAGATGATGCTGTTATACAGGAATGAGCCCAGCAGAGGGCCATCAAGATGATTAGGGGCTGGAAGATGCGACACAGTGAGGACAAGGTGAGACAACTGGGTTTGTTCTGCCTTAAGAAGAGGACAGGGATAGATTTCATTTTTGTCTTCAACTAACCAATGAGAGGATGAAGAAAAGATGGAACCAGACTGATCACAGAAGTGCACAATACTAAAATGAGAAACAATGCACACAAGTTACAACAGAGGAAGTTTTGATTAGGTATTACTTGGTTAGAAAGCATTTTCACATTGAGCACGATCAAAGACTGGAACAGGTCTCTCCAAAAGGCACTGCAGTTTCCATCCAGGAGATACCCAAAGCCTGGCAGGACAGACACAGCCTGGAGCTGCCTGCCTTGGGCAGGATGTTGGACTAGAGATGTCTGAAGGTCCCTTCCCACTTTCATGGTCCTGTGGCGATGGGTGAGACACAGAGCTTTTCAGGAATGTGAAAAACACTCCTCACACAGTTCTCAACACCTGTTTGTGCATTTTTATGTAAGCATAAATTAATTATTCGTGGTAACATTTCATCAGAGATTTTTCCAGATCACTAAAGCAGACACTATGCCCATTCAGCCACAGTTACAGGCAGAAAGACAATTACATTTGGAATAAAATTCCCTCCCTACCCTTCTGAAAGCCTTTTACCACTGTGACAGACTATAAATCACTTACAGAACTCTTCAAAACAAGGGCACACTGACCACACCAGATGTACAGCTACAGTGCTGAGCCCAGTGACACAAGGATGTGTAACAGTCTATAAGGCAGGCTCTTCTGCAGATGTCTTGGTCAATTGTCCCATCTAGAATCTGCCTCTGTGGAGTGCCCTAGTGAGTTCTGTGCTACTCATGAAACAAGTCAACCAGGTACAAGAGCACCCTTCTCAGAAAAGGGTATCAGAGGATATTTTCTGTTCCTGCATGTGACAGTACGTACCACAGAGCTGACCTAAAGACTATAAATTGTAAGCAGTATTTTCAAATCTGTCTGATCTTACCAAAATCACTGGACACTCTATTAAAGATAATTGAAATTCCTTGACAGTACAATGTGGAAGGATAGACAATACAGTTTAGCAGCTATTTGTTTCACTGGGGTTTCCTCTAGATTGGGCTGATGCATCTTCTGCACATAATAATCTGTTCATAGCAAGCCATGGCTGTTATGGGGATTCATCTAAGTGATAGCACTCTCTGCATGGAGCTTCCCTGCTTCTATATGACTTTTTGGAGCCTATTTTGACCTCCTGGTTTCCAGGTTCTCTTTAAAGGGGAAGGAAGGATTCCTCAGCACTAGGTGGGACAAGATCAGGTGGAAGTATAGTAACCAAAACCAATTTGGTTTATTATAGGGTCTCTGTTACCATAGGCTTTAGAAAGCAGGGGACCACTCATTCCTCCAGACGGAACAGTGTATTTTGTGAACTCCTGACACTAGAAAACCCAGGTCACAAAGGGATCAAAACATAATGAGAAGTAAATTTTGAATTATAGTTTAATCTGTATAGCTTGGGCTTTAGGAATAAATGAAGGTTTACAGTTCAGTCACTTGTAGCCACATCTGGGCAGCTATCCAGATATACAGATGGAATTTGGATTCTGAAGCACAAATCTTAAATTCTTATGTTATATGTAACATAAATGTTTTTTTACAAGCTAATTCCTTATGACTCACCTGATTTTTAAGCTACACGATCTACAAATTATGTATTTGCATTAAATAGAAGAGATGCTTTTTAACTGCTCTCCTTATACTGACTCCATAAAAACAATGATGCACAGTAAGAATTCTCTTTCAAGATATGATGATCTTGCTCCAGGCACTCAAAAGAGCACCTTAGACTATATCCAGCAGCCAACAGTCGTCTTCCCTGAAATCCCCACTATTGATCTTAAATCTGTGGAAAGCAAGCTCTTTATCAATTCTACCCCACAGTTCCTAATGCATTCCTATAGAGACTGATGCTTTGTGAGTGTTCAGATCTGGACATACAGCAAGAAAAAAAAATCAACATTTCAGAAGCAGCCAAAATAATGTTTTGATAACATTTGTTCGCTTAAATATTTTTCATTTATTCTTCTACTGTTTCTTCTATGCACAGCCATGTGTAATAAGCAATTACATTTATGAAATTGCATTATGTTGTGTTAGGATTTGTGCTATACGTAACCCAAGGCATTTATCACCAAAAAGTCAAATCAATTAAAATATGTGATGGCTGGAAGATAATAAGACCTAGTCATACAACTATTTGACATTTAAACTGTTATACTCGATTTTCAAGGTAATATGAAAAATAATAGATTCTATGCTTGCCTTTTTTTCCCCTCCTTTTAGGGCAAAACTCTAGAAAACCAATTGTGAAAAATATGACAGTGGTGAATTACATTCAACCGAGTCTAATCTGGAAGTGGCTAACTCACACTGGTTATGCAGTGATTCTATGATGTTTCCTTGAAATGTGCCCTAATTAAATACATTTAATATCTTTCCTGTTTATTATATTAACCAACACTGCTATCACAATATCTATGCTGAATTTTGTAATCTGACGAATCTGGTGTGAAGTCAAAGCAGGGAGAAGGAAGGTCAAAAAGAATTCACTTACATAAAATTGACATTTTAGTTCCTGATACTGAAGTGGCACTAAAAATCCCAGCATTTTGCCTGAAAAATTATGTTTGCACATTATCCCAGTCATTTGAAAAATACAAATTCTAAGTAAATTCTACTGCTCTAAAAATCAAGTAAGATAAGCATCAAAGGGCTCTAAGGATTATTTGAATATTTCTCGATGTTTTCATAAGTCTGCTAGGAATAACGCATTTCCACTATATCTTCCTACCTTAGCAAAACAGAAATCAGTAGCTGGCGCATTTGTTTATATTTTTGGTAGATGACATGCCCCCTCCTCCTTAACGGAGATTTTCCAGGAATACCATAGCCTTTTACACAATGAAAGATGTGAAATACTTTTGTAATAGCCAAGGAACCCATCATAACATTCAGCCAACAAGTATGTAAGGTCACGTCTACCAGTCACACAGGGCTCGAAAATGTTACTCACAGCATTCTTCCTAAACAAACCTTTTCTTTGCTTTTACTCAGCTTCAGAGCCCTATCCCAAGAAATATATATCAAGAATTTCAGCAGTCCTCCACCTTCCAGCTCTTCATGCAAGTCTCTTTTTTATCCCTGTAACTGGAAGATGTCCCTTCACCATCTTCCCTACATAGGCAGAGTAACTTCATAATTCATTCAACATCAGTACTGAACTGCCACAGAGGATTGGGAAAAAATGAATACTGTGTTCTCGTTTTTAAAAACTGGGCAGATAATCCATGGAACTATAGGATTATATGTGATATAAGACACATGACAATACTGGGACAGCTGACCTGGAAGACTAAAACCTGCAACATCCAGTCTCACAAAGGAAAGGCTGATAACATCAAAACAGCCTGAACAGTCAGGGACGAGTGACATGGCAGCTCACTAACCTGGCACTGTCACAGCCACTGCTGACTAGAAACTATGCAATCTGGCCAGCCTTCTTGCCAGATCTGGTTTCCACCAAATGTTTTGATGTAATCTCTGCAATCTTGAGAAATGTTTAGATATCATAGAATCTTCATTTTCCAGGGAAAGGCCACATAACGGAAGTGAAACCTGCAAGTCCAGGAATGCAGAGTAAGAAAAAATTAAATTCATTTTACCCTGCTTAGAATTCTCCGGTCACAAAAATCAGCACAAGAAAGGGACAGAAGTACCACAGTGGATAGCTCAATGAAAATATTTCTCCACAGTATAAAGAAAATATAAAACTAGGAAACATTAGTAAGATCAAAGAACGAACAGAATATAATATCAAAACCTAAGAACATCTTTTAATACATCAGTGATTCAAGGTAGCACCTGAAACACTGTTCTGGTCACTTTATATAAGAAAGGTTATTGCAAAACTTATGAGGTACAGAGAATAATCAAAGGTTTGGAAAGACTTTCATACACTCATTAAGCACTTGAAATAATTTACTATAGAAAGTAAAGGAAGGGAAAGGAACAATGTTAAATACTGAGTTTCAAAGAGAATACAGATTGAATTCTGTCTTTCAGGCCTCACTAAAACCACTCATTAAATGAAATTAAACAGTGGTAAATTCTGGTAAAAGCTGGCAAATAGCAGACGAGTAAAGAGCAACCCAAGCAAATACCATCAGAAGTTTGTTATCTTTGTACTTCCATCCTCTTCAGATGGAAAGTTTTGAGACTGCTATGAGAGGCACCATTTGGATCTGGGCCTCAAATCTAAAATTAAATCTAATCTTAAACAAACAAACAAGCAACGAAAAATCACTGACAACAGCCACTGGATAGAGGCATTTGGGAGTTAAAACTAAGTTTTCCAAAATCTCTAATGCTACTTCTTATTTGATTTATGCCATCCTTTAGTCTTTACACAAGCTGTGGTTTCCAAAAGCTTGATTCAATGAAAAATCCCAACCAACCAGTCAGGTAACAAAAATTGCTTGGTTTCTTGAATGCAAGGTAAATGGAAAAAATCACATGTAATCTTAAATACTCATCCAAATCCAATAAGTTATAAAAATAGAAAAGCTGATAAGAAACTAAACTGGCATTGGCCAGCAAGAGGAAGCCAAGGCTGAATACTGACATCCACTACTACTGAAAAGTATAGTAAAAGCAGCCTTTTCAAAAATTCAGTCTGAAAGTTTTCTATTTTACAGCTTACAGATTATAGAAGATGCTCCAAAGACCATTTAAACAGTATTTTCACAGGAACTCAGCATGTATGAAAGCAGTAAAATAAGTAGTAAGATTTGTAAAATAACTTTGTGACTGGGGACAATGTAAGTCTTGAACTTTGACCTTCCATTTATATACTGGAATTGTGGGTCGTTGCTTCTGAAAATTTGTTCCTATTCATTGTGCTGAATATTTGATACTTTTAATTTGAGAGTTTGTCCTTCCTTTTTATTTTTTTTAACTTACATTGGCATCTCATAACATGACCGTAGTCTCTACAACCAATATTCTATTTTATTAAAAATATTTAAATATACTATGACCTCTCTTCCTTTTTCTGTGCTTGCATGCCTTTGGAAGCTGATGGCAGTTCAAAGAGGTTAATGAGTTAGAAACATACCTGTGTAATACCTTACACATGTAGGTAGCAATAGCCAGCACCTGTACGTGTTCAGTTATGGCTGTGGGCAGGTGACAGGGCTGTTGCCCACACCCTAGCCTGAGGTGCACCCAGCCAAACCAGACATGAGAAGATACCGGATGTGTCATGATAAATCACTAGACATGACAGATGAAAGGATGAGAAGCTGACAAAACTTACAGATAGCGCCACAGGGACAGCAGGATTTCTCTGGTGACTTCAGGGGAGTTATGTGTGAAATGGCCAAACTTCACAGTAACTGAAAGTGAGAGCTGGGTACACTTAGGGGAGGTAAACCTGACAAGGTAAGGAGCACCATGTCAGTAATGCTATACGAGATCAAAATTAACAAGATAATGGTATCAGAAGCACCAAACTTGGGTACAGATGTAGCAAACTAAGACTGTTGGGGTAGGTTGTTTATTTTGGTGGAGACCAGGGCAAAGAAGGGGTGGGACAAGGGTAGCAAAAAATGTGCCAAGAAACAGAAGTGATAAGGTATGCCAATGATATTATCAATTCTGCCCAGAGGGGAGCTGGTGTACCACAAATAATAATGCAAACTGTTGTTGTGACTTTACCTTGTGGCCAGACCTGCTCCCATGGCCAGAAGGATCAGGAAGGGAGATGCTTTTCCTTTGTGGACAGGGAAACATCTGAGACGGAGCAGCTGAGCATCCAAGTATCATGGTACTGGTGTCCATTACAGGCCTGACAGCATCAGGGTCATCCATCCTGGGCATTTCCTGGCATGCCCAGCTCACTGGACTTTTCTGTAGAGAACTGATGATTTTTACCAAAAAAAATGAAATACCTGTAAAATGAAAAATAGTGAATTATATACAAAATACTCTGATTCAGGTAAAAAAAAAAAATCTGATGTTGAACCTTGTAGTCTGTGCAAATCATATTTTCCTTAAGCAAAAATTCTCTTCTGAAGAGCAGTAACTATGGTACATGAAGGAAAACACATCAGGGGAAATATTTCTCAGCTAGTGAACTCAGTCTACAGGTGAGGTGATAACAGAGACACAAAGCACAAATTGTCCCATAAGGATACAGCACTGGCATTTCCCAAACTTTTTTTCTGCCTTTTTCCTAATGGATAGAGGGAAAAGGGAGACCAGAGACGGTTGGGGTGTAGGTGGATGTGTGTGGAAAGAGTGGAACAGAACAACCATACCCATCACTGGAAATAAATCCCATTTATATGATGACCACACAGAAGCTTCAAGCAATAAAGAAGCAGCCAGTGCTATGTGTTACCTCCTTGTGCTTACGCACAGCTCTTGGTAAAGGATTTGAGAAAATAAACCATCTAATAGCACTGCTGGTATTGGCTGATGCCGCTACAACACACAGCAGGGTGGGCTGATCCTGGCTGGCTCCTGGCCACCCAGTCACTCTCTCTCTCACCCTCCTTATCAGGACAAGGAGAAAATAAGGTGAAAAAGAAAATTAGGTGAAAAAGCTCATGACTCGAAGACAGGGACATCACTCGACAATTACAATCATGTGCTGAACAGACTCGACTTGGGAAAATTAATTTAATATACTGCCAATGAACATAGATTTTGATGGTAGGAAACAAAGACAAAGATTAAACCAACAACTCCCCACCTCATTTCCCCAGGCTCAGCTTCAGTCCTTCATGTTCAGCTCCTCTACCTAGCCCTGCCTCCCCAGGCAACACAGGGAGGGTAGGGGATAGGAGGTTATAATCAGTCCATAACAGTTTCTTTCTTCCTCCTCACACTTTTTTCCCCTGCTCCAGTGTGGGTTCTCCACAGTCCACTGCTCCTGTCAGGAGAACTTGCTCCTGCATGGACTCTCCACAGGCTGTGGGGAAATCTCTCCTCCCCTCCTTCTCTGACCTTGGTGGTCACAGGGCTGTTTAACACACTTCTTGCCTCACTCCTCACTGCTTGTCCAGTATTTTTTGCCCTTTTCCTTATACACAATTTCACAGAGGCACTCCGAGCTGGGTTGCTGGGCTCAGCTGTGCTCTGTGGCGGGGCTGCTGTGGCAGGGCCACTGTGGAACCTTCCGGAAGCAGCCATGCCTTCAGAGACTGCCCCTGCGGCACCTGCTGCCAGCACCTTGACACCTACGCCCAATGTGTGTGCTACTTTCTTTTGCAGGCACTGCATGTCCATGAGACATAAATAAAAAGAGCGATTTACACCAGAAGAGTAAAATCTGTTGGTTTTCCAGTAAGCAATAAAATCCCCCTGACATGAGACAGTAGTACTGGTCTGTCTGCTCCAACGCACATGGCCACAGAAGGATCAAGAGTAAAACACTATCACAAGGTTAAGTGAAGTTCTATTAGCATAAAAACTCCTTACCTCATAAACTGTCACACATTAAACTGCTTGCTCTTGAACTGCTTGGTAGCTACTGCCTTTAAGATGAAGGATTTCTGATTTTGTTTCTAAGTAATGAAGTACCAACTGCTACCACCATCCTGTCAGTCTCTTTTACATGACCGGCACTGCCCTCCTCGACACCATTCAATTAACCCGTCATCAAAGTATGCAATCAGAGCAGACACACAGCAATACACATTATAAATGGCTCTCATGTATGCTCACTCAGCTGTTGTAGAAGTAAGAGGCAGACCTCACGTACTAAGGGCTCACATAAGGACTTTATTTTTTATTCTTTTCCCTGTGCTTAAAACCCTCCTTGTAATAACATTCATTATGCCCTCTCAGCTCCAGCAATTCCTTTTCAATCAAAACAAGTGACCATAAGGAAAGCATATTACAGTTTTATACAACAGACAGCAGACACCTTTTGTTGCTATTGCTTCAAGGAAAACCCTGGAAATGATCCGTCAGTTAACGTGAATAAAAATTATTTTATACACCCCTTTCTTACCATATAATGAGTGTTTACAGACCACTTTCTTCATATAGCATCATGCAGCTTACTCACAGATTTCTGAATATTAATGACATTGGATTTATCCACTGTGAAGGTACAATTTACAGTAATAAAACATTTGAACCTACTGATTTTGACATTCACTTTCTTTCTAACTTGTAACCGTGAAAGGAAAAACTCTGTTCTAGTTAGATGTCTGTCAGCTCTACCAGTTATCAAAATTATTTGCCAGGTACAGACAGTTCAAAGAGGAATCTGGACACAGTCCTAGCTGGCATTAAGGACATTTGTGGGTCCTTCTTCCTTGCTCCTGGAGAGTGATATTAGTGATGAAACCCCTCAGGCACAACACCCTGTGGGTGTTTGGAGCTAACAAAACTACTCTTTAAGAGGGAGCATTAGCATTAATAATCTAATTACAAAAAACAGCCACACTCTGAAACTGGAGAAACATTAACGTGTTATTCCTATAGAAAAGACCATACCTTCTCTTTCACTCAAATATAACACCCTCCCTGTGCAGCAGCAAATACTCTAGTATTTAGAAAGCTCCACTGACATCCAGACAACACAGAAACTAATGAATTATATTACTGATATCTTTTTTATTTTTATTATATATTATGAATACTGTTCCATGCAACAGACTAAGACAACCCTCCCTGCCACAAGCTTTCTCGCTTTTCTATGCTACCATCTAAACAATATTACATTCATCATTCCCTACCTTTAGAAAGTATTTAGACAGAACAACAGAGAGGACAAACAAATTTACAATGAATTTAAGTGCACTAAAATGAAATGATGCTGATCTTTGACTCTGAAAAGCTATATGCACTATGTTCTTGTAAAGATATCATCTACATTTAAATTTCTTAAAAAACAGGATATAACCATTTCTTGTCCTTAATTTAACAATGTACATCTGCATTTTAAAAGTTAATTTATCCTACCAATCTTCTATGAAACAAATCACTGTTCCTAACTGAATTTTACAGAAAGGGAAGTAAGGCAAAAAGGAAGAGAGAAGAGGTTCATGCACCACGATTGCATGGCTGATGGGAGCCCACCCTAACAACTATTATGTCAGATGATATCAAAGAAAATTTATACAATTGCCCCTGAAATTGATATTCCATGATTGGGGTATAAATCTCTTTAAAAAAAAAAATCACAGAAAGCTTGATGGTACACAAGAAATTTCTGAAAGTCACAGCTTCTCTTCATTCTTGTCCCTTCTATTTCACAAAATTCGACACAAGCAATGCTGAAAACTCTGTTCCCAAAGGGCATTATCAGTGTTGCAGAAGCCTGTAGGCTGCTGAAATGATTTAGCTAAAAAACTCTCAGGAGAGTCCCCAGAAGTCTTTTCCCAAAGGAATTAGGCTCAACAATAAAGTTTAAAAAATAAAAATACAGTCTCCCATGCACTCAGCTGAGACTTCACTAATTAATGCATCTTCCAGTGACCTGTAGGAGCCACTGCAGATAGGAATAGTGGAGGAGAGTTTCATTTACACAGCTCATCAATGTTTTAACATATAACCCATGTCCAGACTTAAGAGCAATTTTATCATAGTTAATCCTACATTCGAAACCACCATTGATTAGCTCAGGAGATTAAATTTATGCAACAGCAAATCAAGATTCTTTTTTTTCACTTCCATCTGTTTTCATGTGCATTATATAACTTAATTAGGTTGACTTCTAATACAATCAGTTTCATAAACTACACAGTAGGACTGCTACATTTTATCTCTCTACACATTACATTCAAAATTGAGAATGTTTAAATTAGTAATACAGTAAATCTTAAATTTTTCTTAGATAAGCTGGACTAAATTTTTTAATGTGTTAGAATCCCAGGATTCTAAAGAGCTCATAATTTTTATTTCTTCGTAATGTATAACTATGTATGTATTTATTCAAATGATGTGTTACTGTTTCTTCTCCATAATAATATAAATCAGATAATGTAATTGGCTATCATTCCTAATAATAGAGCTTAATTGTACCACTTAATTTTAGTACATGATTTTCAGTTCTAACAAGGCTTTGCCCAATCTACAGAGTTTTTGCAATATAATTTCTATTAGATGATTACAGAAAATGTTCACAGATAGGAGCAGAAGGAATTGAAGGATTTTCAAGGATATAGAGCACCTAAAATAGACAAGAGAGATCATTGATTAACAAATTATTTTTTTATTTCCTATTATGGCTTCCAAAAAATAAATCAGCTGATGTAAGTTTAGACATTTGATGGGAAGCTATCAGCATCGGGGGGAGGGGGGGGGGGGGAGTCAGGAAACAAATAACCTTGAAAGAAAATATATATTTCTTTTAAACAAACAAACAACAACAAAACCAACAACCAAGCACCATATAAGAATCACTGGAGAAAGAAAACAAAGATAGCCAAGGGCAAAGAAGTTTTGGACCAATAGAGCCTGACAGATGCACATAGCTAGAATGATTTTTATAATTCTCAAGAGAGAGCAGCGAGTGTTACCTCACTCTGGAACTGTCAATGGACACGGTTTTAGTATTAATAATCTTACTTATACCAAAGAGGTTTTAAGCAGTTACATTTATCAATCCATTCTATCCAGAAAATTTGTTATCTTAGATCAGATAGGATACTTCTGACATTAGGAAAAATACAAATTCATTCTCTGTCTGAAACACTCTATGAAAACAGTCATAGTTTTAATCTTAGAATATCAATTAAACTTTTCTTTCAAATTGTAAAAGAACCATTTATTAAAAGTGAAAAAGGTTTGCTTTAGTGAAAGAGAGATGGTCATAGATTGTGGCAAAGGGTTTTCCTAAGAAATAGTCAAATAAGATAATTTTGTTAGAGGAGAAAAAAGCTTCTGGGTACACAGACATATAATGAGCAAAACTGATTTGATACTCTGATTTTTTTTAAAGTAAAATATTGATGAAACTCTATGTAACCTGTAACACACTTCCAACAAACATCATTTTCTTTTGATATATTTTAATTCTGTCAGGTCAACACTTCCTGGCAGAGAGCAGTCCTATGTATTGGGAATTCCATGTGCCATTATGCCCTACATTCAATATAACATCGTTGTGTAAATAATTATAATGTATTTATAATCATGCCTCATCAGTGTCCTCTGATTAGTCTATAAACATTTCCCAGCTGTAGCAAACAAGAAGAACTTTCAGCATATTACACAATTTGATGCAAGGAGGCTGAAAACAAAAGTCACATGCAGAGTTTTTACAAAGGCTTCTCAAATAATATTGCTGATGATCGCTGTAATATTCCAGTTTAACGGAATCATAGTTTTTTTTTTAAATGTAAGCTCACAGGATATTAGGAAACTGACAACATGCAATGCAATACAATCTAAAGCCCTATAACATCCCTACTTTCTGAACTGGTTTTGTATACCAAAAGGCTATGCAAATGCCTAAACATATCTGGAAAACACACAAGTTTTACAGAACTCTCAAGGAGAACGTCAGGTCGTTAGGAACATTATTAATGTGGTAAGATGGACTCAGAAGTAATATGTTGATGTCACTATGATGAGGACATCCTGAGCGAGCCTGCAGGAAAAAAAGAACATGACTACCAAAATAACCTGAAACTATAGCTTTAGCTGTTTAAATGGATGATTTGCTTGAAAAACAAACAAACAAAAACCATAACAGTGAATGTATTAAACCTCATTTCAGGTTAAATCATGGAAACAAAACAATAATTCTTCAAACAGATATTTTTCTAAACATTTTCTAGGGGAAAGAAATACCCAAAGCAACAAAATGGGATAAATTCCATGCAACAAAACCAGAGAGAACCCCAAAAGTAATCCCAGAACTTTGACTTGTTTTTTTTTTAAGGGCCCCTGAAAACAATAAGGCTGAAATCATAGATCACAGTTGAAACAAACTTTGTATTTTATCCATAACATTTTCAAATCTTTGTTAATTAAATTATTAGAAGAAAAAAGAAGAAATTACAAAAAATGCATATCAGCGCTGCAACGTTACTTTTTAGATGTAGGATGCTGGAGTCTTTAATCATATTACCCTGAAATCCTTGAAAACTTTACTAGTTCCTTGCATCAAGTGACCAACATGAGAAAATAAACCAAGGAAATGAATGCCAATTAACACTGTCTATAATGCAGAACAATCATTAATCTCAGCTGACATTAGCCAGAAATTCACATATTCACCAAAAGTGGAACAAGTCCCCAGCCACGGTAGGGAACCTACAGACACTGCTGGTATTTTTAGCTTCAAGGATTTTAATTAGAAATTGGTGTCTTTACCATAAATACATAGAAGCATCACACCAGAACTGAATTCTTGCTTAAAAATAAACACATTTTAGATATTAGCATTCATCCTCAAAGTTTAATTGTCCCACTTTTAATTTGCATTCAAATTCTCAAATGTCTAGGAAAAGGTGAAGTTATCTACAGTTGAGGTTATGATTTTCAATCCATTTCCATGTCGTTCCTAGGAAAAAATCTTCCAATGGCTTACATTTAAACTGCATTTTGCTCCTCAGCCTCATCTACTAGAACTGCATTAACTAAAAACAGCACAGAATTTGCTCCTTTGTCTTTTCTATAGACTGAATAGATGTAAATGTAATAAAATACTACCAAATCATTTTGAAGAGATCATTTTTTACAGCTTCAACATACAAATGTACTTACAGTCTATTACAGCATTAAAGATTAAAAAAATAAAAAATCTATATATACATAACAGCCAATATCACAAGTGCAAATTCATCCATAAAGCACATTTTTTATCTTTGTATGGTATTCTATTTTCTATTCTATAAGCATTTTCACGGTGACCGTAGATCATTGATAAAAATGAACATCAATTCACAAAAGCCAGGTTCTTAATGAAAGAAGGGCTCCTGCTATTTCCCTAAATGACTGATAAATTTTTCGTGTAGGTCTGCCAAGGTTTAAAAAGAAATACTAAAATGTGTATTGTTACATACAAAATTTACGCATCAGTGCTGAGATGTGGGATTAGCCTGCTCTGAAATTTAGGAAAGACACATTCTTCCTTTATAAAAATCAAAGAATAACAGTTGTTAGGAGGTTTTAGACCACCTTTATATACATATATTTAGATATTAATATTATTATATTTTATTTTATATTTAGACCACTTTTTTCAAAAAAAAAAAGTTTAAGATAATGGATTGGATTGTAAACAATAGCTTGTTAAAAAGACTGAGTTGGTAAGCTCTGCTAACTATTTTGTCACAGAATCTCATAGAATGGTGTGGGTAGGAAGAGACATTAAAAACCACCTAGTTCCACCACCTCCGTCATGGGCAGGGACACCTCCCACCAGACCAGGCTGCTCACGGCATCATACAGCCTGGCCTTGAACACCTCCAGGGATGGGGCATCCACAGCCTCTCTGGGCAACCTGTGCCAGTGCCTCACCACCCTCATCATGAAGAATTTCTTCCTTATATCTAATCTAAATCTACCCTCTTTTAGTTTGAAGCCACTGCCCCTTGTCCTATTACTACATGCCCTAATTTATGAGGCATCACTAGCAACAGTATGGCCAGAAGACTGCTTTCAGAAAGCTCAACTTTTGGTTTCATCAGCCCTGTAACGCCTGGTGTCAGCTGTGATTATGACCCACTTAAGGCACAACCCTCTTCCCCATATACACCCACTAGACTACCTGGCATGTATGTTAAATCACCTGTTAAAATAATATAAAGCATCTGAGTTCACATTTCAATTTTCACACTTGACTGAAAATTTGATGAAAATTTTAGTTATAGTTACAACCTTGTAAATAGGATACTGGTGATACTATAGGTGATACAAAGTTTGGGAGATATGGACATGCCATTGCTTTTCCTCATTCTAGACTCCTAACTTTTAGGTGGATAGCAGTAGGATTATCCTATTTTAAGTTTCACGTAATACAATTCCTCCTTTATTAATAACATTTCTTCTTCCCATGAAAGATTCATTGAAGCATATTGCCTGACCCCGTCTTCAGATCAATTCTGAAATTTTAAGATTGGGATTACCCTTATAACTTTCCTTTGAAATGGGATTGTGCTATGGCAGATTTTACCCCAAAATAACTACAAGATCTAAAAATGCCTAAAATATTTAGCAAGATGCTGCTTAAGACGGAGTTAAAACTACATCCATCTGGTAACTGCCAAATTCTAATGCTTGAAATATGCCAGTGCATTAAACATCTTGCAGAAAAATGCACTATATTTTCCCTAAATATATACTTTTATTAAATATATATTTCCATTTCATTAGGAAAAAAAACTAATAAAATATTTCAAAAGTTTTTCTAAATGAGGCACTTACAAAATATTGAAGAAATACAATCATAGGTCAAAATAAAATAAATAAATAAATAAAAAAGGAAAGATACAGGATTGCTCCCTGTACTAACAGTACTAAAATTCCAAGGAACTATTTCTTCTCCTTCTTCCCCTCCTTCTTGAGTCTGGGGGGCCAAGCATACCTGAGGCAGGCATGCTCTTTGCTTTCCTTGTTCTATAATCTGAGTGGCTGTGCATAAATGATACAGCCACCAGAAACATGCTCTGTTTTGATATAACTGATGACAATAATATTTTCTGATCCATGTCATCACAGGGGCTGGGAGCATTTGTGCACAAATCTCCCCCTCTTGCAGAAGGCAAAGAGGATTGTACCTGCCATAAGAGGGTGAAGGTTGAGAACAGATTAAAAAAGGGGAGAATGAATGAGGCTGTGAATACCTGCTCAACAATTTTCAGGACCAAAAGGAGTATTTTAAAAACAGCATTTAGAATGAAGCTATGAGAATTTTTGTGTAACCATACACAACAAACTCAAGAATCGCAAGCCACCAGTAAGTGATTTTCTTTGTGCAACCTCACTATAGGGATTATTACTATCAGGCTAGCTAATGCAAGACTGCAGTTAAAAATACCTGCTCTCTGGAGAACCAGCAAAACTATTTTGGCCCTTTTCCCTAGTTTGATGCAGTTTGTGTGTTTTTGTTGCTGTCTTATTTATTTATTTATTTATTTCCAGTCAAACCTCTAAATATCATTCACAATTTATCACTGTTTTTCAGTCCATACCACCTGTACATATCTCTGTCTCTTACATGTAGTAAGCTGTCTTCAGTACTGACAAACTAATGCTATGGTGTATCAGTATGACCCAAAAGAACATCTAAAGACAAAACCTTTGAATATTAAAACCATCGTGTAAAAAAATCAAGTGTTCACCAGCACAGCATCCCAGAACCAAAGTCAGAGCCAAATTTTAAGTCTGGATATTGGTCTTTTGCGCTATGCAGGTTGCAATACAAATTTACATAAGTCACCTGTATAAAAATTCCCTGTCTTGACATGGATTTATTGCAACAGTGTTCTGAGTAAGCTAGAAGCCTTGGCCTTTTCCTCATCTGACAAGGTTGACACAGGTTGCATGGTCATGCTGATGCTTTACTGTAGCATAGCTGATATCCCTGTGTTAGAGCAGTGAAACTATGGACACAAACTCCACCAAAGGTGGAGACTGACTTCGCAAGTAGGGAAACAAAACCAACTCCAAACAACTCTCCTCCTGCATCAAAGAGTAAAGATTTGGGCATTTTATTGGGAAGTTCACAAAAGAGAGTTGCTAAGCAAGTTACTGTGTTGCATACAAAGTTTTCAACCTAATCAGACCAGCATAATGCAGAAGGAGGAGCATACTGTGCATTGCTTTAAAACCTCCTGTAGGCTCCTGCTAATCATGCCAGACTAATGCTCATAACTTAAATTATTCATTGGGGAAGAATAAAAGTTTAATCAATAAAACCAGGGTCAAGTCACCCATACTAGAGGTTCAGAAAAAGATGCCTTGAAAGTCAGCTGTAAAATATTATGTGTTTTGAATGAAACCTTAATATCTTCTCATGTTCCTATATTCATTAATAATAATAAACCACAACCTCATCTGACCTTTGCCTTCACAGATTTGAAAGAGAGTTTATGAAAATCCTTAGCATTATTGGAGTTCTTTACCACTACTTCAGTACTTAAGGTACCTTCAAGAATACTTAAGGTTACAAAGATAGCTCTTGATCTTCCTGCAGAGCTATTTGTAAAACATCAACCTTACGAGAAAAGCTTCAAAAGAGAATAAAGTATGCATGAAGCTGGTCCCCACTGTTTACTTTTTGTCTTCTGTATTGATGATACAATATACTGATGTACTTAGATGATACATCTCCAATTTGCAATATGTATTGATACGACATCCTTTCATCATTGACAGGGCCATAGGCAAGTGTTAAGTTATGCTATGTGGCTGTAATTACAGTGCAGACTGATCGCTCCCCAAGTCTGCAGGAAAAGCTGGCAGTTAAAGTCACTGCATACAGCAATCATAACTGCACTGACAGGCTGCTGTCAAGCAGGCAGGGGCAGTCTGGAGATAGATAGCAGAAATGCCGAATCTAAGACAAATGCTCTTGGAATATGTAATAAATCATATTAGCCATCTGATGCTTCTCCTTGGTGTATTGATTGTGATTAAAATAAACTAATTAGAATTGTAATCATGATACACTGAAACAGGAAGCAAAGATGTGAGCTATGCAACAAGATTATGAAGTATGTTTTAACCAGTCAATCCAGACCACTAACCTACTAACAAATTACTGGAACTAGAACAGTCTGCATCAGGGTACAGAAGCGTCAAACAGCAGCACGGATATATAGCCCTTATCTGAGGGACTGTATGTAGACGCTGTATTAAAATCTCCACGTGGGCTGCAGTTTCTGGGAGCTACAGCAGCCATTTTGAGATGAAGAAAGCAGATTCCACCCACTGCCCTGCCAGATCTCTACTGCCAGGCCACAGGCAGGAGGCATGGGCACAGTCATGGCCCCCCCCATCTCCCACAGGCCAGGAGCCAAAGAGGAGGGTGGCCCATAACCAGCCACACGTGCAGAGGTGCAGGGCAGTCCTCTGCAGCAGGTGAAACCTGCGAGAGTCACACGGTGCCTTACAACAGAGGTTTTGCTTCTCTTTCTTAACTGGCCATATGTAGGTATGTACACACAATCAAGTTATCCAGGATTTAAAAAGCACCACATCTGTAGTCAGATATGCAGGAGCTTGTCCTTTCTTATCTTAAAAAAAAAAAAAAAAAAAAAAAAAAAAAAAAAAGATTAATTTAAATCTTACTGTTTTGTGTCTTCATATATCCACTACAACCTAAAACATTTATCACTTTTCCATGCCACTCTGTGCAGAAAGCAATGACGAACAGACATATTGAATCACTATACATAGCTAACCAAATATACTTGCACGTACTGGGAATACCATGGGAAATTTAGACATTCAGAACTCCTGAGATAACTCCTAAGAACTGCTAACCCTTTTGAATTTCTAGCACTCAGATATTTTCAGTCCCCTGACATGAATATTCAAGATACACAAAATACAAAGATGTCCCAGTGGTAGTTTGAACAGAACCAGAGAATAAGAAGCAGGTGCTGTGCAGCAGTCATGAGAATTTTTGCATTTAAAAGAATTTGTATTTTGATGCAACCCGGCAACACAGTATTACATCTTCATCTTCTTTTCATGCCGATTTTACACTGACTTAACTCTATTAACTTACCCCTTACCTTTAAATGGCTTACTTCAGACTCACGTTAAAGTAGATGAGACAGAAATCAGTCCTTCCTTTGGCTGGTTCCTAATACATTGTTGATGCTGTCACCAACAGCTTAGAATAAATATTTTATTATTTTATTTAACATGACACTTCATTTTATCTACTAAAGGTAGAATATGAAAAATACCATGATTAACACTCAGATTTGCCAAAATGTTTCAGCAGATCAGTAGTAAATTTAATCTGTGGTAAATGTACATGCAGGGAAATGGTAATATCAATGTTAATCCATTCACACAGTTTTAGTTATGCAATTGTACAAAAATTCATTTATGCAGATTTTTCTGCAACTGAAATTGCCTGTTTTTAAAAGGTCACAGAATTTCATCTCCCGTCTCTGTAATTTAGCATCACTGCACCAAAGAAGGCAACGTGACTTTATGATTTCACATTCTTGGCCAAAATACTCTAACTCATCTGCCTTTGGGAGGAAAGATTCTACCTGCCATCCAAGTTTAGACATGCTGAAAAGATGCTGATTAGTTGAGTGATTAATATTAATAGTCACTCATCTAGGTAGCTAAATTAGAACTAAGTGACCAAGTGAAGTCACCTGTATTTGAACTGCTTGGGCCCAACTTTAACTGCAGCATGAACTGCAACAGAATGGAAGACAGCTGCAACTAAAGAAACTGGTAATAGTGTGAAATTAAGATAGTGGCATTTCAAATAACTTGATTTAGGATTATATGTGAACTTTAGGAGTTTGATTACGGATCTTGAGACTGCATAACAAGAGGAAGGAGTATGAGTAATCGTACCTGATTAGAGCACAGAAAGTGCCTGACAACCTTGAAGAAAAAATACCTTAGCGGTGCTTTCTATCCACTCCTGATCACAACCTTCCTGGGAATACAGCCTGGCAAGCTCGTGGTTGCATCTTCACCCTTGTCTGTCTCTCTCCCTGAGTCCTTGTAGTACAGCATGTTTATGCGCCCCATGCTAAAAGGCTAGATTGCCTTCATGTGCCAGAGAAAATAAAGGTGTTTCCTACGTAAATGTGATTTAGCCCTCAGAACACTGGTACTGGTGCCAATCTTAATGTTTGTGATGGTTAGTGATAGTTCAGCTGGAATGAGAAAGGTGAGTGGCAAGTCTGGTGAGGTTGATTAACTCCATGGAAAATGAGTCTATATGAGATAAACATGATTTTATCTATATTACAGTTTGCTCATTTAGTATCAAGATCATAAAATGAACTGCTCTGCACGTCGTGGGAAGCACCTCCTTAGAAATACTCTTCATGATTTTATAATGGCATAGCTAGACATATAACACAAAAATCAGTTTATTATGTATACCTTATTAGAAACATGTAATTAATTTAAGACATATACATTGACCTTAATCTATTAGACACAGAATACAGGAAACTGTGAAGAGTTAAGAAGAAATGAGAAAAAAAAAAAAGTATATTTGCCTATTTAGAATTTAAAGGTATATATTTTACTGGCATGCTTTCCTATTGTAATTGTAGTCTATTTGTAAACAGAATCTAAGGTTGCAAAGTTGAGGTCAGTGAAGCTATGCTTGCTTTCACCTACCAAACAGGTCAAGATAAACACAAAGGCAGAACTCCACTACTAATTTAACTTAAACATTCAAGCTCCAAGGTTTAGAGTTTGGGTTTGTTGGTTTCACCCCCCAACCCCAAACATAACATAATTCCATAGACAAGCGTTCAACTTATTATTTTCAATGAGCAGATCAAGTGTTGAGAAAACAAAACAAAACCTTCACAAGTCCAAAATCTGCCAATCTATTTTGGAAACAGATAAACCAAAATATAGAAGGTACGTTCTTTAATGTAACAAACAATAATTTTGGTTTTCTTTAAGTCACATTATTTCATAGAAGCAGAAAGCTGAGAAACTTCCTAGCTTCTTTCCTTCCCTCTCTTTCCTTCATATGAGCATAACCTTTTCTGGCAGTAATGAGAATGACAACATTATGTGTTTCTAATAAAAGAAAGAATCTTTTTCAGATTGTACACCAGCTGCTGAGCAATTCTACAAAGTTTCATTTCAGAATGCATGTGCTTTCTTGAACACAGTCTGCAGTCTTTTTTGCATAAGTGTCCTTTAAACAGGACCAAACTGCAGTTTCAAAGAGTCATCAGTAAGATTTCTACCAACTCTACGGTGTCTCCAGTTCCTTACTGAAGTGGACTAGAACCAAGGTATTAGAGTCTCATTAAATTCAATATGCTCAGTGTAATGTTTTCAATTACAGTGTAACTTTACTTTTAAGCTTTATTTGTTAACTTGAAAGGAGAATATTCCTCATTTATTACTTATGGTGAGGAGAACAGTATTGCTTTGGAAAAACTTGTGTCAGTGAAGCTCAGCAATTCTGTTTGGAGACTGAAAGAAAGACTGGCCATTACAAGAGGCAGAACTAGTATGCCAAAATCAAGACCAAACCAAAGAAACCACACCACCACCAAAAAAAAAAAAAGTACACACACACACAAAAGCAACAATAAGAAAACCAATGTCCTTAAAAGCACAAGTATTATATAAGTTAACTGTCTTTTAAAACACAAAGTTCTTTGCAGATGGTTTATTCTTGAGTGTAGAAACAAAGATATCAGGTGTCAGATATCAACTGCATATTGATATACATGTACAGCCAAAATAGTTTTCATTTCTCAATTCCTAATGATCTGTATTTCCATTTGTTGCATTTTAAACCCAGTGTGTAATTTTCTGTTTGTTTTGGTGTGTGTTAAGTGCTGATATTAATAAGGTGGAGGGTGAATGGATTTCTTCTCAACCCCATCAACTATTCTTTCTTGCTCTTTTCCCCCTTTTTAATTCTTCTGCTCACTTTATTTCCCTCAACATTTAATAAGCTATTAAGATGAAATTTCAAATAAATCAGTGATGTTACCCTCACCATTTTTTTCCTCATCACATAGAAAACAGCTGTGTTCAAAATAAGTAAAGACCATCAGTGCAGGAAAAAAAATAAAAGACACCAGCTGGCAATACCATGCTCTAAGATTGCTCTTAAGTCTCAAGAGTTTTTATTGCCAGCTACACATTCCAAATAAATGCAGGTATTGCCAGCTTCAGAATCACTGTGAACCATATCAGCTGGCTCCAGAAAAACTCTGCTTCAAAGATTGTAGGTAGGGGAGGAAGAGCAAACATTAAAGAAAGTAACAATACAAACACCAGCACAGCAATGAGAAGTTTTCATTTTAAGGATCCTACTAGAGTATGTTTCAATACATTGGAACTAAAAATCTATGTCATATGCATGAGCTCTCAAATCACATGTTCCAAATACATCTACAGTACCCAGACCATATTTATTCAATCATCAGCATTTGCTTTGAAGAAAATACATAGCCACTGTGAGAAGACTTTCCTCACTGTAATTGTTAACTTCTGTATTATTATATAGAGAAAATTCAACAAAGGAATCCTGGATCACGACAAAGACTTTCTCTCCTCCATCTCAGCAATTATTAGACTTTCTAGCAGAGAAACTGAGTCAATGATCATACATCGGATGGGCAAAATTCCATCCCTGCCTGTAACTCAACTTCCTTCCTCCCTACAAAAATATGCATAGTGGAAAAATCTCAGATGATTACATCCACAACTACTGCATTGGTAGGCTTTTTGTCTAGAGGTTTTCTACTATTTCTTGGTGTACAGGCTAATGATTACTGCAAATTTCTTTTTCAATAGAAAATTGGCAAGTTACAAGAGTATTTATCAACAGAATGTACCAGGATCCTGGTAAATACTGGTGGAAATAAAATATATAGGGAAAAGAACCATTTTAGTTGGTTAGTGGCTAATTGTATCATCCAGATATTAAATTGTAGAGGGTTATTTTCAACAGATTATTAATATACCTTCATAAAAGTCCATTCACAGCTTAAAAAAAAAAGGCATCACAGAAGGTTGCTGACAAATGCTCTTTATGTATGCAATATTTCTATTTCATCGGTGTAGATTTTTTACCTATTCTTTCTTTTAAAACATTTTAATGACCTTTCAGAAAAAGTATAGGACTGAATAGAGTTTGCATGTAGAAAATGGGCAAAGTGGGTTCAACTTATGGGAAAATAATTAGAATATACATGACACTTGGGTCATCTTCAGTAAATCTCCAAGGCCTTATAATAATGATAGCTTGCAAGTATAGGTAATTGCAGGTGTAAATTTGCATCAGCAATATGTATGCATGATTTATGGTATTTAAGTGTCGTGCAGTTTATGTGTAAATGACAAACTGTATTCAGAAATAGTTACAGATGCAAGATGATGAAAATGACAAGCATAAAGATAAGCTTGTGTTTGTGAAGAAGTGGCATTTGTTGGCAGCAATACTTCACTTGAAAAAACTTGCTGTGTATAATAGATAATGCAGAAGAATACTGAATGCTAAGTAGGCTTAATCATTAAAGTAACTAAATACTTATACCCAAATATTCAATGTGGTGTACCTTTTTTTTTTAAAAAAAAAAAAGGAAAATTTATTTCAGAACCAAATTTACAGTTTCTTATGCTGTTCCCCTCGATTCAATAGCATTCATCTGAATGCAGTTATATTAACAGCTTTCTTAATGTTTTATAAAACAATATTTCTGTAAAAAAGGAAAAGAAAAGAAAACCTAGTTTTGTCCCTGGTGGGTGTTTTCAAAGGCAGGTGACCAAGTTTCTTTTTTTTTTTTTTTTTAACAGTTGGGTATCCAGTTGGTCTCTATAGCTCAAAATGTGAACAACAAGAAAATAAAGTCACTTCTACCAACAGCACAGCTATTTTAGTAAATACATGTCTGAAGATAAGCCTTGAAGACTAAAATGAGTTTGTAAATTCATAAACACAGGGTAACAAATTAGTCTGCCTTTTGTAGACTAATTTGCATGTTCACTGGATAAGTAACACTGTTAAAAAGCATGTATTTAAATACTGCACTGTGATATTTTCTACATGAAAAGCTATGGTAGAGCCAGTCATCTGATACTCTTAATTGCTTTCTTTTTAGAGGTTCTATTTGTGTTTGTTTTGTTTGTTTGTTTGCTTGTTTTTGTCATCGTTTTTGTTTTTCTTTCCTTTTCTGTTCTTAATGAAGAGCCCTTTCCTTCTATCAGCAGATCCGGAATATATTACTTGTGACTGCAAAGCCATTCCCCCACCTCACCCGCCCAAGATGGCAGGGTGAGAAAAAAAAAAAAAGAAATTAATAGTACTACTTTTACCACTTTACACTGGTTATCTGAAAACAATAAAAAGAAACATGATTTTTTTTTCAAGTGATCTCAAAAATGCATCATTCTGTATTTTTTTTGAGAGTGGAGAGATATGTAAGCTTGCTGCAAATAAAAAGAACTGGCATTTTCACTCAGCCATGGAAATGTTGCATGAACAACCAGAAACATACATTCTGAAAAAAGTAACGCATTATGTATAGTATGTTGCAATATGTCCACAAATAATATACCATAACATAAGTTACTATGGTAACTATTTGGATTTGAGATAATTTTTTTCCACTAAATAAAAAGTACTCACATAAAATATCTATTCTTGGTATTACCAGCTAAGCCTGATCCAATCCTGACTGCTTTTTTAGGTTTTCCTCCATTCTCAAAAATGGCATTAGGATATAACACTTTTGACTGAGCAGGCTTTTCTTAGGTCACTTACTCTGTATATACAGGTAACATTTAGCAAAGAAAGCGGGATTTAGGAATCATGAAAGCAAATTCGTTACCTGGAAAAAGCTCAAGTTGCACAAAGTTTGCTGAATAAAACACTTCCTCAGGAACAGGTCTTGCTTCCAGCCATAGTATATACAGAATAATCCTGTAAAACTGTTAAATATTTGCTAGCATGAAAAGCAAGATAGTTCCTTCTGGTTGAGGCAACATTAAATTCTTAATAAGAATGCAAAATATAAATAGTCATGTAAACTATTGCCTCAGCTAAAGAAGCAAGCAAAGAAATAGCTGTTTTGTTTAGCACTCAGAGGGAAAAGGCAACAACAAAATGTAAATATAAATAAATTACTCTTTCTTGTATTAACTTACATTCTGTATTAACTTTTCTTTTTGTATTTTTAACAAAACATTTTTGTATGGGTCTACATAACTGAAATTTGTTTTTTAAAAATCATCCACAGCAAGGAAGGGAATCTACTAAAATGACTTTTAAGAATCATTACTATTCAAAAATTCTTCTTTCAAGGTGATAGTCAACTGTGCTTAAGAACTTCTCTTAGAACACTAATTCACTAATGTTGCCTTGGTTACACAGTGTCACAAATGCTAGAAAGTTCTGAAGCTACTTGCAGAGGGTAGAAATAATGTGGCTATAATAAAATAATATTGTAAGGAAACCACTAAAGAAATTGGTCAAAGTCAGTAAATAGTACCTGCTCCACACTTTAATGTATTTGCATATAGCAGGTACACACACACAGACATATAAATATACACACACACACATATATATCAGGTACACATAAAATAAAATGAGATTAAAGACTGGCAAACAATCCACACCACTCAGCAAGTATTTTCTTACCTTACTCTTAAGCAATTTTATTAAAAAAAAAAAAACTATGTTCAAAACTAGAAAAAAAAATAAAATTAACACATTTCTCTGTTCTCTGATGAATACCTTGAGTTTCACCTGTATCTTTTTAAGCTGACTAAACAAAACCAAAAAAGACGTTTAAAGTATTCTAGTGGGTTTAGAGTTCCCATATATTCTTAGCCCTTTTAATCTATCTTTTTAAAAATAAAGCAAACAGCTAAACAAGGGCTGAATTTCTATAAAGCCTGCTGGTGATTTTTGCATCACATTTCTTTTCAGCTGTGTTTCTGCGAGGGCCCTGGAACACTCAGTCAAGAAGCCACAATCATTTGGTGCATTAAGACATTTTTCAAGGCAAAACTGACCAGGACTCAGGCACATGAAAATGGTAATTCACAGCTCCACAATCCATAACCTTGATGGTTTAGGGCATAAGTGGCATGTCAAGCCACCCCTCAGCACAATGCAGAATTTCGTCCCTACAAGATTTGAAATATTTCTGCAATGGATATTGATCAGTGAAATAGTCTGCATTGTCTTATACAGAATATACAAAACACTTTTTGATATTTCAATTGATCATTAATATGCCCAATAGAGGGCAGTTATTCCTACTTTTTTTTTTTTTGGAGAATTATCAGATGGTGTGATACCTCATTTGCTGGATAATAAATGTTCCGTCATAGTAATAACTGCAGGGAAGGGTATGTTTCTGAAATACTTTTCTAGCTGGAGAAATGGATTAGAGAGATTATCATTTCATCAAAGTGGCAGAACAGTTGAGAGGAAATATGGAAGGAAATTTTTGTATAATTTCTGTAGAGTTGCTATTTGTCAAACCCCACTGGCATCAATCATACAATATCTTTTCTTCTGATGCAATCACATCAAAAAAAAAAGTGATGTTTCTCTTTAATATGCATGTGTTAGAGTCAAAGAGGAGACATAGTATAGCAAGAAGTTGATGTTCTTTTAAATTTACTATCATCTTGATAAGAAAGGTGCAGACACTCCAATTCTAATTTCAGCTTATAAGCAAGTAGCAGGTGAGTCTTTGCCAGTATTAAAGAGATTTCTTTATAATTTTTTTATAGCAGATTTTAAAGCTAAGCGTATTGTAGTTTCTAGCAAGGTCCATGGTATAAATAAGGAACACATCAATTCTCAGACATGAAAATTCACATATAGATGACTTGAGTAGTCTGACAATCTTGAAGCATAATGGTGATTAACATGATTGGACTGCATCCAGTCAACAACCACGTTAATTGGTTTTGGAGAAGGCACTCATATTGATGCACACAACACTGGTGAGGTCAACTAAAAGGACAAGAAATAGCCAATTAAAGGATTTGCTGCAATTAAAAAATAAATAAAAATGCTGAATTAGAACAGGGAAACATAGAAGCCAGATCACACAGATTTTTGATAAGTGTCTTTCGTTATGTTTTATTATATTCTGTTTCTCCTTAAACTCCCCACTCCACCCCCCACCAAGTTTCAAACAGAGAACTTCAATTTCTTTAGAAATTCACATCCAAAAAACATAGCTAGTTGTAGGATGATTTCCATATGTTCTTCAAATGAGATCTGAGAAACATTCAGAAGCTTAAACTGGTGGAAATGTTGCTTAGTGCCAATGACGTTGTGTCTATTAGGACACACAATGTTTGTGCTTAGGATATAGCATAAGTATAGTTGAGAAGATTATAATAAGAGAGGGGAAAATTGCAAAGAACAGATAATGCATATAAATTTAAATATGTCACCTCTTCACTAAAAGTTCTGAAAATCAACATATATAACAGCTTACCTGAACAATCACAGCTCTCACATGCATTTTGGATTGTCTGTGCATAAATTTATATCTGTACTTCTGAAAATAGGACACCAGAGAACTAAGGCTGCAGTTCCATTAAAGTAGTCCTAACAATAAAAAAATAAAAAATAATAAAAAAAAATTACAGCATAGAGGCACAATCACTTCTAAATAGCGTTTGTCAGAATTTTCCATGAGGTGTCGTAGGTCTTGAATTTCTCGTTAAAAGGCTACAACATGATTGTGTTTTGTTTAGTGCTTCTGCATAATTTCAAAGTATTACCTAGCAATTAATGTATGTAGATTGTATTGTAGTGACACTTCTCTGCAGTGAATTCCATGTTCCCCTGCTGATGTGTTTATTAGTGTCTATAATTAAGCAGTTATTCTCTCCCCACTCCCCTGAAGTATCTAGGTGTCTCCGTAGATAGTGTTTGGATCTGCATTGTCCCCTTACAAAGGACGTTTCATATTCTGAAGATGCAATCTTCCATTTGTCTCCCTGACTTGAAATAAAAACCTGAAAGAATATAGCACAGACTGACCACACTGCGGTGAGTTGTCCCCAGGCAACACTGTGGGATACTCACTGTCCCACCTCCTCAGCAGCATTCCAGTGGAGCTGTCATGTCTTACATGCAATATTACAAGCTGTAGGTGTTTAAAATCAAGGATAATGCCTGATGCACAAGCAGAAAATATTCCCACCCCTAATCTATGCATTGCCTTCAATGCCAGACCTGTGGCAGTTATGAAATAGGGCTAGCCTGGAATGTGATATGTTTTTGCCTGTGGATGAAGTCAAGCGAATGTTTAATTTGGTTAAAGGTGAACTTAATAAAATTTAGGTAGTTAACAACAAAGTTCTCTCCATTGTATTTGATCTCCAGCTGCTGTTACCCAAAGATGCCAGAGATTGAAGTCCTCAAACTTTCAGAAGCCTCTTCTGTGTGTTATAAGTACACGCTTTCTCATCCAACAACCAATTTGAATGAACTCCTAAGGGAACAATAATTCCTCTTCCATGCGTTGCACGAGAACTGAGTATTTTAAGTGATGATATCATAGTAACTTGATAGTATGGTTGACCATATTACTACAGAATATACATATATTTTTAACAATTTGACTCCCCCCCCCCCCAAAAAAAAAAAAAAGACCTAAATCAGAGATTACATTGTGTAACATTTTGTAACATTCTTGGGATAGTTCTATAGTTTTACAACACTACACTCATCCATGCAAAGTTATTGAGTTGCTATGTGCTCACCTGGTTTCTTTGATCTGTGAGACAGGAATGGAAAAGAGGGAGCCTTTATCCAAGCATGGAGAATGCAACCTCATCTCCTTTGTCAGACTTTCTTTGGTGCCCAGCAGTCCCAACCCAGATGAGGGAGACCGCAGTTATTGAAGTAACTGCTACTTTGGGGCTTTCACTGTGACCTTCACTTTGAAATCAGTTACAATGTATTAGTGTATTATCGTCGTTTCTATGCCAGGGGTAACGCACTTTCACAGTTCCAGTTTCCTTGTCTGCATTATTTTTGTTGTCAAATTGCCTTAAGATTTTAAGCTATAAAACTCATAAACCATAATCTGAAATCAAAAAAAAAAAAAATAGGAAAAGAAGATATTAGAAAAAAGTATGTGAAGATCAAACTTTTTATGTAGCTTTGAGATAACTCTTCATAGCTTTCAAAAGTATATATATCAATTATTTTTCATAGCTCAGCAGCATTACATATTTACTTGCTTCTCTCTAAGTTCCTTTGATGCCATAGCAATGTACACAAATGTCTAGAGAAACAGGTAGTTTTGTTCTTAATAAACCAATGCTTTTTTTCATTTGCATTAGCGCCCATTTGGAAAAATACATTTCTGTCTCCATTAACCAGCTGTTTGTACTAATAAGATAAGTTTTACAGATGGGGAATGCACTGCTCCAGGCATATATAGAAGGTGTTTCAGCAGGTGTATGGCTTTTCCAAAATATATTTTCTGATTTATTTTTCTTATGCCTTACATCTGCCAATGCTATCCATAAAACTCACACTGATTTCAGAGTGCATTCAGTTTAAGAGTTTCAGGTTGCTGTGCTGACTTAGCATCTTTGGATCCCAGTTACTTCAAAAGTGCAAGAGACTTCCACACCATTGTTGCAACAATATTAGATCACCTGAAGCTGAGCTGTCAACAGCTTGAAGTGAGAGGAGTGGGGAGCACAGCCAGGCACTCTTAGCACATGCAAACATAGCTCCTGTCAATGAAATCCTCTGCCATCATAGTTATAGCTTAGGCTATTTTTTCCAGGCAATAGAAAAACTCCCTTGGGAGAATGGTCATGCAAAACCTGCCAGGCCTTCCCCTGGCTTCCTGTACTACAGGTATGAGCTGCCTGCCTCAAGAACAGTGTATCAGCACTGATCTACCAGAGCAGATTCAAACACTGATCTCTTTTTCCAGCATGATACCTATGAAACATGACTACAGTGCAGAAAGAAACATTTACTGTTGCTACATATCATTTAGTCTATCACTGGTCCACTGAGGCATGCAAACACTTTAGAGTTCTTTGCCAAGACAGCAAAATTGCAATAAATGTAATACTGCCAATAGCCTGCATGCTTGAAAAAGGGAAAAGAGCAAAGCTTGAAGTTTTACAATGCATTTGCTGGAAAACAGAGCATGTGTTCCAGTGGCCAGCCCCTGCCTGTTGGGAGAGGTCTTGTCCCTCCTGGCAGAAAAGGACACAGATAAGGGGCTCCTTGCTTCTCTGTCAGGGAGGCAGAACTTCTAGCTTCCTAGTGCAAAGTCTCTGTTTGCCATGGAAAACGTTTCATTCTTCCTTCTGTGAAATTTCTGTTCTTCAGTAGGATATCTGCAGGCAGCACATTATTCAGCAGAGTTGCTCACTCCTTAAACTGCTACTTTTAAGGCTCAGTCCTTCCTCCAGAACCTGCTATGACAATGGCTGTCTCAAAAAGATAAGGTCTTGTTGAATTAAAGTATTTTTAATGAAGAGCCACTTTTTAGAAAAAAAAAAAAAAATCTGCTTCTCCAAATTTGCCCCTCAGAAGATTACAGTAGACTTTTGCTAAAGGAACATCACAGCCCCTGAGGCTGCAATTACTCAGTCATTGATAGACCTCATATGAACAGTTATCCCATTTCACCATTTACTCGTCTTCCTCCCTTAACGGTGTTGATTGAACAATGCATATGGCAGCATTTCCAAGTTACGATCTGATATTGTTACAAATAATCAAAGCAAAGACAACTTTTCTTCTATTACATTATTTTTAAAGTCAGATAATTTCAAGATTCAGAATATAAAGCAGCTAAGAAGATACTAAGTTCTCTAAGAAGCAAGGGACATTTATTTAAATTGGATCTAATGTCAACAAAGTAGTAATATGATATATAATCGTGGCCTCTTCTAAAATCCTGTAGTTCTGATACTTTGCTTTCTCTCTGTGAAGACATTTCCAAGCCTTTTTAAAAGTTATAGACTCCACTCCTTTAATTAGAGACATAAGTTTATGGTTTATGGGACAAGGCACAATGAATCCATGCAGAATGAATGTTGAGTTCATATTCAATGACAGAAAAAGTAAAATCTGAAGTGAATAGCCCTTCAATTAGTGCCCTGTAATTAGCTAGAAATTTACTATATTTTTATGGCTAGCAACCACTCAGCAAGTCCTGAACACCAACTGAGAGAATAAAAGGAAAGCAAATTTGCCCAAAGGGATTATCAGGACCTCACCCTCTAACAGAAACTATGAATAGGATTAAAGGATTAGTTAAGCAAACTAACAACGGTGCCAAAATGGTTGAACCATCTTTCTATAAGGAAAGGTGGGATAAATTGGCTAGAAATATCACTGCCCTAAGCCCAAGGGCTGAAACCCTTCTCTCTGCCAGAAGTGAGACCCAAGGAGGACGTCTGGGGAAGGATAGCTACAAATGTTCCAGTCGTGTTTTCATGCACAAATAAAATACCTGAATGATCAGTTGAGACTGTTTTAATAATACAGTGACTGACTGTAATCTCTTGCGACATATATACACAGAGAACTACTAAATGGTTAACCACCTGCTTCTCTCTTCTAGGGCATATCAGGTCATGGACATAACACCATAAAAGTATGTGTGAAGAACACTTTGACCTCGTTACGTGATCAAACACACAGACTTCTGAAAAGAGATCATAATGCACAGCTTCTTCCTCTGTACAGCTAGGGAAGCATATACATTGTTGTGAAACTGAATATTCCCTGGAGTGTCTATAGACCGAGGAAAAGGTAAAAGAGCTTGGTATTAGGGCAACTCAAAAAGAAAGTCCACAAAATAACAAGAACATCTGAAATATCATCAGAAAAAACAAACCATCTCCTTCACAAAAATATAAAGGTGGTAGTACACAGATCACTGCAGAACACACCATGAATTTAGTAATTTTTGTGATATGCTTTCCTTTATGCATTAAAAGACAAATAATTCTCTGTGTAGTTCCACCCATCCGGATAGTTGCACAACATAAAATGACCCTAAAATACCGTACTAAAAAGATCAGCCCTGACACAATACTAAAAACAGCATTCCAGCAGAAAGCCATGCTCTAAAAAAAAAAATATATATATACACATATATACACCATAATACCAATACCAAAGCATTCTTCACACCAGTTAATGCACTAAACTACCAAACACAGCTAATTATCAAAGGTGCCCTTGTTGTGCCAACTAATCGCACTGTGACCCCAATGCCCTTTGATTCTGTCAGTGGTAGTTCAAAGCCTGTCAGCATGTTTTCTATCTGGCTGATGATGACAGAATTAAATCATTCCCAACATGCTTAAAACAGAGACATTCCTCTGATTTCACCTTCTGGCAGCCCAAATAGTACCTTGCTCATCTTCCCCAGGGAAATCTTCAGATCGCAGTTGCCCTTTGTGTTTCTTTCCTATTCCTTCTCTTCCTGCCACAGTTTAATGACAAGGATGCTGAAAGATAGTAATGTCACAGGACTTTTGCAGAATTAAAACCTAGTCTCTTGAAAAAGAACAATGCATGCAGTCAGATCTCCTGACTCTCATTCCACAACAAAGTTGGAAAGCCACTAACTTTATGGAAATATCAAACAAAACAGTTGCAAAGCTCTTGTTCGGTTACTAAAGCTGAGCAGATTTAAGAGATGAAATATTCTTTGTTTCCCCACACATAAATATCCACATCTTACAGTACAAGATCCAGCCATCTTGCATAGAATCTCAAGCTATTAAAGTAGTGATGAAAGATCCTTAGACTAAATCATCCTCTTTATTTTATTTTATTTAGAGATCATGCTGGTCTATTTTTAATTTCGCTGAATATTAATAAGAGAAGAATTACAAAAGTATACTATATATAAAAGTATATAGTATACTCTAAAAGTACACCAGGCTAATGACTGCCAGAGGATTTATGCTACTACCCATCTCTGTAATATCTTAACACTTGTCATCTAAAAGTGACAACTATGTGAAATCTAAACTAGGCTGCATGAATGAGCTTCCTTCTACTAAAATCTATGATGGCTAATCACAAAATGAACAGTGTAACGGTAAAACCTTTTGGCAGGCTGTAGCATGGACTTTTCTTAGGGTCAGCTGAATATCTCCATAACTCAAAGGAAGCACACATACAAAATACAGAACTCCAAAAGCATATACCAATGTGCATCTAAAGCAAAGCATCCTTATTTCATGCTGGTAAGCAGTGGCTTAATTCCTCCTTTAAAATTACTTACAGTTTCTAAAAGCTGTCTAGGACACTTGACAGACTCCAAACCCACGTACAGGGAATTGCTGTCAGATCTGACTAATAACAGACTTATTGTCCTGCCCTCTGCCCACCTCTTCTCTTCAAACACCCTCCACTTTCAGCTTTTCTTTTCTAAGCAGAGACAAGAAAATTATACTTTTTAAAATAAAAACAATATAATGATTATTGTGTTAGATAATTGGAAGTTTTGCTCTGCCTTGATTAGTTTATTTGATTTTTTCATATTTAATTGTAAAAATAGAACAATATATATTTATATTTCAGCTCTATTTTATTATTTTTTTATGAGAAGTTACTTCCTTGTTATATAAGGGAACCTCCCTAGTCTTACTGCCAAAAGCCAACATAATTACTCAGAAAACAAATATATTCAGAGTCCTAAGAGACAGCGTAGTGCTTATTACTCCACCTTGCTTTTGAAAAATACAGAGAACACTGATCACTGCAATCTGTAGCAATAAAATTTGTCATCATATAACGTACTTAACAGGTATTTCCAGCCCCATGTTATAAACACAATACATATTGGAATTTGTCAGACAAGTAATAAGCTGTTAAATAGCATATTTTATCTAAAAATCTTATATCAAGAAAATCTATTTTTTTTCTTAAGAATAGTTCTGAATGAATACATAGCTCTTTTGAATTCAGTACCGAAAGAAAAAAAAAATCGCTCAGAAGATATCTATGAAGTAGGTCAAAACGTGGACAGCTTCCTATTTCCACTCAGAGTAGCTTAAAGCTATTATGAAAATCTCAAAGATTTTCTTACTACAAACAAATATCCTGGAATTATCAGGTAAAGAAAAACATTCCTAGCTGGTAAGCAATGGCTTGTGCATCTCCCAGTTTTATTGCCTTTTACCATCCAGAATGTCAATTCTATTAATAGATGTATCACTGCAAAAACTGTATACCCTTAACTCAAACTTTGAATGACAAAAGATTCTGTATGACTACAATTCATCTCTCAGAATTATTTCAAGATATGCAATTATTACAGTTTATCCTATTGTTTCTTCTTGAACTTAAAGATTGGAACTATGCAACTAAAGGAAAATAGCTTTGTTGTGAACTGGAAATACCTCTTTTCCACAGTTATTTGCATAACACAAGGGACTCGTCCTATTTATTATAACCATAAAAGCAAACCTTTGTCCATCCCATTTTTAGGAATTTTTCAATTTCATTGAAAGATGGCCAAAAAAAAATGAAAATTCAGGGTTTATGAGGTGATATCTTATTTGGATGTACTGCCATAAAACCAAAAGAAAGCGTGTACGGAAGACACTTGGATTTACTTTTGTCAAATGCTGAGAATTTATTGCTCCCACAGGAGGTCTCATCAGTTTCATGGAGTTACCCTACAAAATAGTTTTCAGACGCTGTTCACCTGAACAGCTGTTTCCAGCAGCATTTCAGCCTTCTCTGGAATGGAATGATTAACCCCATTCTGAATCATGTCTGAGGCTGTCATCTTTTTAGAAGTATTACTTGTTCTCTGATGCACATAGCCCAGGAGTTGCAACTCTTGTACATTTCAAAATAGTTTTATTTATTAATTTATCGTGCTGGCCAAAGACACAAAAGCTAAGTTCATGCGCTTGTTTGTTTGTATTCATTAGATGAGTCAGTAGAAAGCCCTTTCTGATAGTTTTTTCTGTTTTCCAGTGTTCTTGTAGAGTCTTTGCCCTGTAGAGTCCTAAAGGACAATTAATGCCCTCATATCACAATGGTGATATCACAATGTATATCACAATGGTGATATACAGACACAAATATACCAATCCCTAATACTTAGAACTTTTCTTCCTCAGCTGCAGACTGACAGATCTCAGAAGTACTGACTGATAATCTTGTCAACTAAAAAAGAGTATCTTCTACTTTCAGCTCTCACTAGTGTCAGTTCAATTTTTAAAATTTTTAAATGCAAATATAAAGTAACCCCAAAAAGTCCTTTTTTTTTTTTTTTTTTTTTTTAAGGACAGACAAATCACAGACAAAGAAAGTCTATGTTAAAAAAAAAAAAAATAAAAATCAAAGTAACCATTTGTTTCCACAGAAAATATGCTATACTTAATGCATGTCTTGTAAGAGACAGTATGCTTCTTAATGGAAATACCATGAGCAAATTATGGTATGTTAGGCATAGAAAGCTTTTATAGTATCCAGAAAATGAATGCCATTAATTGTACTGCAGAGGCTCAAAGAAAGCTAAAAAATGAGTAATAATTCTAAATAGCAATCAGAGCTACATGTGTTTAGGAATACAAAAAAAAAAAAAAAGTGAAAACATTTGTCTAGCTGAATATCTTCTAGCAAGAATAACAGAAAAAGTACAAGAAAATTATTTTCTTCCAACTTCAAACCAGGAAAGTAGAAGCCACCTCAACCCCAAAGAAATCTATACCCTGCATCCATATGCAATCCCTTCAGTTCTCCAAGGCTGTGATGATACAGTTTACATAGTCATTTGAGATGAGGTGAGCTTCACTACTTGTTGATTGTAAGACATGATAGTACCCCAGCAAAGCATGCAGTACAAAGATCAGTTTCAAGAAATGAAGGTCTGGTTTGCTTTTGGTCTTGGGTGAGCTGGACTAGAAGGCAGCAAAAATGTTAAGGGGTGGTGGTGGGGAAGCTTTCTCCATATTTTTAAAATATTTTTGCTTTGATAAAGCTGTACTTTTATACTTTGAGAGACTGATTCTTAAGAGTTTGGCACATGCAATCCTTGCCAGATTTTTGTTACGGTTTGGTATTCAATTGTTCCTATTTATGGAACTTTCAAACAGATTTTCAGATTTCAAAATAGCTCACATATTTGTTCATCTGTGAAAGCTGTTCAAAATTCTGACCCAAATAAGCAACCAAATTATGAATGAGAGGTGTTATTTGTGTTGTTTGAAATACAACAGGGGGAGATAAGCTGCAAGTTACACACATTTTCTGCTCCCTGACTATTTACTGAAATTTAATTTTAGCTGAAAGTTTCAGATCAGATTTCATTATTTTTAGTGAGGAAAGACATAACACTATTCTACTTAGTTCCAAGCATATTCCTTGGAGATAAGTTCTAATGGGACTGCTGATTCAACACACTCATCCCATTCATTTAATTTATACTGAAAACATATCTCCACTTTTAGAATGAAATATGTGACTACGCTTTACTTGGCATTTTCAGGCGATAGATCAGACCACAAACATGTGATGAGTTTATGGCATACTAGCTAATAAAGTAATATTACAAGTACAGAAATACTCTGTATTTTCAATTTTGAAATACTTCATGAAATAAAGTAAAAACACACAGGCTGGAACACTCAAGAGTTTGGAAAAACATCAGATTTCAGTCAGCAATACTTAAAGGGAACATACTAAAAAGAACAGAATACAGTCTTGATGTTAATTTTCTTGCGCTACACAATAAATGAAATCAGATTCTGATTTTTGAGTGAGTCTCCCCCAAAAACAAACAAAAAAATCAATTTTCATTGGTTACTTGGTTAATAAGTATGAGAATAATTCTATGACAAAGTCAAGTAAAGGTTCTGATGGGATTTTATAGATTCTGTTGCATGCGAAGTAAGGCCTTAAATTCTGGAAATATTATATCAACTGTTAAACTTGCAAATGGTCCAAATAAAGTTGGAAAGAGTGATTTGGAGTTTATTCCTGCCTCTAGCAGAGCCAGTACCAAAAGTTAAAGTTTTCCTCTATGAAAGAAAGATTTGGAAGAATATGAAAGACTTATTAAAAAAAAAAAGAATCTAAATTTATATCTAATGAGGAATGAATTGGCTCTGACAGAGAGAGAATTTTGAAGTGGTAGAGAAAAGTATTTCATCTGTCAAATGGTTTGGCTGGAAACATTATTTCAACCATTTACAGTTTACTTCCTTTTTCAGTGGTCGCCTATGCCTGCTAAACTCTGTCATTGTACGGTATTTTCTCCTAGTAACACTCATCACTGCAGAATTTAAAAAGCATTTGTTACAAAGCAAGAGAAAAAAGTCCTGGGCACTTTTCTTACTGTTTTGATTAGTTCACTAATCATTATATTTGCTTTGACATTTTACTTCTATAGCACAAGCAGGGATTAACTCCAAAAAAGTCTTTCAAGGTCTTTGCTGTAAGTCTATCATTATCCAGATCCAATGTTGGATGTATTTTAGCTTTTTCTTGAAAGCCCTACCATTACCTCTGACTCCACATACTGATTGCTGAAGATCATTGTTACTACAAGTCACCACCCTCCATTGGCCAAATATCTGAGCAGAACCCATAACCTGGTAACCTTGCCTCCACTCTAGACCTTCCCCCAAACCCTCAGTGTACTATGCATATAAACATAAACCATAAACTATATCCTGACTGCCTGAGTGAAATTTCTGTTTGCCAGCCTAAAACCCAACATGCCAATTAAATTTACAAAATAGGATGTAGGATTACTGAAAGCCATACATGCTTCTGCCAGACTTTTTTGCACATAGGTGAATTTCACCTGCCTTTCATGTCTTTTTTCCCTCATCCTTGATCTTAGCTATAGCCCGTCTAGCCTACTTACATCTCAGCTTGTAACCAACCAGCATATTCAAAAAGCTGCTGCTAAAATTATCCCTTTCATGCTGCTCAGACCCTGCCAGACATTCATATTCAAATCAAACCCTTCATCCTCTGCTTCAAGTTCACGGTTCTTTTAAATCCAAGGCCCAGAAAAACACAACACATACCTACAGCTTAGCTCTCAATTTGCTCTGTTCATTTTAAAACTTGCCTTCTCCCTGTTATACTCTTCTCACTTTCATGTCTGTTTTATTTTCTATACCGTCCCTTAGGTTTAGTACTCTCTCTACGTTGTCTGGAAATAAAACTCATCAGTTCCTAAATTTAGGTCCTTCCATAAAACACACTTATCTGAAGGAATGGAGGTGTGGTAAGTTTAGGCACCACCTCTCTTTGAGACTACAACAAAATCCAGAGTGGGTCCCAGTCGAAATGTCTCACAGACTTCATCACGCTTCTGAACATTTTAACTTCATAGAAGAGATTCTTACCATCAATCTGGACAACAGTCAGTTACACACTCAAACTCCAAGTCATCTTACTTAAAACAAAAAATAGAGAAAATCAAGCAACTTCAATCAAAGATGGTTCTCAAACTATTAATTTTCTAAGATACTGTACATCTTTTGCAAACCTAGTCTTGTTGTAATTAAAGGATAGTTGCTCTTTGTCTTACACTGTGTGTTCTTTGTTTTATTTTCATTCCTAGCTGACTAAACGAGCTCCTCGCTCTGGCAATCCAAAGAGAAAGCTGCCAAAAAGTAAAATAGCAGTCCTAGTCTTGGGCCTAATTTTGTACTGCTCTGATTTCATCTCTTATATCTCTGAATTCAATTAGTTTGCATCTATTTTCATTTAATCTATTTAATCTTGCAGCACTCAGCTGAGGCTGGAACAAGGCAGTCTGCCATTACCCTGCAACCACCACTTGCTCACCCACACTTTTTACAGCCAAGGGAGTACATCCTTTCCATTTCATACCCATCAACAGCGCAGGCACCAAGATAGAGAAGGAAAAGAGAAAACAATCAATTAAAAAAAAATCAGTTTTATGAAACTCCCCACCTGCTAATGTTTATTCTTGGGCACAGAGTCGTGTGTCACTCAGGCTCTCACTGGTGGCTTCCTAGGGTTATCACAACAGCACTGAGAGTCCATAGGTGGTACCCATCATGATTTTCATGCTGAAAGCTGGAAGGTTATCTGTTCCTTGACTATTTTTCACTTTAATTATCAGGTCTCAATTAACACCCTGCCACTCCTTTCTGTTTGCTCTGCTTTGCTTCATTTCCTGCAAACGAATTTTAAAAAATAAAGAGGAGAGAGAGGGAATACAACTCTCAGAACCTTAGTTTATCCAATAACACGATTTTGTATCTGAAAGGAGATTTTCCTCTTTTAATTCTTTTTCTAATTAGTTTCTGTGACTTGCATTCAGCATTTCCCACAATTTGCCTATCAATGACATAAAAAGATTATCTTTTTCATGTTGCTAGAAGAGAGTAAGATACCTCAGAGTTAAATCCAATCCCTGAATTGATGCTAAGCCTCCATCTCATTTCCCCCACCCCTATTTCCTCCTTTCAGTCCCTGATTCCCCAATTCCTGTGTTACACTGTTGTTACTGAATGCCCAAGGTGAATAGTTAGCTCCAGATACTGAAAGGAATTTAATACTTAAGTAAAATTATCACATATTATTAGGTTTCTACCACAGAAAAAGAGAAAATCTTTAAAGTATTTCTTAAGTTTAAATCTTTAAAGTATTAACAAGTGTTTTATCTAAGCATCAAACATCTTTTGAAGAATGATAGGTAAAGCACAGCAGAATCTCTGCTGGCTTCAGCTTGCAGAATTTCTCTTTACTTAATGTGTCATTTTTTTCTGCATAGAACGAAGGCTTACAAACTCGCAGAACCACAGGCACTGGGGCAATTTAATTCACTAAGTTTCTACAGTGGGATTCAGTTTTCAGAAGTCTACAAATCCCTGGGAATTGTTTCATAATTCGTAGCTTTACAGATAATAGGCCGGATGCAGCAGACAGTTTGAAGATAGCTGTCACACAGCAAAAACTCCATTTAAAAATACCAGAAAAAAAAGATACAAGTGTGTTCAAATATAGTAGACTAAATAAATAAACAAGTTTTCTCTATGGATAAGAAAAAGGTCTCTGTCTATTCTCTCTCTGTAGAAATACAAACTAGACCTGTCAAGCCAGCTGGCTGCCAGGACAGCAAGCCCTGCTCCTGTAAAAGGTGGGGATTACACCCAGGTACCGGCGAGAACACCCTGGTTCACTTCACACCTCCATGGTCTGTTGCCCGAATAAGGTCTAAAATTTGGTCCAGAGTAACTCACCCTACACAACAGAGGACATGATGCTACTGCAAACGGGCAGAAATAGTACCACCAGGGTAGGAAACTAACAGACATAGGATAGAAGATGGCCCAGGAGAGGAGGTTTGGTTTGGAAGGTTTTTTGTGTGTGTGCGCGTGTGTGTGTGTTTTTAAGGCTCTATTTGTAGCACTGACACAGCAAAAAGATCATTCAGCTCTCCTTTTTCAGCTCAGCAATTCTTTCCCCAGCACGTTTAAAGACTTTATTGGATGTAAATAATCAATTCAATAACCAAAAGCACAGGCAGAAATTTCCACCCATGAAACGCACACCTTCCTTGAATATGTTTTCAGAATCTGTGTATACATATTTGACCAAAATTTGTAGACCTGAACTTAGCAGTCCTTAGTCTTTCGGCTACATTTAGTCAGACTGACTGACAATGAAGAAAGCCAGCAGGAACCAGTGTTTCACAGGCCAGGGCACAGCTGAGAGAATAGCCTTTGGGCTGAAACACCAACCCAAGGTTTCTCCCAGCACATGACTCCAGTGAAACCCCTTCCTCACACCTGCCAGCTCCTCCTGCCTGTCCCTGTCCATCTCCTCCAGGCCCCAGAGCAGCCAGGCACCCTGCAAGGGTCATTGCAGGAAACCCCTGAGGAGACAAACGGCACGTAGAAGAGAGGCTGCATCCTGGACCTTGCAAAGGCAAAACCTGCCTTTGTAAATCATTCTGGTTTCAGGGTGTCTCAGACTCCAGGTACAGGCACAGGGGTTAAGACTAAAACCAGTTTGACAGCCCAAGTTTTCTGTGCAACACAGACATCTCCCCTGAGACTCATGGTTCATTGCGTGCATCATTTCCTCATCTCATCACTTCTATTCACTCAGAGCTGATTTTTGATACGATTATCATTTTTTGACATGTTTTTATATACAATTTCATTTGCACAACATCTTATGAGAGTTCTTGCCATTTAAGTAAAAGGTACTAATCACATTTCTTTCAACAAGTCAAATTTTTATGGAAATGAATGAAGTGAATAATTACTACACCATTCCCTTTAGAAATACCTTAGGGTGGGTTAGGTGGCCAAAGCGGGAGAGTGGCACTCATTTTAAAGGTGTGATTCATTCATAGAGGAAGGCAGCAGGAGGGCATCATTTGCAACTGTAATCTTCAGGGAAATTTTGGTGGAAGAACCATTAGCATAACAATACTTTCCATGCTCACTAACTACAAGAAATAGCAACAGGGAGACTGTCCTACAGCATTACAGTGACACAGTAGAAAGAGCAGGAAATAACTGCAAAAGCCAAATGAGAACACAGCTTTTCTGCTTCCTTCATGAGTGGACACTACACCAGAGTATGATATGAAATTATAGTCACTATTTACTGAATTCTGTCTCCTCAATGAAAATTAACTAAAACCAACCACCGTTTTGAAAATCTTGTTTCACATTTCATCCATATCTACCTATTAAGAATAAAAGAAGACAATTTATTCATTTGTAATGGAAAGTCGGTTAGTCTCAGTTTAAAAAATAAAAATAAATAATCTGAAAATACAAAATTCTGGAATGGCATCTCACCTTTCCTAGTTCAGGATTCATGGTCTGAAAAGCAATACATCCATGGAGAGAGCACAGTGTATTTTCCACATCAATTAAGCATTGCAGGCTGGGATATGGATTAAGCATTCATAAACCAGGCCAATAGTTTTCATCCCACGTATATGTTACATACATCAGCTAGCTTCCCACTATCCATAGTCATAAACATGGAGCAGGTGGTATGTCCAAGCTTTGCTGGGCATGATAACGTAATTTATATTTCAGCAGATGAAAAGCCTGTCTGCTTCTGGACACCAGAAACACGCTGCACTGATGAGAGAGGTAGTATCAGAGAATCAGGAACAGCAACCCCACAGGTTGCAGCAATTGTACTATACATGGGTGTCTTTCTGAGTAGTGTCTTGAAGCATGAGGAAGCAAGAACCAGGCTCCACGAGTCACTGTATTGTAAACTGAAAAACTCCTACTCCACTTGACCACCGGACTTTCCCTCCTTTGGAACATCTCTCTAAATTAGACCGTCTCTTCTGATATAATGCTTGAGATGCCTTTTAATCAGAACAGAAAGCAGGAGGCAAAGTGCTGTGTTTGAACTTCACTGTAACTTTTTGCCACACACTAAGTTAAATGTGCTAGTAGGTCACTTGATATTGTATCATCACTTGTATTAGAAGCCCTTCTTCAGTAGTTTATGACCTTTCCATGGTGAATAGTTCAGGTAAAATAAAGTTAATATAGTTCATTATCAGTAATAAGACTCAGGGAGGAAAAAAAAAAATCACCAACATCACTGCCAACAAAACACAACCGCATTTGTTTTGTCCATCCTGGATTCCTTGTTTTAACTTTAACTAGCACCAGGTTTCTGGGGGGTTGGAACAGAAAATTTGGCATTGGCTGAGTAGGTAGAAGGTCTTCCCTCCTGCCTTGAAACCACCTCTTGCCATCTCCATAAAAGTGCACCCAACTGCAGTCACATCACAAGCTTCCCAAAGCAATGCTGTTTGCACAGAGCTGCTGCAACTCTGTGCTCCAGCAAAAGCAAGGCTCCTTCTGTCCTCACCTCTTGGTGCTGGTACGGGCACCTGGGGTACTGCCCTGCACTCCTCTGGCACATTACTGATTCACAGTGAGGTAATAAGAGAAAGAGGAAGCAAACTGCCTGGAATAAGAGGATAAAGGTAACGGAGCAGAAACAAGATAGGAAATATGAGGCTTTATAACGTTGTTGTAACTGCCTGTTCATAGCATTTTTGGCCCCCTGATTGTCTCACCTAAAATTTAGATGTAAGTTAGCAGAGCTCCATAACCTCCCGCATGTTTCAGGATGTTCGTGTTTCCTTCCCTCTAGGGAGCACTGTTCTCTTTCTGAGAGGAAAACATAACCTCGAGCCAGTGTGACAGAAACTTGGGAACTCAGCTCTGTCTTAGCCAAATCCCCAGCTGAGATTAGAACCAAGTTTGAACCTCAAAACAAGGGTAAATCTGAATTTGTATCCTCAGCTTATGCTGGAGCTCAGTGCAGGCAGTCAGAAATCAATGCACTAAAGCAAAAAGCTTCAGTAAACTTTTTTTCTTTTTTACTATTATTGTTATTATTTCTTTTCTCTTTCTTCCTCTGAGCGATGCTTCTCAATCAGTACTATACCAGTGTTACAGGAGGCTGTATATCCTGATGAACAACCCTGAGGACCCTCATTAACCCAAGGAATTCATTTTAGATCTTGTCCATTATGCAAATGAGAGATAATTTGTTCTCTTTCTCCATGTAGCATTATTGATTTATGCAACTCCAGGTTAGTCTGAACAACATACTTTTTAATTAGCAAAAATTGAGTTTGCAGAGTTTTAAAAAAAGAAAACTGTGCCACAGTTTTTAATAAATAAAAAAGCAGATGCAACTGCACCTAGAGCTGTGATATATTAATTATAGTGACCACGTAAGTTCTATCCCATGTGAATTACTGAAGTAAATTGGATGGAATGAATGACAATGTATTTATTGTCCCAGGACTTACTACATAAGCAAAATATACTTGTGATACCCTAAAAATGGATTGTTCACTGGGGATTTTATTTAATGCTAGAGTTTTTAAATACCTCAAACTGTAGCCTTTCTAAAATCCATAGCGACAAGTCCTTCCAAACAGATTATTTTCCACCAGCCCGTTCACACACCTCGGACCCAGCCGTGACACAGCTGCCGCAAGGGAAAGCAGCGCAGCCTCCAGCCGCCCTGCAGAGGCAGGGGCTGCTCGGGGGCCCCATGCAGACCTCGGCACCTGCTGCTGTACTTCTTGGCACTCCTCCCACTTCCTTCAGATAACGTGAACAATAAGCTAAGGAACATGTTAAAAATCACATATATTTAAAAAAAAAAAAAAAACAGTTTTCCTTGCAGTTCATGAAAAAGCTTGCAGCAAGCCAAGAGCAAAAATAAAAATAAATCAGTTGAGATGCTATTAAGCACAGTGACGGTAAACCTGCAGCACAGATGCTGCAGTTTGAACATGGTGCTTTGTCAATGGCACACGTACAAGAGTTGGAACTTGTCTTTGCTGCCTCCAAAGAGCAGGATACGGACAGGAGGAAGAAACCAAAAAACATGAAAAGGTGGAGGAAGGAAGAATTCTTGGACATAAAATAGTTGGGGGATTCATAAAGGCTGAACATTAGCAGGAAATTAGAATATTTTTCCTCCACTGAACACAGAAAATGCAGGGGAGCTGCAAACAAACACAGTGGGCAGTGGGGATATTGCTCCTGCGTTCATACCAGCTGGTTCCTGTCTCCCTTGTTAGAGGCAGGAGAGGCAGTCTTCAACCAAAGACAACTGCCTGCCTCCTTTGATCTGGTTTTGTCTGCAAACTTTTAATGCTATTTCAGCCTGTCAAGAAAATCATTCAAGTCTCTGCAGATCATCCATTCAGTGCAGCAAATGGAAAAGCCTGTATGCACAGTAACTCCTATGAGGCTGTTGCAGTGGTCATCACCATTACCTTGATGAAGGTAACTAACGTACTAATCCATCAAAATTCATAAATCCAAGGTGTGTCCAATTTCTGCTTGCCAAAAAATTCCTTAAATAGTCATGCAAGTGGCAATTGTGGGCATGGAAGTTCAACCTTTGCATTTGCACCTACAGATTCTGGTTATCTTGAAAAATAACTTTTTTTCCAGATGGGATTTCAAATTCATTCGTAACCTCCGTATCACATCACACACTTCAGTAAATGTGGGTGGCTTCCTTTTCAAGTACGTTGATTGATATGGTTACCAGGTTCATGAAACTGGTTTGAAAATTATTATATACTTGCAGAGAGAGAAACAATTGTCATCAGCAAGCCTCCATTTCTGACCAAAAATTGAAAGTCTGGTAAAGATAAGTTTCTTTGCTTTGCAACAGAAGTCAGACTTCCAAGTCTTTTTAATAGCAAGTGCAAAGATGCCCTATTTTCTAGAGAGACAAATAACATTCTAGGTTTTAATTCCTAGAATTCAATTGTGGGGGGGACCCACAAAACCTGCATACTCTCTGTAAACATAAATATTTCATTTTTGACCCCTCAACAGCAAGAATGGAAACCTTGAATTGGCAAAGATAAAGCAACTACACTTTGCATAATTAAGTTTCTAAGAAAATTATATAGTTGTTTCTTGTTGATTTATTTTAAACAATATTGCTTAACTTAATCATTGCAGAAAGTATTCAACACTCATCTATAACTACAGAGAATTGTCATGTGGGTATATCAACCATCTTCTGGGAAAAAGTTTTTAATTAACCCCAAGTTAAGTTAAACAGATGAAATAAAAAAAGCAAGCTAAAACCACATAAATCATTTAAGGCCTGATCACATTTCCCATTATGAGCTCACCTATTCTCCACGTGGTGCCACTTGTTCTGGAGTCATTCTATGCTTTTTGACATCGGCATTCCAGCCCATTAGCAAATAAATATGGTTGGAGACATCCAGGTCACTGAATGTAAATTCAGCCGTTGATAATGCATTGCTCTAACAGAATGTTACATAAATACTGCTGCACGTACACTTGTGTAAGTTCTTCATTTTTTAATGTGCTGGCCAGATTCTCACCACTAAAAATCTGAGTTTCAGTACTTTTTTTTTTTGTAGAAAATATATCTCAAAAGACTAATAGTTATCTAAAATTAAAATAACTAAAAATTAATCAGTTTCAAAAGCAAATTATTTTGACTTCTCAAAGACTACTTCTTTCTTCAAATGCAAAAGAGGTTTTTTTTATGGACAATTTCAGAATCTTGATGCAGCTACGACAATCACATACAGTAGCTTAAATAAAAAAAAAATGCGAACACCTCTTGTAGAGCTATATGAAATAAGAAATACTCTGTATTGAAACAAGGAAGGCATAAGTGCATATGCTCCAAGTATAACATCATGCTGAGCCCACATTACAGTCATGTTGCAAGGCTCCTTTACTGCCTACTAGTTTTTCTGCGTAACTTCCTGGGAGACATGGAAGGGCACTACAATGGATACTTGTGGGAATGCTACATTTTTGTGGCAATGCAACTGTGGTTTAACTAATTTTTTCACAACAAGGTAAGCAATAGAAAAGCCCTGAAGGCTTACGAAATACTCATCCTTGGAGATATTCAGAATTTGAATGGCCATAGCCCTAAGCAACCTCATCTAAGATGAAACTGCTCTGAGGCAGGGGAACTTGCCAGGTGACACCCAGAGATCCTTCCACACTAATTTATGCTGTGATTCTATGGACTTCGGGTGTCATAATGTAAGGGGGGGAAAAAAAAAAGAAAAAAAAAGTTGATTGAAGGATTAGTATTTGTCTGTAGCTTTGGAAAATTATATTTTAAACCAAGCAACTCTGCCTGTGATCAGCCCCCATAACTAGGTGCTCCTCTTGGACAGGGCTGGCTCAAGGTCAAAGCTGCTTCACCTGTATGCAGAAGGGCTCCCACCACCAACAGGAGCTTTGCTTTTTGCATGCTGTTTCAAGTTTAAACATATCTTCGGCTATGATTTTTCACCACAGGAACACAAAAACGTTATTATTCCCCTTCAATGCATAGGTTGCTTTTTAACTCATTAGAACTCTGAAATGTTTTCCAGATCATCTTCCATATAATGTCAGTGGGAGTTCACTCAACCCACCAGTTTAACAGTTCCTTTTAGAGGGGGTTCATGTGTTAAGTGGTTGCTGTTGGATCAGTTAGTTAATGAGCATGTCAGCCCAGAAGGATGACATCCAAGATGCTGCTACCTACCCATCTGGAAATTATTTGGACAAGTGGAACAGCCTTAGACACGCACATCCAAGCCACATTGGGCACAGAGAGGTACGTATTGCTTGGGCTGATCTCCAGCAGTGATCTCAGAAAGCACCAGCCAGAGAAGAGGAAAAGGGCCAAATGCATGAAGCAGTTCCCTTCGGCGGCATGCCCAGAAATATTTTACTGATGTTTCATGCACTAAGATGCTGGCAGGTTTACAAATGGCAGATACTGAAGAACACACCATTGTGATACAACGTGAAAGCAAAGAGCTGAACTAATAGGCTCCCAAGCACCATCTGATTACTTTGGCTATCAGAGTTATCACTATGGTTCGCAAGCTCTAAGAATGCCAATCTCAGCTTCTCAAAATATGTATGTCAAACTATTTTAATAGCAATAATAATAAAAACATGGAAACCAAACCCTTCCTGTAATTAATTAAGCAATGAAGACAGTCTTAGGTGAAGATTGCTTAGCTCTTGAGCACTTATCAATGATATCAGGAATACTGCTTACCTATGATGGAAGTATAATGTTCTCTAACATGTAAATCTCCTAATACAAGATTGTTACTGGTGACAGCTATTCAATCACAACAAGAAATTGCTTCTGTTTAAAGAAGGCAGCTGAAAGTTCAAAAATAGTTATAAGGTATGTCAAACGCAACCAATGCATTAACCAGCCACTTGCCTTACTCTCTTGAGGACTATGAAATATTCAGTTTTACTGCAAGAAAAAGATTAGCAATACAATCTTTTCATCTGCCTGTGCTTTCTGTCTGGGATTTAATCCTGCATATAGATACACAATACTATTCCCAACCAAGCTATCTGTTTTGCATCACAAAATGAACTGTTCCCTATTTGAAGGGACTGTCAGTTATCTGTGTTTTGTTAAGTATAAGGCAATACGTACTATTTCAAATTCCAAACTGCTAACAGTCACTTCTTAGAGATCTGAATAAAGTGACTTGAATTATTTAGAATACTGAGTAGATTGGATTATCTCATTGTTCCATTTCTACAATTAAAATCAAGATAAGAAATGAGCTTTCAATTAAGTAGATGCTCCTGTTTGACCCTGAGACTCAAGTAGACTCAACCCTTACTTCTTTAAGGAATAAAATATGATACTCCAAAATAAGGGACGTGAAAAATAGGGTAATCTGAAAAGCACTTTAGGAATCAGTGATGAGACAATACAAGCAGATTGTTTAAGCAGAATATAAAACTTGGTGGAAGCAGAGTTTTATTGGTGCAATCCTGCCAGGGAATACATCTCTCAGAAAAGACTAACTGAATGCTCACAACTGCTGCTTACTTAGCCCAGAATTAATATAAGTGTTTTCAGAAAGCAATTCAGTAGGCAGAGAGATAAACTGCTTATTTTTAATCAGGTGTTTACTCTTTTCATTCAGAAGTTAAGAAGTGTAAGATATCCCTGTATTCTTCTTCAGCATAATACTTCTTTATTTCATGTTGCATTTCTCATTTCCCATAATCATTGTGGCTAATTCACAGCACTACAGCTACTTAGCACGTGCTCCAAAAACAAGTAATCATTTATGACTTTTTCCCCCTCCAACCTTTGTATCTTATTCTTTAAAAGCACAATATATTCTTGGCTGTTTTTGTTTTTTTGTTTTTTGTTTTTGTTGTTGTTGTTGTTTTTGGTTTGGTTTTGGTTTTCAGAGAAAGAAAAGTGTCCTAGGGTCATCTGCACCATCATAAACATCTTACAGAGTTAATAATTCAATATAAAGAGGTTAAACAAGCTGGATTAAGCCCCGTCTATACTTGCCTAGAGATGCACAATAACAAGGCCTTAAGAGCTCCAGAAAGTATGACTTCAAATTCTGTCACTGAGATTCTCTTTAAAATGACCAATACTGTAAAAAAGAAAGCTGTGTACAACTTTTTTTACTGCCTTTAGACAATTACATTGCAGTCAAGACCAGTTTTATCTTGCCATTTACTGTTGCTCATGGGCAACTCTGTCTGGTATTCTAATTTAGTGGAACTAGTGGAAACATCGAACTATACAAAAGTTGTCAGACTTGATCATGAAAACAACCATTGGACCTGGATCTTAAAACATATTTAAACATAGTTTAAAAAAACAAATCTCTAAAAGCATGAACAGCTTTATTCTGTAACATCAGTAACTTCATTCAGTAATAAAGATGATTTTGGTAGCAAATGAGCTTCCTCGAAGGATAACAAGAGTGGCTTTGGAATAAATTCCCAGAACAACCAAGGGCCACAGGCTGGTTCTCTTCTCAAAGCCACTTTTTTGAGCATGCCCATAAATAATGTATACATTTACACACATAAACAATGTCTTACCACAGGAAAGCATCGCAGTGTTTATACAAACTTCTCATCAGGGAGAAAATGATAGAGAACAAACTATATGCAACAGATTAGTCACACTGCTAAGTGCTCTGCTGGGGAATGCTCTGGACCACTGGTGGAAGAATTAGATAGAATAGTCCAGGTGGAACACTTATCTAATAAAACAGTTTCATGATTTTTATAGCATACCTTTCCTGAATACAGGAAAATATCCCTTGTAGGGAAGAAGAAAAAAAAAAAAAGGATAAACAATGTAAGTAAATATAGTACAATAATAGCCAAGTGAAGTAAATCTCAGCCATCCGGGAGCTGAGGAGGAAGCTGAGTGGCAATGAATACCAAATTTCCCTAACATACCCCAATTACAGCAATAAAAATAAACTCTGCCAGCCCAGAAGACTGCAGTGTGTCCTACGTGATTACTTCTAATACACAAGGGTGACAGTCAGGAAACTATCCCCATGTCAACTTCTCAGTTCCACAGTTCCATCTGATAGTGAAAATAATCTCTAGTATGGATTGGAGCATTCACTCTCTAACTTCAGTTTGTCACTTAGGCAGAGACCATGTCTGAAGAACTCTGTGAGAGAGATCAGTGCCCACGGTTACTGCAAGGCTTAATCCCAGAGAAAGAATGGATTTACTACCAGAAAAGCCATTAGCTTTTCAGTGAGTTTCTTCATAGGAGCTTGCCTGAGTAAAAGACTGGGGACTCCTGCAGCACGTGCACAAACATGAAATCTGCAGATTCTCTTCCTGCCAGACCCAAATCGGCACTGAAAAATCAGTTTTAAAGGTAACTCCTTTTGAGCCAAGGAAACCAGTTCACTGCTAAAGACAAAAGCCTGGCAGAAGGAAACACGGGAGACCAAACCCAGAAACCAGCTTCTGGGAAATCTGCAGCTCTCCTGAGGGCACAGAGAGCAAAGCCAGTGCTCAGCACAGCTCGGGACATCACTGCCTAGCAAGCAAGCGACCACTGAGCGAGCCATCATAGCTGAAAGGAAATCCAGAGGGCTAACACACCAGCCCCAGGGTGTCAGCAGCCACCTTCCAGAGCCACCAAAGGGACAGTAGATATGAAAAGGCTGGTCAGCCAATTTGTAGTGCATTTTGAAGAATGAGACCTGGTGACTGGGAGCACGTGCTCAGCTACTGGATATGCCCATTGCTGTCCAGACAGCAGGACGGCTGCTCTTGTAAAAAATAATCCTGAAGAAGAGAAGAATATTTCTTCCTGTTCTGGAAGAATTGCCTTGCAAGGCACTTGCAGAGGGAAGTAGCTCCCTGAAACTCATTTTCACTTGAGCTTTCACCACCTCTATATATCTAGTTCCACCCAGGATGTTTGCTTGCCTTCTTTTTCTCTCAATGCAAATGTCGATGTATGCTGTCTCCCAGAGAGGTAGGGTCTGCAAAAACCATTAGCTTTTGTCCAGTTGATTAGCCAAAGTAGGATCTATTATTTAGTATTTTCACACCACCTTGTTTTCTTCTTTTTCAAAAGAAGTTCGGAATGATACATTTAGATCGCAGCTCTTAGCATATTTCAAAACTCTCATTTGAAACTATATGCAAATAAAATTTCAGTGTCTGGAGTGCCCAATCTGACTAAGTATTCTATTTTAACAATTTTAAAAGTCGGTGCTCTGTGCTTTACCACATATTAAGTAAATCTGTCTGCTATATATCCCTTATAAAAATTTAAGCTCATGCTCTTGAAAAATACAAGTGCTAAGAAAAGAGGGGACACCTACAGGATAAAAAATGATTAGAGCTATAAGAGTTCAGGCGATCCTTATTCTCCCTTGCCTTTTTCAATTATGCCAGGCTTGGGAGGGAGGGATTCAACTATTCTTGCAGCGGTCCACTCTGCATATAAGGCAGACACAGCAAGCCATTAATATTGAGAGGAAAAGAATTTATATCTACAACACATAGTCTGATACACTTGGAAAAGAAATGATTTTTGCTTAGTATTTAACCTCCGGTGCAACTATGCATTGCTTACAATAAAAATGCCCCAGCCTTATTCTCAGGGCTGTACAAGCATAAAAAGTCTTGGCAAGTCCATAGCCAAGTGTTTGCTTGAATGTTTACTGTAAAAATCAATGTAATATTTATAAAAAATACATATCTAATAGCCAAGTTTTCCCCTTACCCTAATTTACAGAGTGCAGTTTCCCAGGCAACAGACTAGTCCGGAGAGTTTGTAGGCCTCCTAAATTTTTTTTTCCACTGAAAATTTGAGCTATTGTAAACTGAACTTACATCAGCTGACAAAGACTTGCTGTTTGTAGCCACCTGGCATGCACTGCTCAGTAGTAATCTCTATACTCTGTGTTGTACACTTTGTATGTTCAAGGCCAGTATACTTATTAAGTTTAATTTTCCAAGTCACTAGCAACTTCTACTGGTTAAAAAAAAAAAAAAAAGAAGGAAGGAAGAGATAAAAATAGGCACACAAGTTTGCGTGCCCCCTTTACTCCCTCCATCCCCACCACTTTCCTAAGCAGACGCAGAAAGGCAGAACTTCTCACGAAACCCAGATTTGACATCTCTTAAGAAACTTTTGGACTGAACTGAAACATTCCTTCTCCCTTAAGATCAAAGTTTACCCATAATACTAGTAAAAGAAAAAAGATGTCAAAGTTGGTACTTCTGGCATTGATGAGAATCTTCATACAACTTAAGATTTCCAAAGTATTGCAAATATACAGAGGAAGCCATTTAGGTCCTCTAGAATCATTACATTTAATTAGAATCAATAATGTCAAAAACAGAAACATACCAATTAACATACCAATTCTGTTAATTGTGCCTTCATTGCTGCAAAATATTATTGGGGAGAAAACAACCTGTGAACTGCAAACAAATGCACAGATGTCTCTCTCTGCTTCTGAGTTGTCCTTTGTAGAGAGGCTGAGATGATAAACCAGGTCTGCAGTGAGGAGTGTCACTGCTACATGCCCTTTCCTCAGCTGAGCTAAATGAGCGTCGTAGGTGAAGGTAAGGAACAATGTAAAAGACTATCTTTGAAAAAATATTTGTAATCTCTTAGGACTGTGAGGCACTGTAAGAATCCCCATGCCAGTGAACTACCATTTGGCTGCTGCCTGTCTCCAGGTACTACATGTATGGAAGACAAGTTGACAAACTGAAGACAATTTCCCGAGTTCAAAGAGTTCAGCTGAAGACTAAATGTGGATTTCTCTTACAGATCAACTCATGCATGCAATCTTTGACATAGAACTTCTCTATGGAAAATTGTCATGGATATCATGACTGAATACTCGCTTTTAGGTTGTAAGTCGTACATACAAAGTAACTTATTTTGTGTTAACCCATATTGTCTATTTAAAAGTAATGATTTACATTAAAACAACACACAAACTCAGGAAAAGACAATATGAAACAGGTCAAAACTTACTTTCTTATCTGTTCAGTTTGCCATCATAAAAATAAGGGGGTTTATCTTTACTATTATTTTTATTTTCTGTGGATCACTGTGAATATAACCTAAGATCTGATACTTACAACACCATCCCAATGTAAAATCTTTAAGACCCCTGAAGGTAAAATCTGAGGATAAACTTTGTGCATCTCATGATAAATCCATACAGTATCACTGGGTAAGGTATGAGCACTACTTTTTTTTTTTTTTAAACAATTCTGATTATATTGTATGAACTGGACTGATATCCAGCTAATAAAACCAGAAGAAATAAAATAAAGAATGCAAGGATAATAAGAGAAATGAAAGTTTTTCCTTCTTACCAGCTTCCCCTCAAAATTAAAGCCAGTCACTTGCATTAGGTATACTGAAGGATGCTTGTTTAGAATAAGTGTTGTCACTTTTATTCTAAGGGACACTGCTACTTTCTGAAAGTGGCTGCTGTTTAAACTAAGATGAAATGCAGTCTGAGAGAGACTTTTAGGCAATAAAAAGCCAATAAAGTATTTCCCTCACTCCTTTTATATTAAACAGTGGCTTCTCCTGGTGTAATGGACAACTCAAAACAATGGTTGCCAAAGAGTTAAAAGCACAAGAGCAATTAACAGTTCAAATCAGAAGTGTTAGCACACAAAGGTAGAAGACGTGTGAACTTCTGCTGTGCATCTCCAGTTTCTACTGCTACAGAATTTTTGTTTTCCCACTTCCTCCTTTTTGCCACTTTCAGGTTTACACTGCTGAGAATTACAGGGAAATAAGATGAAAAATTTAGCATATGATCACACTACACTGTTTCTAATCAATGCATTTGTATGCATCATGTCCACCTATGTTTCCAAATAGCCATTTTAATTTTAGGAACATGTATTTATTTAGATTACCAGTAACTAAATTTATTTTAAATTCAGCTACAGTGTAGATTCAAATTTATTTTTGAGAGGCATTTTACAGAAGAGAACCACAAAGATTTAAAAATTTGTAGAAGAACTCTCAAGTCTAGTAGTGTCCTCCACTGGATTGCCAAGTGGCCTAGGAGTAGAAAGCAATAATGAAATAAAAGGGGAAGGAATTCTATCTATAAGTGCAATTGCATTTAACATCTATTACTTTTTACAACACTAGGAGCTACTGAGAAATTTCTCCTTCGAGCAGATGGCAGAAAAAAGTGTGTAAAAGCGAGGCATTGGGGTACTAGTACTTGAATGGAGAGAGGCAACCCTGAAAGACCAGAGGCTAATTAAGGAAAAAATGCAAATCAAGAAACAAACAGTTTATGCAGTCAGAAGAGCTCTGTGTGACAATAGTCACCTAATCTGGAAACCTCATGGAATGGCTCAATGGGAAAGATGAATCAAATCCATGACATGAGCAGCTCGACTTGCCAAGTACATAATAGCTCTCAATATCACAAAAATCAGAGTCAAATTATTCTTTCCTTCCTTCCAGCAGTGATCATCCCATGGGAAGGAGTCTTTGTGGAAATCAGCTCTCCCTCAAGGAGGAGGTTAACATCCTTGTTAATTATGATGGGCTCTCTTTTAAGCCCAACTCAGATCTTTCTGCAGGATGAGAGATCATGCTAACAGCGACTATGTTGACATGACGCTGAACTGTTCATGTCCTGGGAAAAAAACAACACTAACATAGCAAACAGTTGTGACTGCTCAGTACTCCCAGAGGAACTTCATAGGCACCAATGTCCTGAGAACTTGGCAGACAAGGCAGGCAATCTGCTGTTTATACCGCATGGCACATGTATGAAACACTTCTACACTGGTGACGAAGCTCGCAAGCAAAGTCCCCCTGCTGGTAAGCAAACAACTAGCAGCTGTCAGACACATCAAAACCTTTAAGTATCTGTGGCACCTTCCTGGGTGAGTGTACTAATGCACCTTAGAAACCCTAAAGATTTTGAATAAGAAAATATGATCATCCATTTATATTAAGCAGCATTCCTAAAGCTAATTTATGATAACTAAAAATTACCAACCGTGACAATACCACTTAGCTTTCTTCACATAAAACAGTATTCTGAAATGGTAATCTTAATTTTGCATTTGCAGTTCATTTCCTCTCAGTTGGTTAAACTGTTCATATCACTTGTTTCACACATTTCATGGATGATTCAAGACACTCCTCTAATCTGGTACACATTATCAAACAGCTCTAGAGATTCCTTCACGCTGCCCCCAGGCTCCTTTTGCCCCTCCAAACATCCCTGGGCTCCCTGGTCTTTGTCTCACTCTTCCAAAATGTTCAGGCTCCAGCCTGCTAATAGCCTCGTCTGCCCAGATCCTAACAGGCGCTCCTGGCTCACCTCACACGCGCTCTCCCTGTTGCTCATGAGAATCAGTGAGTCACTGCTAGGAAACACAGGCTCTTCTTCCAGCACAGGCTGCTCCTGAAAACAAGAATCTGCAAACTGAAAATAATACCATCTCTCTTTCACAGGATGGAGTTGTATTTTCTGGACAGCCCCACTGCTTTTTTCTCAGCTCTCTTAGGGTTTCAACTGTGTCACTCCTTCTCCCTCACCCCTGACAACTATAAATGCAATTAAACCTAATTTTCAACTAGCTGCAAGCAAAATTTCTTTTTTGTGGTATTGATATATAACTTATATAGTTGGGACAAAACAAAGAAAACAAACAATCAAACAACCAAAACCCCAATCTCCTCTGTTCTACGAAATCCATAGATTCTTATGCCACTGCATAGGTTAGAAATATTGCTTATATTCTTAATGTTTTGGTAGAAATAACTGCCTCTCCAGTGACAACGTCTCAAGTTTCAGGATGATGCAATATGAGAAGACAGAGATGTAATCTTCCACATTTATAACAGAAATACTCCTCGCAGACCCTTAACTAGTGCAGTGGTACTGAGTGCCATGGCAATATACCCTGATAGCAAAACTTGTATTACCTGAAGTAAAAGACTCCCCACGCACCAAAAATAACTATAAAAATGATCCATAACAGGAAAGAAAGAAAGAAAAAAAAAGAAGATACAAACTAAATTCTTCTCAGAGTAGTCTTATCTATTTAATCATGAGTCTTTGGCTTCCTGGATCAGTTTTGTCTTGGTTATATCTGCCTTCTTTTTCTTTTATCTCTCTCCATCCCTGGCCTTCATCAGGGCTTCTCTACAAGCCTACATCCTTATGATATCAAATTAATAAGCAGGTTGCTAAAAACCGAAGGACTTTGGCTTTTATTTTTATATGTTACATAAATACAAATTTATATATGTGTATATACACACACACGATACTCCCTAAAGTATGCTTCTAATTGTGTGCTGAGACAAGTTCCTGCATGCCTTCGTAAGGAACTGAGAGAGCATAAAACTGAATATAGACAACTGATGCTTCCTACACGAAATTGTTCACCCCAAAAGGACGTAGCTTGTTTTCAAGGAACAAAGGGCGGTAAGAAAATGTCCAGATGAAAGCAAACGGAAAGAGGCCTTCAGATGATAATTATAGGCCTGACACACACTTCTTTGAGTTGATACACAGGAGACACTCCTCCGGTGCCCCAGCGCCACCCTTGGGCGCGACACCTCAGGATCCGGCCTGTGAGCAGCAGCCAGCCAAGAGCAAGGCCGCGCTCACAGCCAGGGCGGCCGCCACGCTCCGCAGGCCCCAGCAGCTCTCCACCGGGCCAGGATGGGCGCGCAGCCTGACCAGACACCATCAGCAAGCGGCACGACAAGCCGCTACTGAGGGCATCCAGCTGATCAGTGAGTGTTATTGAGCCTTCAGTGCTGCACACAACAGAAAACGTTCTGCCCAAGAAAATCGCTGCTAGTGACAATGACACTGAGACGGGCATGTCTTCCCGGCCGCAACACAGATGGTTCTCTGCGACAGTAAAGGAAGTTTATCGTCGTGCTTTGCATCTCAGAAGGCAGATTTCACACAGCTCACAAAGCCCTTTACCAGCATTAGAAGTGATTCATATTCCATGGCTAGCTAGATCAAAAATGCCACAGAAGGTTAATCCTTGTTTCCAGGAGAAGGCCAAGAGATGTGCACAAAGGGATTAGGCAGTAATCACAGAAGATTTCCAAAATAATATAATTTAACAGACTCAGGTATTGAGGCATGCTAGGGACAAACCCAGGACCAGTTTAAAAAATAAGTGGAACATGAGGAGACTCGCAGATAATGCAGTACTCAGCAACCAGGGAAAATGCTGCAAACTCTTACCTCCCAGCTCAGCCTCGGCAGGGACCGAATCAGACCTGCTCATTTTTAATGCTAGGAATTATATAATGACAACCTGGTTTTACTTCAGTTACTGACGCATGGATTACATGGCTGATCAAGAAAGTGAAAGCATTTTTCCCAAGCCAACATCCTTAAGAGACTGAGCACAAAGGTCCCACCCAGGGACAGCACAGAAGAATTAATATGATTGACTCAAACAGGAATTTGAACATCTCCTTCCTGCTCACAATGTAGCAGTAAGACAGAGCTGACAGTGTACCAGGAAAATGTAATTAAATGTATAACATTTTTTCTCAGAAATACCCCTTCATTAAATATTAAAACCAACACACTTTCTAAAACAAGGTCAATTTTAGTATATCTCACGGTTGAAATAGCTACTTGTTAAAAGTAACGAAATGCATCAGACAAATTTGTTCATGATTATTAAATAAATACAAAGACAACATCTTTCATTTGGGAAATGTCTGACCCCTTATTGCCAGATGATAGGGGAATACCGGGGGCAAATATGCACCTCTTCCCCACCACTGCTGCCAGGTGCCTGCTTCTGATCTCTGCTGCAGAGAGCAAGCTTTGATCTGAGCAAACAAGTTGGTTGGAAGATGCCTCTAGAGGTCCTGTAGTCTAACCTCTAACTTGAAGGAGGATGAAAAAAAAAAAAAAAAAGAAAAGAAAAACAGACACGGCCAGACATGCCTAAACAAGCTCCCAAAACTTCCAGGGATGAAGAATTATCCCACAACCTCCCCAAACCACCTCTCCTAGTGCTGTACTACCCTCGTTGTGAGGAAGTTTTTCCTAATATCCGACTTGAACCTCCCAAGTTGTCCCTTGTGCTCACTGTCCCATGTTTTACTAGCTATGACTAGCAAGATTAACTTCGCTCCATCTCCCTAGCTCTCTTTGCCCTTAGTTTAAGTCAAACTCCTTTTGCCAGAGAGGCAGGAGCAATGACTGTATTCTGTGTTAGGCTGTACCCTAACATACATGTCAGCAACAAAGGTGGAACTACGGTCCTCTTACCTGCCCAATAAAACTGCAGCTGTTAAGCATTATATTGAACAGTAAAATAAATCTTTGATAACTATATAGCTGTACTAGAATGTAAAAACTGTTTCTGGATGTCTGGTTCTTTCAAATAACATGCTTAGTTTTAGGTTTACGTGCAAGTAAGCTAAGAACAGGGCTGCTCTCATGCTTATAGTTACAGTGGCTTGCTGGACCAGATCCCAGATGCCCCCCTTTATTATCTCCATATCTTAAAATTATGATTATCAATTCAGACTACTCAGTTTCTCCATGCTATTGTATTTCCTTCTATGCGGAATAATTTTTTCCTATTAATTTTAGCAGATGTTTTAATTTATTCTTTATAATATATTTTATTAATGCCTATCACACTGCCATCTAGGCAGATGGCCAACTTCAAAACCAAACTTTTATAGAGGAATTAAAAGAGCAGTCAAGCAAATGGGCTCTTCACAGCTGGGAAGCTGTTACTGTACAGTATATTTATAGTATATAAAAGATACTTGTGAAGAGAACAGATGGTAACTTAAGAATTTACCTGAAACTGGATTTTGTCCTGAATTTCAGTAGGTCCTTTTGAGTTTGACATTTTAGTAGTTTTATTCTTTCAATCTCTTCATTTTGTCTTCTAACATTGCACATTCAGGTTTTCTGAAAAGACATGCATTTATATACTCTTCAAAATCTTTTTAAAAGGTTAAGCAATAGAAGTCTAAACTGTTAACAAACCCAGGAGGTCAGCAAATTTCTGCAAAAAGTTATGATCAGCTGCAGTCTCTCCCACAGATGTGATACAACACTTTATAAACACATGGATTCCTACATATACAAGTGTGACAAACATATCAGCTCATCACCTATGTGTTTCATAAGCTATTTGAAAGTAAACTCTTAATTTAAAAAACGTACAAGTTATACTAGCTGAGAAACTTTGGAAACTGAGAGCAGCTTTTTGAGCAGTTCCCTTATCATCAGTACTCAAGTCCCAGTTTATTCTTCGTTTCTGAAGTGACTAGTGGGATTCTGCAGAAACTCAAAGCTGTTTGGGATTTGCGTCATGACTTTTACACGTACATAGTAAGTACAAGCTCTTTACACTAAATGATGTACCTTACACTTGCCATATCCAAGTTCAACAGCTAAACTCAAAGGAGAGATTTCCCACATCCAGATGAGCATGAGTCCTTCATCTCCCATTGATTTACAAGCAAATGGATGTTGGTACTTAATCCTGTCTGCTTCACAGGAATTAAATTTATTTAAAGTCTGGTGACCACTCACTCTATGCTGTAATGTCTCTTCACTTGGCACAACATCACTTGTAGATTGCCAGATTACCTATAAGAGCATTTTAAGGGCCATATTGTAGATATTTGACGTTGACATAAAGATTCATTGCACGTTATGTCTAGTAAAGTGTGTTACATTCTAGAATATAAAACACAAAAATTAGTGCAAAGGTCAAAATCAACTTTAACAAAAAAGGCTAAATAATTTTATAAAAAATATTTCAGTTACATAGATTTCTAGTCTACCATCTTTGGTTGATTCAGTAGTTAAACTTTATGGCTCAATATCCTAAATGAGTCTACCTCAGGCTTTTACACGAGCATAAATACAGATCAGTGTATTGGAGATCACATAATGTTTGTTTGTTCTGTTTTGTGTACAGTCACAATCCTTCGTATTAATGAACTAAAATATTCATTATAAATGTGCTCCAGAGGGACGCGTGGGCCTTTGCTCTGGAGCCACAGAGTCTGATTAAATGTAAGAAGAACGTACATTGTATTTATCCCCTAATTTGCAGTTGGCTACAAATACAGTAAGTTTCTCCTAACAGGCTACCTCTTTACTCTTATAATTCAGCCCCTTTTTGTTTGATGATCTACAAATCTGTTCAACTCATTGTACACCTCAGTCAGCTAACTTGCACAAGAAACCTACCTTCTATGTACAGATAATTGCTCCAATATAAGCTTTCATTGGACCTTTTTTTTTTTTTTGGCATAAAACCTAATAATATGTTAGGATTTAAGGCAAAAGCTATTAGTATTGTTGTTACATAACTGAATTTTCCTTTTTTAGTGACAAGTTATGTTTTTCCTGTAGTGGAGAGCCAGAGACAGGTTGCGTGCCAGACACGGCAAGTCTTCCATGACATCGACCTCCTCCCACAAGCTTGACAAGGAGCATATGCATCTCTGAGTCCATATCCTCCCCATACACCACATCTTCTTTCCAGCTCCCTCCTTAAATATGTATACTAATAGGTTTAACTATAAAATATATCAGGGAGGTACTCTAGGTTTTGTTGTTTTGTTCTCTGCAAGTTTTCTTGAATCTCAGATATATCAGACAGCCTTGGTATAGGTCACCTGTGCTTCTTATTCTCCTTTTTTTTTTTTTTATTATTACAGGCCATTCTAGAAATACCTTATTTTTGCTAATTATTTCAACACTGCTGCTAAGGTAGCTACTAAATGTTATTAGGCTTTTTTTTTTTTAATATACATCAGCTGAAGTACAGTCTCTAATTATAAAACATCTTATATATGTGAGCATGAGAGAGAATGCAAAGCAACCGGAAATACATAACCCATTTTCAGTCCCTTCCCAAAAAATAAGTTTTATTTTACAGCACAACTGGGATCACAATAGAGCTGAGACATGGACCTGATTTTTCCTTGAACTTTAGTGTTATTTAAATGCTAAATTAATTTCAGATTTTACCTTCATCTCAAAGATTAGCTTTCTAAGTCCTGATGTTTTCAGAATTAATCAATCCTATTTTACTAAACAGGAAATTGCTATCTAGAAAAACTAGGAAAGCATTTCTCAACCCTTCTCCCCTGCCTTGGCTCACTTAATAAGGTGGTTTTAGTTTGTGTTTTTGTTTGTTTTAAAGCATGAATGAAAACAGTGTCTTCCTAGCATTGATGATTTTTCTGCTTTTAACAAAACCAAAAACAAAGCCAACACCTGGTGTCTCCACATTTTTCCACTGAAATCACTGTGGGCCACATTCAGCAAAGGGCTTAAGGACTTAAAAGGCAGGTGCTTCAGGGCAGCTCTTCTCAGCACCAACCGTGAGCAGCAGGTCCTGCTGGGGGCTGTGCAGGGCGGTAGCTGAGCAGGTGTCCACGCAGTGTTCGCAGCAGCCGGGATGCTGAGCAGGAAGCCACCGAAAGCCTACAGCTCTTACCTCCAGCCCAGAGCTGCAAGCTCTGCCCACGACGGCAGTGCGCACAGACACACTGCCACCCCCCAGCCAAACCATGAGAGCTCAGCAAAGCCCAGGGGTTTCAAACTGGAGAGCAACCGGGGCCTGCCTTCCAACCTGGAGCCCTGAAAACCCTCACGCCCTCAAACTCTGGCCCAGCAGAGGCTGCTCAGGTCTTTGCTGGCACTGGTCCCAAGGGTGAGGTCTGATCGCCTGTACTCCCCCTGACAACTTCCTTCACCAGGGGAGTTCCTTAATATCTAGACTATCTGCAGCAGAAAGCATTGCTCTAAGTGAGCAATGGTCATAGAATCTATTGCAGGGAAAAAAAAAAAAAAAGAGCAATTGCAAACACTGGAAAACTTAATGAGGGCATTTTTCTTAGCATCAAAATATTCTGGAGGCTTCCAAATAAACTCATAATTCAGAAGCCTTTGAGAGACAGCAATGCATCAATAATAGATTTTGAGTAGGTTATATCCTTGAAAGACGGTAGATGGTATAGAGGGCAAAATGAAGTTGTTGGTGGCCTAATACATTGCAAGCGGTTTGTCACCTACAGCACTGCTTTCTTTAAAGATATCTAACACATACACACACACAGGCAAAGATCTCTCAAGTGAATTTATTGACTAAAACCAGTTCCACAGAACCAATTAGTATCTTACACAGGCTGCCCTGCAAGGCTTATGAGGCCATCCATCACTTGTCCATTTAACTATTTAGCATTTGTTCCAGCAATTTGTCACACTGTCAGAACGGTAGCATTTCAGAATAGGACTTTTTGGTTGAAAGAAATCCAACTCAGATAGTGCAGATATTTCTTTTTTAATAAGACTTACACAAGATTTATGTTTCTATTATTTTTAACCTTAAGCATCATGTCTGGAGGGTGAGGTTAATTCTTTGTATTTCAAAGGTTCTACATTTAAATCAATTGTTTTATATGAGAATTTAAAAATATCATGCGAAATGGAATTACTTTAAACTTCATCAGCAATTCACAGTTCTGACATCATAGAGCACCGTATCTCACAGCTGCAGATATTTTTTTTTATCATTTTTTCCCATCTAGTCATTTACTTTTACATTCATTTCCAGTGACTTTCTTAATTTCACAGCACCAAATGAATCAGAAAAAATTACCTTTCCATTAAATGAAAGGCAAAGTATCTACATAATATTAGCATGCTTACTCCTAAGGTATTTTAGATTTTTCAGACTCTATACAGGGAAAGAAAAAGGATTGCTGCAGAGCTTCAATTACCCACCCACAGATATTTATAAATATAAATTAGCATAAATGCAGACAAAATAAAATGCAAAGAAGTAGTTCAAACTTGGCTGTCTCTTACAGAGTATTTGATTAACAGTGTAACACGGGAACTGGGAACTGTTTCCGAAGAGTGGTACTCTGTTTAAAACACAGCCAGAGAATTTTGATTGAACAACATGCAGGAATTAGGCTAACACAATTTCTACATTAAATGGAAACAGCTACACCACGTATGTCAGGCAGCCCGTTAACGCGTTGTCAGAGGCCTCTCGCAATGTAATGCCCACAGCTGTATGTCCATGCACCTGCTATGCTGCCACTTCACAGGCTCCACTGAAACGAAGGGAAGTTATTCAATAACCTTTAGATTTGTTTATTGTTTCAGAAGCAGGACTTGATTTTTAATGGCGAGAGCATGCAGATCAGAGGTCTGCTTTCCTGATACCCTGTAGGGTTTCCTGATTTAGATTTCATATAAAGTGGATGCAGCAAAGATGCCTGGGAATCAAATGCCATCTCTGCATCTGAATGCTCTTAAGCAGCTCCCATGGCATTTCTCCCCGGCTCTCCATGTGCGTCTGTCACTAAGCTCACTCCCAGAGATAAAACAGCAAATGTGAACTCCTGTGGGAAAGAGCATCGAGTAAAAACCTTTCTTGAAGCCCCGGGAATGCTACAGCTCAGTCAATCATGAGCCTTTCAATCAGCACGCCCATCTCACCTTGTACACAGAAGGGTTTGCAGTGTACGAGTGTTATGTAGGGAAAACCAAATGTTTGGTACACACAGAACAAAGTGACTATCTCTGTTTAAAAGGCTTAGCAAATTTCACTGTATAACACTCAGATTGTTACTGCTCAAAAAACAGACAACCCACAAACAAACAAAAAACAGTGCTCCCTCTGCTTTGCTGGGAAATCGTAATGTTAAATACCTGATAATTGTGAAGTAAATGTTTTTTCTACCCATTTGTGTCTTCAATTAATAGATCCAGTCATTTATAGTGGTGTCTGTTAAATACTACCGTTGTATTTGTCTGTCTGTAGAGGATGCACCTACTCAGTCCTAGGTCACTAGGCAAGAATTATTATTTCCAGTTGCAGTGAGAATACCACAGCAACACTTCCAAGACTGCAGAAACAAATGGGTGGAGGGAGAGAACCATCACAGGAGCCATGTGCCAGACAGTCACAGTCATCAGGCCCAGTTACAGCAAAAGATGCGCACAGCCATGGAGATGCAGACCCCAGCAAGAACCTCCACCGACAGGTCCCGGGTCTATGTAAATTGCTACTTATTTATCTATGAAAAAGTATTTGCTTATTTGCTTTTTTGAATATACATACAACATTAAAAGCAGGAAATAAACACAACAAACTGTTCCAGCACAGCAAAAGAATACCTTGGTTACGAAACCTTAGCAGTGTCAGACACGCCTGGAGGGGGAACACCCCACAGCCCGTCAGTTTGGCTAACCTCTGTCTTTAGGAAGACCTCGAAAATCTCTCGGTACTGGGACTGCCAAAGAGAAGCAGCAACAAATACCATGCTCTGCCTTGGGCCTAGAGACGGGGGCAATTCCTCCTGCCAGGAACCTATCAAAGTTGAAAATGAACCAGAAGACAGGATATTAAAACATTTGTATTCTTTCCCTCTCCTCTCACCATAAATAAATAAATAAAAATCTGCAGCTTCTGATTTGCTTTTGTAAAGGAAGTTCCAGGTCAGCTCCCAGAAGCTGCAGAGAAGCTTTTGGGGTTTAATAGTCCAGAGTTAATTGCCATTCATTTGGCAGGTTTGGTACAGAAGGCAGGTCAGAATTAATTTCTCGCTTAGCCAACGCTGAAATTCACATTTAAAGTATAAAAAGCTATAGCTGCTACTGAAGTCTCATTCAGAGTAAGATGATCACAGCAAGAACTTGTCCTGAATATAAAAAGCATTTGGGAACATACACCATCTCAAACAGAAAAATGGAAGTTGAAAGAGAAAAATAAGAAATAACCCAAATTCATAATGAAGGGTCAAACACACCTCTGCCTGCCTGTGTGTAGCCACTGCCTGCGGCAAGGGAATTGAGCTCCAAACCGCAGCGTCTCCATCAGTCAGTCTTTTGGGCAGCTCAGTGCATGGCTGATTGGAGTCACATAATCAGGTCAAAAAGGTTTCACAATGGCCCTGAATACGGTTGCTATCAGAAAGGGGGCTCAGAGTTGTGAAGATCAATTACTACGTAAGTAACATTCAGTGAGATACATTAACGCTTTCATCAGGATGGGGAGAGGAAGGTAGGGCTGAGGAAGCAGAAGCAGGGTTTTGAAATGAGTACAGCACTGCTTTCTTTTATAAAGCATTCTGGAGAAACAAAGTGTTTGAAATAAGACGGCATCTGTAAGTAATTGCATGAAGTATTAACATTTCCTGAAAGGAGAACATGGAAGTATGAAAGTTTACATAAACCAAAGATACTGAACACAAAAATGCCTTTTCTTAGGATGGCCTTTTGCAACACAAATGTTCCTCCGCACTTCACTTTTACTAAGCCACCTGCCTGATGCCATCTGTTGTTTCTTGTCCCACCGTTAGATTTATAAAGTCACTAGGATGAAGGCCACTTTTGTCATTGTTTGTATCACATTGGATTGAAAGAAAAGAGATGCATGCCCACAGTGGACACGTTAATTAGGCACTTCCATCCTAAAATGCAATTTTGAAAATCTGCCTCAATCTAAAGATACGTAAAACATAGAAATGTTCCTTTGACTTTCAAGTTCTCCAGGAGCTTCACATTACCTAATCCGTGTTGGGATTAGGTATTTTGGCATTGTTTTGCCTGTCTCTCCAAGATGCCCCACTTAATAACATTCTTGCATTGCACCTGCTACAAGTCAGGCATATAAAAGTTGCCCTTTGGTGAATTCAGGCAATGATTTGTATTTTTCTTCCATTCCAATATGGAAAAAGCAAGCAGAAAAACTAATTCTGAAACCCACAGACATCCTTCATTTTAACAGGTCCCCAAATTTAGGCTCAGAGAAATGCCTAAAAAGCACTAACACACAAGAGCAATGTTACTTCTTGCATGCATCAAGAATAAGCTGAAAATGTTCTCCTATGCCATGGATATTTGGATGGATGCTCTTACAAAGAAGATGCCAGAGGACATATTACTATTCTTCTATTCTCCTCCCCTATTTTTTTTTCATACTCACTGTATACCAAAATACATACAGCTCATTGACTTTTTGAGCTGAGATGGAAGGAAAAATTCTGAGTGAAACCATAAAAGCCACAAAATTATTATCATAGGCAATAACAGAAGCAGCCCACTGTAGTTCATGCAGTTTCCAAGAGCTCGTTTAAGCCATACCATCCTGCTTAGTCTGGAAGAAAAACCAAATGAAAACATGGCTACAATAGTTGTGTTCACCCAGGAAGCAAAAAATACTGCCGAAGGCATTCTTAGACTGGTTTAGTTGCACCCATACTCAGCACTGTACTAGTATAAATATTTCTATACTGTAATAGAAAAAAAATATTTATGAAGACTTTGTACTGGCATCACTTCAGAACAAATCAAAATCAGACAGATCCTTCTGACTAAGGCTAGGCTGCTATTGAGTTTTCCAAGCTTTAACACTGTTGTTTATAACAGAGAATGGGGCAATTTGCAAAATAGTATTTAAATATGTAATATATTCTAGCAGGAATAAAAACAACATCCACGCATATCCAGTAAACATGGTTTAGAGACCTTTCTGAGAACTCCCAAACATGCATACCCAGAAGTCAAGTATGATTCTGACCTCTAACATCACTTTACAAATTTGAATTACAACCCTAAAGAAATAAGTGGCATTATTCCAAAATCATAACAGTTTATCAGATAAGCAGATGGTTACCCAAAACAACACGGAATGAAGAATTTACTGAAGATGTGTATTGGGCTTCAAGAAAAACCTGCAAAAAGTACAGAGACATATTAAATTCTTATGGTTTTAAAGCGGTTCTCCTTTCTACAGCTACTCTGGAAGATAAAATGGATGAAGCTGTGTGATGGGACAGCTATATCTTTTATATCAGGAAGATTATTTTTCTCTGTTCTGTTTCTCACCAGGTAGCTCGAGAGAGGTGGTCAAATTACAGCATCCAATATAACATAAGATTAGTTAGAATTTCAAAATTGTGTCGAAGTTGTTGAAAGCGCTCGGACTTTTATTCAACAGTCCTTTAGCCAAAAATCAAGTGTTTTTGAAGGTTTTTTTTCTGTTGTTTTGTTTTGTTTTTTTAAGAAGGGGAAAAAAAAAAGATTAATCATCTTTCTTATTTAAACTCTGGAGACAGACGAATTTCCAATGTGTTCCCAATGGGAGACTTTTAAATTTTAAAAGAAAACAACCATCAAAAGTTTTTCTATCTTCCTCATACATTGTCATGGAAGATAAAGTTATGAGGGGGAAAAAAAAAATAGTTTCATATTTTTTGGGTCACTCTTTAGCCGTAACAGTAGCACTAAGTTTTTTCTGTAGCTAATGCAGAGTCTGATCTGTCATTGGTTTATCCACAGAAAATGTTATCTACAAAGGGGTTCTGGTAAGGCTACTTTGAAGGAAGAAGAAATTGAAAAGAAATTGTACAGCAAATGAGTAAGTAAAACTATTTTCTCTCTCCTGCATTTTCTGACTTCCTTCCCAACCTATCATCTTTAATTAAACTCACTGCAAGTTTGGAAGCCTAGTAAATCCAGGAAGTTGCTTGTAAAGTGGCATATCAAAGCTCTAAACACCTCCTGTTCCATGGCTCTGGATTTAATAATTTTCCTTTAATAGCCTGTGTAGCTAGAAGCATTTTTGCCAGTATGACTGATTTAGTACTAGCCTCAGAATCTCCCTTCGAGCCTCACTCAAAGCTTGTGATTAGCTGATGCTGGTAGCAATATAAGCAGTCTCCATGGATTCTTGAAATAAAACATTTTACAAGTCTCATCTTCACATTTGGTTGCTATCCAATCTTCTCTTACACAGAACATAACAAATTTACAAGGGATTTTGCCCAGTTAAGGATTACTGGATTTGTCCAAAAAAAAATTTTAAAAATACAAGACTCATTAGCTATAAAGAACCCCATGGATTAGGCATGGATACACTGAGCATTGCAAATGTCTGGCGCACTTTGTTCCTTTTTAGACAGGCTGTAGGAATAAGTTTTGTTTCTGAGAGCAAAACAAACTGAAACAGTAGATTCTTTATGAATTGCATGTGTGTTATTTGTTGATATATTTGTTAAACCTGTGGAGAGGTTATGAGTATTTCAAAATAGGACTGTCATCTTGCTGTATGTTTGTACAGTAACTAGTTCAAAGAAAAACTGATCAATGACTGATGACACTAATGCACAAATCTCTGTATTGTTTTCTGTTTCCTTAACTGCATAAGAAACTACGGTAAAGGATAGAATGGTTCCATGCATAGCCCCATTGTTTGGTTTTGTTCGTTATGTTGGGGGGGGGGGTTGTTTGTGTTTTTTGTTTGTTTTTTTTTTGTTGTTGTTGTTGTTGTTTTTTGTAAAATTAAGAACAATTAGATAAATGGAATGAAGAAATGTTAAAAAAATTAAAAATCCTCTGGAAAGCTAATTGAATAAAGTGCTACGTACAAATTAGGTTATTTTTCTACCCCTGACAAGACCTTCAGTCTTAAATTTAGTTTCCACTAATTAAAATTCCCCTAAACTGTACACATATGCTGCAAAACATGCCACAGAATGAATCTATTCAATAGCCTCTGTACCCAGACTCTAGAAGGAGTTTTGCAGGCTTCTTGACAGGAAAGAGACAATAATCCAATAGCTTCATCTCTTTGAACTATATAACTAGGGATTTGGGAAAAAGCCCATATTGGAGCTTAAAAATAAAGTACTAGGACTGTAAGTTGAAAATACATTTACTGTCAGTACTGCTCTCCAGCCAATGCTTTTTCCCCAAATACAGCAAATTAGCAGTACCTTTATGCATCTCCCTGGCACGTCCTGCTTGGAAAAGATTCTCAAAGCAAGGAGCCCTTTGGTCTCACGGCACAGGTCTACTTATCCACTGCACTCATTCTTTTTTGCCTTACTTGCAGCTGCACTTGGAAGCCAGGGCTTGCGACGAGGAATCACCAGCAGTGAGGAAGGACAGGAAATCACGCACCAGCTCCACGTGCACTCACAGCTTATGCACAGAGAGGAAAAGGAAAGACCTGGCCACAGCAGCTCCATTTATCATCCCAGCATCTGCCAGTTCACGGTGACATGCTAGGCTACATCATTAGCCTGCTTTGCGCACTGTAACAGGGAAGAGCTATCTGTCACAGGCCAGCTTTAGGTAATGCTGCCAACGTGACCCGCATTTTCGTGCATACAGAGAGGAAAAGAGGGAAGCTGATGCTACTTCCCTTGCTCTCAAAAAGTTCTGCAGTGTGTGAATAAGTACCGGCCATCCTATCAAATAACCCTGCCGTTCCTCACACTGAGCCGGGCTGTCTTTCAGCTATGGAAAGCCTGTGGGCACGCGTGGTGCAGAAGGATCGCGGCAATGAGACTGTCCTCCTCCACCTTCTGGAACAGGAGCGGCAGAACAGGATTTCCTTTCCATGTTTCTGTGGCACTTGCACTTCCCTAGAAGGGAAGACTGCATAGTGTGTCCACAACTTGACATAAGGCCCATAGTGAAAGGATCCAGCATGAAGATGTATTTCTTAAAAGAAAAAAATATATATACTTTTTTCTCCTACAGATGAAATCTCTGTTTTAAGAAAGAGGTCACAGGCATCAAGTGAGCACAGAAAAAAATAGGAACTTAGATTTCTACATTTAAATACGTTTTTCTACCCTAAAACACATTTGCATTCTCAACCTCCTTTGAATAATTTTAACAAATATTAAATTATACATTAACTAGCAATGTTGAATTGCAGCAACAGTGACTAAATTGCTAACTCACTTTGGTATCTAGGGGCACAGATAGGAAATTAGCCAGGGGATACAAGATCAACTTCAGCATGTACAAAACAGCCATAATATCTCCTAGCCTAATAAAACACACCTCTTATTTCAAAGATTTTCCTCCTCCTATAACATATCAGAGCAATCCCTACAGGGAGGAGAGCTGTTGGCACCCGTGGACACTCACTGCTGGTTTTCTCCTGCTCCTTCTCACAAGCACGAACATGGAGCGTACCGGGACATGGCTTGGGTCTGTCACACACCTCCTCAAACCCCTGCTAGCTCCAGGAGCTGCAGGGTACGTGACCCAACAGCCATTTCATTTTGGCAGCAAATGATGAAGGGCTATACCAACAATACTCCAGCTTCAAAAACTTCTTACTACATGCTGAAATGCCTTCCCCCATGCAATAATTTAAAGATGTTTTAATCCTCGTCAAGTGCCAATAAGCATACTAAGAGGTTCTTCTTATCAGGTGGCGAGTAGTCCTAGCTATGTGTCTGTTTCTTCACCCTCTTCATATTTTTCTTTTACGTTTTCTCTTCCTTTCTTTTCCTCACCAGTCAAAACTTTCCCTCCATTCTTTGCTAAAATTTACCTTTCCTCACCAAACCCACAGATGAAATTCAGCCAGCTTGTTGCAAGCCTTTTTTTTTTTTTTTTTTTTTTTTTTAAAAAAAAAGGCCTGGGTAAGAGCCTGAAATGTAATTTCTACAAATACTCACCTGGACTAAACCTTCACATTCCACGTGTGTTTATATGAGCATACATAGATCATGTCATATGCAGTTAGTAATTTGACAAATCATTTTTTCCTGCATTATCATAGGGACATTTCACAAATGAAAGAAACCTGGAAAGAACTTACTGGATCATAAAAGATTTTGTAAATGACAAACTTAAGCAGCAGGTTTTTAAGAATAACAAAATTTGTCCACCAAAGCCTAAAAAGCAAAGCTGCTTTCCTATGTAGACCTCAGATTTTAGGAACCAGCTAACTGATAAAATGCACATGGTTGGCTACCAGCTTCCTCCTCAACATCCCGAAAGTCTAAACATGTTTGGCATTACATTGTTTTTCCAGGATTTGCAAAATACAGACAGAAAACAAAAACTTCTTTAAAAGAGAGAACAAAAAAAAAATCTTAGTCACCTCCTATACTGTTTAAAAAGGTATTTTTACCTATTAGCATCTAATCCAAACTTCTTCGAGGCACCTCTTCCTTGCCAGCATCCTTTCTTGCCATTAATTTCCTTTGACTGCATTTGAGAATCTATGCCAAGCACACATACCAATTCATGCGTGAAAGTTTTAAAACAGCTTTCCATTGATTTTTAGCCATTCCTCCTTATTACAGAAGTCATCACACACAGCCAGAAGTCAAAGAAACAGACGAGGGTAGATTCATATTGAGAACTACACAAGTAAGACATCAGGTTTTCTATTAAGCTGCAGTGCAAGTGGGAGCAAGCGGGTGTTCTCCAGTATGTAATTCCCCCCTGTACCCACCTACGCAGTCAAAGAAAGGTTCATGGCCAGAAGAATCCCAGAGATCCCCATGGCCAGAGATCCAGACATAAGCACAAACAAACAAAATACTCTTTGGCTGCAGGTACAAAGAAACAGTTACTCTCTCTTCATCAGTAAACTCTCCTAAGAAGGAAGACTCCAAAAAAAAAAAAATAAACCATGAAAGTAGAAGCCTGATGTTGACTCAGGTGACCAGTTCCTGTGCTTTCTCTGCCCCTTCTTTCTGATAAAATTCTATAGGAACTTAAAATTCAGTTCATTGAATAATGAGAAATATTTCCTCACCACCAACCCACTAGGACTTCCTTTCCTTTTGGCAGCTGACCTTCCTATATTACTTCTCTAGACAGCGTTCAACTTGTAACCTCAGGCTTGGTGCTAAAGTTCCAGGGAAGTCTGGGCTTGGCCCTCAGCTAGAGTGAACGGGTCTCTGTCAGAATGAGTATTCAGACATGAAATACTGATCAAAAACAATTCCTGAAATTATTTAACAAACTTTTAGTCCTTTTTGAAAACTGCTTTTTTTCCCAAAAATATTGTACATTAAAATATGGAGCTGTGGGCTTCCAAGGCCCATAAACTGCTCCTGTGTCATAGAGCCAAGCATCATTCAGCCACCAGCTACCTCTGTCTTCTCTCCCCCATCTGTGCCCAAGAGTCCAAGCTTGCTTGAAATTCATGACAAAAAAGGACTGTAAATACTTCCAAAGATAATACTACTAACTTCCAACTTCAGGACTGCTATTTTTCTCTTCCCACATCAGATTACTTTTCTCCCAAATAAAATCTTCAACATTTTAGCAGCTTTACTCACGACTCGACCTGACTAGTTCCTCAGAGCAACGGTTTTCAAGTTGTAGTCTGCAAAGCACTCAAGGTTGGTGGATGTCTGTAAGGGTAACTTGAAAAGAAAGCATTAAAAATTCAAGCTGATTGTCTGTGGGGCTTTAACTTGCTATACCGAGATCTCTATCTTCAGTGGAAAAGGTTGAGAGGTTTACAGAAGAAAAAAAGGTTGAAAACTACAACCCTACAGAGCAAAGTACAAGAATGTCGAAGTGACTTGACAGTTTTAGACCCAGATCTGAATATACCTTTCTAGCTACAAACACAATGAGCTTCTCTCTCATTTTTCCTTTGTAAGCTAAACAAACAGCTATTCTACAGCAAAGGAATGACTACTGTTCATATACAAACCACCACTGCCAATAATTATTTGGGTTAGGGAGTCCTGACTTGCTTAGCAAATGTGTCAGCATTCCTTTGGTTTTGCACCATCTCGATGCCTTTGTCTAGAAGCAGAAATAACACGAGAAAAGCTGAAATCCACTCTTTCCTCTTTTTCTGAAGAAAGACGAATTCTTACATGCTACAAGCACGGTCTCCAGCAGACCATTTTCTCCAATTGCTCTGCAAATATTATGTCAAAAGGGAAAGATCACTTCACTCACCCCCACAAATCCCACATGCCACAGTAAATCTCTGGCTCTTTCTGTCCTGGGAACCAAGACACTTACAGCTCAGACAAGCACTATTTCTCTCCAGATAACTAGACCCCAACTGCATATTTCTGCATATTATATGAAGCACAGGGGTGAGTAAAAGGGAAGAGGGAAAAAGATTTTATTGCACATGAAAAATGAAAATCTCCTTCCTCTCATTAGCAACTATCCTCTGCCCATTTTACTGCTGTTTACCACCTCCTTCTGATGTCACTGCTCAAACCCGGCCCCACTGTCACCTTGATTTGGGCAGCATGATCTCTGCACCTGGCCCCACATTTCAGACACAAGGGGCACCAGTCAGGCAACATTTAGGGACCCGTGTGCAGCTGCAGAGATTGAAGTGTCAGGTATGGACTCTAATAAACACAAAGATGAGAATGGAAACTTACCCTACTGACAGAAAATGGAAGATTTTGTAATAATTTAAAGAAAAAGCAAGAAGCTTATAAAGAATTAGAATCTAAACATTCCATATATATTTGAAATAAATATTACAGAGGTTTATAGAAAACAATTCATGGATATCCCCCTGATAACATTACTGTTCTCTGCAATGCAAATAGCATTTGTTTTTTGATGATGCAGAACTGCAGCAGCACAGTCAGTGGAGAAAACGTTCTGCTGGAATGATGTTTTGCGTCACTATACTCAATAATAGAACCCTAAATTGCAGTAAATATTGAAGTGAGTTTTCAGCATATAGGGAAGTGAGCCTGCATCAAGAACCGTAAGGCATTTCTCTAATAAGAAGATATAAAAGATTTAAAAGATGTTTCAGTTTCCACGCACACACTTGCTTACCTGGAAATAGTGAAGCATTTAGCTTTTTATTACCTTTTTAAGGCTGTTTTTAGTGCTAATTCTATACATAAAATAGCAAAAATGTGCTTTCTGAAGCATTTGGCAGCTCACCCCACTTTCATATAGCAAGAAAACAGTAACAGCCGCCGCTAGGGAACTGCGCTGTATAGATTGAGCCTCGCAGTGATCTGGCGCTGTCACCTCCCTGGGTCATCACCTTCCTTCCAGTGACGGGCACATCGGATCCGACACCGCTCTGCCCAGCTCACCAGTCGCCTCCCTCCCGGAGCAAGCCCAGGACCGCGCGCTCTGTCCGACAGCAGGGCTCCACGGGAACGGTTAAGCATTTTCATGAGGAGAGGACAGAGAGGTGAGAGAAAACGTCAGTCATAACTGGAAATATTGCAGTCCCAGCTGCACTGGTGCTCAAAGAAGGAATATCATTTATGTGAATTCTGCATAAATTCTATTATTTCCACATTGCAATTTTCTGGGAGGAATAACACCTCTGACCATTGTATTCACTGAGTTTACTCATTGCTCCAGTGACCCAGATTTCCAATATTTAACAAACTGAAAAATAAAAATGGATTTCTCAAAAACAAGGCAACAGGCAGAGAAGAAACATATGTGGTGTATTCTCAATTCATTTAGAAAAACCTACTTCACTCTAGGCATATTAGCGCCTCATCTTTACATTTTTCAACGTTCAACAGAAACTGCAAGAGATCTGTGCAACCCACTCTCTCCTGGAGCACGGCCTGTTTTGTCCCCTGTACACCTCAGCAGCCAGCCAGGGGGAGCCAAAGGAGCCTTCCCCTGGCCGCAGGGGGCAGCGACAGAGCTTTTCTGGGGACAACTTTTCAGCCAAATAAAAAGCAGAGGAGAGATGTAGAGAAGACAGCTCTTCCCTGCAGGCACAAAAAGTGCTCCGCAGAATGGGATGCTACCACCAAAATGACATCTGCAAAATTTCTCTCCTTCTGTGACTCCGCAATTGTTCTGCCAAAAGGAAATCCTGTAAACCAGCGACGGAAGGGAAAGAATTTGCTACTTAAGCCCTCTTAGGCCTTTCAAATGTTAATGTTATCAATCAGAAAAGACCAGAAACATCTCTCTGCACACGAGACAATTTAATTCTTCCACGGTACAGCAATCAGCGCTATGAGCACTAATCTGCAATGACAATGACATTTGTTCTTCCCCACCATTGTATTCATTTTCTTTCAGGAGCTTGGCGTTTGGTGAAGTGGTTTGAAGACTAACTCTGACCACGCTGTGAAATACCTTTATTTTTTTAATCAACATTATCAAAATTAGGAATTACACACTCAGGAAAGAGGAGGAAACACATTTATTGTTACATTTGTTGCATATGTTTCCGTATGCTGTTGCCTGTCTGTGTTATTTTGAGCTTTATCTATTTAAAGAAGTTGTATGATACATAGAAGACAGCAGGTAGAGTGATTGACTGAAAGTCAGATGTTGAACTGCCACAAAGCTGTGGAAAGGATAAAAATATTTCTCTACCTCAATCCTTTCCATAGAAAAAAAAAATCCTGGATTATGCACCCTGTATCATTTTTATACTAAAAGGTTTCAAAGTGAACAGGTATAAAGGATAGTATTTAAAATAAACACTTTCACATCTTCGTTTTCCTTTTCTTAAAAAAACAACAGTATAATATTGAAGAAAAAGTCTGCTCATTCTCAGTCAGGTTTACTAAATCAGTCATGAAGGCAGCTGATCTAAAATGCATCAGCTGTCACCTGCTCAGTCTCAGTTTGACAGTTCAATACCTCCTCATCTTCTGAGAGTGGCAGTGCTGAGACCTGAGTAAACCGCGTCTGTATGCAAACTGTCACAGAGTTCTTGGCATATCATTAGGCCTGACCTCCATGGCTGCAGTGACAACAGGGAACATCACAGGCAATTGTCATCGGAGTTAAAATTAATGTACGGGTCTCCAAATGCAGCGATGGGAAAGGTAAGCCCCACAAGCAGCCACCAGCTAACGAACTACATAATAACAGTGAGATAATCTCACCCCTTTGGAGAACACAAATTATGTCACGGATTCAAGGCACATCTCACTTCGCATCCATAGGGGTACTTCTCCCTCAGCTTTTATCTGGACCAAACATGGCATATGACTGCCACTATGTCCCAGTTACCAGCTTTGGGTAGGAAAACAAAGCCCCATTCAGGGCCACGAAAGGACAAGCTCAGACACGGTCCCCAGCAGGGGCAGTCAGGGTCCCAGTCGGGGTGGTTAGGGAAGCATCACCTGCCGTTCCAGCAGCCCCTTTGCATGGACCCACACGGTACTGCTTGCTCCAAGACACCCCCTGGCAGGAGCCCGCACAGCCACAACCACAGTGGGAAGCCACAAGCTTCCCGCTGCAAGCCAGCAGTGTGTTCCCACTGCCCCCGGCCTAACTTGCCTTGGTAGGCACCTTCAGAGATGCTTAACACATAGGAAAATGTGTCCTGAATAAACAGAAGATGGACTATAAGAGGCAAAAATTCTTATTCAGGACTCTTCTGAATTTTCATGGTATTGCCTGCAATGATAACCACATTTGTGAGTGCTAGCAAAGTTTGGTTAGTTCGTGTTACCTGAAAATTTGAATGCCATGGTGGTATTTGACCCCATTGCCAAACATCGCCACTACCCCATGGATTACTTTTATTAATAAAGCACATAAACACCCTGTAGCTCAACCTATACAAGGTTCCTCAGTTTTTACTTTTTTATGGTGAACTGCAGTATGAAATACATTTCCTCTAGGCTTAGAAATTGAGGAGAACAGGATCAAAAACAGCCCGTACTCATTAGGATGTCCCCACATAATTCATTCATAGTCCCACTTCATACTGCCATTCATGAATTACGAGGTCATCCCTAACCAAAAAAATATTTCATCTCATGTCACTCACTGTCATATTTCTCTATACTAGACTTCTCCAGCGGTCAATCAATAGTAAAAGCAGACACAAAGTCCAGCAGTTGAGTAGATATTTGAGTTTTTCTAAATCTCCCATTCCCTTACAAGTTCAGTCAATTTCTATTGAAGTCAACAGTGGAAACAGCCCTTCAAACCACTTGTATAGTCTGTAGACTATACATTGTATAGTCTGTAGAGAATAATAACATTTCCAATAGAAGTTATTTCTTCAAGCCCTTTCAGAAGTTACTACCAATTTCCAAGAACACCTTTCCCCACCACACCCCATTTCATAAGCCTGTACCACTCCTCACAGTCGTTACTGAATTTCTGACCACATTTCCCCAGGCTTGATACCTGGGTATTGACACACCACCGCACAGGAGGCTATAGAAATTGGGTAGCAAACAAAGAAAGACAATCACGACAGTAAAAAAAAATATTTTTTAAAAAGAAAGTTAACATTTAAATGCATAAGTCTCAAGAGTTGGGTTAGGATATGGCAGGTTATTCTTTTAATTTTGGTTTGATTTGTTACAAAGGCGGTTTTGAAAATGTAAACTGACTAGAAGCACATGTTGGTAACTGTCTGTATGTGGAAAATATATTTTTTATCCCCTTCCTAAGAGAAATAACTGACAAGGTGAATGCTCTTGGAGCACTACAGTATCCATTTCTGATTGAGTTACAGCCCTTCGGCAGTTAGCTGTTTTCAAATTATGTAACCATAAACTTATGCGTCTTCTCCCTTTTCTTGGTGTTTTTTTTTTTTCCCTCCAAACAAGAAACATGCTTTCTGACAATGACTGACTGACGAGACAATTGACTGATCCTAGAGAGCATTAAACAGACATCGAATAATGACCGCAAAGAAACAAACTTGCAGGACCTACCAGCTTCCAACTTTCTCCTGTCTCTGCTTAAATTAAGTCTCAATGTTTGGGAGGGGGAGAAGAGAAACTATCATAAATCTTATTTAACATCAGCACGAGAAGACTCAAACACATTTTACATGCCACAAATAGTTAATAAAAGATGAATGATTTATAAATAGCTGGTTTACTAAGAAGCAAATCAATGGCTTGTTTAACAGGCTGCTTAGAGGCACAGGAGATCTAAATGTTCTTAACACCCTTTACTGGTACTGTTGAGCACTATTTACCACACGCAGTACTCCTGTATGTCTGTAATGTATGTGTACCTGTTAATCATTTATAATCCTTTCATCAAGCATTTATAAGGGGAGTTAATAGAAGCTGGCTGCAGAAGCTCCCAGCACTGGGGCTCCCCAGCGCTGCAGCCACCGGGGGTGTCTCAGTCCTGGCAGGTGCTTCAGGATCCAGCCAAAGCACGGCCAACGACAAACCCCAGTGATTAATGCTTAGAGCACAAATTCATCTGTGGTGTGATACCAACCAGCCATGTAGTTCAGAGAAGGAAAAGGGAAGAGACAAGAGACAGGAATCCAGGGATAAGCAGACATACCCAGGCACCGAACTGCGACAAATGAGAATCGAACGCTTCTTGGGCTCCAGCAAGCTGCTAGCAGAACAAGCCACAAACCTGGCACCTAATCGTGTGTCACGCCAAGTATGTTCTTTCCCTTTGGGGGTTACACTATATTTTCTTTTCCTGTTAGAAAACCTTATAGAAGAGAGTGTTCATTACCTTCTGCTGTTATTTATACGTTTTTATCCTGGTTCCCCTCCTGAATCCCTCTGAAAACCTGTTATTTGTCCCTCGGTTTCTCAGGCGTTTGGGATATAAAACAATTTTCTGATTTCAATTTTCAAATCTTCAGTTTTTCACTCTTATTTCAGCTTGTCTTTTCAGAACTACGGTGCTCAACAATGAGCACAGTATTTTACATGTATACATACCATCAACTTACATATATCACACAAATACATCCCAATTTGTTGGCCCCCCTTTGTCTGAAGACGGGCACAGCATTTAATAACAACATACAGTATCCTGTTGCTTTGGTTTTGTTTTTTGTGGGTTTTTTTGTTATGTTTTGTGTTTTGTTTTTTTTTTTTTTTAAAGAATTGAAAATCATCTCATGCTCCACTAAAATTTTTAGTCTCTTCCGCAACGCTCATTACATTTTATCTGCTCTTCTGGTTCCTACTGATGCTTTCTCTGCTAGGTCTCTCAGCGTTTATTCAGTCTCCTTTAAAGGAACAAAGAATTTTGTGATGTTGAAGTGTTACTATTTTACAGTCCCCTTCTTAAAGGTAACTGAAAACATCAGACCTAGAACACAACTTCACCCTTTGCTTTCTGTAATGAGTACAAAAGACACACACAACCACTGTACTGGGAGAGGATATCCTGTAAGTTTCATCACTAGAATAAAGAGAAAAATTCACAGCCATTAACTCATATCAGGACTGAAGTGCCGTCCCTCCTCTTCACCACACCACACTGGATCACTTGTGGTGAATGCACAGATAGTCTTCATCCTTGTGAGTATTTACCAGGTCTAAGCTTAGGACACTAAAGGAATACTGTTCTAAGTATGCCTCAACTTCACTCAATTTTCAGACATGAACAGCTTTGGAAGGCATCTCACGAGCTATACAATGGAAAGATAATTGCAGGGTAGTGAAATGAAGTTAAATGCAGCAACTTAAAGGTAGTACAATGAAGTTAAATGCAGTAACTTAAAGATACAGAGTGAGGAATTATTGTTCTTATGCTTCATCTGATTACAGAATTACCACTTGAGGCAGCTGTAAAAATGTGACAGTTATATCATCTCCATGGAGCTCAAACACACAGAAATCCAAAAAGTGTTCAGCTAAGCTCCTGACATATGCCAGTTTCTACTGCAAGGCCTGCGTAATGTTTTCAGTGTTGCAAGATCTTCAGCAGAAACAATCCCATACTACGCATAAGAAGTGTACATACAGAGTTATCAGTACTTCAAAATGACAGTGCAAGTGGTGCAGTTTTCTTTATTACACCCAGCACCTTCTGAAGTCATTAAGTCGCATCTCCCAGCACTTTACACCAGCTCTTTCTGAAGGGCTGGGTGATGGAGCTGCTAGGGGAACACCCTGGCCCTTGCGCTGCCTCAGACCCCCAGAGCCCAGCTGCAGTTCTTCTCAGGAGCTGGGCCACAGCACGTCCCAGTTTTAATTCTTCTTCCTCCATGTTCCAAACCAGATTTTTCAGGCTACGTAATTCTACTGACGCTGCTTAAAACTCCTTTTTCACATCAATATTTTATTTCATGTTTGTCTTTCCTGGCATTCATTAGTAGCCAGGCAGCCATTAATCACTATTTTCTTTTTGTGAATCCATCCTATTTCAGCTCAAAGATTCCACTCAAAATTTTAAGAACAGTCAATAAATAAATTGCAGCATGAATATTTATGTACTTAAACCAGTTAAAAATATACATATTAAAAAATATCTTTTGGAGATAGCTTTCAGTCCTGTAAAAGTATTTGACAGTGGAAACCATTTTAGGTCAGGCAAGAATAGGTCTTAAGAAAAAAAGAGAGTAAACTACACAATACCAAAATAAAATTCTTCAATAGCAACACTCCTTTCACTGAGAACTCTACAGGGAAACTTTTGATCCCACTGTGAATAACACAGCATGCCCTCAGCTGAATGCAAACATTTATATTGTTATTACTGCCAATAACAAAATTTAACCCTAGAACTGTTAATAAATGGTTCTATTTCATTGTAATTATGTGCTGTCATTTTCTGTTTTGTTTTAGATTTTTCATAAGAGAAGTAGCAGGGAGTCTGTCTGCAGTTATTTCTTTACAGATTTTCTCAATGAATCTAGATTTCAGCCTTCACAAAAACAATTGTTTTGAATGCCAATTGCTTTCGTACCCAAACAATTCTTAAACAATTGTATATGCTAATTCCAGACATGTACCCAGTTGTAAAATTTTGATCTGATTCAGATTTGGAAAACAGATTATTAAATAATTAATACCTACCATCAAATCAAAAGACCCTCAGAGCACTTGGCGATGGAAAACATCGTAGGCCCTTACCCAACACAAGCGAGGGGTGCCTGGAAGCGGGGCTCTGGTAACCACGTGGCAGCGGGCGCTGCTCCACCAGAGCCCTGTAAGCGATGCACCGAGAACAGCGACAGCTTTCGTGTCTCCTGTCACCTATAGCTCCATGCACACACAACAGCCCAGCCTTTTTCACAAGGACATGGCACCATCAATGCTATACCAGGAGACCAGAAGGGAGTGGTCACCCATCTGTGTGCTCCCAGCCCACGAGAAAAACCAGCACAGCAAAACTTCACTGTAAGTAGCTCTTGCAGTAACGGGAGTATTTAATGCCGGCACTAACTGGAAAAACTGCAACGCTAGGGTGAGTTGCATCCCTTTGTCCAGATCCAACTTCCCCCAGATTTCATGTAATAAATGAATACTATTCCTCCAATGTTGTTGTTCATCTATCACCATGTCGGTGATTATCACACCATTACAAAACAAACAGAAAAACCTAATTTCAAGGAAGATTTATGGTGAGTGAAACACATTCAGACTTGACTAAGGTGAAAGTAACCAAATAACTCTGACGTTTGTTCAAACAAAAATATTTTTTTACAGCAATCCAATCAAAATACAGGCTTAAAGCATCAGTGCTGAAGTATTTGAACATAATTGCCAGCATAGGAAGGAATAAACGCTGCTTAATAAAACCAGAATGAGATACATTAGCTAGATAAAAAAGACTATCATTCTGACTATCCAACTGTCATTATACGTTAGTTCTTGATAGTGTGACCTTCAGTACTGTCCAACCTAATTCTACATGCCTGCAATGTCTTAAATGCTCTGCAATTTAAAAGCAATAAGCTTAAAATAACCTGCAGGTTAAGAATACTGGGCTGGAAAAAAAAAATCACAGTAAAGAAATCTGAAGGCTACTGTTGAATCAGGCAGGGTCACTGTCCCTTAAAGAGAGGAAAACTGCAACAACAGAAGTATTTTATTCCTTTTTCTAAGATTTCTGGCTTTCTTTTCCTGCTTTGATACCTAACTAAAATGAACTATTTCATAAAATACCAGCAGGATGATAAAAGGGTGCCAAAATATATAGAAATGCCTGAAAAAGGAATCTGTGCTCTACAGTGCTGAGGGCATCCACCCCACAGCCATAGCTCAGCATCTCTTTATTTTAGCTCATGTTCCTACAAAGATTGTTTGTTCCTTCAGCCCTCCGTGCATCCTCACCACGTTCCAGTAAGAGCGTTGTTCCTTCAGCCCTCCGTGCATCCTCACCACGTTCCAGTAAGAGCGTAGATAAGGTCATCTGTGTGCTGATAGGGTTTTTTTTAATTAGCTTTTGGTAACTTCTTCTAAAAGAAATAGACTCACCCACAAGCAAGTAGCATGACAGAACCAGGGAGATGCCCCAGGCACACAGGAGTGCCACCGTGCCACTGCCCACTCTGCGATCAGATCCATCTCACAGGCCTCACGTTAGCTCTCAGACAAATTATGCTCACATCATAACGTGATGCCACTTCAGACCAAGTTGCACCAGAATTAATACGTGTCATCAGCCATAAAAACCTCATTTCCCAAACTACAGAATTATAGTGATGGTGCTCACACTTATAGCATGAAATGTTTTTAAAGTGGCCTGAGATTCCCGTTTGCTATGACGAGATCTTTGTTAAAAAAAAAAAAAGTTATCTCAGCTGTCTACTTGTACTTTTGCCTTTCTTCCTGATAAAAGTGAAGTCCAAGGGAGAGCAGAGTGAAACAAGGCACTCTCCATATAGTAAAAAGCCCCTTCTGAAAGCGAGAGCATATGCTTTTAGTCAATGGCATGACTACACTTGTTTGAAGGCAGTGAGAAGACCACAAATGATTTCTTGCAGGTAGTATCTCCACTCAGTGCAGCAAAAATAAAGGTGTCAATGGATGAAGTAAGCCCCTAAAATAAGAGTCACTCATCTTTATTTAAACTATGACAAGCATACAGATTGTAAGAATAGCAAAATAAGCTTTACGAAACTTAACTGACTAACTAAATCAGATCTTAACCACTGCGTAGGTTGTCCAAGTGCATTGCACCATGCACCGCCCATTCATTTCTATTAGAATTCATCTCCAGCCTCTCTTTAGCTTAATAATTTTTCATTTATTTGTCTTAACTGAAAAGTATCATCTCATTTGTGATCCAGAATCTTGTATGGACTAAGCAACGTCAAAATTCCCTTCTCACAGAGAATAAAACCAACATTGCATCATCTCTGTGATCAGTTAACCTGTGTATGACTATGCTGTAAGAAGTCATAAATTACCCTTGAGCAGGAAATCTCTTTGGGATGAGAAACAAGGAACAAGACTTGAACCCAAGTTTTTCCTGTAATGCATTTTACAAGTTCTATACAGCATGAGATAAAATGCGGAAAAGATGAGTGGGAGAAGCATGTAAGTGAGCTGGAGAACTATGTTATTTGTGTTTCTTCTGCACCATTCAAATGCCAACCTGTAACAGGCACACAGAGCAATGAAGAAACAGAAAAAGCTGTGGGCTGTAAGAGGCCCAGAATGGCTTCAGCAAGCACATTTATGTGGCTCTAAGCAAAATAGCACCATTGCAAGCTAACATATAAAAACTGTACAAAAAGAGAACACTTCTCCGTTGTCCTCTGTTGTGTGGACATCTGAGAGCTGTCCTAGATCTTCCTCTAAGCTTTGAAAATTCATTGCTATTCATGCAAAAATATAGAACTTGCTTTAGCTGCACATACGCCTTCCCTGACTGCAGTGAGGTTGAATAGGTATAAGATGCTCCATCTAGAACACTATCATTGTGAAAATAAAAAAAATCACTCACATTTTTAAAGACTGAATTTACTTAATAGCGTTTACTTAATAGACTGTCAGAGAGCTTTGAAGGGCGATGATCCATGAACTAAAACTTAATGTATTATATGATAATGAATCCAAAGACGGACTATTGAGCAGATAATTACACATTCATAATGGGCAGTAATGGGGATTATGGTCCATATTATGGCCTATTATGCCTGTTCTGAAATTTATATAACAGATTTTTCAACAAAGACATATCACAGAATACAAGAGGGCCCAAGCTACGCTCTGCTCCCACACGGAAGCAAGACAACACAGGGGATGCACGCAATGCTATCAGTGCCCTCGCAGCAGTCCTTTTTCCAGCATCCACAATATATCTTTCAGAGGTCGTGAATGTGAGCAGTTACAATCAAAAGGCAGCAGTACTTCAGAGACCATTACTCCCAAATCTTCACACAAGTAACAAGATGGTGACACATCACACAACATGCCTTGCTCAAATATGACCCTACTTTGAGAAAACACCTTGGGAAACCAGATGCTGTGTCCTCGAGACTTCATCACTTGGAAACACCACAAGTAAATTTGCAGTGTTTCAGGAGGTCACAACATTTAATAAAGTCAGCCTTGCCTTTCCCCCTTAATATAGTAATAAAGCAATGCAACATTTCAAACACATGAAATATTACTCCACCCTCATTGGAGAATTGACCTCAATATTTAGCTTCCACAATTCATTTAAGCCACACTCTATTTCACTCCAAAAAGGGAAAAGTTAGACAAGTGCAAGAAAATCTAGACTTTTCCTATATTATGTATCATTTCTTGAAACTGTCTTGCTTTATTTGTCTGGTTTGCTCCCTATGAATTTAAGGAAACAATAGGAAATTCATACAAAAGATCAAATGTACAACAAACCAGGTTTGGTTTGGGCTGTTTGTTTTTTTTGTTTGTTTGTTTCCTTGTGTGTTTTTTTTTTTTTTTTTTTTTTGAACTTTAGAAACCAGCCAGAGGAAAAACAGCACAGAAAAATCATTTATGAAAAATACTCATATGAAACAAGGTTAGCTTGTAGGACAAACAGGTAAATGATATAAGACAGTTGCTGCACGTGTTTTACTCACACGATACATTCATTAGTGAGAAGGTAAAGGTAGTCTGATTTTAAAACCTGAATTATTTTGCATTTCTGTTTGCGAGGAGAGGATCAACAGCAGCTTTCTACCATCTTAGAATTAATCACACTGCTATATAAATCCTCTATATTTTAAGAACTCTGTAAGTGTGATTTCAGAAAAGTTAAATAATGTATGAAATTGAAAAATGTCATTCTTTTAATATCTTTCTCCTTGTAAAAAAATTGCAATTACAACTATAAAAAACGATTGTAACCTTCTTTTAAAGCGTTATAGAACTTGTCATTGTTTAGTTAACCAATTCAGATTCAGCAAACGTGACCTACGATATCCTGAGGGAAAGACCTATTGTAGCAGTAAGCAATACATCTCTACACACTTGTAATTCAAAGGCACTGAGGCAAAAGCTGTCAAAACATTACTAAAGTCGACAAGGATGTATGGTTCATTAGTCTAGGAACTGATGTGTTATGGACCTGTTTGTGATCAGCCTGGTAATTTAAATCAAGTTGCAAGTTTATGTAAAACTACTAGGACTCTATTATTAAATTTCAGATCATGCCTTCAAACACAGGCACCTGTAATTGTAGACATTTATCACAAGACCCTAACTAGTCCCCTATCTTGTCAACTTAATCAATAATCAATTCATAAAATATCATTACTTTAATTGAAAATCTCTAGCTGTTTCCCTTGTATTGACTTTGAGGGCCAAACTGCAATGTAACAGCAGTAAGCCAGTCTTTGTTCGTTAACATGGAATTAAACCACAAATTATTCAACATTTAGAAGCAGCTACATGTTGCAGAAAAGGGCCATCTGCAGCTGCAGATACAGTGGACTCGCACCACACCACCGGCAGCCCATCCAGGCACACGTGGCACAGGCCACCTTCTCATCAGGTCTCTTCATCCACCCCAGCTTTGCATCCCTCAGAGGGACATTTCAAACATGCACTCACTGTCCACATACTCCTACTGCTCTACTGCCCACTCCATTGAAACAGGGCAGACTGGTTTTGTGCAGTTAGCTTAAGGAGAGGAGGCATTAAAGAGCTGGACATGTGGTCACCGCCTCAGTATTTCATTCACTGCAACAGGCCACCGCAAAATGGGTCAAGATCGACTCCGAAAAAGAAAGCAGGGGTGATGACATGCTGCAGAACTGTAAGCAACAGTACTAAACATGAACAGATACACTGGATATCCAGGACAAAATCGCAGTTGTTGTACAGTTAGTTGCTTAATTATCATGTTATATTTAGTTTTTCTGCATGTCAAGTAGCATATTACTAATACTGCCTCCTGCATTTCCAATTTCAATAATTTCAAAGTCTGGTGTATCAAGTCAGCACACACTAGTGAAACAAGCCATTGCTTACATTCTGCAGCCCCCAGAAGACAAAAAGGAAGCACTAAGCACTGAATCCTTAAAATTCATGACTTCCTGATTATGAGGACTATAATACACTAGAACTCACCTTATTATTAATTTATTAACCTCAAATTTCTGTCTTTACATATCTTTTTATTCGTTTATGAAAATTACTGCAAGATGGGAATGAAGATTAACTTGAAAACACATGTTATCAGTGTACAAGATATCCCAAATTCTATCACAGAATCACAGAATCATCTAGGCTGGAAGAGACCTCCAAGATCACCCAGTCCAACCTCTGACCTAACACCAACAAGTCCTCCACTAAACCATATCACTAAGCTCTACATCTAAACATCTTTTAAAGACCTCCAGGGATGGTGACTCAAACACTTCCCTGGGCAGCCCATTCCAATGCCTAACAACCCTCTCAGTAAAGAAGTTCTTCCTAATATCCAACCTAAACCTCCCCTGGCGCAACTTTAGCCCATTCCCCCTCATCGTGTCACCAAACGTGAGGGAGAACAGACCAACCCCTACCTCACTACAGCCTCCTTTAAGGTACCTAGAGAGAGTGATAAGGTCATCCCTGAGCCTCCTCTTTTGCAGGCTGAACAATCCCAGCTCCCTCAGCCGCTCCTCACAAAACTTGTTCTCCAGACCCCTCACCAGCTTCGTCGCCCTTCTCTGGACTCTCTCGAGCACCTCCATGTCCTTCTTGTAGCGAGGGGCCCCAAACTGAACACGGTACTCGAGGTGCGGCCTCACCAGAGCCGAGTACAGGGGGACGATCACTTCCCTACACCTGCTGGCCACACTGCTTCTTATGCAAGCCAGGATGCTGTTGGCCTTCTTGGCCACCTGAGCACACTGCTGGCTCATACTCAGCCGACTATCAACCAGTACTCCCAGGTCCCTCTCTGCCAGGCAGCTTTCCAACCACTCATCTCCCAGCCTGTAGCTCTGCTTGGGGTTGTTGCGCCTCAGGCGCAGGACCCGGCACTTGGCCTTGTTGAACTTCATGCAGTTGGCCTCAGCCCATCGGTCCAGCCTATCCAGATCCTCCTGAAGAGCCTTCCTACCCTTAAGCAGATTGACACACGCACCTAACTTGGTGTCGTCTGCAAACTTACTGAGGGTGCACTCGATCCCCTCATCCAGATCACCGATAAAGATATTAAAGAGAACTGGCCCCAGTACTGAGCCCTGGGGGACTCCACTAGTAATCGGCCTCCAACTGGATTTGGCTCCATTCACCACAACTCTTTGGGCCCGGCTACCCAGCCAGTTTCTAACCCAACGAAGCGTACGCCAGTCCAAGCCACGAGCAGCCAGTTTCTCGAGGAGAATGTTGTGGGAAACGGTGTCAAAACCTTACTGAAGTCAAGGTAGACCACATCCACAGACTTTCCCTCATCCACCAGGCACGTCACCTTGTCATAGAAGGAGATCAGGTTTGTCAAGCAGGACCTGCCTTTCTCCATGTAACATCGAAATACCATTAGATAAAGAAAATAAATCCACAAAAACACAAGGAAGACCAAAAGCACCTGCCTACTCAATAGCAAAATACTGCACTTATGCCTTATTCATAACATGAAAAGTTCAGGGACCAACGTTGCTTTTCCAGCCTCAAGATCCATCAGCCAAGACTCAGATGCTTGCTGCTATCTAAAAGGTTGTCAAGTTGCCCTAAAGATGCCCTGGGAGCAAATGACACATTGCCTGGAACATCGCACTGTGCTGAGGGATGAGACCCTCTCCTAACTGCACCACTTCACAGTACTACTGCACCAACTGCAAGAAGGGGGGTTTCCCTGCAGGCCGTGATCAGAAATCATTGATGCAGAAGGACTTGCAGAAGACTCTGGAGAAGATGAGAAAGTAAAACACCTGCTCTCTCCAAAGGGCTTCCACCTATTAACAGCCCTTACAGATCTCTTTCTACCAAATGAAGTTATTATACACAAACACCAATAGCACAACAAGTTTTTTCCTTCAGAGATGCTCCTTTGAATGCCAGTTACTGTTGAAAACAGAGACATGCATGCACAGAGCAGGAGACTAAGAAGGATTTGTTTTGAGAGGTATCATCTTTTCAGAAGGCAATCAAAAAAAATTTGTTTTCTTTAAAGCTGTTCTTTACTCTGGCCCGTGTGTCCATATTGGTCTTTGGCGTCAATCCCTAGAAAAAGTGTATAACTAAACACACAAAATAATAATAGAAGTTCATAGCAGGCCTAACCCCGTTCCATAATACACTGACAAGGCTACTATGGATACAAGCTCAAGCAAAATGTGTACCTGTACTGATGAAGCACAGCAGTAGAGAGAAAGGTATTCAATGACACAGCTCCAGAAATATACATATGCATATATATATTTACAAGAATTTCCATATCCCCTAATGGCTAGAAGTTTGTCACTTGGAAATTCATGAGAAAATTTCTTGTAACCTGTAGGTACCAGTTTTTATATCAGATTTTGATTTGAATTCAGGATTAAGATGAAATCAGCTTTCGAAGCAAAACAGCTTAGGCTTCTTCTCTCTCAAAACCAGAAGACACAATGAAGAGAAGCTTGTCTTAGTTTCACCAGGAGAACTGTGGGATATCCTGCATACACTTTTGATTTTTTCAAAACAAGAGTCAGTGTCACAGTTATAGTAATGCAGCATACTTGTTGAATTTTACTTGGTAATCGGTTGTGAAGTAAAAATTTCATATGTAACATACAATCTAAATTTTCACATGAATACTTGTAGGCAAAGACTGAAGGAGTTACTATATTATTACCCATGTCACATTGTAAGGTATCTTAATAATTAAACAACATCACTTTCCTGATAGAGAAAAGTCCTGGCTGAAATTTAAACGTAGTTACTCCAAACAGAAATATGCATGAGTAAACATTTGCTGCAATTAACTGAAGACCACAAAATCACCAGTAAAGATTTTCTTTTAATGTACTTTTCCTATGCAGCTTATATAAAATCTGCAAGTTTTCACATTGACCAATATCAAAACAGAACACAGAAGTGAAATCTTAAGAAGAAGCAATGCATAACTTTGGTTTAAAACCATAGGTTTCCACTTCTTTCCCGCAGGTCTGTTCTCCTCTTTCCCCCTCTACCCTCATACATCAACACATTTAAAAGGCAGAGATGAGTGTTTTCCACAAAACCTGATTTTAAGCTAGACAGGATCTTTTTGCTCAGAATCCCTTTCAGTGTTCTTATTACTGCCTGCTAATTATTTGCATTATCTAATTGTCTCTTTTACAAGAACCTCAGGATAGTCTATACATATGCCAATTAAAATTGCTTACCTGCCTGCTGTATGTAATCGTAAAAAGGCTTACAAGTCTCATTTTTCCTCACCAGCAAGCAGACTCATGCTAGAAATAAATAACACATCCAGATTAGTATAATTTACTGACTCAGTGAAGTCACCAAAATTTTCATTCAAAAAATGCATGGAAAAATTGCCCTTAGTCATACCAGGAAGACAGGTACAGGGAGGAAGAAAACAAAAGAAACAGTTCGTGCCCCACTACACCAGCTGGAACACTGACATTGAAAGAGACCTTACTTAAGTCTCTCCTATGCCCAGTTTATCTCAGATGCCATTTTCCTCTTTTCTAATCCTCATGCTGCCTAGGGTGTTTTATAGCTTAAATAATTGTGGGACGAGGGTGTTTGTGGGAAACTGAATGATAACGTCTAGCCTTCTGAGCGAATGCCACAATCAAACTATTTATAGGAAGGGGTCCTTGACGAGCCTCACTTATCCTTTCTGTGCTTACGTAGGATCCAGCCCATGGTGAGCAGCAGCAGGACCATGCTCAGCCTGGCAGTTCTCAGGTGCCCTGTTCTTACCCATGCAGAAACCACTCAGAGCACAGGAAAGCACAGTTTCAGACCTCAAACGAATATTAGTGTTGGAAACTAAGGAATATCCTAGTCTGGGGATAAGCCCAGCTGAGGAAGAAGGAATCTAGTTTTTGATTTAGATACTTAAGCTGACAGGCACCTGAGTCCCTTTAGAAATGAAGGTTTATGCCTTTACCATAAGGATTGACTTATGCTATTTCCACTTGATGGATATTGCTAATACAGCATAGTAGCAGTGAGCAGTCACACAGTGAAATAGCACTTGAACTGGACAAAAGGAGCTGTGCATTTTAAGTCTCTTTTCAAGGACATACTTTGCATCAGAGATTCTTATTTACAGCGCTCTGAGACATACAAGAAAATGATGCTTGTTGCAGGCTGTCGACTAATGCCGCCAGGCCTCCCCAGAGCCCCAGCATGTAGTCGGCCAGAGGGGTTACCACAGGAAGAAAACACAACGAGAGCTTCAAGTGTTCACACCAAGCTGTTGTGTGCAGCTCCTACTTGTTTCTACAGGGAAAAGGTCGGGGCACCACTTCTCACCTGCCTCGTGCCACACTCCTGATTCCAGGAGCGAACTGCAGCCCGCAGCGCAGGACAGCGTGACCAGCGGCAGCCCTCACCCCGTGGCTGAGGGAAGCAGCCCGGTCTGCATGGCCTGCGGCCACTGTGCCCTGCCTTGCCCTGGGTGTGCCGGTGCCTGCTTCCATATCAGGCCCTAGGCAGCTTTACCTTCCTATTAACCCCACACAACACGCAGCTGTTAGGCTCAAAGCCTCGTTATAGGCAAAGAGGAAAGCACAGCACTGACGTGAAGCTGAGAAAGGACTACAGTATAATTGGAAGGCCTCAAAGGCTTCAGTCCAGTTTAGTTGTCACAAAACAAACAAAGATAAAGAATGCTACTACACAAATATTGACATGCATTGCCCTGTGTACTACAGGCACACTTCCTAGCACCTCGCCCTCCCCTGGTGTCACGCTTGCCCTTCTGCTGTCCCTTGGCCTCAACATGCCGATGGCCGCAGTCACACACGGCCAGTGCCACCCGCATCCCAGCTCCATCGCTGGGAGAACCGTGATCTCCCTAGGAAGTACTTAAGGACATTTACATGCTTTCTAACATTGTTTTAAACCTTGCTCTTTCTGTAGTGCTTCAAAATTATCGTATGTGGTGCATTTTGCATATGAGGTATTTGCTCTGTGCTAACTTTTCTGCCCAGCTCTCAAGTCTGTTTCTTTAACTGGCCATCAGCAAGTTGTTCATAGCTGGGGGTCTCCAGGGCCCACTTGTGTCCCGCCTCTCACCATCCCACACCTGCGCTCCTCTGTGGGACATCCTGTGTCCCCGCTTCTGAGGCCTCTGACTCTTCTGTATGCTAATGCCATAACATTAGACTCGTGAATACCTCATTCCACACATAATTACTACTCATCACTGTAAAAACACTGTTGCAGTATGATACAGACATAAGCAAAATAAAAATTAGGCCATTAGAAAAATTGTTGTTACAGCAAATCCAAGTATAAAAAGAAGGCTCAAAACCAGTCATGGCAAACTGAATCAAAGCAAGCAAAACAAGCCCCACTCAGAGGCCTTGCAAACTCATTACAAAGTCTTTGGCCTCGCTCACTGTATGCCTGAAAGTGCTGCAGAACCCCATGCTCCCTGCCTTCTTCCTACACTGCCCTTCCGAGCAGCCCTGCCTGCTGAATTCAGTCCCAAATTCCCGGTGCAGCTCGTTGCCCCAGAACTACTCAAGCAGGATCAGTGTGGGCATGCTCTATTTCAGTGGTGAGGGGCAGGCACTCACAAGCCATACATTAGCTCCAGCAATTAACAAATAGAGTCTCACCCACGCAATACAGCCCTGGGCTGGGGCATCCATGGAGGGAAGGGCAGAAGCTGACAGCTGCTGCAGCCAGGTGCCAGAAAAAAAAAAAAATCAGGGCTACGGGCTTGTAGCACAACTGGCGAGGATGCAGAGAAATGTAGCCAGGCGACAGCTTGCAGTGAGCACTGAGTTACTAGGTTTCTGCAGGGGCTGCAATCAACCTCTAATTCAAGAAGTAATGCAATACACCAAAGGACGAAGACAGCTTGAAATACAAATGGAGTTACAACAAGAAAACAAGACTTATTTTTTATTTGGTCAGGGCTTTCTGAAGGGGAAGAGGAGGGAGATGGAAGAGCTTAAGAATCCAATTTGGGTGTAACCCTGTAGTCCGATAAATGCAGCTCTGCCATAGCTATAGACGGGGCCACAGGTGTTGTATTACCCAGCTGCAGGCCTGGGGCTTGTCAGGCTCTGCCTGGATTTAAACATGGTGGCAGCTCAGTTCTAGCTGCACAGCTTTAACAGCCCTACCTAATGACCAGATCACTTCCCTGAAACATCTTAGCATTCCACGACTGCATAACACCTGCTGTTAAAACAGTTTTGATGCATTTCTGTAAGTAACAGATGATGATAGCTAGTAGCTATCTTATGCAGGATGAACAGCTGTGGCCAGAGAACAGGTAAGTACAAACATGACAAAATCCTTGAAAATCTGAGCACAGGACGATTCCAGAGGCCTTAGGTCCACAAATAACTTGCCCAGGGCCAGCTCATTTGAGCTACTGCTCAAATAAATGCAACCACAACAGCTCACTTAGTTTGAGGAGGAATAAATACCCAACCTGTGTAGAACACTACGTATGTAGTAAACTCAGATGTAGCACAGAATCGCAGACCAACGAGGAGGAAGAAATTAACATCATGCTCCTTGTGGCAGAAGATCCAAGATGCAGATGATTCCCTGCTGCCCACCCATTTTCCATTGCATGCTCTGCTTCCGAATCACCTCGGTGCTCCCATACCTCAGATGCACCCTAATCATGACACCTGCATGCACTGCTGCCACTGCTCCAGAGGTAATTTTCATTAGTTCTTTCCTTATTATTTTATTCCTTACTAATTAATTTATAAGTTCAAAGCAGAACAGGAGAATTTGGGGTTAGCAAGTGACTGCTCTAATGAACCCCTCTCATCTTAGCTTCTGCCTCCCCCTGTTCCCAGGCTGCAGCCAGCATGCTCGGAAAGCTGCAGTGGCCAGGAGGGAGCCCCCCACACAACTACTTGCATGGCCCCACCACGGCCGCACCAGTGAGTGCCCCAGCTGCTCGCAGACAGTACAGTAACTCTGGAGAACGCATTTCTGCTCTCACAAACGATCTTCACATAAATCTGCTCAATATTAGTCTTGATTTGAATGGAGTGCTTATTTTCTTCAAGGATATACCCACTACACAACATACATACTAAATATTTGTGCAACAGTCCAAGAGGACGAACCTGTGTTCAGAGATGAGATTTTTCTGTGCTAGACGCTTAAGCACATATTGTCCCCAAATTATTCTTCAGCCTAAATCTTACAGGAAATATATATAGATGAGACCTTAACTTTTTTTTCCTCCCAAAGTTTCACACATGCAAGCATGGGCAAAAGTTTAAATACATATAAGAATTTGAAGACAGACGTACGTTTCTGAGCCACTTCTAAGAGCTATATAAGTTTCAATTTACAAATAAAGCAAAAAGAATCATTACTTATTGTTGAATGTTTTAGAATATGATTTATATTACATAGGGAGGGAAAAAAATGTCCTGATCAGTGGGTTCACTTGTGAAAGGTGTCTTGGTCAATAACTGCAAATGACAGTGTTCGAAGCGGGCGGGCGGGGGGGGGGGGAACTGCCCCACAACCATTATGTTTAATAACCTAGTTTGTTGAAATGACTATTTGATACCTTAGGATTTTTGTCATGATAGCAATATTTCTGAAAACCAGTTGTGTACATGCAGTTAGCTACACTTCACGGTGTTTCACATGGATTTATTTATTTAATCTGCTTTGTCAGGAAAAAAATAAATAAAGGAATGTGTTTGTAACTAACCTATGCAGCCTTATGGGGTGTTAGAGTTTCAAATGTTTCCAATGTAAATTCCAAACTTTCTTGCTTTTTACTGAGAACAAGTGTTTAATGCTTACGATTGCACTGTAGTATTTGCAAGGGTAATGAGCTATTCAGTGTCTACTCTGACAGAGCTATTTGTACCTAGTTAATGCCTTTGAATGTAATTGACAAATTAATATCTTTTTCCCATTAGCTGTATTAAATAAGGGAACTGCTGTTCCAGAATTGTAACCTTTTTATTTATTATAGCAAACTTCTCAAACTTATTGGATGAAAACTTAGCCCAACTAATACATCAAAGTGAAAGAAAGAAAACTTCTGCTCTATTTGTGATCTTAAATTTCTGCACATTTCCTAAGCTAGACAGTGACAATTAATTTTATTAATTCTGCTGTTTGTATTGTTCTCAGTATTGCAGTACTCAGTTTATCACTGGTAAAGGTTAATTTTAAAAAGTTTGTATCATTTAAAACAATACCAGTGTGAAATATTTCTGTTTATCTTGTAGATTCCAGTATTGATTTCCTTTATTAAGTTCGAAACACCTTTTTTTACATTAAAGCTTTTCCATGAAAAACTCATAAAAGCTTTTAAACTGCTAAACATCACTCTGGCACCCTATGAAGCTGTTACATGCAATGCCTGAGGTAACAGAGAAGATATGTTTTCTCTCCATCTTTTAATGCTTCAGTATCTCAGTAAGCAACAGGGGGCAAAGATGAGGTCCTCCCTCTGTCTCAGATATTTGCACCGTCTTGGACACAGATTAGAATTTCTGCTATTTCTTTTGGACACATTTGCATGTGGCTGTTTTGGCTGGCCACCTACTCCAGCTGGTGGATGACAAAATGAGATTTTCTGCATCTCTTCAGAGATTAGCTGTCCCTAACCTTTATACGATTCAAGACAGCTTCCTCATATCCAAGGCACAACAGAATTATGAGACTAATGTCTTAGCAGTGCAATACCAATAATCCTATTGGTATTTCACTACTGCAGAGCTTGGTGCATTAGGAATACATTTAAGATTAATTTGTATTTAACAGTACTGAAATAAAACAAATCCTATCCTGTGTTTCTAGTAGAGAAATTAACTTGAGTTTCCCCCAGCTCCACAACAAAATACGTCTCAAAACACTTTTGGTCTTTACGAGGACTTTAGAGCCAAGAACTTCATCACCTGAATACAACATTTATACCTTTGGCTATTTACTGCCACTAACTAACTAGTCTAGCTAGCCAGCTAGTCAATGTGACAATAACTTTGATGAATTTAAACATGCCATTTTGGAAACAATTCACTGTAATACACCCAAACACATTGTATTCATCACTGATAGCTTAAACCAAATAAATAAAGAATTTATAATGGGAAAAGTTTCATAGAGAAGAAGAAGGAACCTACAGTTCACAAAAACACAAGAAAATAATTTTAAACTAAATATCAAATTACTGAAAACACATATGAATGAATAACTGGATAACTGCTCTAGCTTCACTAGCATTTGTTTCTTTTCAGTGATTATTTTTGTTAACAAAACAGCATTAATTCCAAGCTGTCTAGTTCAAATACAAGCCTCCAAATTCAAATGAGTGCGACGACAGCTTTTTCTTATGTAAAAGCAGAATCTCTTAAGTCAATTGTGACTTAAAGGGACATTTTTTCCTCTTATAATTACTGGCCTGCACAGAAGGAGAAAAAGGGGAAGAAAATGGATAAATAGGAAAGACTTGTGAATTAATTAGCATGAACTTACTCTTGATCCTTCAATAAGTTTAAGATTCTTTCTCTCTAAATCTGCATACACATAGGAGACGCTTTTGGGAAAAACAAATAAAAACAAACAACAACAACAACAGCATACTATAGTTAATACAGACGTCGTATAGCCACCAGGCACATTATAAACTGTTATCAGTTGCGACTCAGAGGAAGGAAATGTTTTACTAAACCACAGAGTATCAGCATGATAGAAGTAGTATTTAAGAACGAAGGACCACATTTCTTTTATCTACAGTTTAGTCTCTTGCTTAGGTACACTCACAGAAGGTCAAAAGTGCCAATTCTGCACCTGACTGTTGTTAATAAGAAAGTTCTAGCTTGCTGTGCAACAGTCTACAGCAACTGGAAGAATCCTGTGCCCTAGGTAAGTGAATTTTCCCATTAATAAAATATAATTCCTTAACCTGGAAACGTTCATCTTCCATTCCTACAGCTCAGCAAATGCAATATGACGGAGCTACTGGAGTAATCCTTATGAATTCCAAGTCAAGCGTACAGACAGAGGAACGCAAATATACCTTCGCCTCTGTAGAGAAAACACACAGAAAAGACTTCAGTCATGTGTTTCCTAAACCCTCTGTCCTAAGAAAGGGCTGTGCTGGATGTCTCAGCTTTATAAGCCAAACTAGTTTACATCTTGTTTTTCAGAGTCACCGTTATAGTCTCTCATGGCACCAGGAAGACCAGCTGGAATAGCTGACACGAACAAGATGAAGCAAGTCCAACGTGCAGCATGATCTCAAACATCTCCTGTGCTACAGATGTTGCTGTGTTAAGTGATAGCTGAGCATCTCTGCTTTAAAATGCTTGAACCAGCACAAGTGCCACTTCATTCCTGCATGATGTTTTCATTCAGCAAGACAGGTGCTCTTGCCGCAGAGTATCCCAAAAAAGAACATCTAAAATATGTATTCACCAACATCTGTCTTGCTTTGACTTAAATGCATACTTGAGTAGCTTCTTTAAGCATGAGCAAAAAGTTTTTCACTTACTTTGACCTCCTAAGGAGGCTTCTTGTGCTGTATGCCACAAAACACTTATAGGAAACTAACCTCAGCTACACAAAATCTAGGCATTAGAACTTGAGTTTAGAAAGACAAAACAGAAAAACTTTCAAATTATCTCTAAAAATATAGAACAACTTAAGGCAATATATTTTGCAACAAGATATTCAAAGCTTTTAAAAAAGGAAATATCACCAATATGCTGAATAATTTTCAGTTGTACATTTACTTATAAAGCTCATGTTTTATTTTAGCGTATGAAATACACGCTTAAAGAGAAAAGCAGCTCCAGCCCAGCCTTACTTCACACCTTCAGTCTGGCAAAAATATGGCAGATGATGGTAAAGTAACATCGTTTCATGGGTGATGCCGAGTCAGTTGACCAAAAAATCCAAGCAACCTAAAATTCTAAGATATCAAAAATATTTCTTTTCTCCAGGCTAAATAGATTTCTCTGAAGCAAATGAGAATTAATTTGGAAATATTTCTCAACTTCCATGGTTCTTTTAATTGTTTTATCAATGCAAGTACTGGAAATGGTTGAAGAGCTACTAATTTCTAGCACTGAATGCATTTTTATTTTGCTGTTTATTCATTATCCTAACCAACGGCTTGCCAAAGATGTGTTGTATCTGAGTATCAGTGTGAGGCAACTGTTGAGGTAACAGCCATTCTAAGTGCTGAAAAAAAAAATGGTATCAATTTTTCAATGAGAACACCATTACTCCCATAACTTACCTTGAAGCTCTACAAAAATACTTATGTTTAATTCCAGGGCATCACATACACAGAAGCATTTTTTCTTGTTCTATCGCACCACAAACACAATGGAAATATAGTTATAAAGCAGAAAAAGAATGAAGATTATGAAAAACCTTATATTAAATTTAGTTGGAAAATGTTTTATGATTTACAATAGTCTTTCTCTATCCATCAGTGTGGTATTCAGGAAGATTTTTAGTGGTAGGATATTGCAATGCAGAATGAAAATGCTAAACTGCTGACGTTACCAAGCTCTGCATAAAGAATTGTATGTGTAAGGACCCTGCTCTCTCAAGATACTTGCTGGAAGATACAGCTTTGTTTCTACATTTTGGTTACTCATCCTACTTTACAGCATGAATGAGACCTAATTTATCAGTGACTGTGCTGCATCTCTAGTAGCAAACAAACAAACAAGACTTCTCAAAGTGCAACAATAAAGTCCTTACAAGAACTTGAACAGGCATAACTGACCTCATAAATGATAGTCTCAATTATGAAAGAGAGTAAAACATCCAGAGTAAAAAGTATAGCTCTGGATGTTTCCCCAAAATACTATTGATAACAGCATTCCACCAGCCTAGCTTAGCTGCACTTCAGAATTACATCCAAAAGGGATTGTATAATAAACGTAATGACCCTGAATGATTTTTGGAACAATTGTAAAAAATCTGCCAACTGAATTTGCAGACATTATTATATTAAAATTGATTACAGAAATTATGTGTAATAACTAATCTATTTCCATGATAACAGAAATAAAACAGATATTCAGAAACCAGAAATGTGGCCAGACAATAACAAGTGGTATTCAATGAGGAAAAAGGTGCGTTTAAACATTTAATGGCAAACCAGGTATACAATGCAAAGGAAATCATATAAGACAAATATACTGAAAGGTGTTTAGAAGCAATAATGGATAGAAAACAAGTTCATAATGAAGTGACAGTAACGAGACATTAAATTGTATGTGACTTTTCCGTATCATGTTGAAGTATACATATCTAGAACTAGCCTGAAATCCACATACCTGAAAATATGATGACCTCCCTACCTGCACCCCCCCCCCAAAAAAAAAAAAATGCATGTATTCTTAAAGATTGTTTTATAGAATGTGTTTCCATTATTTATGCAGGGGAAAAAAAGAAAAGTAGATTAAGCATTAGGAATGACAAGCTGTTAGCTAGATCTGTTAATCTACTCAATCTTTCAAAAAAAATCAGTAGGAATTTCACAAATTAGACGATTTTAAAGTAGATTAGGCAGAGCACTAAAATCCTCACATAATTGTAAAACCCTATTTTGGAAGGAGAAGAAGAAAACTTTAGTCTTTATCCCTCTCTAAATTTTAAATTATTAAGGTAATGTTATCAATGCTACAAGAAAAAAAAAAAAAGCAGCTATCTAAACAAGTTCTTCCCTCTACATAATCAATTTTTTTGAATTTTCCTTCTAAGACAAAATTAGCAAGTATTGGTACATGGCTTATAGATTAATTAATCTTTAATACTGCTGTAGATGTTTGAATATTTCAGGACATTTCATTAATGACTACAACAATAAAATGATTTCTTACAGATCAATCTTGAACATCTTTTCCTATTACTTGATCCTTCAGTCTCCAATTCAAATGGAAAATAGACACTACAAAAAATGTTTTCTCACTAAAATTCTTTTCTCAGCATGCTCATTTGCATTATCATCAGTTCCCCAAGTCATCTGGTTATCATGGAAGAGACCGACAATGCCTTTTGCAATCCACACAAGTTAATATTTGTTGTGGCTTTCACTTTGATGGCTCACTTTATCTGTTTTCATTGCCAGGCATAAGCAGCACTGCTTTGGGAATCAGAGCATTGTGGTGAGCCTTGTTCACATGCGCCATTAGGCTTGCCACCAGCAGAGCAGGCACATGAAGACAACTCTTGGGGTCTGCCTTTGTGCCAGGTATTGGCCCAGCTGGTGCCAGAGATGAGACCTGGCTGGCACTGGTACACCTGGGTCCGATGGCCCCAGATAGCTTAGCAGACAGCACAAGGCTCTGTGCCTCCCAGTGACCACCCACTTCAGATATTTTGTCCACACCTGGCCATGTCATTTCAGTTTCCATGCTGCTGTTTCACATACTGCTAATTGGTTTACCCACCACCTAGGCTCAGTACCTGATGTAGCAATTACATCCACCAATTTTTCTCATGAATATAGAGATTTCTAATACAGGAGGGGAAAAAAAAAGTTGGATTTAACTGATTGTTGTTTATTATTGAGAGTCACAGGACTTAATTCTTTCTAATGTCTAGAGAAGAGCTTCAGTTCAGAAATTCTAATGTTATATTTATAGACTGCTTCGGAACCAGGACTGGGTGGATAATTTACACGTGTCAATAATCTGTCAATACTAGAGACATCCCTCTCTAAGATACAGCATAGACAAAACTTTGCTAACAGTCCCTAGAAGTATAATTCACTCCAATTTTTTTGATGAAGTGTTAAGTCACAAGCCTGGAATATGACAACATCAAGTCTATCCTAAGTTCTGCTACTTTGCCTCTTTTTATTTTGTTTCTTCTTTACTTTTAAGTTGTTAATACAGGGACTGTTGTTCGTGTGTCCACGCAGTACCTATTAAATAGGTCTCTCACAGCACATGGAATTTACAGGCATTAATATTATATATACATATCTTAATGAAAAATGTACATAGCTGAATCAACACATTATGCACAACAAATAAAGTGACAGCTCTTTCCCCAAAGATCTTAATTTTTTCAAGAACCAAAAAAAGAAAAAAAGATATTCAGGAGGAATTAGCTTAAAAAACAGAGTAACTTGAAACACTGAAGATAATTTCAGCTGCCTACAGCTAATATTTTACTTTCTGAGTGCTTTCTACAACATTAGGTTGTAGGGTTTTCTTTTGGTTTTGTTTTTAAATGGAAGCCACCCAGAGTTTTCTATTGACTCCAGTGCACTTTGAATCAAGCCCATAAGAAGCCCTTGATATTTTCGATCTCACATACACCACACACTTTCTCTCTCTCAACATTTTAAATCCAAAAGCAATACACTCAGGATTATACTACGACATGACATTTCTCTGAAAATCAAATGCAAGTTCTTCTCCAAAATAAACCAGCCCTGTACTATAAATTAAAAGGTTCCATCCTAGGTTTTCTCTAGAAGTCTTGATAGCAACGGGCCATCAAGATGTTATTTAAAAGAGGAGCTCTTTTGCTGTGCTTCCTTCCCTCCTGCCTCCAGGATGTTTTTTGGAAATGCTCAGACAGCAGAATTTGAGCCCTCTTATCCGCTCCTGAAAGCTCCTGGGTGACAGAGGGGTGAGTCCTCACATTACACGACTGACAGTCAGTTTCTCTGGAATCTGACCATCTAAACACCTTTTGGGCGTGAGCCATTGGATAATTTGGCGGCGAGTGGTTTACCACTCATTTGTTTTCCTAATGGCAACTGAGCTGGCATTAGGAACACATTTGCTAGCCAAAAAATGGAAGAGGTTCTGGGGAACATGGGCTTTACAAGAGAAAGGACTTTTAAAGGTCTCATATAAAGGCATAATAAATGAGACTTATTAGATATTATCTATAATATGCTACCATATATAGTGTGCCAATACCCTCTAGTGGAAGCACTTGCCTGTGTTTATGTCACCCTGAATTAACTGGTGTACGGAGTCCTAGAAATCTAAAAGCAGCCTTATGACGGATTTTCCTGCCTTGTGTGGCAAATGACTGCAATTTTGGAGCAAAGGTCTCCTTAATTTGTGTTCTGCACCCTACTCTGTGTGAGGCTTAGTTATTGTTGTCCCTGTGACAGCTTCTGCCCCTCCCAACACATGCAATGATTAAAATCTTTGTGGAGTTTTCTGAAATAGTGTATGCACTCACATGGGATAATAAATAGGCATAACTGAAGGCAGCTTGACACTTCTGTATTTATGCTTTTCTGTTCACTAGCCTAACAATATCTTCTGTTATCATAAAGTGACTTATAGAACTATGTCAAGCTCAGAACGTGTTGAAGAGGCAGCTTGCACAAGCCAGACTGGGGGTGAGACAGAAGTTTCCATTATCAGCAGAGAGGGAGAGTTAAAATTGATTGCCATACATACACAGCTTTCTGAATTGGTAACGTTTCCTTCAGCTGCAAGACAAAAAGTTCTTGCGAATAAATGGATATCCTACAGCTTATCTGTAATCATTTGCTATCAACCAGCAGAGGCCAAAACACCACCCATCTTACTGGCTTGCAAGCAGGTACTTGTCAGCCGATGTCGTAAAGTAGGGATTTTTAAGTAGCATTTCCTGGAACTATTGCATATATTTCTAAATTTAGCAAATGCGTCTGCATAATGGCAAGAGACTGCACTGAGCTTAAGGAATCTATGGTCTTCAGCTTGAAATTCAAATGCAAGGCTATAGAAGGGCAGCTAGACTACATGTATGTGTGTGTTAAGGGGCAGAAGGAAAGACCTTCAGTATGCAAAAAAATTTCAAACTTGAAAATGAATTCTCCACTCAAAAAATTTGCAAGTTATTTACACAAAAACATTGCTAAAATAATAAAATGGTCCCACTGTACTATGTATTTTTCAAAAGCATGGTTAGAAACAGCCATGCTCACAAATAACACACCATCTAAGTGACATCCAAACCTGTACTAGCATTTTCTTGCACAATGCACTGATGTAAGTGTTTTATACTACTCTAATAGGTTTTTATAAAGCACCTCAATTCCTTAAATAGACCCTATGCTTACATCTTATAAAACCAATGTAGCACACAGAACATCACAGAAGTGTTATTTATATTGCATCAGGTTCTCTACAGTGAATAAAAACCAGTGGCCTTTTTCTGATTACTGTGTAGCCTAACTAGACAGAGCTCAGATAAAGGTTGTGTTATCATGGAAAAAAAAAGAGTCACAAAGCACTGAACAGTAACGTTAAATACAATACCGCATACTCTGGAGCTCCCCAGACCTGAGTGAATAAGCTGTAATTTGAAATTGCTCGTGTCATTCTGCTCTAAGGGGCTAACACCCTCCACAGGCAAGCAAGGATATTTGGTGACTCAACCTAATACAGGACCAGATAATTTTCTATTTCAGGGTCAAGCCAGAGAGGACCTGAGTATGTCTCGGAGGGAGAGCCAAGTAAAAAGAGTAAGGTAAGGGCTCAGCTTCTGCTGTGCTTTAGAACAAGTGGGAAAAGACTGCATTTAATATTCATTAACAAGTGGCTTTTTACCCTTTGATCACCATTTTGCTATTAAATACATGTGGTTTCTGCACAAAGTTCTAATTAATCACTACTACTAAGGCAAAATTAAAAACATTTATAATTTTTAAAATCTTGTTTATCTGGGTTGGTGTTTTGTTTTCTTGATTATAATTGCTTTGCCGATCGGATATGTGGCCAAAACCAACGGAGGAGATAGTATAAGTAAAGAAGCAGCAAACAAATCTTCACAGCACAAACAACTGCCTGCACCACAAGACAACAAAAAAAAAAAAAAGAGAGCATTACGAGAACCGACTGCAATCAATGTCGAGATTTAATCTGGTGTTTCGATGATCAAAACCAATTTGTAAAAAAATTACCCATAATTAAAGGGCCAAATTCCCAAAAGAATGTTTTCATTTTATCCCCTTGGAAACAAGCAGTGTTCAGAACTATCCTCCACAGTAATAATCTCCTGTCAAATGAATAGCAGAATGACATTTCAGTAGGCTTCACAGCATGAAAACAGGTAAAGACACATGAACAGGGATGAAATAGCATAGGATATTTAGCTTATCTATTACAGTTAAACAGCACTGTTATTTCAGTACACATTCTCTATAAATTCAGCACTCTTAACTTTCTGTGAGTGGGTATTTAAATTTTCAAGAAAAGGCACCGTCAGCTAAGTTGTTATACACACAATGGAATGAAGAAAAACATATTTCTATCAGATTTATTTTCTCGACTGAAAGAGTATATCAATAACAATATACTAGGAGCTAGCTTAAATCCAAAGGAAGGATCCTACTTGATTTAAGACTAGGTCAGTCTCTCCACATCTATTATAAGCAGACTGTAAATCACTGTTTTTCACACAAGTTTTTCTCTTGCCAGAAATTTCTCTCTACCAAGCTTCCTTTAAGGAAGCAGAGAAATGAACCTATTACAAACATGTTAAGTTGCGCTATCGTAAATACCTAAGAGAAACTAGTACAGGCACACATCCACTGCAGGAAGAGGAAGAGGACAAGCAGTCACTAAGTACTAAGCTTCTCCCCTCCTGGGTTGCCAGTCCCAGTGAGACCCAAGATCAAGAGCTGCTACCAAGCCTGATAGCTACTTCACAGCCCATTTGTAGCCCCAGTCAGTTTTCGCTAGGCAAGCAGCCACAGCACAGAAGCACTACTAACAGATTTACTTGGCAAGATCTGGATCAGAGTTTGGCCAGAAACAAGAGGCTCAAATCCTTAGAGCTTCTTCCCACACTGCTGTGAGCTTTGTCCCTGGCTCCTGCCAGCAGCCCCACAGCACCCAGAGAAACCTGGGAGAGCTGCAGCTGAAAGGAGTTGCCTTGTTCCCCCAGACAGGCCAGAGTTAGGACAGCACCCAGCCACTCTCAACCCTGCATTCCAGCTACAAGCACACTGCTTTGCAGCCATGAATATGGGCACAGGAAAAAATCTTTTCCTTCCTACATCCTGGCAGCACACCAAAAATCAATACCAGTTGCCTAAGTAAAATCTCAGCCTGACAGGGCCTCCCTGCTGGCTACGCAGCAATACTAATGGTCTTGTAGTGGTCTTTAGACAACACAGGGATGTCAATATAATTTTGTTCCACTTTTCTTGCTTGCCAGGTCCCATCTGCAACCAATTCATAACCTTGGTTACTCATACCTTTGCACAAATGGACCGACTCTCCACCTACACATTTAGCTGTCCCTTTCCTCACTCCAGTGCTTCTCTGATCACTGTGACAGCCTTTGCAGTATGTCCCTCCAAATCTGCTTTGCCTTTAATATTTCACTAAAATGCCAATGAAAACTGCTTTCACCTCCCAGGAGCACAAAATCTTCTTTTCTTCTTCAAGCGCAGTAGACAAAGCCTATTCCCATCAGACTAAACAAATAAGCAATGGAGTCAGAAAATCAGGGATGTATTGAAGACTTCTCAATCTTAACCTCAGAGTGTTTCAGAGATATTAGTTAACTCCTTAGGGAAAGTATTCGACATTATTATTCTACTTTATAGGAAAAAGTTATATATGCATTTAGCCAAAGACACAGAAAAATACAGCATGCACCTTTTGGTGAGCAACAACGTAAACCATTCTGAAGCCTTATATGTAAAATATTTACACTTCCAAAGCAGGCAGCTGTTTCTAGAGAAACACAAACATATACAAACAGAAACACTGCCAAGCATAAACAGATTATGTATATAGATGGACGCTAAACACACCTGCAAGGAAGGATGAGCACCTTTTGGTTGGCACAGCAGTCCTGTGCTCCAGGGGTGCCAGAGGTTTGGGAGCCAGTGTGCTGGGCACAAAACTCATCAGCGAGCTCCCTGTAGGCCATAGGCCTGCTAAGAAACAGCCAACTCCTGTAAAATCCCCTTTGTTAAAGTGGGTGAGCATGCATGAGGAAACAAGAAGCTGAGCGTCGATCCTAGGCCTCAGACTCGCCTGTGCCACGCTGGCAGTGCCTGGGTTCAGCTGCAGGCCGCGGGAGGGCCCACCACCACGTCACCAGCCTCTCTCCCCGCAGCCACCGCTGGCCAACTGAGCATAACTGGAAGTGGTAACAAAGGTTGTGGTAAACAAAAGCATCACATTTGCATCACACCTTGGACAATCATTGTCTTCAGACAAAGAAAACCCCACAACAGATAACAGGTCCTGAACGTAGAGTCCAGTGGGTCTGTCACTGCCATCACTGCCAGCACATCCCCACAGTTCGCTCTCCCTCCATTTGTTTGAGACATAAACACAAGCGTTCGAACAAAATACTTTCTCTGGTGCAATAACAATAAATCACAATAGAGTCAGCGCATACCTTCAAAATATTCAGGAACACACACGATTGTGTACGTTACACCTCAGCTCCAGACGAAAGAAGGCTTTTAATTTTGCTAACAAAAACTATGCTGAACAAACTTCAGTCCACCTTACACACTTTCACAAAACATAAGGCACTCTGGCTTCCTGCTGCTTTTGACACCTTTAGAAGCTATCACATGCAACTTGGAAATCCACCAGATGCAGCAACCAGCCCCACAGCAGGGCCCTGGGCGGAGTGGTTGGTGTAACAGTCACCTGGGACACCAGCAGAGTTTATGTGGAGGAAAGCAGTCAGACCCTTCAACTTCTGCCCAGGGTAATGGCTACCACGGAGGGGAGAGGAGTGGTAGGTTAGATGAGGAATAAATTTCAGCAAGAATCCAGCTTTGTTTTTTCAAAGCACAACACAGTAAGCAAAGCAAAGAACATGCTATTGGATAATGCTTTCTTAGCCAAGATTATGCTCTAAACAGCATCATCCCTTTCACTCAAACAAAACAGCTGTATTGCAACACAGAGAAACATGAATACACGCTGCGTGAACCAGCCCTCAAATGAGCCATTTCCTCTGTCTGGGCTGACAATCAGAACAGTTCCTCAGTAATTCCCTTTGTAGTGCCAGTATTTGAAACTCAATCACAAAGCTGTTCATCGTCCACCAAGCTGGTTAAAAGCAAGGACTTAATTCTGTTGCCCACACATGCATAAATAGTGCCAAGCGAGATGCTCAAAGGCAGTCGAGACAGGCAAGGGACTCAAAGATGAGGGACACAGAAAACCCTCACCCTCTGAGGCAGGAGCCAAGAAGGAATTTTATTGCAACTGAAATGATACAGAGAAACTCAATTCAGACTCAGTTGTTCAGTGAGTAATTACACAACTAAACTGCAAGGAAATGATAGGCTTTTATTTATAGACATTTTATTTTCTACATAGCTACTTTGTGTCAAAAAAATGGAAAAAAAATGGAAAAAAATCAGTTAAAAAAAGTGGGAAAAAATCAGTTTGTTATCTAATAGAATTCAAGATCATAAGCTAAATTGATCCAACTTTATTTCAGCTCAGTGAAACTACGGGAGTAGTCCTATGAGCAGGATGAAGGTCTAAGTGTAGCAAGCACGTGTACCCAGAGTCGCAGCTAAGCAAGTTTTTATATAACCTGACAACAAGTAAAACTTGTAATAATCCTCAGAATGCGAGGGTTACACACAAAGCATGACCTAAAATGCACGCCCTGGAAACTTTTTTTAAACGTTTTTTAAAACTATTTTTTTTAATTACTTTATGTAAAATTGTTTAAACTTAATTGTCAAGTTATCAGAGTGAACAACTTTGCTGGACATAACTTCAGTCACAGGACTACCTAGCAATTTACCACTGGAAGTCTGGAGTAATCAAGGCTAGACCATCTCATTCACAAGATGAACCGATTGTCTCTCTAGAAAACTTATCTAACTGCTTTTTAATCAGGATTTCCAAGGAACTCACCTACATAAAATTCAAGAAGAGTAAATCTATTTCTTCAATCTTTTCCTATGCAATGAAGAACAGTTTGTCATTTCCCAAGTCAGTACAACCCCCTAACACAGGGGAGCAGAGTTTGCCAGACATTCTACTTAAAAATGCAGAATATCCCAGCCAACTTCCCACTACAATATTTCCCTATGCCCTTTCTGCTCACACCTTGGTGACCCATAACCTTTACATCATTCTCAATTCAAAGTTCAAGAACACAGTTTTTGGTAGGCAACCATAAGTATATGCAAGATTGATAAGAATTCAAGACACAAAAGTTTGGGAGCAATGGGTTCAGTTCCTCACCCCCATTCCTTCAACCTTGTCTTTTCCCTTTTCCATTTTACGTCTCCATCCAGATCTCCAGCTATTCCACGTGCACAGATTCTTGAGGCTCACAGGCTCAATGAATTCTTACGTGTGTCCCAAAATGAGTGAATCGACACTTACGTGTATTTCAGAATTCATTCAAAAGAAGTATAGCTGCACATGATGGAAACCTGATGCAAGCCCGGATACATTTAATGCCCTTAAGATTTGGCCCGTGTATTCTGCATCTATTACTAACTATTGTTTTGGACCATATGAGTTACACGAATAAATAAATACATTCTGATTATTGACATTGGTTTCAAGGAGATTACCCTGATTTCACCATGCAATAAAAATCAGTCTGGCATAAAGTGAGCAGATTGAAAAGACGTGTATCACCTCAGTAAAAGCCATTTTTATCTGTACTCCTTAAATTTGAATCATCCTGAATATTCATTCAAGAATTAATATATTGCTTGCAGATAGTGAGGATTTGGCCATGGTACCCAGAAGTCTGCAGCTGCTGCTCATACACAGTATAAAAGTGTGGTTCAAATTATTTCCATAAACATGGCTGCTTAAACAGCTTTATCATCTTTTTTGTTTCCTACAAGGCATTTTTGACAATATGTATGTTAACAATTTCAGAATACTATTGCTACATAAAGATATGGAGTTTAAAAAAGCATTTTAAGAAATCAAGGAAAATTAGCATGTAAACGTCTTATGTGAAATAGAAGCACAGAGAAAGATTAACACCTTGCAGGGAAGAAGTGGGAGGCAAATGCACTATAAAATATGAAAAGACATTCAAGAAGATAGCAAAAGGAGCTAGAAATATCAGGAAACATGAACAGAAGCCAGGAAAAAAAATGGGGCAGATGATAGTCTTTGAGGATTCTTATTGCATGGATGGAAATGATAGATACACACCACTCAAATGGAATTCAAGATTAAAATATATGTTTGTTTTGTTAGGATGCATCATCTTATTCTGCTACTTTACATTATTCATGGGGAGCATATCTTTCAATTTAAAGTCCCTGCTAATAATATTCATTTTGGGCCTCCTATCAAAACTGACCATAACGCTATTTATATACACAACTGCTTTTAAGCATGTCAGCATATAATTAAATCATTTTGACTTTTGTTTCCAGTACAAAGGTTATTTATCTTCAAATAAGACACTTCAGAGTGATTAGTAGACATCCCATCATATTAGCGCAGGACAATATGATTCAAAAAACTGTTTATTCCATTTAAACTTGATATCATAAAATGCACTGAACTGTGAATTGTCACCAAGATGAATGCAAAATATTTCACATTTGGACAATTTTGAGCCAACATTAGTTCTCTTCCTCAGAGGAAATAACTAGGCCAAATCACTGGCAGGTAAAAGTTTTAAAAAATAATAATAAAAAACCTTAATTCACTACTTTGCTTACAAAAGTAAAGTATTTGCAAAGATTGAGAACTGTTACTTCACAGGATAACAAAACAAGTATGATTCACACTGAAAAAAGGGACATTTCTTAGTGAAAATAGCATTAAATTCTCACTGGGACAAATTTGCTCAAAACTTGTTATCTTGCCAAGGGCAAAAGTGTCACATTGAATTCACGTGGTAAGCGCTAGAATTGCAGCCTCTGTCAGAGTTTGGCAAATTCTCCTCAAAAACCTGTGTGCAAAACACTTAAACCAGTTTTAGTACCTTTCACGGATCTAAAGAAAAAATAAAAAAATACAATTTGCAAATATTCTGTGATAATATGGCTAGCTTTGTTACTGGAAAAGCCCACTTCTGTGGAACACTTATGAATAGAAGGTGAAGAGCATTTTGAAGCTCTCCTAGTATTTAACTTAGCACCAACATGTAAAGAACATGCTCTTCAAACTGTACTGGTTTACGAAATAGGAATGCTGACAAAGTGCTTATACCATCCATTTGTGTTATAGGCTATTCTTCAGGAATCAGCTGTGTTTTGTTAGAAGCCTGGCTCCTGAAATTAAAAGTAATTGTGAAGCTCAGGCAGAATCACAGAATCAGAAGAAATCAAGTATAGTCAAATATAGTACTGAGCTCAGAACCACCCAAAGCACAAGCCTGCCAGCACAGGAAAAAGTTTTTCCGTGCTGGATCAATGCATGCAGCAGGTATAAGGTTTAACACAGTAGAGCAGCACTGGCTGCCTCTCTCAGAGGCAACAATATGCAATAATCCCAAACTGAAGCTTTTAAAAAAGAAAAATCCTGCTTCTCCACTACAGGAACTCAGAAATACAGGATGGACAATCACAGCCCTGAGGGGTTTCACTGACGAGAATGCAGATTTCAAGTTTGCAGTTTAAAATGACCTGAATATTGCATGAAAAAGAAACAACATAGTTCACATTAATTACAGTTCAGGAAGACAGGAAGAGGCACGTACCTCTTGTAAAGAGAAATTTAACCTTTTGTGGAGTCCACCTACCACTAGTACAAACTCCTTAGCCAGGCACATGGTGTAAGCAAGGCCAAAACCCCCTAACAGCCCAATATTGAGCAGACAGAGGAGTCACACATGCAGCTGCAAGCTCTGTGCTCCTAAGCATATTACTGAGGTGTCCTTGCTTAACATCTCAACATCTGTTACACAGCTTTCAACTGCTCCTGGTATAAGGCATGAGACAGAAATCTAGCAAAAGGGAATTTCCCTGGTTTAGTCATTTATTTGTTTTGTTTGTTTTTAAACAACTCCTGCAATGGTGAAAGTCAGACTATTGCAAAGACACACATACACCATCTTCACAGTAAAATTAGTTTTCAAAATTTAGTAGCCTTGATCTATAATAACAAACATTAATATTATGGTACTATTTCTTAGTATACTGTATTCTTAAATTGTTTTAATTTTAGATTTATTTTTATCACCTTAGGAAGCCTTTACTATTTATATTATGCCTTTATAATTCTTCACAAAGGAATTTTTATTTTACAGCATAATCATGCGTAGAAGGCTTTATTCTCTAGTGTGTTTAGTTTTAAGCTATGGCAGATCCAACTACAATATCCTGAGTATGAAACTTTCAGTCTTTCAACTGAAAGAGTTAGCAACTTCAATTCTCTGGTTTCAGTCAAAACAGGAAGGAAGAACAACAACATTTTATTACAACTTGATCCCTGTCTTTTTTTATTATTATTACTATTATTTCAAAATTATTCTATTGAAGAGACAGCACACTCAGACAACTATGACTTTTAAGTTTTAAAAATAATCCAAATTGAAAAGCAAATGCAGGTTTTTCTCTTAACTTTGCTCCATATACAAACACACAGACTCATTCAATAAAAGCAGGATAAGATGTACTGAAGAAGTAAGCAAAACAAAAAAAGTAGCCAACACCTATGAGAAAAATGGAAAATGAAACAAAGTTTTAGCTTCAAAAATGTCACAGATATATCTTCTCACTTGAATTCTGACAGAAGTAAATAAAGTGGAACTGTAGCTATCTGGCCCACAACCAAGATAACGATGTCAGCAGGATCAAATGCTACATTTATCCCAGAAGCACTTTGGATGTTCTGGTGGGATCACGCTTAGAGCTTACCCTCAAGAAGACTGTGCATGCCAGATGAAAGAGGGCCTCACATAAAGACCCCCCACAACAGCAAAGTAGAGATGTTAGAGATGTCTCATAAGAACTTAAAAAAAAAAAAAAAAAAAAGACACGAGAATGCGAACTTGACCTGATAATCTGTTTAGTTTATGTAGGCACCATAATCCTGGGTGAGGGATCACATGGAGAACCGCAGTCCCTGCCAGAACCTTGTCTTGACTGCTTCTGAGGGAAATTATCCCCTTATTTTAACATTGCAAGGAAGACTCACATTTTCTCTTAGCAAGCACTGTCTTGCTCTTTTCCTGGCTGTTGGCCACCACTGAAGCTAAAGTTAGCCACTGCAGAAGTAGAAATAACATCTTGCAAAGGATCATTAAAGGTTATTTCCTAAGTTTTCCTATTAAAAGATACTTTACTATTTCAGGAGTGACTATGTGGTGCCTGACAACCAAAAAAAAAAAAAAAGGCAGTGAAATGGGAATGAAAAAAACAACAAACGGTTCACTTTCTAGGGTATTTGGAAATCAGACTTCTGTTTTATTTGAACAAAGAACTTTAGGTTCATCAGCCTTGCTCTGGGTACATGGGTATCTGTGACTAAGAACCACAGAAAGGTTTGGGTTGGAAGAGACTTTCAAGTCAAAGTCCCTGCCAAGGGCAGGGACATCTCTAAATCAGGCTGCCCAAAGCCCCATCCAACCTGGCCTATTACAGGGAACAACACAAACAAGTGATTCAACTTCTTGTCTTTTATTTCAGTCTTCTGATAATAAATAAATAAATAGTTTTTCCATTTCTTCTTTCCTCCATACTTAATCCATAACAATGTAAAGCCAGTGACAGGAGGGTGGGCTAGAACTACACAAAGCTGCTCTTCTGCAGGATCTTGGCAATGACAAGACTTAACATTAACTGCAAGAAATCTCCAAGGCAAGACTTAATGCCTCCCCAGTAACATTTGTACTACGTAAGGGGAAGCCATAATTTCAGATTTCTTCAATCACTTTTGTCACTTTTAGAAAAAATAAGGTCCTTTCTGCACTTCAAGGATATATATTCTCCTTTACTTAATTAACAGGTTATGGTTGATGATGATTTTTTTTTCTGCTGGTCTTTTTACCCCTCTGGAATTTGCATTTCCCAAATTTATCTAGTTCTATCAGAAAAAAAGATCTGCATTTTTTTCCCCAAATTACAAATACATACCAAAAAGCTCACATTTCAAGAAAAGTCTTAAGTCATTAGTCTTAGGCTTCACTTTATATTTAACTCTGATGCCTCAAAACAAACAAAAAAGCTATTTTAAGAGTTTTGAGTCTCCTTGTTCCATGCCATCTAGATCTTCAAAATGGCTTGAAAATGCTTTCTTCCCTTTCTGTAAAGACAATTATACTTTCATTTCCCCAAGAAACGAGGCTCCATTATACACAAATGCAAAATCACAAAAAAAATGTTTTGCATTTGCATATGCTTAGGCAGCAGCATCCTACCAAACCCAGGTCTCCCAAACCACACACCATTGCATCAGGCACAGTCTGTCCTGACTGTTTACATGTTTGTTCTAGACGTCTGTAAGTATAACCTGGAATGGCTATGTAGTTACAGCAACACATGAACCATGTTTACCACCTTTAATACACCAAAGAGAACTTATAGAAACAATCTTAAGGGGGGAAAAGAAACACACCTATATCAAAATTTTAGTTCCCTTTGAAATCTCTACATGAGCACCGACTTGAATTCCATAAGTAAATTAAGGTATTTTCCAATTTCACAGATTATAAAGTTCTTGTCGATTGATAATAAACACTAGTTAAAACAAAGCATTTCAAGAGTCTAGGATTATCCTGGTCAGAACACAACTGAGGTACAGTCACCTGCATTGCTGTTCTTTCATTTGAGTTCTATATTCATCAGTTCCTGTAGATTCCCAGTTTGTATCACTCTCACAATAGATCACAACTCCAAAATACACTGCAGCAAATCATGCAGTAGAGCAAAAACACAGACTGTTTCAGGAAATGTGGGTTGGGCTAGCCTGTCCTTGTAGACTACAAGAAAAAAATGAAAGCATAGAAATAAGCAAAACACCTTGTTGCCCTTAACAAGTGATTTTTTTTTGAGATATTTTGGCAGATGATTCTCAAAAATATTTATAGCCCAGCTTGAAGGAACCAATGTAGATATCATCTCATCAAAGAACAGTCTTTTACTAGTAAGAGTTCATAAACCAGAACAATGGGATGGACAGGAGGAGAGAAGAAGGGCTATTATCCCTACAGGTATTAGGAGTTGTAAGATCCCTACAGGGACACACAGAGACTAAGTGACGTGCTATAAGGCATGAAAAGTATTTGACAGAGATAAGAACCAAGTCTTTATTCCCTCCCTCTGTTCTCCCCCTCCAGTCTTAGCCACAAGATCATCCTTCTTTTCAAAATAACAATGTTGGGCATCGTTTTACGAATTCCTAATTCCAGATGCACAGACAGACTTCGAGAAGTTGAAAAATTAATTTTGAATAGACTTGCTGTATCAGCATGTTTGATACCCCACCAAGATCTGAATACACTCACGTATTTGCAAAATGAGACCCAGATAGTGCTTACAGACAGATACATATCATAGCATTATATTGCAGTGAGAAGCCTTGTGGTAAGTTAGATGTGAAAGGAGACCCCAAATCCACATATGGTAATAGAAAAAGGAATACATAGACATCAGAACCTCAGAGGAGGAGGAGGATATACACATAAGAGATTCTGTTGCTGTTTTCCTCCTTTAAAAATAAATAAAAACAAAAATCTCCCATTCCCCCCAGTCAGCTTTTACAAGATCATTTACACGTAAATCATTTTAGTCAATTAAGAAATCCCAGGCTGTTTGCCTGACATTCCCAACATCTCTGCTCTTCGCAGGTGCGGGTCTAACTCAAACCAGAGCCAATTTCAAGTTCCTTTCTAGTTTAACTCTACCAAGCAGCACAGCTGTGGCAATGGGCTCATTATGTATATTACCTACTGGTTTCACACTTGAATCCATTTTAAAGTCCTCCATGTGCCTCCCTATTAGCTTAATAATGAAGAGCGTATCAAAGAGTATGTTGCTAGGTTGACTGAAAAATTCAAAGCACACCCAGTGAGACAGAGCTGCTGAAACCATCAAATAACAGAGGTCACTGAATTCAGTTCTCATTGTGATATTGTTAGTTATTATGTTCATGACCAAAACCTGAACTTCTGAAGCAGAAGAGGCTGAGTTTTTGTGTCTTTGGCGTTAGCAGATTTGCCATTGAATGTGAGAATCTAAAAATTAATCCAGTCAATTAGCTGGCTGAACATTATATGTCTCAGCTGTTCTGTACTTCACCCCAAAATCTGATAAGCTCTTATCGTACATTAATTTAAACAACTTGCCTATGAGTATGGGAGGGGAGTATCTAGTGATTAGAGCACAGTTCCTGGACTACTGTGGTTGTAGCTACAAAACAAAATTTCATTATAGTATGTGCTTGACATACAAAGAAACTCAATTTCACTAGCACCTTTAACAAGGGACAAAGCAGTCCAGACATCCATCAAAATTTGAAAAAATTGCAGTACTTATCTGGAACCAAATTAATATTTCTATACCAAAGTGCAAACATGGCCATATGGATGCAGCAGTTCGTGACTAGTCTTTGCTGCTGATCTTCAGTACTACTCTTATGCCCAGTATCTAGATAATTCCGGCATCAAGGCTTGATTTCCTGGTGTAGATCTGCCCTCACATTCTAGTTTCATTCATCTTGCAGCAGAGATACTGGCTTATAAGAAACAAAAGTAGCTCATAGACTCGAGAACATGAGAGAGCAGTGGGACAGCACTGAGCAAAGGAGATTGGGCAGTCTAAATTATTTCAACAAACCCTATTTATCTAAATGATCGAAAAACTGCTTATTATTTCATTGTTTATTGACTCTGGAAAATAAAAATAAACAAAAAACCAGCACAAATTCAGAATAGTATAGTTGTATAAACAGAATAGAAAGTACACAGTAGGAATTTTGTTTTGTGAAAGGCCCCACATGCCAAGATGAGCATGCCAAACTGAAAGAGGAACTGCTGAAAGATGTCATTTTAGAGAAGTAAGTGGTCAAAGAGATGTAATAAAGCTATGGGAGTTTAGATAGGTTGTCAATGAAAGGTTTGGAAGCTGGGGTCGAACAGCCAGAAGGCTACTCCAGCATAATGGTTCCCCTGAGCTATTCTAACAGATACACAACTGACACTAAAAAGGACCCACGTGAGGTTCTGCAAAAATAAACAAAACCAGGCTGCCTTTCTAGGCACCTCATGTTTTGTCATGCTGGTGGTGTCTGTAAGAACTTATTGCTTAAGAGTTGTGAGTTAATTCATCTTCCAGAAGATGAATACCTAATCAAATGGTCTTCCAGCTTCCATTCTCCCACTCACTAGTCTTGGCTCAGCATCAGCCAAGTCTGTCCCCTTGGCATACGAAAAGAAACTTAAGTGAACTCCTCACCACGGTCATCGCTGCAAGAGAGGGGTATGGCTCAAGATGAATAGTGATTTTGTTTTTAAAAGAAACAGATGAGAGTCAATACAACAGCATTTGCCTAAAGAGTATCCTAATATAACAGAAATGCACAGATAATTCTGTACTTCATTTGAGAGAGCTTATATTGTCAAGTGTGTGTTTTTTTTTTTTTTCTCTTCAGGATAATGAAATATCTTACTACCAACATCCTGAAAGTACAAACTGAAGTGTTATCTTTGGAACCATGCATGTGTTATTTTTGTCATTCATGAACTTTGCACCAAACAATTTAGTCAATGGCTTCTACGTACCTTGTAAGTCACCATACAGTGTGCAGGCACAGAAAAAACTTTGTTTTAGGAGTCTCACAGCTTAGACTTACTTTAAAAAAAAAAAGAAAAAAAAAGTCTGCAGCATCTCACCAGAACCACTGAGCTGCATACAGATTAAGTTATTTGTGTAGCATATGGAAATGGTTGGCATCTATTTATCATGGACACTCAGTCTCCAAAGCTTTGCGAAGAGAATAGAAAACAAGTAGAGGGAATTACAGATTGAAGTAAGCAAGCCACTGACATGGAACACTAGAAGAAATGCACAGCATTAGTTTAATATGGTTTCAGGAAACATATCGCCCAAGGAAAATAGTGTATCTCAGAAATTGCCACAGGACTCTCATCTCTCACTTATGCAATTAGCATAGATTGGTGAGAGTAAGAAAAAAAGACACTGATAAACAAACTTCATCTCTTACCATAAGAATTGTGGCATCTATCTCCCAGCTGTAATATCATCGCACTTAGGAATTCTTGAAGAACAGGAATGCCTCAGCTTCTTTTGGGAAAAATAAAGTTGGCAATGAGCTGAAAGATTTCAATGTATAACATACAGTAGTGGGGAAACTTCTGAGATGAAATTTATTTTCACTACAGCTGATGACCTCTTCCTTCTCAGTACTTGCTATACACACAGAGCTCTGTTCTTATCAGGTCTTCCTCTAGTAGAAGATTCAAGAAGGAACTGACAAGATTTCTCTGCAAATACGTAAAAACTATTTCCAAGATGAAACAGTCAGCTCAGAGAAGTGACTGCCAATGACACCTTCTTTTTTTTCCACAGAATCACAGAATAACCTCGGTTGGAAGAGACCTCCAAGATCACCGAGTCCAACCTCTGACCTAACACTAACAAGTCCTACACTAAACCATATCATTAAGTTCAACATCTAAACGTCTCTTAAAGACCTCCAGGGATGGTGACTCAACCACTTCCCTGGGCAGCCCATTCCAGTGCCTAACAACCCTTTCAGTAAAGAAGTTCTTCCTAACATCCAACCTAAACCTCCCCTGGCGCAACTTTAGCCCATTCCCCCTCGTCCTGTCACCAGGCACGTGGGAGAAACAGACCAACCCCTACCTCACTACAGCCTCCTTTAAAGTACCTATAGAGAGCGATAAGGTCGCCCCTGAGCCTCCTCTTCTCCAGGCTGAACAATCCCAACTCCCTCAGCCGCTCCTCACAAGACTTGTTCTCCAGACCCCTCACCAGCTTTGTCACCCTCCTCTGGACTCTCTCGAGCACCTCCATGTCCTTCTTGTAGCGAGGGGCCCAAAACTGAACACAGTACTCGAGGTGCGGCCTCACCAGACCGAAGTACAGGGGGACAATCACTTCCCTAGACCTGCTGGCCACACTGCTTCTTATACAAGCCAGGATGCTGTTGGCCTTCTTCGCCACTTGAGCACACTGCTGGCTCATACTCAGCCGACTATCAACCAGTACTCCCAGGTCCTTCTCTGCCAGGCAGCTTTCCAACCACTCATCTCCCAGCCTGTAGCTCTGCTTGGGGTTGTTGTGCCCCAGGTGCAGGACCCGGCACTTGGCCTTGTTGAACTTCATACAGTTGGCCTCAGCCCATCCATCCAACCTATCCAGATCCTCCTGCAGAGCCTTCCTGCCCTTAAGCAGATTGACACACGCACCTAACTTGGTGTCGTCTGCAAACTTACTGAGGGTGCACTCGATCCCCTCATCCAGATCATCGATAAAGATATTAAAGAGGACTGGCCCCAGTACTGAGCCCTGGGGGACTCCACTAGTGACCGGCCTCCAACTGGATTTGACTCCATTCACCACAACTCTTTGGGCCCGGCTACCCAGCCAGTTTCTAACCCAACGAAGCGTACGCCAGTCCAAGTCAAAAAACAGACAGTTTCTTGAGGAGAATGTTGTGGGAAAGGGTGTCAAAAGCTTTACTGAAGTCAAGGTAGACCACATCCACAGCCTTTCCATCATCCACTAAGCGTGTCACTTGGTCACAGAAGGAGATCAGGTTCGTCAAGCAGGACCTACCTTTCATAAACCCATGCTGACTGGGCCTGATCGCCTGGTTGCCCTGCAAGTGCCACGTGATGACATTCAAGATAATCTGCTCCATGAGCTTCCCTGGCACTGAGGTCAAACTAACAGGGTCTACTCTCCGGCCTTTCTTGTAGATGGGCGTCACGTTTACTAGCCTCCAGTTGACTGGGACCTCCCCTGATAGCCAGGACTGCTGATAAATGATGGAAAGCGGCTTGGCCAGCTCCTCCGCCAGTTCTCTCAGTACCCTTGGGTGGATCCCATCGAGCCCCATCGACTTGCGTACATCCAAGTGCTGTAGCAGGTCGCCAACCATTTCATCGTGGATAGTGAGGGCCACATCCTGCTCCCCATCCCCTTCCACCAGCTCAGGGTACTGGGTATCCAGAGAACAACCGGTCTTGCTGCTAAAGACTGAGGCAAAGAAGGCATTAAGCACCTCAGCCTTTTCCTCATCTTTTGTAACTAAGTTTCCCCCCGCATCCAGTAAAGGATGGAGATTCTCCTTAGTCCTCCTTTTTGTGTTGATGTATTCGTAAAAACATTTTTTGTTATCTTTAATGGCAGTAGCCAGATTGAGCTCCAGATGAGCTTTGGCCTTTCTAATTTTGTCCCTGCACAGCCTCACAACATCCTTATAGTCCTCCTGAGTGGCCCGCCCTCTTTTCCAAAGATTATCAACCCTCTTTTTTCTCCTAAGCTCGAGCCACAACTCTCTGTTCAGCCAGGCTGGTCTTCTTCCGCGCTGGCTCGTCTTTGGGCACATGGGGATAGACCGCTCCTGAGCCATTAAGATTTCCTTCTTGAAGAGTGCCCAGCCTTCCTGGACTCCTCTGCCCTTCAGAACCACCTCCCAAGGGACTCTGCCAACCAGTGTCCTGAGCAGCTCAAAGTCAGCCCTCCGGAAGTCCAAGACAGCGGTTTTACTGGTCCCCTTCCTGATTTCGCCAAGAATAGAGAACTCTACCATTTCGTGGTCACTCTGCCCAAGACAGCTCCCAACCACCACACCTCCCACCAGTCCGTCACTGTGAACAGAAGGTCTAGCGGGGCACCTCCCCTGGTAGGCTCTCTAACCAGCTGCATCAGGAAGCCACCTTCCACGTTCTCCAGAAACCTCCTAGACTGCTTTCTCTGGGCTGTGTTGTGCTTCCAGGATATGTCTGGGAAGTTGAAGTCCCCCACGAGAACAAGCGCTGACCATTTCGCAACTTCTGCCAGCTGCCTGCAGAACTCCTCATCCTGGTTCAGTGGTCTATAACAGACCCCCACCAGGATGCTTGCCTTGTTGGCCTTCCCGGTGATCCTAACCCATAGGGACTCAACCTTATCATTCCCAGCCTCAAGTTCCACAACATCTAAACACTCTCTAATATAGAGAGCCACACCACCACCCCTTCTGTGCTGCCTGTCCCTTCTGAAGAGCCTATAGCCAGACATTGCAGCACTCCAGTCATGAGAGCGGTCCCACCACGTTTCCGTGATGGCAACCAAGTCATAGCCTTCCTGCTGCACGATGGCTTCCAGCTCCTCTTGTTTGTTACCCATGCTGCGTGCATTAGTGTAGATGCACTTCAGTTGAGCCATTGCCTTCTCTCCCAGCCTTGCCATTGCTCCCCCTGGCACAGCTCCAACAAGCCTTATTTCAGCCCTGTCCCCCTTCTTACCTAGTTAAAGCCCTCACAACGAGCCCTGCCAGCTCCTGGGCTAGGATCCGTTTTCCCCTTAGAGATAGGGACCCGTCTGCGGCCATCAGGCCGGGTGCCGAGTAAAGCGCCCCATGGTCAAAAAAAAAACAAAATTTATGTGTTGGCACCAGCCTCTAAGCCACGTGTTAATCAGGTGGGCTTTCCGTGTCCTCTCTGTACCCCTCCCTGCCACTGTAGGGATAGACGAAAACACCACCTGTACTCCCGCTCCATCCACTAACCGTCCCAGTCCCCCAAAGTCCAGTTTGATAGCATTCAGGCTTCTCTCTTCAATATTACCACTGCCAGCCTGGACTATCAAAAGAGGATAGTAGTCAGAGGGGCGAACCAGGTTGGGAAGCTTTCTGGCAACATCCCTGACCCTGGCCCCAGGGAGGCAGCAGACTTCTCTACGGGTAGGGTCAGGTCGACAAATAGGGCCCTCTGTTCCCCTGAGAAAGGAGTTGCCTACAATGATCACCCTTCTATCTTTCTTGGTGGAGGCAATCTTGAGGCATGGAGTCAACTTCCTCGCCCTAGGCATCCTCCTGGGTATACTTTCTACCTCATCCTCACCCACCAGTATCTCAAGCTCCAGGGCCTCAAATCTGTTGTGTAAGGGCACCTGGGAAGGTGGGGCCGGTGGGGGGGGGGGGGGGGGCATCGCCTGCGAGGCCGAGCAGGGACCTGTCTCCATTCCTCCTCAACTCCTAGGTCCCCTCCCTCTGCCCGACAACAATAGGGCAGGGGGTCCACCCCCATTTGGGGTGTCTCACCCCGGTACCTCTCCTTCAGGCCCTGCAGGGAGTCGCTCCACCAGTCTATCTCCCACTCACACTCCCTGATAGCCCTCAACCTCTCCACCTCCTCCTTGAGTTCTGCCACCAGGCGGACTAGGTCATCTAGAGAGAGCACTCTGCCTGGTGTAGACCATTGCAGCCTAGCTAGCAGTCAACAGCCGTTAGAGGAGTTGTTCGTATGGGCTGGGGGGAAACTCTGCCCTCTCTGCCCTCCCTACTTGCCCTGCCTGCGCGAACTGCCACGCCATGCCCTTGACGTGCCACGCGCTGACTGCACGCCCCGCCCTTCTGACACGCCGCACCCTGTTCGCCACGCGCCTGGTCGCTCGCGCTCCCTAGTAGGCTGACCTACACCTCGTCAGCCTCCCTCGCGAGGGCTGCCGGGTCCTGGCGGCTACCTCGAGCGGCCTCGATGCTGGAAAAAAAGCCCTGCCTGTCCCGATCCCCCGCTCCGCTGCAGAACGCGTCTGTCCCGGAGCCGATCACCTCGGCAAGTGCTTTTATTTAGTATTTTAAAATACTTGGCTGTGGAAAGAAGATTTACTGGAGTGCACTCAAAAGATTCAGAACTTGGAAGAGGACAAAGTAATAATTAAAACTATTCTATGCCTTGTTCCGTCCCCCTGCTCTATTCCTGCATTTTAGTTGATGTTGCTGGTGGTTCCAGCCACCCAAACTGTTGATTGTCTCCAGAATCCATGCACAACCCAAGCCATCAACAAAAAGGGATGAACAGATGTCCTATTTGCCCATACAATAACCTGGGGGAAAATATTAACAGTAGCATAAATATTGTGCCAAAGAGTGAATTTCAGCGTCAGGCAGTATTTCCCAGGTAGAGGCAAAGGGGCAAAGAGAAGAGAGACTTATCATAGTCTATGACCTTGAATTTCGGATCTTAAAACTACAGAAGAATCCCATTTCTACATCATATAATATCAGCTGGAAAAATATAAATGTGAAAACTTTTGTGGATATGAGAAGAATCAAGACCAATATACATAACACAAAATTCTAAAGGATATGAAAATATCATTAAGTACATACGTACACAAGTTCCAATCATGTTACCCAATGAGTGGTTAGCAGATTCATGTTTTCATTTCTTATATAGTAAAAATATAAATTGCATCATCTCCTTAAAAACAGCAATGTTTAATGCTCAATTCCCGTAGTCATGATGAAGCCTGTAAATATTTTTATATACTTTAATAGCATCTGATTATAATTTTGTGCTAATTGCTTTAATCAGCCCAACTTGAAGTGTTATAGTATTTTTCCATAATTAAGCAATACCACATGACAAGCAGTGCTTTTTAGAGCTATTATAGTACTTTCTAATGCTATAATAAACAAAGATCATGCATCTTAATTATAACCAATAAAAATTCCACACACATTTAATTATATGCTACAGTGAAATTCCCATAACTTTAAAAAAAATAAGCTCTGTCATGATTATTAAGATGTTGCTAATATGAGCTCACACTAATGGGCTGTGCCCACTATTAATGTCATTGCAAATAGTTTACATCAGGAATCTGTATCTCCAATTTAAATGTTAATGGACTGAGTCTTTTTCATTCATAGTGTAAGAAAATAATAAAGCCACTCAAGTCAAAGAGGTTATGTAAAACTGCTACCTAGACTATTACTGGCTCAATCTCCAAGCCTGCAGTATGGAGTATATAAAATTCTCATATATTTTACCCCTATGTCCTGTTAATGCAAAGGAAAACAAACAAAAAATGATACCACAGGTACATTCTGCATTGGAACTGTAAAAAAATTAAACATCTTTCATGAATTAGGTTGATAAAAGATCACTGGTGTCTTCTGTAAATCATGGGATAACATTACGCCAAAAAAAAAAAAATGTTCCAGGTTAGCAAGCAAAATATGGCCAGATCCTAACAAGGTAATGCTATACTACTACCCATCTCTACTGCAGTTCCCAAAACAATAGCTCTTTCTCTAAGGTGCCTACATTGAGGAAGAGCAGTGACATACAAGCAGCATTCAGTCTGAAGGTCATTAGTGGATACCTCCACTGACAAAATGCTGAGAAGTCCAAACAGATAAGACTTTTTTTTTTTTTTGGCTTTTAAAAGATGAGTTGCAATGTTATTGCATAAATAATGCCATTACTAAAGTCTGTTATCCCCTCCCAGTGTTTATGACACGATACCTAACCAAATAACCTTTGTAAACAGAACAACTTCAGGGCATTTAAGTCTACTCTACAAATTTTCAGACAAATCAGAGAGTATTTTTTCACATTTGGTAATATACCTAGATAAGGTCATGGCATCAAATCAGATGACAAAAATAAACATATAGGAATATATGTATTTAAGAAAACTGTAAAAATTATTTGAGGCATATTACTGATTGCAATATCTAAATATTCTTGCAGTGCACAAAACCTGAAAGATTCCTAAAGTCACAATACAGAACAGCTTATAACAAACCCATGATGTGACTAACATGTGACTCACATGAAAATACAAAGACATCCCCACCCCAGTACTGTCATAGACCATGTTATGACCACTGTTGTTACAAAGACATACCTCGGATATGAAGCCTCAGCTTCCAAGAAGTTCCTGCAGTCTCAATCAGGATTTAGACCGTGCCTATGGAACATATGTGTAATTCTTCCCACACTCCCCTTTCATAATTTCATTCCTCCTCTAATTGTCTCTTTATTTCTTACTACCTGCTTTGGTACAAGTCTTCTGTATTAAGTGGCAAATAACATGCATCCATTAGGCTTACTGGTGTGCTGTCCTGCACAAATCCTTATACTGGGAATCCTTACTTGCCACAAAGAGATTACAGAATATTGTCTTCACTTTTTTTTTTCCCCTATTGCCCTTTTTCCTCGCTTAAATTCTGCCCTATATTTCTTTCCAACGAATTAGTTTTTAACACAGAGTTTTGCAATATCACTTTATTAGAACTGCAAGAGCTTAGAAAAATCCGTACGAAATTCACTATTCTTTTATTTGAGACTGAAGACTATTCTTTTATTTAAGACTCCTCAAGACTAAAGAAAGCATTATTAAAGTCCCAGGAGAAATACCTAAGTCCCATAGAGCAAAGTTCTGGACTTGAATTTCAATGTTGCATAAGGAGACACAGTCAATCTCTCTCCTGTTTGGGTTACATGTTTAAACAGCCCAATTGGAAGCTGCAATAATTTAGCGACTTCTCTGCTGATCAATGTTAGTGCCCCAAGGAGTTTGCAGTGTTTTAAAGATCTTAGACTACTACTTTCTGGGCCACTTCTTAGAGTGGACCCTGTTCTCATGGTTGACACTTTTCAAACTCTCAGCAAAAACCCGGTATGTTCCCTTGTGTGACCATCCTACTGTGTTATGCATCAAAGTGGGACAGTTCTAAGCAGAAAAGATGTAATAAATTCTACTATGCTTGGTTATGCCTGTGAAATTGTAATATTTACGACTTTTCCCTGACTGCAGAAGCTTTAATTTATAATCCCCATATACCCCTCTTTCTTAGAAGCTCCTTCAAGTTTTCCAGGTCATTTTGAAAGGCAAGGCTGGCCTTTGCGGTTTTCCGCTCTTTACATTTCATAACAGTAAACATTGAGTTTCCTGCAAAAAGGTACCAGAAAAAGGAACATTAAGGTGCAGGACAGCCAAGTGCTTGATATCTTTATTTTAACTGGCAAGATTAAAAAAAAAAAAAATCTGAAGGTTCTGCAAGTCCCTGAAACAACTAAAACAACTAGCACAGCATAGTTGCCTGAAGATTAATGGATTCCTCCCTAATCCCCTTTATAACAGATGGACCACCATGGACTATCAGTGATCCATGAACCACAGCTGGCCCATCTCATTGTAGACAATCAGGGATTAATACTGTCAAATTGCCAGTCTCTTAAGAGACTGGGACTTACTACAAAAGAATGAGCTTTCACCATGATATTATTTGTGTTACTACCCTGATCTCAAGGTTTTCTGGAAAAAGAGCTTTTTCCACTTTACCACATTCAACCACTGTTTTATTACTGTTTATACTCCAAGTATACATGTATCAAAGTAGCTTTGGTGATACAGCTTTACCACTCTGAGAAAAAAAAGTAGATTAACAATAGGTGTTAAATGCATTCACTGGACGCTGCACTGGTCCAAACATCACATGATAAAGAATCCAAGGAATGTTAACAGAAATCAGAAAATACTAGTAAATAAATTTAAGTTTAATCTCGCTGTTCCCACTCTTCCAACAATGGTTGAGCACATCACCCTCCATTTAAGACATTCAACTCAGAAACCCTCTGAACTTAAGATGAGCTCACATTAGACACCTCTAGGTTTGCATACAGTTTTCGGAGGGCCTCTTAAGCAGTTCAGAAGTTCCTGTTCTTAGCCAAGAGCCTGTTGGGGATGGGGGGGAGAGGGAAGGGAGGAATAAAACACAGCTTCCACTTCCTCACTGCCTCCTTAATAACAACATTGTCCCCAGTGTGATCAAGCATCCTAATGCTCCTGCTCCAAGGTGATCTCTCTCTACTATTCCCACAGTACCCAGCCCCAGACACCAGAGGACATCCAAAATCTACTTGCAAGTAAATCGAGATTTGAAAAATAATCCATCGGGATAAGAGCACCAAAAGAAAAAACAGGACTGTGTCACATAATTGAATATATGGCATTCCTGGAACACGTTACTGGCTTAAGAACAGATTAAAATTTGATAACAGTCCAAGACAGGTCTTACTTGACTTCCTTCTTATTTTAAAGACTTACTGTGCATTACACTTGTTATTTAAGTTTCTTACCAGTGTCAGTGAGGGAGTTGTCAATCAGATGCTGAGTTAACGTTCCCAGTTACAGAAGAAAAAGGAAATATCTTTATACATTTTGTGGAAGGGATATTATTCAGACTTACTCCAGAATGACAGTTACAGACCTAGCTTTGGAAACAAGCTTATTAGGAATCTAGCATGCCCAGGTTCAAACACCACTTTTTGACTGCTAAGTACTGTTTAAATCACACGTCCGTCAGTCCTACCCTGGAAATTCTTTGGCACAGCTTTCCCCAACTACCTTTGTTTCATCTAGGAGTGAGCTTCAGGAGACATAGCTCCTCTCCCATTCTCTTCTAAACAGTCTAAAGATTTGCAACAGCATGTTCTGACCCAGGAAGTGTTCTTTCTTACTGGTGTAAGTATATAAGCATATTTCCTAAAAATCCTAGATTTTATTATTTATCTAAGCTAATAACAATAGTTTTCAATTCACATCAGTAAGAAATACTTATGTTCTCCAGAATTTGCATCATCGTTGTATAGTACCATAATTTACTTTTATAGCACCATGAATAAAAATAGGAATCAAATCCACTAAGTAATTCATCACATTTCCAGATTTTCATTAGACTAGAACATTGGTCCAAACTTTCCAGCTGCATTTTAACTGGAGCGTTACATGACAACTTGCTGTAAATTTTCGACTCTTTAGACATCTGCATGGAATGTACTTCCAAGTCCAATGCAATTCCAATGCTTTCTGAAAGTTATAGTTTGCTTATAAGCATTGTTAGATACTAACCACAAACACTTCACAGTAAGTAGAATTATTACAGTGAAGTCTATTCAAGTAATTTATTCCTACTGAAGCCAAGAGAATTCAACACACACCCTGTTGACACAATGAACACCAAAACGTCATGAACAAGTATCTTAAACTTTAGCAAGCAGTACATTTACAGATCATTTGGTAGCCATCAAAGACACCTTTTTTTTGCAGCATTCCTCTTTTCCTGATCTCAAAACTTCAGCCTCTGGTGAAAAAGAGACCAGCCTTACTCTACTTTACCTTTTCATCATTCAGCGGATTATGGCTTACACGCTTCCAGGCTTCCACAAGGCCTGTTTTTGTGCCACTTACTCATACAAGCAGTAACACTTTTCAGTATGAATGCCAGAGCCAGGAACCCATAAAAGGAGACAGCTAAAAAGGGAAAGATGAATAGAAGCTACTATGGTAGTATTTTAATGTGACCTAGAAACCGGGAATTGAAACAGTTGCTGACAGCAAGAACTCAAGATCTTGCAGTCAGAGGTTTCATAATTGGCTCTGTGCACCAGGCCAGGAGTGACTGGTTATTTTGTAGGATAGAAGTGGTTACAAGAAATTGTTGAAGAGAGGAAAAGTTGGAAACACAAGGGAAGAGCCATTTTAGTAATCTCTAAACCAAGATTATTTTTTAAGATATATTTCATAGTCAGAAAATATTTCAACAATCCATTAGGATCCGGCTATGAGAGCTTATTCTATACTAAGGAAGAACAAGAACAGGGTATTTGAACATACTTTATCTTTCTTAACTGTACATAAAACATGGCTGGACTCATTCATTCAGTACTTACATATACTGATATACAAATAGATAATCCCTGCTCTTCACTTTGTAGGAGATTTACCGGGATTAGAATAGCCTCTCTGTCCTCTGATGACTTTTCAACAGTTAGGGTACCATAGATTCAGACAGGGAAAGCAAGATTCAAGGCCAATAACTTGAAATTTTAGAAGAGATGCAATATAAATAAAATTGGTAATTCAATTTTTAATTTTATTTTTCCCTTTATCTTGAAAATATGAAGGTTTAGAAGTATTTTAAAGGTTATGTATTGGAAGTTTTTAGGTAGCACCAAGGCTTTATTTTCCAGTCATCCAAAAAGAATTTAGAACACAGAAGTGTCCAAAGCTTGATAAATTTAATGACTGCAATAACAATGAAACTATTCAATTAATTTGCCACGTCTGAAAACACTGATATCCCATATTCTGTGAGAGGGAGGGAAAGAAAAAACAAAATAAAACAACAACAACACTGTCCCACTAATTTACCTTAAACAGGTCTCACAAAAACACAGGGAGGAGGTAAGCATAGATAAGCACCTTTTGATGCCTTTTCCCTGCTCAATATCAGCTAGTAGGACTTCACCAGTAGCCACTCCAGAAACACAGCAGCTTCATATTCTGAGTTTGATTTCAAAGACCAGTTCTGCTTCAAATGCAATTTAAGATGGCCAGTTGAAAAAGTGTTTGAATATGCCAAAGTTCAGAGAAAGAACAGTAAACTTATTGCTAATAGCTCAGGACAGTATGTTGGATAAGGGAATGATTTTATAACACAGAAGTTTTGGATTGGATATATCTTTTGTCAGAAGTAAAGATTACCAAATGCAGTTTCAACACACTGAGGAGAGCAAACACAGGCAATGTTTAGCTATCAGGACTAAATTCTTGATAGATATATAGAGACAGAAACCTCTGGAAATCTGAAAAATGAATACATTGAATGAGTGGTATTCAGCTGTCAGACAATGCACAAATATTCAGTGAAGAGATTTTGATCTGCAGAATTCGCTAAGTTATTAACCACCTAAGCAGTCATTTATGATCGGTCTATCAAAACAATTCATGATGGCAATAAACAGACTTAAAGTCCACCCTTGTTTTAGGTAGAAATTTCATTGCAAGTGTCTGAGACAGTCTCTAAAACATATATACCATTTATCTGTACTGTATTGTAGATCCACTGTCCTCTGCTAATAGAATCTGCACAATTCAGGTGACAATTGAGTGGATTGTTCTTTTGGTTATTAAGAGAGTTTTCATTTCATAAGTTGATCATTTCCTGGATAAGTCATCTTTTGAGTTCAAGAGGTTATTTTCAGTCTACTAGCATCTTTCATTACTTTACTCTGGAATTATTTAAAAAAATCAAAATAAAAAACAAGAAACAAAAAAGCCAGCAGCACAAGATGTTTTCTTCTCACTTGGTTTTGCCTCCCAATCAATCACCCACTAGTCGAAGAACTAGGGTCAGTCGTTTTCTATCGCTATGGAAGAGTTCAATTTCGTAGTACTAAAACTCACCACTTCACAGCAACAGTTTTGATGACACACCAGGGTAAAGCCTGTATAATATAAAGCAGAGGATACCAGGAATGAATACTCTTCTGAGGTCAAGGGAATTGAATTGCATAGAAAAATAAGACCTCAAAAGCAGCATAATAAAGGTATTCAAGATGATGGAAGTGCTCAATAAAATAGAGCTTTAGATATTTTTACACCACTGAAATCAAAAATTTAAAGGATCACTTACAACTCAAAAAAGCAGGAATAGTAAAACATGAGAACTATTAAGCTAGGTAGTTAAGATATAATGCAGTATTTGTTTCAGTTATTTTCACAAGAAATAAGCATAAACAGTGCAAATATCTAGAGAAAGAAAAGACTCCAGAAGATGACTTCCTGAATGGCTCAGACAGCCAATATTACAGTTCTTCAAGGTAGAATTTTGTGTGTTAAAAAAAAAAAAAAAAAAGTACTAAAGCTTTACTGAAGTCACTACAGCTACAGAGATCCATCAGGGAGGATATGGCCCTCCTCTAGCAACAGGGTTGTGCCACCTCCATCAGACAGCACATTGCTTTGGAATGCTTAAATCTGTTATTTTTTCTGGTATCACAATTGCTGCTTATCACTTTAATAAATGGAGTTTTGTGTTGTAGAAAGGGCTGAGAAAGATCTGATGCTAAGGTACAATGAGACAGAAAGAGCCAAATGTAGAGAGTTCCAATTTCAAGAGAGTACCCTTTCAAGGCATTTTCCCCCAGGGCCACTGTAACAGAATGCTGTATTTAAATCAGCAGGTCATGCACCAGAAGATGGTTTAACTGCTAATTAACACTAGATGATGTACTGAAAATTCCATGCTAATTAATTCTCTGTAGATTTAAGTGCCCTTCCTTCTATGTCATTTTCAATGAACATATTAACATGAGGAATAGAATGGCATTAATTACTAATTCATATGACAAACATGTGAAGCTATATTAAACAGTTGATGGAGGTTAACTAAAAAGGAACACGTGGGTCAAAGTTGTCAACTACAGGCCATGGTATCGTAAAGATACCACACATTAAAAACAAGAGGGTATATATTACCCATTCAATCATCCTGTCAGTTTGATGTTGTTCTGTTTATATTAGATTTCCTTGCAAGATGATCATTATTCAGAAAATAGGATTCAGCTGTTCAGAATACAATAGTGAAAACCCCTAAAAATGAGAGCAAGTAAATTGAAAGGAAAATGGCAGTGATTGCAGTTTTGATAAATTAACCGCTAACTATCCATACATCAAAACAGTCTGAAAATAGCAAAGAAACTGGGTAGGCACAAGTTTCAGAGGGAGCTAAAGAATCAATATCCTAAATGCCGATCCTGTACCATTTCTCCTTTAGAATAAGAGAAGCATTTTAACTCACATATGTACATCATCACCTAGAGCTACTGGTTTAATATGTCCTAATTTTGAGGTCTGAAACTAACTCAGTTGAAGTGAAATCCAGTCACTAGAAACAAAGATCAAGAAAATAAATGCCAGACAATGCCTATGATCCTAAAGGACCTCAAGCTCCAAGTAACAACCATAGGTCAGCCCAATTTGGCATTTCAAAAAGCATACAGTAAAAGCGGTTATAACGCTAAAGTTACATTTTGTATTTCACATAAGAATACACCTACTTGCATGGCCATTTCTGTAGTTTACAAAGTTGTGATTGTCCCATCCAGTACTTTTCAATAAACGTACTGTTAAATTATCATGAGAGAAATGTTACCTGTCAAGGTCTATCCAATAATTGTTTTATTACAGTTTATGCTCCTTGTTTGTATAATCATGTGTATTCTCACACACACACATTTAGATTATTTTATATGAGAGATCACTGAAGTTTCCTGAAAAGCCAAGTTTCAACTTCGATTTCGATGTCAGAGCTATTATAGTCTTATTACTGCAGACCATATTAGACTGCCAGAAGGGACAAGGAGTTTTACCAAAAAGGTGACCATAGCTTTCACAAATGACACCCAAAATGGGATGTAAGATAGTTCACAGATAACAGTGCTAGAGCAACAGGAAGATCTTGATCATGTCAGCTGTCTCTAATACCTTTCCCGTTTAGCAAGGAAACCCTTTAGTTTTTCTATGCCTCCAGTTAACATTACTTCTACTAAGGTGGTCATTACCTCAGCCATGAGAAGACAAGAAGACATAGCTATTCTTTGCTTCAGTCAACAGTATTTGCACCACCACTGACAGTTTCCTACTGCAAGCCAAATGAATCCCCCAGTTTAACTTGGGTGTATTTTTTTTTTTAATATTCAGTTGATCTCTCAAAGTTCTGTTACCTATTTATTTATTATGCCCATGTATTATGTTTAGTCTCCTAATTAAAATTCTAAATATTTAATAATCATTTAAATTGACAGAATAGTTTTCAAAGCATTTATGAAAAGGAGCTTCTAGAAGAATGTCCTTTGTTTCAGTACTGTCAGCTGTGTATATAAATAGTCTTTTTCTATTAAAAAAAAAAGAAAAGAAAAATCATCTCTTCAGCAAACAATGTCTTTGAATTAAGACCAGAAAGAAGACTAGCATGCAAATCATTTAAAAGTCAAAATCATACCTCCATGATACATATTTTTCTATTGGAATTGAGAATTTCTGCTTAATATAGTAATAAAATCATTTGGGACACATCTACATTAGGAATTATGTTCATCTGTAGCTAAGAGCTATAGGAAATAACAGTGTTAAGGGATTCTTGTTTATTTTTAATAGCATAGTAAATCAGAGAATTTGGAGCAGGAATGCTAGTAAACAAGGCTTTTCCTTTGGACAGCTAAGGTTAAACTCTTATTTTCTCACTGTCTCTTCGGAAAACAGTTGTTTCCTCATTTAGTCACCCTACAGAATTCACACTAGTAAATGGAACTTGCCCATACATACAGATGGTTCATTATCCAAAATGAAGTCCTATCTTTCATGAGAGATAGGGGTACAGACACACCCCTTACAATACACTCTTTCTGCCTGGCACAGAGCAGTCTGAAAATCTTACAGTCCATTAAAAATACAGATTTAGTAATTTAACTCAGCAATGCTACATAGATACTATATAGAAGCTTGAAAAACAATACATACAGAATTTTTAACCTTGCCAGAGAAAATGGCAGAACACGTGCTAAAAAGAGCTTGAAGCTGGTCCAGAAGAAGCAGAAGTGAGAAGACTTGAAGATGTCTTCTTCAAGCATGTCATCTTCAAGCAGTGATCAAAGTAAACATCCAAAACTGAAAAAAAAAAAATTTTTCCCAAAGACATCAGTACACACCCACCAAATCCAGTACTAGTTAGCCCTTACAGCCAAATAAAGAACACCCCAGTCTAGTAAGATACTGAACACATGGAGGATGAGAAAGGAAATGGGTGGGAAGGAAAGCAGGAGACAATTCGGATTCAGCTGAACCTAATTTAAACTAACCATTCACCTCCAATTCAGTTCTAGCTGCTGTACCTGAACTCACTTAAGAAGTGCTTATTACCTTAATTAAATTTCACATTTTCTGTCCAAGGTATCTGTAGCAAAAGGGAAAAACACATTGAAGGTAGTATCTAGCTGTCCATAAGCCCCTGCAGTCAGAAGAATAACATTTGTAGAGATGGCTTATCTTAGCAGAGTAGACCTCTAAAGTACTGACAGACTTTGAACAAAGCTTTTAAGTTTGCAATGATAACTGCTGCACCAGCGAGTGAGTTCCCAGATAGATTTAGTCAGCAAGTTTTTTAACATAGTTATGTAATGACAGACAGGTGGGACTTGCTATTAGCAGAACATTACTATAATTCACAGGCAGCTACATGCCTCACTTGTTTGTCTCAAATGCATTGTGTTTCCTGCAGGTGAGTTACAGGTTATGTTTGTTAAAGACTGACAATGTTCTTAGAATGGATAAGTGAAATATATTGTTCCCAGGTGTACCTTCTACATGCCTACCCTTCCTTCATCACACCTTTCTCCTTTGGGGGCCCCATACAAGAGACCCAAGCTCTACTCAAAGACTTTCACGTAAACTCTATGTTCATAGATGCAAAAGGGATTTCAGCTCAGCTTCCTCACTCCCAGTGCAGCCTCCATCACCTCTGCTGCTACTGTCAGAGACACAGGTATTGCTTATCCACTCAGTGCATATAAGACAGAGAGAACAGTCATTGTAAACGGATGAGGCTTGCAGACTGACTTTCTCATTACTAGTGTGCATTTTACTAATGAGGAGACAACAATAGGACATCCTAGACCCCCTTCCCACAGGTGCTAAGCAGAGAAGCTCAGTCACCATTACAATCCTTAGGCTTTTCTAACAGTCAGGTTGTGCCATTTTTCAGGCTTGAGTAACTCTAGTAGGATCTATGGTTTCTTGAACATAGTTTTGTTTTTGAAAAGTACCTACCAAGATACTTACGGGAAATTTGTGTTTTGTTTTCTGATGTTGTTTGTGTTTTGTGTGTTTGTTTTTCAAAAACAATAGAAAGAATTTATTTCAGTGAGGCACGTTTAAACCCAAAGGAGCCCATTTATAATCCAAAATTAGGGAAGTCAAGAGGTATAAATTCTGTTACAGATTTTTCATACATCTTGTATGAATGCATGTGTGCCACTTCAAAACAAAAACGATGGGGTTTCAGTTTTGTTAGGAAATGTTTCATTATGGGATGGAGGGAGAAATTCAACACCCATACTGAATACAAGGATGCAAGCTATGGATAGATTCAGAAAAACATAATACTTTGTAACTGATTGCACAGGGGAACCACCCGAGCCCATTTGGGCCACAACTGCTGTGCCTGAGAGGAGGACTACAGGCCATTTTACATGATCTTTGTCAAATAGACAGCTTCTGAAATAAAAAATGCAGGACTTCTCAGTATCTTCTCATCATTTTGCATGCAATTAGGCAGTCACGAGCTACATGTGCTTTTGAAGGCTCCCAGCCTTTACAGCTAACATAAACTGAGTTTGCTTAGATTGGTGTAAAATGCAAGATACAGCCTCACACTTCTTAAACTTGAACTCCTCACAGGATCAGAGATCTCACAAACGCACACAAATCAACATCTACAAGCATCTTTCGTACCAGTTAAGGAGTGGGGGGTTAGCCTTGAATAGGTAACACTGCTCCAATAGGGTTTTGCATGCAAATTCATCTGTATGAGATCTAATCTTGATCTTCTCTTCACCCTAATCTTTTTTTTTTCCCTCCTTCAAGTAATGCAGTCTTTGAGAACACATCTATATGGAAATCAGTTCTGAAGATTGTTGTAATAAATACCTGCCAAGTATATAATACTAGTAGAATTTACATTTCTTAAATATGAAGAATAGGATTAAGATATGGAAAATTAAAAACTATTTCATATCTTACACTTTTACACTGCTAAGCAGAGTACCAGTATGCTTTCTTTATTTAATAAAAAACTATCATCCAAACTTCAAATAAGCAAGTTGGTTCAGCCACAGCACACCATGATTAATATGTCCACTACCTTTCTAACAGTACTGTTCACTACAGAACAAGCACCCAGGGAAGCTAGGCCTCCCACAAAACATTTGTGCATGTCTTTTTATTTAAACGTGCATTTTACATAGTCTGTTTCTCAAGTATTTACCATTATCTTCTTAGACCAAATTAAAGAAGCTCTCAAGTTTCTGTCAGTGCTTTAGCCTGTCAACACTACATGAGGTTATAATAGTTGTTCAGATCATGGAAATTCATTGAGAAGTTCTATACTTGAGACATTTAATGGTAAAATGAATTAGTGAATTTCTGGACTTGACAGCTAACAAAGACTGTATTTAGATAAACGTGAATGAATATTGTCTAAAACATGCAAGCACGTATTGACTACTTAGTTAGATCTTGAAAGCTGAAGTTACTCAGTCTAGTCTGACCAGGGTAATGTTATTATATAAAATGAAGTCCAAACAGCTCAATTAGAGTTACAATCAGTGCCTTCATTTTGCCAAAATCAAAGCCAACAGCTAAGACAGTGTATATTCAAATCAAGGAACATGAACTTCCTTACAAAATCAGATAACTTTACATTTCTGTCTGAACTTTAAGGTATAGGAAAAACATTTAAACACCCCCATAAGCAGCACCTCAGGGTACAGTTGGGTTTGAGGGCAGGTAGCACCAATATGGCCAGGCCTTCTACACCCATCCTTCTACCACACTCACTGTGCAACGCATGGGCTTGCTCTGCTTCCCCGAGAACTGGGGTGCCCAGACCCCCTTCCAGCCCATGCTTGTAGCCCCACTGCTTCCCAGGCTAAACCAAGGTGGGGGGCAAACTAAACACTCCAGTTTTCCTTTCCAGGAAGAAAAAGGCTTTTCCAAAATGCACTGCTCCTCTAAATTACCTCCTGCAATTAGTAATAGCTAGATTTTCCCTCTCTCATCACCTTCCTGCTCTTGCTCTGGTCCCTGCTGTTTTGAGCAGCTGATCTCCAACGCACAGGTGGGGCCCATGCTGCTATAGGCACCGTGTGGGGCAGGGTTTGCTCTGCTGCCTTTCCAATGTCATTCTGGGAGCTTGAGGAGACAGACAGGGCCTTGTGACTCCTCAACTCTTAAAAAATCAAAACATTATAGAAAAATCAAAGCTATCCGTGTAACACGGGGTGAAGCTTTTGTGCTCTTTAACTGAGCAGACCTCTCAGTGTGAGCAGCAGGAGTTTTGCTCACCTGAGGGCTAAAGAATTTGACTTTGAATATATAAAACTTAAGGTGCCTTATGAAAAAAGGTATTTATGAATTTACTAATTTATATTGCCAAATTAGAAAGCTCTTATACACTAGCAATTATTTCAGGCCATTTGACTTCTTTTCCTTTCATTTTTGCCCTGGAGTGTGAAGACATTTTCCAGTGAAGGTTAGCATGGAAATAAGCACTATAATCTCACTGGTCTCTATTTTTGCATAAAAACTGAGAGCATAGCTGTCAATAAACTGTTAATTCAGGCCAAATTTCCAGGCAGCCCACCGCAGCCACCCCCCTGTGGTGGTTTCTCTGGGCACAGCTGCACCCTGGCAGAAGCTGGCTCCTCTGTGCAGTGTTTGATCTCGTCTGTTGAGTGTCCCTCCATCTCTACTATAGCTTCTTAAACTTTGATTCCTGCAGGAATCAAATTTAATCTGTTTCAGTATATTTTATGCTCCACTGATTTATTCAAAGCTGAATAAAAGCATTGCGGTACTTACGTTTCCTATTTTATTTTTGGAACTGTATTATTAGTAGCCCCATTCAGTAACTAGAATAACTCGAGTCAAGCAGATTAAAAACCCAAGCTACACCTGTGGTATTCAGCTTGCACTTTAATCTTATCCACTACATTAAAAAAGGTCTGGATAAAAATGAGACAGATTAACCTATCACTCGTCTTACAGAAGTGTCTTTATGGTAAAAGAAGATCCAGTTCTACAGCAAGTCTGGTAAATTTTGCCCTTCTTTTGCTGGAAAATATCACCTCTGTACCAAAGTATTCCATTTCACTGCACAAAACGAAAAAGCCCTTTTGAGCTCTACATGCAAAAATGTATCTTTAATACATACCCAAAAGAAAGGAAAAACACTGTATATCTTACATTTCATTGATACCACAAGGGAAATGGAAATGCTTTTTTCTCATTGTTTAATTTGTGTTCTCTAACATATAGAATTATTATTCAATACTCCTTTTTCAGTGAGATTCCTCCACTTCTATTTCTAGTCCCACTCTGCTGTTCCCTAAGTTTTCTGGTTTTAATATAAAATAAAACTGAATAAAGGATGAAGATGAAAGTAATAAATAATATATATAAGAACAGCCTTAATATAACACGCATATTTGTATATATACATATATGAGATCATCAGCTAGTAAATATTTTATTTTGCTTTGTATAGGATAGAATATATCTAGATGAGCTCAGACAGATTGAACAATAAAACGAACCTGACAAAATGGGTTTTAAGTCAGGAAACAGAACAGTAAAGCAATTTCCTGAGTTATTTAAATGCTTTCATTGGAGAAATGTCATTACATACTTGAATTACACTGGAATATAATTATATAAACACCACAAATAACAATGTTTTACCAAGAAAAACAGAAGTTAAGAGAGGGGAATTATTTCCTGCCATTTTTCTTCATTTTAAGAAATGTTCTGCTTGTTATAAGAAATAAATCAAAAGAAAGGTTTCAAATTTACTTTACTAGTCCATGTCCTTAACACTTATGCACATACTTATCTTTAAGTATATGATATGTAAATAGCTCCATATATTTAGTCCCCCACAGGTTTAAGATGGGCTTATGCAGCCCGTACACAAAAGCCCTCCCCTTGATCTACTTTGGTGACCTTAATCAGAATTTCAGCTCCAAAATTTAGCATCACCAAGGATGTTTATGAACAGACTGTTCATGAGCAATTAATTTTAATCTTTTCATAGGTAAAGTCAGAGGACTTGTATTCTTCTTAGCTTTGGTATTACATATGTTAACAAATCTTCACAAATATCTCCTCAGTGTGTCTAACTGAAGTGAAAGACTGCAGAACAATATCGTCCAAAACCAGAAAGGATATTGAATGATCTGAGAAATTTGTGTTTACTTCAGAAAGTTAAAGTTCACCAAATTTCAACAGCCTCAGACGGTCAGATGAGAAAAGAATTGTAAAATGTGCACAGTTGAATGTTCAATATCACTTAGAAATTCTCAATTAAATTTGTTATAGTAGAGCACAAACTTACATGTTATTTAGCATCCATCTAAACCCACTGATTTTAGGGATCGCCACAAAAAGATGGAGTGGGATTAGAGCCTTTTCCAGCCCCAAAATTTGCATCAAAATTTAAAAGCCAGCTGTGATTTTATCTAGTTGCTTTCTCATCAACCCAAACAACCCCAATTCATACCATACACATATTATAAGCCAATGCCACTTTCCTTCAAATAGCAACAGCTCTATTGCTCTAGCAGGACTTTAAGCCATACTCTATCATATTGCAAATTTAAAAGGAGGCCTGTATGAACATAATTTCAGTTTAGATACATGTACTTCTTCATGAATTGTTCCATAAAACAGTATGTTATGACCAAACAACTTACCTCCTCAAAGCAATTTCTGTTTTAAACTTAGCTTTCAGGGAAGGTTAATTCCAAGTAAAAGATGAGGAACCTTCTCCCCAAAAGCATACAGCACCAAACTGAAGAATATCCATGCCTCCTCTCCCCACTTCCATAGTCCTTACTAGTAACATTTATATCCAGAAAGTGAGCTGGAGATAAGAAAGACTAAATCTCAGTGTATTCCTTTTTACACCAGCCCCTGCTACAAATTCCCACATAAATCAGTCATTTAGGCTTCTTTTCCCCCCCTCCACCCCCGAGGCAGCAAACACGATTTCCCACAGTGTTCATCTGGATCTACAACTAGTCAGCAGGTCTAAGAATTCACATTCTCAACTTCCTCTGTGCCTCAGTTTCCCCATTTGCAAAAAAGAGATAATAGTAATGCCCATCTATTTTAAATGGATATTATCTTTCAACTATGTTTGAATAATTCTCCTGTTTTATCAAATGACTGTTTTAAATAGACTGCTCATTAAAGCTAGTTCAAAAGAATACAGCTAGCAAAGTGCATTGGATAATTTATTTGTATTATTATAAGTATTAACTTTTAACCTGTAATATTCAGACTAACAGACAGCAGCTATACAAAATACATTATTTTAAATATTTATGAAGATTTTATCCAAAATTTTTCAGTCTAACATTTTTAAATTATCAACTGTGCTTTACGGAACTGGTCTTGTTTTATTCATTAGCTCAAATTTACTTATAAGCAAAAAAATAGTGTTTTTTCAAAATAAGCCATAAGTTGAAAATTCTACCTATTAGGAATTACTTATTGTTTACTAAATATATTTTCTTACACTTACAAGATCTGTCGGTGCCACAGTACCATGCCCAGTAGTTCTGTGTCTAATGTTCCAACCTCTGTCTGAAGCTGATGTTTATCTTGCATCTGAGACTCCTGTTTATAAAATTCTAGAAGCTGACAGTGACAGTCCACACATTAAACATCATACCAGCTTTATGGATCTTTTTTTGGAAAATAACATAGAAAAAAAGTGTAGGTTTGTGCTTCAAATTTTTTTTTAAAAAGTCATTTATTCACAAAAGTTATCCCGAGTATTCAAAATGCAGTTAATCTAGCAAAAGTCTTCGAAAGCTTTATTCCTCCTTATACAGAGATGAAACACTGACATTCAAAGAAATGAAAAGAAAGTCAAGTTAGACTACCATAATCCCTCAGGATAGAGAGAATTTCTGTTGAAGATAAATAAATCAAATACAAGGGGAAGTGAGGTGAAGTATAATACCATTTGGGGAAAAAAACTAAGGCAATAATATTATTTTTCAAGCATTGGCATATACTCTTGGCCATCAACAGAAAGATCTTTTCCTTCGTAGTACATTTACTTATATCCCAGTACGAAAGTTATGCATGCATAGCATAGAACAGAAAAAAACAATGTGTTTCTATTATGAAGAGAATCTATATTTACTATTGTAAGGGATTCAGATTGTGCCTATTTTAAAATACAGCCTGTCCTTAAATAAACCAGTCCACTCGATCATTAAATGTAAAATCAGTTAAAGACAATTTTTGGAAATTCAAAATGTGGAGTTTTGAGTTAATTTGTGTAGCAGCAACAACACTTGTTGCTGGAGCACATCCCATCTGCAATCTGACTCATGTAAGAGACAACATGCTCTTGCAGGGTCCCTGCGCACTCTGTAAAAAAGACGTTCGCTTGACCAGCTTGCAGGAGGTCAACTCAAATTATACAGAAGGACTCAGAAGAAAGAATTTACACACCTGATGCACTTTTAAAATTGTTATTAATTCCCTATCCTGTTTCTCTCTCAAGAGTATCCTGTCAGAAAGTGTTTTTGTAAGCTGGTTCCTCACAATCAAATATTCCAGGCATTGAAGACAAAATTTAAAGAAATCATGGAAGTACAAAGAAACTAAAGTGATTTTTGTGCTTGAGCGTGCTGGAGTATGGATATTTGGATTCAAAAGGAAAATCTTTCTTCTTCCTAAACATTCTGTTAAAGTAATATAACAGGTTTCCATAGTAATAGGATTGGAAGGTACACAATTCTTTGACAGTGGAGACTCTTCAGTAAATGGCAGAGGAACACTAAGGAAAATTATTATTTAAATCAGTTAATAACAGTGTTTTTAATTTCTAATTCTCACATGGCCCTGATTTAATACAGTCCGTCCATAAGTTCTCCAGAGGTTTTTATGCTAGCTACATGGAGGCAACTGCAAGTGGAACTATGTGACAGCCAAGGCGGGGATGGGGAAAGCCAAATGAAGACAGGAAAAACGTGGAGAAAAATCATGTTGTACTCAATTTGTTCAACTTGCAAAGGCCACAACAACTCAGATGCTTGAGCACTGCAGAGTTGGTTATAGATGACCATACTCATCTTTCCAGTTTTTGTTCAAACTGAAGTCAAGGTTGTAAACATCCAGGTTTCCTGAGTATTTTCTGGCAGGAGAAAAGGAGAAGAAAGCTAAAGTCACTCCAGCAGCATGTCTGCATATAGCTCCATAAATATATTTCAACCACTTAGAGAAAGCTCCTCCTAATCTTCTGCTGTTCTTGTATATGCACACCCCACCAACCTTCCAGGTATAAACTAGGTTCGTTTGTTTGTTCAGTCTAGCAACATTTAGGGCTATAACGTTATTACTTTTCTGTCGAGGGAACAAGCTTAGAGATACCAGTGCCTTGTATTTCAGACAAAACAAATCATAGAATGATTCAGGTTGGAAAAGACCTCTAAGATCATCTAGTCCAACCTTTACCCTAGTACAAAAGTCCACCACTAAACCATGCCACTAAGTTCTAAATGACTGCATATTTTACTTGTCAGCAAAATGAGAGGGATTTTTTTCTTAAAAAAAAAAAAAATGAAATCCAACTATTTTCTTATCTTCCTGCTTTCTATAGTTCACAGAATGAGAGATGACGAACCCAATTAAATGAGACAAAGTGAAAAAGAGAAGGATGGAAAGCAAGACATTTTTTAATTTTTTTTTTTTGTATACATTCTGATTTTTGTCAGTATATTCTGATGACCAGGTATATAATCAAACTACCAAAAAATGGCAGACATATAGCGTATTAATGTGCTGGCAGATTTACAGAAATTCCATTTCAGGTAGAGGATCTAAGAAGAACATTTTTGCAAGTGTCTAAGCTATATCTTTATAAATTTTCTCTCAGCTATATTCAGGAATTTCAGAAAGATCGCATAGAGTGCCATGCATAAATGCCTATGCACTTCAGAGATATGGTATGTAATACATGTACCAAAAAGGGTCATCCCTAGCTGACAACACATATTGCTCATGGTGTTAATAAAAAATAAGGTAGAGTAATACACCCACTTCTCTTCCAACCATGGTTGAAAACATTATCCATACCTTTTTCTAAAGCTCTTGGTTTCAAGGATGTCCTTCTCTAGTTGTGGGCACCCAGGCAAAGAAGTTGCGATCATGTATTGCTTTTAGCATGAAGATTAGGGAAAACAGTAAAATAAATGCTTCTCTAAGCATCTTTTGGGCACTTCTTACTCCAAAAATCAAGTAGAACATTTTCAGACAACAGATACAGCTCACACTGCTGTCAGGTGCAATAATTTACAGCACGTGCAGTTAAGTATTACGGGGTTGTCATTAGTTGTGGATATAACATGTAGACAATGTAGTTATTAGAGACAACATCTTGTAGAGATTGTTAGGAGGCAGGTTACATCTACATTGCTAACAAAAAGATGGTGAGGGACCCTACAAAGAGAAGTTCCTATGACAATAAGCAAACAATGGAATGGATAGAAAAGCACATAGGAGTTTGTAATACCAACTTAGCAAACTCTTCAAAACTTGCATTCATTCTAAACACGTTGGTAATTTCATTAATATGTTTGAAGCAAGTGAAAGAACCGGTCTCCCCACCTGTACGCCCTAATCCAGAGAAGTGCTGGCTGTTCACGATGACCTTCTCAAGCAAATGTGAATACTAGTAAAAATATAAACATGATGTCACAGGCTGGCCTGAGACCATACCCTTTGAACAGACATAACAACCTACTAAAGTATTTCCCTGTTAGCTTGACTTTTCCTTTAGTCCAGCTTGTTTCCTTCACAAACGTCTTTGCCTTGAGCTGGAAGAACTAGTGCAGGGCACTGCTGGAGTCTGATGATTCTGCTCATGCAATAACAAGGGTGCAACAGCTCTAAATCCTCCCTAAAATTAATTCAATTCCTAGGCTAAAATTACTAGTTGATACCAAAATTTCATGTTTTAAGAGTAGTTTCTGTCACATCTGCCAGTTCAGAGTAACTCAATGTGATAATTTCAAATACCTGCTTTTGTAAAAATGGTCTTATGTTGCAGCTGTCTTTCCTCCTCTTAGCTGCAAAGCTCCTTCTGACCTTCTCTATCTCTACTTGTCTCTGTCTCCAGAATTGCTCCTTTACTGTTCAGCTGCCTCTTGTTGTGTTTATCTGTCCCCGAGGAAAGAGTTAAAGGAGAAAAGAGGAAAACATCTACAATTAAATTGCTCTTTAACTTGTCCCTGCCCCTTGGCAGCTGCAGGTTGTAATTCAGCTGTTTACTACTCTCCCTCATCTCTTTAGAAAGAATAAATAATGTAGGGTCTTGCATTCATATTTGCAGTAGAAAAGGAATGCTGGGAGTTACAAATTGCTGCTGAGAAGATAACCACATTCAAGGGGCTAAAGATTATTAAGACAAATCTCTCAAAGGGGTCTCTAAGAAACACTCTAAAGAAAAAAAGAAAAAAAACTATTAAGTCTGTAATGGCTTGAAGAAACTCTTAATTCCAATATGGTAGGTTTAGAAGAGACTTGTGTGTCTGTCTATAGGCATAAATAGAAAACAAACTTATCTTTCAAACCGTAAGAAGAGATTTGGGGCATACCTATAAGGAATTTTTCTCCAGTAAACATCTTGCATAATTTAACTATCAGCTTGTGACCTACTTATGTAGGACTGTTTTTGTTATCCTGACTTTTATTAGCTCAAGGTTGTGAGTCAGTAGCAAGCACTTGCCCATTAGTGTACTTTGCATGTCTTATTCTCTGGACAATCAAACGAAAGCAAAGCAACTCAGCAAAGTTGAAAGTACAACCGTCTTCAGGTCTCGTGACTCAGAATTCCAGTGGTGAGCTCTGGAGTCACAGACTTTCAGACTGGTTCAGGTGGGAAGGCATCCCTAGAGATTATCTAAGTTCAACCCCATTGTCAGAGCAGGGTCAGCTAAAGCAGGTTGCTCAGAGCCATGTCCAGTTAGGTTTTGGATATCTCCGAGGATGGAGACTTCACAGCCTCTCTGGGCAACCTGTTCCTTAGTTTCATCATCCTGACAGCAAAGTTTTTTCCCTATGTTTAAAAGGGATTTCCTGTTTTTTTCAGTTTGTGCCTTTTGCCTCTTGTCACTGGTCATTACTGGAAAGAGCCTGGCTCCATCTTTTTTACATCCTCCCTTCAGTATTTATAAACACTGATGAGATACCCCCGGAGCCTTCTCTTCTCCAGGGTACACGATGTCAGCTGTCTCAGCCTGTCCTCATGACAGAGGCTCCAGTCTCTTGATGGCACCTCTCTGGACTCATTCCAGTAAGTCCATATACCTCTTGTCCTGTAGAGCCCCGAATGGGACACAACAACCAGACATGTTCACCAGTGGTGAATCGGAGGGGAGAGGGTCACTTCCCTCAACCTGCTGGCAATGCTTTTGTTCACCAGGGCTCCAAAGTCCTTCACTGCAGAGCTGCTGTCCCGCTGGTTGGACCTCAGCATGTACTGCCACATAGGATTACTCCTCCCCAGGTGCAGCACTTTGCATTTCCCTTTGTTGAACATCTTGGGATTTCTGTCAGCCCATTTATCTCAAGGTCTCTCTGAATGACAGCACAACCACCTGGTATATCCAGCACTCCTCCCAGTCTTGCTTCATCTGCAAAGCTGCTGAGGACACAATCTGTCCCATCGTTCATTCAGGACATTAAAGAAGATGTTAATCAGTATTGGACCCCCAAGGCCAGTCTTACCAGTAAAGATTGAGGCCAAGAAGGCAAAGTAGGCTCTGTCTCTGAAGGGCAGAGGACAGGAATGTGGCCTTTAGTAGGGGAAGAATTTGACTTAAAAAGTGAAAGCTTTGTTTGGCATGTTCAAATAACTCCTCGTGTCTGGGAAGTTCTCTCTACTGATGTGTTTAAACAGCATTGATACAAAATCCCTTCCTATGTTCAGAGAAAGCAAGATGCCTATTATAGACAAAGGATAGCTCAGAATGATTTCTCCAGCTCTAGTGCAAACAGCCAGAATCAGTGAGGGGGTCCCTCCACAACTCATTGATTGCAGGTTTTTCTAATCAATTTACACATATGATATAATCTTCGTATTGCAAAAACGTAAAAAGTTAGAGGAATATTTTCCTGTATCATAACTGAAAAAAAGTAATTAAAGAGCAACTAGAACCATTTGCACCCCACATAAATTGATGCTTGATTAGATGTGGACAAAAAGTGAAAAGGAAAAAAAAATCTCCTATCAATGAGCTTGGACAGTGAGAACTAAATCGAGCAAATAATGACAAATACTCAAGATTAAAAAAAAAATTTATCTCTAAATCCCATACGATGTTATTACAAACAAAATTGAAACAATGAAGCCCAAAATAAATGCAGCTTGGATTCCTGTGGATTTGTATCATGATTTAAGCTCTGATTTGAGCTTTTTCTCTGGTATGGGAATTTGTAACCTCTCTCACAAAACATGAGCTCTCTACTGTTTTTCCCTCAGTCAAAATGCTTATGGGGTCTTATTTTTACAATACTACCAAGAACTCAATTATCTCTGATACTTCTGCCCTTCTGTCAAATTTGGTTGACATTGGCCAGTGGGTTCAAAAGTTATTAGATGAGACATTTAGACAGACACAGAGACCAAATAAATGCAGAAATATTATTGCCATAAATAAACCAGACTAAAAATATTTTTACAATAATCTTTTACCTTTTTATGTTCAATTTCATGCATAGGGAAATCTGTGACACCTAGACCCTTATAATATGGAAAACCTAAGGAACGAGTCAGACAGCTGTTAAGGACTTTTTCAGAGGAAAAAATAACAAGATTTCATAGCAGCTAAAATTGTTGTGGCAATAGTACTCTGACCCCTGTAAATCTTTACAAAATAACACCAAATGCTAGCCATGCTAATAAAAATCAGCTTCTCGCTAAAATAAACAGGACATGAAGGTATCAGACTGAGCTCACAAGATCAAATAAGAAATACAGGGATCAGTCCAGTAGTATCTAAAGCGGTCTCCACTTTCAAGACACTGGTAATCTGTCTGATTCACTTTATTTTTTCTACCTATTTAGGTAAGATAGAATGTCTAATTTTGGATTGAATTTAGAAGTGCAGATAAACTGCCATATTTTTATTTATCCTTCTACAATTTCTACATCTACATGACCTGGAAGCACTGTACCCAGATTTTACATTTTGCGAAAGAAAGTACACGAAGTAAGATTATTGTAATGAATTTTATGTGGGTTTTTTGTTTGTGTTTGAGTTTGTTGGGGTTTTTGGTTTGTTTTTCTTAATGCATGTGTTAGTCTTTTATTAGAAAAATGGATTACCATGATTTTTTTAAAGATGCAAAGATTACTTCTGTAACACAGGCAATGTCTTTCCATATATTCATTTATGAGAAGAATCACAAATGAAAAGATTAACCTGACCACTGAGGACACATTTAACATAAGCCTACCTCAGGCTCATCATTACCCGTATGGCATTGCTGACCTTGAAAAGCTTTCATGTTAACCAGAAAAGGTGGTACAGATCTGGGATACAGAACTCAACAAATGCACTGCCACCTAGACTATGTTCATCTCTTTGTGACATAATAATCTTCACATTTCTGTTTTAAAACAACATTTTTTGCTTTGTTCTTAATAGTTTTTTCATTAGCCTTAACTGGAACAAATAAACAGAACATTTATATGAATTCCAGGAGTTCTGTGACGAGAACAGCTGAGATAAAAATATCGCAGTACGTGACCTTTCTTGACAGAGAAAGTCAAAGACAGAAGGGCGCTTTCCAGCGCCCATTTTTGAAGAGAAGTTAGTCTAGCAGAAACAGACTGCAAAAGGAGGCCCAATGAAACAATCACGAAGGGATGGTTTGAGTCCCATCGCGACTGGGCAGGGAGGCAGCTTTTCAGCACGGGGCACCTCTGCTGCCATGGAGCCAAATCTATGTGGTGCAGGAGTTGGTCGCTTAAGAAATCAGCACCCCTAAGAGGGAAGCAGCCCTCTGACAGGAGAGCTGGAAACTCTTATAGCTGACTCTTTCACAAATTTCTGGGTACAGGTCAAAGTCTGAATTTTCATTAAGCTGCTTCAGTAAGTACTAAAGCATTCTTAGCAGCAGGATAGATAAGTTTACTAGGTTTCCCTAGTATCAAAGACAGAAGCTTGATGTTTTTTATTATTTTGTGTGTTAAAAGTGGTTTCAGTGCCATGACAGTGGGTAGCATTAAAAATCAGTCAATCAATAAATAAAATTCTTACTGCAACACCCGTAAAAAATAAAATAAAATAAAATAAAATAAAATAAAATAAAATAAAATAAAATAAAATAAAATAAAATAAAATAAAATAAAATAAAATAAAATAAAATAAAATAAAATAAAATAAAATAAAATAAAATAAAATAAAATAAAATAAAATAAAATAAATAAAATAAAATAAAATGTACTTAACTCAGGATCAGGCTTCACTTGCATTGAAACACTGGATCATAAGGTATCCTCCATGGCTTGTGCTTCTGAAAGCCTACCTTCAAGAGAACATAATCATCACCAAGATAAATAGGAAAGGCAAAATAAAATAAATATAGATTGCACAGAATGACATTTTTAGTCCGATGAATAAGCAAACTCAGCATATTCAAACATAACTTGTCAGTAGCTAACATTTCTCTGTGATCTTCACAGTTCATATTTCTTGTACAACAACAATCATAAGACATCTAATTTTTTTTATTTAAAGGACATTATTCGTGTGCATTCGTTAATAATAAGTTGCTTGAATTTATTTCAATCCCGTTAAAATGGGAGGTATATTTTCAAATCAGAAGTAAGATTTGTACTTTTTCCCTTGAAACTCTCCATTTAGCTGTGTCCATAACAGTTTAGGATGGCTGAGATGAGATGCTGCAGTTAATTCTGCAATTTAAATAGTGAAAAGCAGAAATATTTGATAATTCTTTCTCTAACCTCACTGTGGCAAGACAAACAAAACATATTCTCCTGGGAGATGGGGGAGGGCAGAAATGTTATCAGAAATGATAACATTGAAGTTTTTTTTATATTTTTGTCAGTCTATCTGTGAAATACACACAAAAGACAGAAAAGGCAAAAATGGCAGCACATGTAGTAATCTCCCAGGGTACCTTTATCAGGGAGCTGCCTGAGCTAGGCTCTTCTCAGCAGCCTGTAGTTACCCTCAGTTCATGCTGGTCAGGTCTTTTACCAGGAGAGTTTTTCTTTTAGTATTTATGTAGTGCAGCAGGCAACTGTTTACCTCAGAGGCATAAGAGTAAATCCGGATGTGTTTGATCCATAGTGCCACAGTGGCTCTGTTGCCTATGGAAACAAAGGCTTCTTTTCAGGGAGTTCACACAAGAGACCCTGTGATGCTAGAGAGAGCCATCAATTTCAGCCACTGTGTTATTTGTAGGTATTTTGCTGATATGTATATATATACATATACACATACACACACACACACACACACACACACACAGATATCAAAATCTTACCACTGTAATATTCCAGTAGGATCAGATGAGACAGTTCCAGAGTCTCAAGTTAATTATAAGTTACTTTATTTAAACAACTGAATTCCCTTTTAAACAAATTAATATTTGAAATCTAATAAATGTTCAAGCTATAACCATCTGTTTTGTTCCTCCACCTTTCGCAGTGTAGGTTGTTACATGCTTTGTGGACAGCAGCTTGGCAAATCTGTTTCATGCTTACTCACAATTTCGGCTTTTGAAGATGACCCTGAGCATGGAGTTTTGAGATGCTGCAAAGAATGGGTAACATACCAGAAGCACCCTTCTTAAAGGTTTCCTTTGAAAATCTCTTATTTGTGAATATGTTGTAACTTCCTAAGTGCCATTCACGTGTAGACCTCTGCACATTTTACAGATAATTGATCAAGTATGGTATATTTCAACAAATCTCAGTGCACAGCATTTGTTATAGTGCTTCTCCCAGTGAGAGACAGAGATGATGCAGAAGGAATACGGTCAGATCCAGGACTCAATTATAAAATACATGATATTTTACTCTAAGTACAATATAATATAGGGTAGATCTTCACCTGCAGACTTCTGCAGCTCCAGTGTTGGAAAGAATATGGTTCAATACCTCCTCCCTCTTTAATATCATCATTGAAGAATGTATTCATAAAACATATACTTTATGTGACTTTGCTTAAAGACCTCTTGTACAAATCTTCAGATTTCAAATTGAGAAGGTAAGTAGCAGTTAAGAGCTCCTTATTAAATCTGCTTTTACTTACAAATCATCAATTTGTATAACATGTTTATAACTTTTGCATTTTGGCATATGCATGCTTACATTACTAGATATGTAAATGAATCAACAGTTCTTAACACTTTCACCTAAAATGAGTATCCTCAATTTTACATTTCTATAGAAGCACTACTTTATAAACAGTGCTAATATTTTATACTAAACTGAAAGAAAACCATTTTAATTCATTTAAACCATATTATTCTCCATTAAGAATCTAGGGTCAAAGAAGCCTTGAAAATGTCATCTGTATAAATATTCATATACACATGAATGGAAAACTTCAGAAGCAGATCTGACAGTGGAGACAAAGAATAGCTTCTCCACTTTGCAGTGGATGACTAAGATCATTTGAATGATTTATTGATAAGCCAATGTACAGAAGAAGTACAAAGAGGACAGGCTGGACTTGTTACTAAAAAAATGATTACAAGCATGCCTTGCTTATGAATTCAAAAATATGAGTACTATGGGAAGGCTTGTTTTGCTAAAAGTCCCATATAATAAGAAAAAGATACTGATGATACAGCTAGTTAGTGATCTGAAATTTCCATGACCTTTTCCACTGTTTTTGTTGGGTGATTTTTACTTGCTTCTTTTGCATTTGCTTCCTTTAGAAAAGGAAGGATGTCGAAATTCAAACAAGATGTTCATGACCAAGCTTTCCATTGAGCCTGAATTACAACACTATTTGGAACAATTCAGTTGCTGGTAAATTCAAGACAAACTTTAATGTCATAACTGGGTTGTACGCAAATTAGATGTCAATTCTGCCACCTTTCCTATATAAAGTAGTACTTACCTGAGTAATCCTATTGAAAATAGGGGGATGACTTCTGCACTAAGTACTACTTAATGCACGGGTGGCAGACTGTGGACAGAGAAAGCAAGACTTGTTAAACCTATTGCTTCTTGGGGAAGGCCAAAGGGAACTTCTGGGTAGCAGCTAAACTAATCTCCAGAAATACCAGCAATTTTAAATCATAAAGTTATAAGCACTCCAGAAGTTACATGAATGGTCAAAAACTATCAATGATCAATGACAGCTGCTCAGGATGTCATAGAACCAGCTTCAAGAAATACATCCAAAACTTATACCCCAGCTCTTCTGAGACATTTTCAGGCTTTCTTCTTTCTACATCTGCAACTATGTCCGTCTTTAGACCTGCAATGCAGCTGGGGTGCTGGTCAGTGTGCAATGCACAAAGACATACTGCTGTGAAGAAGAGTAAGCATAGTGTGGTGCTTAGCTTTTCTTAGCTTGGTATAATTTGATATATCCTTTTTGCTTCATGACCCAACAAGGCCTGGGGTCAGCACCAGAATCTTCTTGACGTACAGAGTTGCATATACTAGACAAAAATGCTTCTTTAATCCTTTCGCCTTCTACGTAAACAATAAAGCAAACCAAGTATTCATGCTGATTAACAGCAGGCAAGATTTAGGCCTTCTAGTAGATATACTCAGCAAAGGAAGAAGTAAACACCACCCTATTTTCTCATAAAATATAGCTCCTCAATTGCTAGTCTACTTAAATTAGTTTAGTATTTTTCTCACTATGTGGACAATAGAGAAAAAGAATGTTGCTTTCTAAAGGGGCAAACTATGTGTTATAATTTACTGCAACAATCACATCTATTCTTAATGTTTTTATTCAAATTCTGTTCAGAATACCTGACAAAGCAGTAATTATATACCAAATACATCATCCTAAAACATAAGAAATAGGAGACAACAATTATAAATAAAGGGTAAAAGTCAGATGACTGTGTTCAAACAGACAGAATAACTAAAATTCTGGATTGCAATCTTAAAAGATTTAGAATAAATGAAGATTTTTAAAAGGAAGTGCAGCTTTAACTTCAAAAGCTAATTTTTTTTTTTTTTATGTCATGTTCTTTTTTTAATTTCAGCCTCTAACAAGAGGGGGTTGAACAAGAGAAAAAATTCAGATGCGAAAGCAGACATTTGACAAGTTTGGTAATACATGAAAAGAACTTAAAGTATTATATTCAGCTTAAAAGATTAAAAGATAGAAAAATAAAAGTGTTCTTCTTAATTAGGGAAGCCATATGCTGTATGAAATAAATCCTTGTAGTAGGATAGCTTGTAATTACAACCTTATTTTTAAACAGACCCTGTTAATTCTGTTATATTCTGTATTTCTTATTTATTTACCAAAATATTAAGATCACAGAGTTGTTATGAAAAAACGCACTTCACTGTTGAAAGAATATCACAGAAATAATTTTGCTATCCCTCCTCCTACAAACAGGATATAATAAACATGGCTTTACATGTTAAAGATTATTTTTTTTCTCTAAATTGAAAACTTAGAAAATAAGAAAATAAAAATAATAATAAAAAAAGAACTCCCTCGCTGAGTTTGTCTTGCTAAGTGTCCTGCCTGTATGGATACAATAGTTAAGGGTATTCAGATGAAAATAAAGCAGAAGTATTACCTACACATTCTAAAACCAGAAGGCATGTAATCCAAGCACCTGTTTCACCTTAGTCCAAGGACTCCTCTGATTTTTTTTCTTTTCAGCTGGTAGTGGACCTTATTTTTTTTAGTAAATGAACGGTATGAAGTAATGACTTTTTCTTTCAGAACTAATTTCTTTTCTGTAAAATTTGCCCATACTTCTCCTTTCTAAATGGGAATATCTTTAATGCAACTTTCACCTAGAGACTCCAAAAGATCACAGCCATCCATATTACTTCTATTAGGAAAGATAGTAATGAGGTATTTTCACATAAAGAGCTATTTGTTTCATAGATACAGGTGTGTTTTTATAACTATATAATTTGAAAGCATAAATTACATATTTTTCAGGTGCCAGATTTCCAACACAACCAAGATCAGTCAGTCTATGTAAAAACATGAATCATCTCATACACGTTAGAAGTGTAGTTCACTTGAAAACAAAACTTCTTGCTGAGAACAAACCGAAGGCAACATTTTGGCTGGGCTGTACTTTCAGTCCTGAGGGACTCAAGTCCCCTTTCTAACTGTGCTAAGCACCTCATGGGTTATGATTTTAAGTTTCCATGGTCACTAGTGCTGGCACTTTCCTGTATTCACTGCCACTAATACTACAGGCATGCATACTGTGCAGCTCACTTCCCTTCAACCATTAACATCAAGCAACTGAAACAGTTTTATGCCAGTGCTTCTGTTCTGATTGCTGAGCCAAAAGGACAGGAAATCATTATAGTCAAAACATTTCTAAGAAAGGTCACTTTAATACAAAATTACATCAATCACCTTGAAGAAAAAAAAAACATACATTTCAATTGATGTCATTCATTCATGGACTAATATCAACTTGAGCTTGAAAAAGTTAGGCTGGTTCTGGAGAAAAATCATTAAAAATTAACCATGTCCTTCGAGAGAGATTTAAGTCCTGCACGAGAAGGTAACGTTGTATGACTTGTATTTCATATGATAATCCAAATGGCTGCTTGAAAACTTTTTTTCTGAAGACATTATTGTGAAAGTGGTTTTAATGTAAGAGAATCATCTAGGGAAGATGACTGTGAGTGAAGCGTTCCTTACTCTTTACCCTGGTCTGGATATATTCACCATAGAATCCAGGGCTTTAATTCACATGTGACATTATACGAGTCCAACAAGTGAGAATTGTTATACCTCTAATTCATAATACATTCACATATTCAGGACTGTTAGACACACTAGAGGAGGTACCTAACTTTGTACAAAATTTCATGGATGGGTTTTGACATGGCCACATTTTAAGAATGTCTTTTAGAATTGTAGACAGTTATATGTCTAAAACTTTTTACTGGTAAAGGCTAACTGAATTTGTATGTATAACTGAGGTCCCAGCTTTCTGCCACTAATACTCATGTATGACAGCTAAAGTCAATAATTAAACTTCCAGTGACTTCAGTGGCCCATGCCCATATATCTTAATTCAGCCTATAAACCCACTTTTATGTATGTCAGAGTACATAAATATGTGCTTAGATTTAAATATGCATTTAAATGGCACTGAAGGACTTAACCATGTGTTAAATGATTTGCTGAAAAAGGATGGGTGAATAATCTGGAGACAGTGATACTGTGGGATTGGATTCTACATGCACACAAAGTTTCTGGTTAAATGCTACAATATTTAATATTTTACGCAGGTGTAATTTACAGACGTACAAAAACATGGACAAACAATATAATTGTACATAATTTTCAAAAAGAGTGTAGATCTCCAATCTCAGCAGCTTCTCCCAATTTATCGCAACAAGGTCTATATTCTGCAACATTAAAAATTATTTAGTATCTGCAGGGTATTAGCTGGTGGGATTAGTCAACTGCACAAGTTTAATTCAAATGAAGGCTTATTTGAGGTTAAAGGTTATCCTTACAAATTTGTATGTACACTGCCATTAGAAAAAAAAATAATCTTCAGTTGTTTTAATTTTGGTCTATCTGTAACATAACCATATAAGGATTTGTAAATTCAAGATATGTATTGAAGCTGCTTAATTTCAAATCAGCTAGAACACTGTGTTTTGAAATGGCTGGTACAAAACTGAATGTCATTTATTTGTTGTTCTGCTTAGGAGAGACTACAAATGAATGATCAGTGAAGGAGCAGAGAGATGCTCCAATGAGAAATGCGATGAAAATGGAGCTGAGAATGTCAAGAAAGAACTGAGAGTGAAAAAGAGAAGCACAGAGGGAGAATTAAGAATTCTCAGACAATAACATTTAAGGGACAAGAATTTTCCATAGGCCACTGACTTGTGCCATCATCACCTTTTGAGGGCTAGGATACTCAGGCAGTGATAATCTGGCATAGCACTAGCTTCAGGAGAAGGTTGACTCAAGAAAAATTTACTTCATCAAAACCATAGTTCAGAAGCTGTAACTAATTTCCTAAGATACCATTTTGCAACCTCTGCAAAACCCCACACTCTATCCTTTTGCATCCTCTTGTCAAGTGTATCCAATCTGATACACATGAATAAACCAGGGACTTCTGTCCCTTTTAAAAACAACCAATCCTTTCTAACTTGCAGCCCTCCCCAGAAGTAGCACCTGAGCCACTAAGTTCACGAACTCACAGTGTGATTTCCGCGCTTGGATTGTTCTGAAAGATATGGAGCTATCCTGAAGCGCTGCAAACACGCTATGGCTCCGTGGCCCTAGAGAAGGCATTGCCCTATAGCTCCAATGGTGGAATCTGAATTGCTCTCCATCCGGTTTTCCAAACCAAGGTTTCTAAAGGTGACAGTAGTAATCAGTCCTAAATACTTTATATGCCATACAGAAATTTAGGAGAATATGTCCAGCAGGCAAGGTTTTTTTAAAAAGTCTCTGGCAACACTTTGATCAGAGAATGAATTGTCTGGAATACTGTGAACCCTTTACTTATTAAAAATGAAACTGGGGTGTTGTATCAATGAAATATATTTTATTGTGTTCTGTCAATGAGACATATGCTATTATATTATCAAGGTACAGATTCAGACTATAAAATCAGCTTCCCATTTCTCTTAATGAGAGACTGTCCCAAAAGTAAATTGCATTTTCACCACTGTATTTTTAATAATAATAGGACATTTTGGTTCTTTTTGTTAAAGAGAAAGCTAATGTAGTATTTATTAAGTCTGTGCACTGAGCAGTTAAGGAATGCCAAAATGCTACAAGATCTTTAGTCAAAAGGTAGAATGATAGTAAAAAAGAAAAAAAAAAAAACAAGAAAAGGAAGTAATACTTCAGATAACAGAAAAAGAGAAGTGTTGTATAATTGTAATATTGGAAGAGGGGAAAGATAAAGATACAGAAAGACGACTAGCATTTTCAGAAATTAAGATGGGTTAAGACTTTTTTTTTTTTTTTTTTTTAAAGACATGGCTTTGAGACTTCAGCTATGTTTTCAGGAGAGGAAAGAAAAAAATTTGTAACTCTCCAAAGAGGCAGGGGAATGTAGACACTGAAAAATCACCACAGCATTTAGGAAGAAATGGGATCTTATTTTATGACCATAGAACTATGGACTGTCTCTTTTATTATTTAAGGGGTCTTGCTTTTCTGTTCTGTTAAGAAGACTTCAAGGTCAAACTGTCTGTGTGTTTAATGCCACTTTAGATGCCAATGAAGGGAGATTACAAGAAAAATGAGAACCCTGGGGCTTGCCAGGCCTTTCTGGGATAAATGCACCTGGTAAAGGCAAGGTTATATAAATGAAGAGAATCGATCATCTGATATTGCTGTGGTGGATTTATTTACATTTAAAGAAAAAAAAAGAATAATATAAAGAAGTGAAAGTTTGAAGATAGTCTGTACTGAAAAAGAATTTAACAGCAAAGAAAATTAATCTGTATAAGTGACTAATTCTTCCCTCATATCAAGGGGTGAGATGGGGCAATTTTTAGAACAGAGGAAGGCATAGTTTTGATAGAGAACTTCAAGCGAGGGTAAACCTTTTTCAAATTGGCATAGTCTGTTCCCTGGAAACATAAAGACCTGCGGAAGAGAACTTGGTTGGAATCCAAGAATGTAGAAGAAATCCATCTGAAAACCATAGTTTTAAATCTATTAGTACCGGAAAAATTTACCATAGTGTACAATCCAAGGAATTATTTTGAGCATATTTCCAGTGTTTGCCATCAAGGCAGACACAGATGTGGAGAGATGCTTCCCTGCCCATGGAACTGCAGCATTTTATAATGATCAGAAGTCTTGTCCAGAAAGGTACAGTAAGAGCCACCTCTCTTGCCTTATTGTAGAAAAGCCAAATGGATCTCCCAGGTCTCCACAAGGTCCAATTTTCCTCAAGGATAAAGGCTTTTTTTCCCCCATCTCAATCCTATTAAGCTGTTGGAGATGAAGCCTCACGTCTAATTGGTCATTGTCCTATCTTTTTATAACCAGAAGCCCAACATACTGCAGCATAGACAATTTATTCTGTTAGGTATAAATGCTGCATTAAACTCAGCAACTACAGTTCAGTAAAGAGAGTACAGATGTTAAGCCATTTAATTTCCTTTTCTCAATACCCTGATGGAAGTAAAAGATGGTTCCCTGGGAAGTTCAAGGTCCAGCGGGCATACTTTCCATCCATTTAGTATCCGTCATGTTCAGATTTGGAGCAACGTCCCCCTCTGGTACACTGAGCTAACTGAGGCTGACATCAACTACATCAAAGAGGGAATTATTCCTCTAGAATTTATAGCAAATTTCACTGTCACTTGAAAAGATTATGCCTTTGCTTAGGAACTATAGCCTGCTATAGTGGGGGTTATACATTTAGCAACGCAAAGAAAGAGCTGGTGCAGGTGTCAGGAAACAGTTTGTACACAGCTTCAAGGAGTAAGAGGTGTCAGGGAAGGAAGAGGAGCCTTTGGGGGGGGGGGGTGTTAAATGAGGAAAGAGACTAAGATCAGTAAGAAAGACAGACATAGTGCAGACAGAGGGGCTGGACAGAAGATTAAGGGATCAGAGTTTGACTGCTGGTTCAGTGGGAACAAATGGCTTTAGTTACAAAACTTTTCTCTGCTAAGAGAAAACCCGCCACACTAATGGAAATTTAGACTTTTACAAGCACATGCAAAAAAAAATGAAACAAAGCTAATTTCTTATAAGCTACTGTGGTATCCATCTTCCACTACAGGAACACAGCAGCTCTTGTCCATAAAACCTCCCTTGAAATCTTTTCACCCTGGTGCATCTTTCATGGAGGAAGTATGGGCAGAGTATTTTCTGCCAGAATACTGTCCACCAAAAGTCCACAAAAAGACTTTAAAAACCACAGGATTTTGTTTTGAACTTCAAACCAAGTTCTCTGATTCAGCCTTAGGGATATCTGATATGATTCATTATATAAAGGCAGACATAGAACATGTTTGTTCTACAAGTTTCTGCAATAAGGAGGAAGGTACCCTTCGCTGAAATCTGCTGTCTTACTATCAGTTCTGGGGATACAGCAGAGACAATGGTTCCCTGTCCTGTCTGTGGTTTGCTCCTGGCTATATCTTCATTTATATCAATACTCTTATTGTGAATGTCACAAGAGGCAGAACTGTCAACTGGAATAAGACTCTTAGCAAATTTTCTCCCACCTACTTTCATTTTCAGGTTCATCAGATATGGCATTTACTTCTGTCATTACCCAGCTGTACATATGAAACAGGAAAAAAACACATTCCCATTAATTACAGAGGCAAAATGAGAATATTTAAACTGAAGGAGGCTGGGTACTTCTACTGTACTCTTTTTTCAACTCCAAACACAGCTGAAACCAGTTTGCAGTGCTTTTGAATTACGTTGAAAAGGCAAATTTATTAGCAGAGTATTATTGTAGCTTAACATTATTCCCTCTGAAAAATCAATATTCCCATATATGGCTTCCTATAGCATCCACAGAGGAGACAGACAGTCCTGCAAGGTAAGCTAGACACATGCAGTACCATTTGCAAAGTCAAGACCCTGCTCTATTCATGCATTCCACCAAGGTGAAGCTGCTCTTGTATGAGAGCTAGGACAAGGCCTACAAATTGCTGGAATCCTTCCCAAACCTCAGCTGCACAGAAAACATTTAATGCCATAGATGCAAAAACTGGCTATGGTAATATATCTGTTGGCACCAGGAACAGAAATGCCCGTGATTTTTTTTTTTTTTTGATTTCTTTTTTTGATGGTTGAAAGCTCAAATCCGTACGCACCTTCAAGAAACTGACAAGTGCTGCATTTGAGAAAGAGCAAAAAAATCTGAACTTACATTGATGCATAGCGATAAAATATCTGATTTTAGAGACAAAGCCACTTGCTGTTGATTTCTCTGACACCCTGAGCTTCTATAAAGCTATTTTGCTAAGTGAGATGTTGCTTTCTATTCTTTGTAGTTGCTTCCCTTTGAAAACCTTAAAGGAAAATAAGTCAATTGAATTTCACAGCACTGCAATTAGATATTGGATTATTGGCACTCAAGGGTTGTTACACACCTGATATTTAGAAAACATCTTTCCATGTGACTAAATTCAAGCAGTAAGACTACGACCTAGAAATAATCCAGATCCTGTGACATGGAAACCTATGCCTAACCTTTTGGAAGGTTTAGATATGAACAAGATAGAAGTTCTGGATTTTATCATCTTCATTTTGGTATAGAGAGACCTTGCACACAGTTCTCTATAAGAGAAGAAAAAAAAAATAGAGGAAAAGTCAATGAGTCATGAGGGCATGATTTAGTTTGGAAGGGGTCACGTAAGATTAGTACCCTGGGTTGCCCAAAGCAAAAATTTAACTATCATTAACTGTGAGCATCAGATTTGAAAAGGATGAATGGGTGAGAGAGCTCAGGAGGGGGGTTTCTTTCATTTTCCCTGCTTTTGGGAAGAGGGATATGTGAGAAGAATATAAAATGTACTGATTCATACCTATCTATTAGTCATACCTCTGTTGTGCTGGTTGCTTATTCTGTAGCCATTCTCTGTTGTGTAAATAAGGTGCATTGCCTCAGGGCTTAATATAGTATGTCTTTATACCTTTATTTTCTAGTTTTCTTTCTAACTTCTGATCATTTTGCACTTTCTTTCACACATTTTATAATTCTCGGCTGAAACAAAATTCTTTAGCAAGAATTTTAACACAAAAAGTTTGTACCACTCACTAGTACTTTCTAACAAAATATTACTGAATTTTTCAACAGTGGATGACCATGACCTAAATAAAAATGTTTCTTTTATGAGTTTTTAGAGGAAAAAAAAAAAAAAAAAACTTTCACCTAATGTAACCATACAAGAAATGGTGATATTATCTTCTTTAAAATACATTATGAGGAAAAAATAAAAAATAAACTGTTGTTTTTATGGTTTTGTTTTTGTTTGGTTTTGTTCTTGTTATAAAGCAAGCCTTACACCTGGACCAACATGAAACAATATGTTTTTAAACAACAAATTTTTAACAATTTTTTCCCTTCTGAAAAACAACAACAAAAAAAAATAAGGAAAATACATTGGCTTGGCTACAATTTTTGAAGTAAAAATCTATTTTGCATTAGGCTAAAGGATATGCCATGATATAATCTAACCACTCTTCAAAGAAAATATTGGGGAGGGGTATATAGGACAGAATTCAGAACTGTCTTGCCAGGGATTTCTAATCTCTCTGCATATATTATTTAAGGCCTTGCAAAAGACTGGTCTGCAGTGCTGAATAATTATTTTGCATGTACTAGTTCAAATATTCCATCTTCTGTTTGCTTGTGGATTTGTGGGGTTTTTGTGTTTTTTTTTTTTATTATTATTATTTAATAGCACTTTTAAGTAAAAAGGAAAGTTTTATGCATTTATTTAACCTAAAGCACAGAAATCATCATAACACTGGTATTTTAACCTCAATACCTGTTCATCCTTGATGAATGTAGAAATCACAAAATTTACATAATCAAACTTGCAGTCACAAACTCATTAGTGATATGTGATTTGACAAGGAAGAGCTTTAACAGTGTTAAGTGATTGTTTCTACATTAACCTTTATGTTTCAAGTCAAGGGTACAAAAAATGTAGCTGATGCATTTTTAAACTTATTAGTTGTGATTGGTGCAGAGACGTAATGGTGGTGTACTTTACCTCATGCTGACACTGAGGTTTCCTAACTAGTATGCTCTGTCCTTTCAGCCCTGACATGAAAGTAGGTAAACAAAAGAGTTAACACAGCAATTTCCTTTTGGAATTTTTTCTGATAAAAACATGGGGGAAAGACACTCCTTTTTTCCCTGACTTGAATGAAACCTCAAAATTTCTCTTGTATAAATGTTGTCAAATAAATATTTATCCAAAGCAAAACAGACTAAATTCAGAGTGATTATTCAAGGGAAATATGCCCTAGCCGCATTTGCAGATTAGTCCAAGTACAATTCTACCAGCTTTCTTTAGGGCTCTAGCTTAGTGAACATTCATCCACACAAGAGCTTCCCAATGACCAGGCAGACCAGTTTCATGTGCCATGTTTATGGACTGAAGCATTTAGAAACATATTGATAATAGCATAATTACGTGCTTGGTTCTACCTAATTTAAAGGAAAAATTAAGACAACACTAATCTGAAAGTACGCTCCCTGGGTGGGAGATCTATGTTTAAATCCTCCTCTCTCCTATGAGTACTGCACAGTTGAATTCTCCTGGAGATTTCAAGCAAGAGTAACCATCTAAACATCTATAGCATTCAATACAGACCCTGACTGTGACTAATTCTAACTTCAGGTGAAGCAGATCTGAAGCCAACAAAGCTTCCAACATTATCCCTTAGGGAGGGGGACATCACATATTTGGCCAGACCATTACTGCATCAGCAGCACTGAAGTCAATGGGAGTTTTTCCACTAACTTCGATAGACACCAGATCAATCAAATAGACTCTATGAAAGCCTAAATCTCAAGCTTCAAGAAACCATCCTCTCTCTTCATCTGGTTACTTTTTGCTTTCACTCTTTGCCAGGCAGCAAGCTGCTGTTTCCAGATTCTCTTTATGTAGAAGACATCTCTGTTGAGGTCGATTGTCTTCTTTGATGTGTTTGATTAATTATCGTTACAGAAATTGCCTGCACATTCATCCCTCATGTCTTGGACAGATTACGTCCATTGTATATAAGCCTAGTCATCCTTTACTGCAGTTCCCATTCTTGAGGGGGAGGGGAATTGTCATTTTCAGTTTAGTTTTCTCAGCCTTATTCATAGAGTTTTTTCCAAATCAATTCCTCTCCCTCATGGCAAGAACACCCGATCTTTGGGTCTAGCCTAAAGAACATTCTTTGATATATTAATTGTCTTGGCTAGAGGTATCAAAATCCTTGCCTGTTTTGCATCCTGAGTTTAAAGAGAAAAGATTTGCCTATTCTTTTAATTCTCTTAACATTAATTCACGTCTGTGTCAAACATGAATCATTGACAGATTAAAGTAAATCTGTCACAGTGAGATTACCACGAACACAAAAAGTTGCTCAGCATGTGCCATTTTCCTTTGCTGTGGGCTCAGATGAAAGTATAGAAATCATGAAGATCGGTTTGACTTGATACAAAACATAGGACCTCTTATTTATCCAATGCAAATTAACAGGGAAAAAAAGAAGTCAGATTTAATATTTTCTGTAATTCACAGTTTAAATTCCTGAGTATTCTATATTAAAATAATAATAATAATCTTATGTCTTTGCCAAGGTTTATGAGTTTTAGTTTGAGAGGGTTGTATGTACAGGATAGGAAGGCTTAAGGAAGGTTTCTATAACACTTTAAACAGAACTGAAATGCACCAATAGAATACTGGGATATTTCCCAGTACATATTTTAACTTAATGAAAGTGAGTGGCAATGCTTTGCATTTATCTGGCAGAATACATGAATAAAATTTGAATAAAAGAAAAATGAAACTGGTATTAAGTAATATTTAACCAGGCATTAAATAGAAATTCTAAGTTTAAGTCTTGCAGCAGAAAAGTTACAAAATAAATATTGAATCAAGAAAAGAGAACGATGATGAAACACCTTAACATTATTTTTATTTAATAAATACCTAGGTTTCCTTTTAAGTCTTTGCAGACCGTATGGTCTCCTCTTAGTGCCTTTATTAAGAATTCTTGGCTAAAATTATTGAAATTATCAAAATTATTCCCCATAGTTACAATGAGTTTGGAATTAATTTGATCAGCTGGGATTTCAGAGTAACCAAACTAGTCAATAAAGTCCTGAAAATGACACTTTACTGCACTGGAGCAGCCACATATTATAGACCCTTTACTCATCTATACTCAAACTGTTTGCCTCTTGACAAAATCACTTTCATGGAGAGGAATCATCAATAGAGATAGAGCAAGAAACCTCTCTGACAAGCAGTAATTTCCATTATCAGCTGATCCTATTTCATACTGCCAGTGACATGTCAGGTCATTTTGACACATACTGTAAACTACCAGTCCAGGGATAATAGCTGTTAATGCTGGACCTATGAGTCAGGATGATAAGGTTTTTGGTGTCACTCATTTACATCTGCATTTCACTCTGTGGTACCTTGTTTCCACAGAGAAAACATTACTGGATACATTTGACCTTCTTCCATTCCTAATGGACAGAAATCAGAGACATTATAATCCAATCTGGCTGTAATCCATAAACAATGAGGAGAAAAAAATCCATTACAATTACAACCTATACAAGGCAGTTTTCACTGCTCTGAATTTGCAAAGCAAATGATATGATAAGGAAGAAAAAAACAGTTCGTACCATCATCAGAATATGCACTGGTAAGAAGTGTGCTGTTAGACAAAGAATCATCCGTGCATCTGTGACTTTGAACTTTGTCATTTACATGACTAAGTTTTCTTGCAGTTTAGTATGTTAGCAAAATGCCTGAGCCTTTGAAAGTAAGCATATCAGAACACAGAAGCACACTGAAGGGGAAGATGAAAGTTTTCCATAAAATGTTTTGCCACATGCAAGGAGATACTGGGTAACCCCATACTGTGACTTGGTACATTGCATGAAGGAATTTGAAAATATCCCCAGGCCATCTGCAGAAAACAACAGAAAAGTATGATTATAAGAATTCATTCTAGACCTCCCATTTTGGATCAAATCCTCCCTCAGCATAACAACTGATTCTTTAACACCAACATTGACTACATGAGAAGCTTGAGTCAGTTTTCTGGTCACTACATGATGTTGTTCCATTCTGCACAGAGACAGCTAATGAAGAATGACCAGTCATATCCCTGTACTTGTGCTTCACTTTTATCCTTTAAAATTTTTCCTAATTGGTTTCGGTACAAGACAAGATGGGTCCTGGGAAGGAATGACCTTATGTCACAAGAGACTGACGGCTCATTATGGAGGATTCCCTGTGCTGCCAAAAAATAAATCTATGTAGACTAATCTGCTTTTTTTGATTAACTATGGGAAAGAGGAAATTCAATTTAACACCTAATTTTGAAAAACTACTTTCTTTTAAAAAATGTATTTTCCCCTATTTTATTTGCATTCAGGGATGAAGAACAGTTTTAATTTATTAGAAATATGCAGTTAGAATTAGAAAGGGCAGGTTTGTTGTGTTTTTTTTTTTCCCTAACGGTTATGAGGCATAATGTATTGTACTACTGACACCACTTAAGACTAAGGCGATTGAAAGAACTACTAACACCACAAAAAGATGAACCATAATCATTGGCTGTAAATACTGGCATTTTCCCTATTGCCCTTAGAGACTCCTCTAGCATTGTTTTTTGATGTTGTTATTGTTGAGTTTTGTTGGTTTTGTATTTTTGTGGTGGTGGTGGTTTTTTTGGGGGGAGGGATTTTTTTTCATCTTTATTCTCTCAAATTTATATATATTTTTACTTATCTAAGTATAGAGGTCAACTCTCAGCATGGCATCTCACAAAATACTGAAGCTTTGTGAAAAGTGTTAGGCAGAGAGCAAAGGTCCTATTTTATTTTATTTTTTCTAATGTAACTCAGTGACAGATCTCTCACTGACTTCAAATGATCAAGCTCCATTTCCTTACTTGTTAGTCCACCTGAGTCCTAGACTGATCCAAGCAATAAAGGAACCATATAGTTCCCTGAATAATACAAGCACACAAGTTTGGTATTTCCAACAACATGTTTAGGCCCCATTTCTTGGACAAATAAGACCCAAATGCTTAAACAAATATTCATAGGCTGCGTTCATCCCACCATTGTGTCAATTTTTTTTGCTTATTCTTCCATTAGTTGTTTGCAACATAAGTTTCTGCAGGACTTATTTCTCTAGACAAAAATTTGAACTTATTGCAACCCATGTTTTTAGGGCTTGGAATTCTGAATTTGTGAAAATGAGTTCTAATAAAAAAATATGCTGAGCTACACTACTAGAATTAGGAAACAAATATATCAAGTGACCTTGATGCTTAATAAAAGAAAGGTGTAAAGATTGGTTTCTAAATGCCAAATATTGGTGATATTCATTACTGCTTCGTATTTTATTGCCCATATCAACTCACATCAGTATAAGATTCAGTACTTAAAGTATTGTACAATCCGAGCAAAGGCTATACATAGGAAGATGAAAGTATTACTGTACTCAGTATTTTTTCTTGTACAAAATTTGATCAAATAAAATATTCCTATTTTGATTTTTTTCCTTAATAACTTAATATATTCTGAATTACTCCATTGCTTCAACACTGAAATATTTATAGACTTTCAGAGAGGAAGAACAACCTACTACATAGGGCATCAAACTGCTATGTCTGCAAACTTGATTTTTTTTTTTATAGCATTTTTCTACCCCAAGCTTGGAGAAAGGATGGACCTTTGAGGCAATTTCCCTAAAAGAATATGTTTCAGTGAGACAGCAGGGAAAAGGTAGGTATTCTCTGGATAACATTGTCTTACGCTACAGTGAAAAAATAAGAACTACTGTATATGTGCAAATGTGTAAACACAAAGGAACATTCTTCTAGGTAAATTCAAATCACTACTGCCTGAAAACATAGAAGACATAAAAGGTCAAAGAATGGTGACAAAGCCTGCATACATATTTATTAGACAATTTCTTGCTTACTTTGTCTTATTTAAGATCAAATCAAATACTGAATACTAACTTTAAATAAAAATGAAATATCACAAGTGATGACAAATGCAGAAGCATTATCATATGACCCAATAACACCTATCATCATTTTAACTATTCAAATAGCTCAGTTATAATCTGGATGTAAAAATACAATCTTCACCTCAGGTGACCACAAAAGCCCTGGTTAATTCACAAGAATGAGCCCTTGTTCCTGGTCAACTGTTCCATCTACCTGGGGTCAGCTGGGGTTGTATAGCATAAGAAGGGTACTGGTTGGTGAAGAGTAACCAGGCTATGCTGAGCATGCTTCAGAAATCTCTGCTTCCTTGGCTGAAGAAAGAGCACTGCAAGTCTGACTGACAGCAAGCCCCTACCAACAAGGGCTATTTCTTTCACGGTATTTAAGAAGTGAAAAGTTTTGAAGGAAAGTAGAGGATAGCAAATTCATAGAAATTAATAATTTAAAACCTAGGATGCTGGGAATTCTCTTCTTCAACTGCTGAATGTTATAGCTCTCTGTATACTCAGAGCAATTCTTTTTAAATTCAGATTACATATTTCCACTAGGGTCCAGATTCTGAAGTGCTTATTCAGAAATTGGTTTAGGTAAAAGTCCTACTGAAACTGCTGGGAATTTTATTTCGATTGAGACTGCATAAATATTGAGTGCGGCTTTCTGGATTTCACCCCCTAGAGTAATAAACAGTGTAAACTAGAAAGAACTACTGTAGACTCCAGTAAGCAAGCAGGCTCTTAAGTAATTAATATTATTCTTAAGAAAATACTTATCATTGTGCTTCCTAGGAAAATTACTGTCAGGAATAAAAAACAATATATTTTTAATTTCTAGATACCTTGAAATTGAAATCTTAACTCATAAGACTGTCTTCTTGTTGTATCAGCATCTGTCCATTAAATAGGTAAGCAATCCAATTTAGTATATTTCTCTGCTCCTGTAATTCATGTATATTTGTGTATTGACCATAGTACTAGAAATTTCAGATTAAAATGCAATTTCACTAATGATTAATGTACAGAACCCAGTCTGTTTCTCTAGAAATAACGTACAACAAAACAAAAACACACCACGCAAAACTCAGCATTGACTGAGACAGGACCCAAACCCAAGAGTTGTTGATCCCTACTGTATGTTGTTTTTCACAACAATCAACAAGCAGACAGATGTATATTTGTACATAAACCAACACTCCCCCCCCCCCCCGGATTTGTGCTTGTGAAATATGACCTCCTGCTACTCAGACATATTCCATACTAACTGTGAAAGCACGAGAAAGGCCAGGTTATATATATCTTATTCAAATGGACAGTAACTGCAAACACCATGTCTAGGTTTATTAGTATGAAATATTGATCAAGGCTACAAAATATTTTGGCCCTCTGCATATCCTACTATCCACACATTAAGATGTGTTATAATATATTCACATAAAACATTGTAGCTCTGGCAAGAGTAGGCAATAAGTGGAAGGGTGATTATCCTCAATATACAAAGGTATGAAACTCAGGAACATACGTCATACATGCTTCAATAAAACATGGTGAGGTCAACAGTTTATAGAATGAGCTCTTGAACGTAACTATTTCTTTTTAATGTTCAAAATAGCCATCATAAGTTTTTCCCTTCAATTTTTTCCGTATAAGTTACTACCTTGTCTCTCATTCTATCTCTATATATAGCAAACTGAAATTAATTAATTAATTAATTAATTAGAAGCTTGTTTCCATTTATTTCCACAACAGAATGTTGACATTCATTTCAAATTATTTGAATTTCCTATTTGCTTATCAGCTATGGAAATATTGTTGAAATTTACATATATTATTATATAATTATAAATATATATAATATAATATAATATATAAATATATTATATAATATATTTTAAACCAGTTCACCACTTTAAATTTAGTCACGGAGTAGCATGCTATCTTCATACTAGCTATATAAAAATACATCATATAAATTCTTCTTTTCATGCAGTCCACTAATCATTGCTTTAGGATTCCCAAAATTAGTTCTTCTCAATGAATAATTTTAACTTCAAGGAAAATCACTTGGTGGGAACCAGGCAATATCACAGATAATGAATTTCCTTTGCTTTCATTAGATTCTCAGGAATCCTTTTTTCCTATTGAAAGATTTGCCCCAAGAGGAGTGCAAAAGAAAAACAGGAACAAGAAACTCAAAGTTCCATCTGGAACCTTTTAGTTCACCGATGATAATCTTCTCACCTCTTCCATTACCATATATAGTCTATATACTCTCTATTCTGTTTTGTATCTATCCAGTTCATGAGAGCAGCACTCTGCCCATATCAAAAAGGATTTTATTCTTGCAGAGACCTGGGGCTGCTTTGGGCCTAGACACCTCTGATGAAAACTGTTTTCAAATTGAGCAACTCTGCTTGCCATAAGCAAAAATAAACTGCCACTTTCACATCCTTTTTTATTAAATATTATATCACAGAAGATTTTCCAAAGATATTGTAGGGTTTTGTTGGTTCCTCTCCTCCTCCACATAACTTATCATAAAATTTATCAAAATTAAAGTACATCTCAGCATAAGGCCAGAAATATAAATGTTCTTAAGTCAACTATTAGTGTGTCTTTTCTCAGCAGTGGCTTGACTGTCCACAATCACCAATCAGCCCAAGTAAGAGCGAAAAAAAAAAAAGATCCTCTGAAAAGCTTGGTATGAATGTTTGAGAAGTTCATAAACTTGTCATACAGAATTAAATTATTAGAAAGTGTAAGCAGTCAAATACAATCTACAATACAATCTTACAAGGAAAAAAAAAAAAAACATAATTCCCAGATCATTATAAGAGACAGCCTCTTTCACTTTTATCTTGAAGATTTTAGAATATAGATGAATGTATTTCTTCTCAATAACACAGTTAAATTTGGGATCAAACTTCAACAAAATGCAAAATACTGCAAAATGTTCCAAAATATTATGAAGTTTTCAAAGTCACTGATGTGTTAACATATGATTTTGTGGCATGCTATATATTTTAAAGATTATTTCATAGCCATAAGAAGTTGTTTTCTTACTCTGTGGAAGGGTTTAGTTTTAAAAGTCTCTCTGTAAGTAATATAAAGTAAGTAATATAAGTAATAGAAAGCTGTCTTAAAAAGTCAGGGTGCCCAAATATGTTTTTCTAATTTCAGCAATAAAACAAATCTAGTTTCAATAATTTTCATTAAGAGTAAGTAAATACTTTCCAGCAGAAAAGTTCTTCTACAGTTTAAGTTGCTCACCTCTAGCAAATACATATTTTTATACCTGTTTATTCATTCACTGACATGCTTACCAAATCAACGCTGAGCTTACCTATGTATGCATATTTGAGACCAAAGCCACTGTAAGTACCTTTTATTTAATAATACTTTGTTGGGGAGAACTAAGAACATTCTTCTCAGGTCTTTATGAAGGATTTATGTAGTAAAATACTACCCAAATTACTTCTACTACTCTTCAAATATGACTAAAACTTACTCTAAAAATATTATGCAAAAATTCTTCCCAGTGTTCAGATCCTCTCAGCAGAGAAACGGGAAGAGCCAACACCAATACATTCATGTGTTCACAATCAGCTGCGACCCATTTGTAGTCCAGAAAGTGCTTTTATGCCACCATTTTTTGAACTATCTATTTGTGGTATAGGCCAGAGAGCACCAGAAGGCCTTCTTTTTCCAGCCATCCTTATCTGCTCCTACCCAGCTCCATTTGCTCTAGGCTACCATCAGGATTTGCTATTAACTTTGTGACATGAAAGAAGAGAGATTATCATTAGCTTCTGTAAGTGAAGAAATACTAGCAGACTTGATTACTAGGCTGTTTTGATGTAGTATTTACTGAGTGTTAAAATATTGTTCACGGAATGAAACAGAGACGGCAATAAACTGCAACAAGTATTTGTTGCTTGGACATTCTTGTTATTTTTCAACAACACGCCTGTTTGTATTATCTTGAAAATAATGCAAATATTTGAAGGAAATTTAGCAGGAAAAAATACAGAACAAAGATATCTGATTCTAACTAAATCTAAACATCCCTAAAATCATGCCACATAGCCATATTTAAGCTACAGTTCTTCTTGAAGAAACTGCAGTCTTCTGATTTAGTTTAACTCCATTAGGCCTCTTCTGGTTCATTAAGCAGCAAAAGACTAATCACAGGCTGTCTAGATTTGAACTAAAGCTTCCCAAAATATGGAGGTTGTTTCAAAAACAGAACATAAACCCACTTAATCAGAGATGTCTTTTAGGTTACTTAGCATTAGCCTCCCCTACACATTCTTCAATTACTCGCATCAGCATCCTTGTTCATTTGAACTGAACAAAAGCTTAAGGGCATGAATGTTTGTGACAGGACCCCAGCTTAGCGCAAACTTTCAATTAGACCCACCTGGACTTTCTGCCTTTATAGTGGATGACCAAAACACTTTAAAATTCAGAATAGACAGATGTTTTTAGAATATAACTTTTTTAAATAGAGAAAAGCCAAAGCATCTGAATTAGACAGAATAAAGAAAGGGCAAAGTGACTGGACAGGACAAAATAGAAGCAGAAGGGGAGGGTGAACAGTTCTGTCCACTGCAGTTTCATGGCTCTGGGGTAGTTTCAGGTGCTCAGAGCTTCCTACTGTTAGAAGCTGCACAGACCTTCAGCACATCCCCACAGGAGATGCAGGTGCAGCTCCTCACCGCCACCTCCCCACTGATAACTGCGGGCTGAGAGCTTCCCCTGGCCAAGGCTGTTTCCTCCTCTGCAGGGCCTCACCTCAGTCACCCACGTCTCCTGAAATTAAGGCCACATCAAGGATTCGAAAACATACTCTGCCCATCACAGATGCTCTCACTTGGTTTACACTTGATAAAGACAAACATTGGAAGTGAAGCACATGGCCAAATGTCTGATTCTGCAGAAATGTTTGCAGAAAAAGAGAGGACAGTACAATGGTACCCCAGAGGTACTTCCAAAAACTTACTGCAAAATCAAAATGATACTAAAATCTTCCACAGAAATATAGTTTTTTCCTTATATTGTTCCATTTACAGTACACACGCATATGCTTTCCAGAAAGAGACTAATCATTTTATCCTTCAAATAAAGCTAGTCTTTGCCACCTAATTGCAATACTAAATTATAAATTACCTTTAGGTTGTGTGTCTATAATATCTGGTCTGAAATACTTGGTCTTGTTACCAGACTAGACAGGTGGATAATTTTTTTGTGCTGTATATTTTCAAGCATTAATAGTATCATTTGCATGCTAAAGAAATGAAATTTTGATTTTACAGAGGCCACTAAGGATTAATTTAATGATTTGGGTAGAGTTTAGATTGCTTCCCAGGAGAAGTGAAGGTTAAAAGTTACATCTTGTTAAATATTTAAAATCTTTAACCTTTTCATCGTAGAGCCAACTGATTTGAAGTCCACCATTCTGTTACTTACATAGCAAAGTTTTAGCTTGCTTTAAATTTATACTTCTGATCTATAAATCCTGAGGTTTTGTACATGATTGATTTTTTTATGTAGTGATTTATGATAACATTTTAATCCTTCATTTGAAGGATTTTCAATATCCTTACTAAATTCACTACTATGTTGTTCCCAATAAGAAGAGAGACAAGACTTCTCTCTCCAATAATATATTTTCCCTTGAAGTTCAAGATACAGCCCAAGTCATAACCAGTGTGGTTGTTGAATAGCCTATTCCAGCCGCTCACAGGAAGAAAAAGAAAAAAAAAAAAAAAGTAACTTCTTATTGGTAAATGTGTTCTTGGAGTTTCAGTATACATTGATTAGTTGACATCTGGTATCCCCTCACACACTGTCAAACAGAGAGCCAGTCCATATGCATGAAGTTTTTGGCAGCAAAAACACACTTTGTAGAGCATCAGATTTCTTTTCCTATCAGATGAATTCTCCTTTCACTATAAATGATACATAACAAGAAATCTGTCAAATATACAACTAAACTGAGTCATCTTTGTAAATATCTCCAGAGGACATCTTTAGATAGATTTATAAGGAATGTACAAGTTCCATGTATAAGCAAGAAATTATCTTCCTGAATATATGCAATGATCTCATAAAACAAGCAAGGAGAATATTTGGTTGTTCAACAAAAACATTAAAAGGACAATAGCTCAAAGAGAAAAGCTGCCTGCTGCAGCTGATTTGCACCACAGAAAGAGCTTACTTGTAATGCCTAGTATGGATGCTCATGTACTCCAGGTGCACAGATCGAGTGTTTGCTCAGTCAGTCTTAGCTCTTTCAAGTAATATTTTTCCTGACCCTGAGTCTCTCAGACACAGACAGTTCTTCCAGACTTTGAGGCTTTCAGGACTTCTTATTTAAATGCTGTTTTGATATTAAACTGAAATCTAAAATTTACTCTTCTATTTTTTAATCTTTGTGCAGATTTCAAGTTAATTCTCTTCTGACAACCTGCATCTCTGAAGTGCTTTAGAGTTACACCTATTGAAATCAGTGGGTGACTACATAAGGGCACCATGCTGAAAAATAATGAGCTATTTGTAAAGGAAAGTACCTCTTCAGCAATAACAACACAATCTGTCCCTTAGAACATATTACCTTAGGTATTTTAAAATATATTAAGGTATCCCCATGAGATTGCCAAAATCAAGCAAACTTGGTACAGTGCGAAGGTAAGGCTTGGTTCTTTTTCAGATGCCTTAGAATATCCAGCTGTATGCATATCTACCTCTTCAAAATATGTATACAAATATATATTTCTGCTCTTACTATCCCCAAAGTGACTCAAAAATATACTGCCATATGAAATTATAAGAGATTAAGAATAATATGAACATGTATAATGTTATATGTATTAAAATAAATCTAGTGTACTGATCTTAAATATTGATCAACAACACAAAACTAATATTTAAAATACAGATTGTTATTGAATACTGTGGAACAGTGAGTCCCTGTAAATTCCCAACTACTGAGTTCCATAAATATCTGCACACAGCAACAGGCAAAGATAAGGGTGGGGAACCATCCTTCTATGGCTGAAACACATGATGAACCATGCCTCTGGCGTAAGCTTAGCAGCAACAATCACGATAACTTTGAATTATCTTTAATTACCAGAGGTGAAGATGATTGAGTTTTAACATTTTGATTCTTACTAAGACTTCAATTTTAGTTCTGGAAATGTATTCTGGAAGTGACTTTTAAGAAAAAAGGCTTGGATAAAAGTTTTGCTTATCAATGAAGTTCTGGAAATAGTCACAGTAATTAAGAGAAATTCATTTAAAATACTCTAAGGCACTTTGGTAAATATATACTGTTAGCATACTACGTTTCCTCCAGCATTATTTTCCTGTTCTTGATCTTGTTATTAAAATGCATACTCCTAGGTTTTTTTGTTGTTTGTTTTTTTTTTTTTAAATCAAGATAATTCTTCTTTAAAAGGAAAAATACATACAACCATTCTGACTGCCAGAATTTGAGTCAGTGACAATATGCTTTATGTTATGCCTTGACAGAGTCCAAGAGCCAGAAGCTACAAGAAACAGAATCACAAGTTGAGTCATGAAAGACAGCTGAAGTAAGTGGTTTAAGAATCTTTTAGTTTCCAAAAAATTAAGCCTGCTTCTAATTTCCTGGCTGAAGTCATCATGATTGGTAGCTGGATGGCAGAACTGGTTGTAAAGCCATGGTGATTTGTAGATAGATAGCAGATCTGGCTTGATCTTAAATACAGCAGGAAGGAAATAAGTTTAGGAAAATTAATGGTAACTTATGGCTACTAAAATCAAATTATTTATTTATTTATTTATTTTAGGGAATAGAGACATGAGGCAAGCTTCTAAAACTGTCTTTCCAACACTGCCTTACTGAGAACTTGTGGACATAGAGTTACCTTTAAACAGCTGGAGAAATATGCCTGTTACTCTCTTTAGCAGAAGCAACTGCAAACCTGGTCATTTTAATTAATCCCAATTATGCAATCCCTTTAAAAAAATCACTTTAAAGAATTAAGAAATATAAACAAACTAGATCTGATTGCCTCCGTACTTATAGTAATGAAAACTAGTCTAGTAGTAGTTTTGTTAAATTATTATTTAGGTGGATTGTATAAAGTAGATTATGACAGACGAAAACCTGGCAGTCAAAATTACTATCTGATTGATAATACCGGGAAAAAAAGACCCTCCCCCAATAAGAAAAACATCTTCATGTGCACAAAAGTATTATGCCATTGTGTAGAGACTGCCAGAAATGCCTCTGCAAGCCTATAAATGTTGCAATGCTTGCTCTAATCTAACCATGCTTATGAGTACTTTGATTTTTTTAGTGTTGTTTGTGGTCAGCAACTGATAGAGCTCCACTCAACTATTCCTAAAAGGCAAACAGTACTCCATGAGCTGGAAGTATGACCAGTTCCAGGAGGTAAGGGGTCAGCTTTATTCCAAATCATCCTTACCTGCTTTCAGAAGTGAAGTAAAACCATCCTAACTGCTGGTAACTAATACCTGAGATATCAGGGTGTGGATAAGCCTCCAGCAGCAATCTAGACTCAGGATCAGTGGGGGGAAAAACCTCTCCCCTTCTTCCCTCTAAAGTGTTTTCCACAGAAACTGAAACTTTTCTATCTTAAACTATGTCTCTCTGGATGTACAGTAACTCCCTCCTAATTTTAATTCACCCAGCTCCAGATCTACTGAAGAGACGACCCTAAATTTAATCAACTTCTGATCACTTTCAGTATTTAGGGAACATAAAAGGAATCAAGAAATCAAATCAAGTTGAGCATTGCTCAACTTCTCTACAGGCAGAAGCAGGTAGGAGAAACTGTATGCCTCATGACAAGGATGTACACAGTTACATTAGAATTACAGAGAGCTCAGCCAGACATGACAACTAGTAATAACGTTAGCAACTGAGAATGGAAGGTGTAAGCTATCATCTTTGTAACACTGCGTCTATACTCACCATTTGCATTTTATTTCATTTACAAAACAATTCTTTGCAGACTTGCTTTTAAATGACTGTATACTGTGGGTATTTGTTAAAATGTGCTTAAAACAATCGTTTGTGATGAATACAATTCTGCCTCCGTGAGAACACAGAAGAATGCATGTTGTGAATGAATAAAAATACTAAGCAGTATTTAGAAAATTCAAATTAAATGTTCATTTGAAAAGCAAGTGAGAACGAAGTGTCATAAAGATCAAGACCTGATGCTTTTATGAAATAATCCTTCAATAAAAATGTGGATTTACTGCTCCGATTTCATCAGGACCTCCATACCAGACAACAGCTGTGCATTTAATATCACTTGTTTGTGTAAAGATTTCATCAGGCTTCTGAATACACTTGGCAGACTTATTGTCCAGTGATGCATTCTTTCAACAGAAATTGATTGTCAAGTATAGCAGAGATCTTCCCAGAGATCACAGACCATCATGTTTTGCCTCTCTTCGTGCAGATTACCTACAACTTGAACATTTTCAGCCAGTCCTTACCTAGCAGCTATAATCAAGGCTAGACAAGTCTCTCTCCCTAAATCTTTCTTCTCCCTTATGAAGTCAAAAAAAAAAAAAAATGTATCCTCTTTCCCTGCTCAGTTCAACCTCCCTGTTATCACAGTACCATGTCTCATGTTACTCTGTTCACAGCTCTTCACCAAGTGCTTCACCTGGATGAGCTCCCTGGTTTGGTGGCCCGCAGTGAGCCACCACTCCAGCAGTGCTCACGTTGCTCTTCCCTTTAGCTGTCACCCAAAGATCACTTTCAGCATGCCTATTGTCTTTTGCCCTCTTTGGTCTGTCTTACAACATGTGCACATGTTTGATGCACACAGCAATAGAGAACAGCTCTTTCCTCACAGGCTTTTTTTTTTTTTTTTTATAAACAGGGTTTATCTTTGTTGAACAAGCTCTCCAGTATGTCTGTCACAAATTACTCCATAAAACTAAATCTTCTGTACTTTCTATAGGTATAACAAAGACACAAAATGCAATTTGACTAACCTACTATTGTTCTCTGTCACTCCTTTAAGCTTGTTATAAAAAAAAAAAAAAATCTGATTTGTAGTTCTGGACCAGGGGCTCCTACTTGCCAAATCTTATCATCCTCGCTCCATAGATGCTAGATTAAAGCAATGCTCTGAAGACAGGATGCTCATGAACAGGGGTGTAATTTCCACACGGAACCAAGGGATGGTGCTCCAGCAGAAGAGCAAACAAAAATAAGGATTTACAGTGAAGCATTACCACTTTACCTGGTTATTCACCATCTGCTACTTCTTTCTGCTTTATCACACCTAACATATAAATGAAAGCAAAATGCAATAACACACAGAAAGGAGAGAAAATTAGAAGGATCTCAATGGTCACAACCCCTACTCTCACATGCCGTATAGAATTCCATTAAGATTACACTACCGTATTATTTATATCCCCTTTGCATTTAGTTAATCACTGTAGGAATATGGGGTTCACAATAATTTTCAGATTTGTGAGATTCCTTTCTATATTAATAGGGGGGGTGGGGGTGAGAAATTTTATATACAGGCAAATCATGCTAAGTCTGTATACATATTTATCTCATATAAATAGGTAGATATCTTCATATATAAGGTACGTCAAAGGATTTATTGGCACTAGGCATTAAAGACAAAACTGTACACCACAAGCAAGTTTGGCCTTCTACTGCATTATACTTCTGCATTGCCTGCAAAGGCATGAGTGATAAGTTCTGTACCCAAATTGTGATTGAAAATTGCAATGGTTCAATGTGTGGCTGAAATATTTGCACATAGTTTAGAGACTCCATAGATGGTGCCAAGACTTAAGGCAGCCTTTTGATAGAAACTCAGGGACAGAAAACCCCCTTTTGAGAGACCGCAAGCAGAAACTCCTCTTCCTTTTAGAAACTGTGAAGTTCAAGACAGGAGTACCACCCCCACACATATTTCCAGATCTCAAAGCATCAAAATAAGCTCATGCGTTAGCCTCCAAGTCTTGCAACAGAAAAACTTTAAAGTAAAATTCTTGTCTTTCATTAACTTGAATCAAAGAAAATTTCAAAGAGCCACAGCTTATTTAAATTTAGCTTCTGCCACACAATTCTCTAAGTCCATTAATGCCATGGGGTGGGGGGGGGGGGGGGGGGGGCAAAACAAGCAGCACTTAAAATGAAGGTGCAGATAAAAAAAAAATGTAGTAAACGAACGCTAGAAGTCTGCACACAGGCAGGGGAAATGGAAAAAACAGGAAACTCACTGTACGTCTATTTCCATTCCAGTCAGATTTTATTTTTCTTTTCTTTCTCTCTTTTTTTTTTTAAATAGGGTGAGCATTACCTTATATATTGCTTTTTCATCACAGAGGAAGCTAGCCTGGGGCTGACAGAGCCATTACTTATGCAGAAGGCAGAGGAGAGCAGGCAGCAACCCCCAGCCCTGCCTGCCCTGGCTGCCCGCAGCCCCCCAGAGCCTTCATCCTTGCCTCGGCGTCTCCATGCTGTGCGGGAGCAACTTGGGCAGTTTTCAAATTCTGTTTCTTGTGGAATTCTAATTGCTTGGCAACCAGGAGAGAACACGATCACCATCATCCTTTATGTGATCGTTTAGGTAATAATCATATTAAAAGCAAGCGAAAGGATTATTTAACAAACCCCTCCCTGCAGTAACCGCTCTGTGGCTACACCACACAAAGTCCACGTTAGTTTTCTGTTTCTTGTCCTGCTTGGATTAAAAACTACAGCCACTAAATCAGGTGATGAAAATCTGAGTAAAACAACATTGCCTATTTAAGCCAATTAAGCCAACCTAGTTTTCACCAGCTGAGGATACAGCCTCAATAATTTTATTCCCTGTAAGTATCAGTCAAGTAACTCATTTATATCCACATACTCATCACCCACTTTGTATTCCATGACCTCAGGCTGTTTTATGAGATCCAGTTTCTGATATTATTCTGGTACCATCACTAATGATGGAAAGTATGATCACTGTTTCCCTGTCTGCTTAAAAGCCCATTTACACAGGTAGTCCTCCTGAGTAGAAAAATCATTTATCTGGTAAAACTATTAATTTCTCTTCATCTTGCTCTACCTGTGAAAGACATGGTGCGAATCATATGTACAGGCAGAGTATTTCAGCACTATTACAGCTGGTGTTGCACTGCTTTAACCACACCCCTCCTGCGGTAGAGTTGTTTCCCAGCACGCTGTTATAAAATGAAGCAACATCATGTTACTGAAAGAAGTTTCTGTAAAACACAAACCATTTGGTATATCAGTGATCTGAAGAACATGGCAGTTTGTGCATGCTACATCCTGCTGTGTCTTGCTCTTTATCACTTCTTTAAAATTATAATTACTGCCCAACAAAACAGAAATTTGCAGGAGCCTACGGTCTGTATAATCTCTTCATTTGAAGTACTTTATGCAGGACTTCACGGTGCTTTGTATTTGATGTTATCTGAGTCAGGTGTTTGTGTCAGTAGTTTTGCCTTTTACTCAGTTCCCCTTGATGGGGCAGGTGGCAGGGGGCTTGTGACTATCTGTTCCTATCACAGGCCATTAGTTAGATCCTGAAACTGAGACAGGACAATCTTTACAAGAAATCTTGGTATTTTACAATAAGTGGATTTCTCTAGTTTAGAGGCACAGAGCAGCATCTAGAAGAAGAACAGAACTGGGAAGCTGTCATTCCTTTAGGTTTCATAGACAAACTACTTCCTTGATTTCCTACAGCACCAACTCCTCAGGGTGACTCGTCTTCCTGTCACCAGCCTGTTCCACTATCTCACCTTACCTATCTGAAAAAACACAGCATGACCCACCTGCTTTCAGCAGCATCCCTGGTGTCCCCAGTACAGAGTCAGTCATCTTTCAGTACATGATGCACGCTGGCACAAGCCCTGAGATTCACAAGAAAAGGATGCCACAGAAGGAGACGAGTCTCAAAGGTGTGCCTCAACGACAGCGAGAACTGAAGAGCCCACATGCAGAGGGTCACACTGCAGCTGAGAAAAGAAACCTGAATGCTCTATGACTCACTAAATGGAGGAACTTGACAAAAAAAAATGGAAGCAGGGCTTAAAAGGGTTACATTCAGGAAGAATTTTGTGTTGGGTCTTATATCTAAGATACCTGTTCCTCATGGCCAACAACATATCAGAGGTAAAGTATTAGATGGGCAAGTTACATTTCCGGTCTCTGAATCTGACACTTACTTTCCCCCTTCAGTCTTCTTATTCTGTGCTGGGTTATTTTTTTGCCTTTAATTCCTTTGGATTTCCATCTAACATTGCTCAGTCTCTCAGTTTTAGTATATTCAGTTTTTCTGGGCAAAGTTTTAATGTTTTAAAGTTTTAAATCTGGTGATTTTGTGAGAAGCTTGGCTTTTGGTTTACAGGAAAAAGGAAAAATCCTCATGACTACAGTGAGAAACTGAAAACACATCCCCTAAGAAGCTCAAAAGCTCCATTAGAAGGAACAGAAGTTTTCCAAAACATCCTTTAAATTACTGGCTCAATTTTGAGGCCCTTATTCATTTTTGAATGTTTGCCAATGGCTATATTTTGCCTGTATAGTTTTCTGGCTCATTTCTACCTCACCAACTCCATTCCAAAAAGGAAATGAAAAGCAGTGAAACTCAAGTTGTTTGTATTTTCTTTCCTATACTACCCTCTTGTCCAAATTAATTAATTATCCAAATTTCACTGCTTCAAATATACATTCGTGATAGTTTTGCACACTCCCCAGTACTATGAAAATAATTTAACGTAACATAAATCACAAATAATCTTATTTTGATCAGAAACAGACAAGATCCAGTCCTCTCCCCATTTTCTTTCAAAAGAAAAAAAAAAAGGGGGGGGGGGGCAGGGACAGACCTGACAATCAGAAGTGTTCAAGAAGAAGTGTTCTGATGTTTCTGTGGGGGGAGCACTGTCACAGGGATACTCATTTCACTAGAGAGTAGAGGGTACCTTCAGCTCAGAACTGCCACAATGGCTGGATTTCCTGTCACCTTTCATTTTATGATCTTTAGAGAATATAGGTTTTTAAGTGTTATAATAACCAGATTTCATGTATTAAAAATATGGATATTTTTTTTTTATTCCCCTATATAAAAGGAGACAGGATAAGTTACTGATACCACTTGTTAAAGCCAAGGGACTCCCTCTCTGTATATAAGAAACATTAATAGCCCTTTTCAAAATTATACTTTCACAGCAGAGTATACAATAAGTTTATGAATGAGGATGCTTTTTTGTTTTAAGCAGTTACTGTCAACTGCGAAGTTCCTGAAATTACAGATGACAACAATTATGCATTTTTATACCTAACATTTCATATTGTTTATATGTTGTTTTGGCAGTCATAAAGCATGTGTGCAAGTTCCATAATCTTTCTAAGTACTGACCATTGAAGTCATGATTGCGGTACTCAAAAGTCCATTCACATGGGCACTGAGTGCACAATCCTGCAAACTCTCTCCTTCGATATATTTGGGGAGACTGGTGTTTCTTTCTCTCCACCTTTGCGGAAGATGACTAGAGCTTCCAGAAGACACAAGCTCAAGTTAATACAAATGACATCACCTTGTAATGAGCTGGGGGGTCAGCCCTGTAACATCACCGTGCACCCTGCTACTTCACAGCACTAATGGATTCCACATAATAATTGTGGAGTCTTGGGGTTAAAAACTACTTATCAGTTTTCTTTCAGCTCATTCCCTCCTTACGCCTGGATCCGCTTTTGTGTGGAATGGGATCATTTGCATTGGAGTTCATTCCCCTTTGTTTTATTACCTACGTCTATAGCACCTGGGTCATTCTTGGTGCCATACAAATAAGAAATAATAACACATAATATTCTTTTTCTTTGGTAGAAGACATGATTCATCCCTCTCATCCCAGATGCAATGATGTGTCCCTGAACAGCTGAAATCATGAGATTTTTAGTTAGATAAGCTCTATCAGAGAAAACCAATTAGTTTAAGATATATTTGTGGGAAGAATGCTTTTAATCACAGCTTTTTAGAAGCATAAACTATGGTATTATAATAGACAGAAACAAAGCAATATTGATTGTGTGGTCTGATGTAAAAAAACATTAATCTATTAGAGAATCTGAAAGCCATTTTACATTGTTACATATTATACCCCTATATTCATGTTGTTTTGCACATTTAAAAGTTCCTTTCACAGCATCTGTCGATAGGTATTCTTCCATCAGTAAGTAGGATGATGTTTTAATAACTCAGATTGTCTACACTATGCATAGAATTTACATATATTTTTCTTTCATAATTCAATAACAGTTTGGTGTGATCCATGGGTTTTCAGTAACAGTAAAACAAAGAACAAGAGAAAATGAAAGAAAACTGAGCAAAACACATTCACATGGTGAAAATTACAGCAACTGATTCAGTGGAGTTCAGCGATTCTGCTGTACAGATACAATAAGAAAAACAATCAGGACAGGAGTAGTTGTATATGATCTACGATGCATAGCTCTTTTGAAGATATATTTTACTGGCCCATCTTCATAAATTCTGTCACAAATAATAGTGTCTTTGCTGAAATTTTCTCCAAATCCTGACTATGGTTAGTTAAAAATTAGCTTCTACTCTATAGCACCTACTGAAGTCTGGTTCTGTAATCAACTGATGCATGAAGATATCAGACCTATGCCATTTTACCTTTTTCTAAACATTTAATTTAGGTGTGACCACTTCAGTATTTGTTACAAAAGTAATCAAAGAGATAAAAGGAACCTGAAGAAGTCATCCCATTCATGCTCTGAAACTGATATAAGGTCAAGCATAGCTACGCTGTTCTGCGAGGTATTTGTCTAACCTATTATTAAAATACTACAGTAAAGGGTATTTCACAGCCTCCACAGGTAGCCTTTTATGGTTCTTACATATCCATATAATTAATACATTTATACTTAATCTAAATAAGTTTTTCTTAAAGTTAAGGCAATTATTCCATTTTTCAAAGCCTTTTAATTCTTAGAAATTAATCGACCTCTTCCTCCATCCTCTATCTTGGTTAAACAAATACAATATCTTAACACTGAGTTTTCAAGCATTTTATTAATCTTGCATATATTCAGTGCTGTTATCCTTATTTAGTAACAACCCTAAAATAATAACATTGCTATAATGTGTTTTGAACTTGCAGAAACAACATTTTTATAATATCTCATGAAAAAATGTATGGTTCATTCAAAAACCTACAAATAGTTGATGTTTGAGACAATATGTTCCAATGAAAAACAAAGCAACAGAAGAAAATAACTGACTTGCTCTATGGCCAGCATTAAAACCGTCCAAGCAATCCTAAGGTACAGATTACTTACTAGAACTAAGTATTATTTGTGACAAATGCTTTAAAAATCTGGGCTTGCATCAGGTAATTTTCTCAGATTCATATGTTGTTAAAACTCTTCATAATGACAGTCCCATGTCCTAGCTCCGGTAGTCCTAGATCCTATAGTACTTTCTAAAGGAAATTACCTTTTCCACCTTACCAGGTTCTTAATAGAAACAATATTGCTTAAAAAGCTTTGTAGAAATGCCCTCAGATCCAAATTATTTAGTCATTTCCTACATCAAAATTGAAGGTGTTTGCTGAAGGTGTTTGACTAAAACAACAGCAGTGTTCTGGACAGTTTTCTTTTACAAACCTCAGCTCCAGCTGATGAAGTTTTACCCAGACAAAAGCCAGCACTACTACAAACTTTTGGTCTATTATACCATATCACGTCATGCATACATTTAGATACCCTCTTTCTTGTGGGTCCACATCTGTTTATGAAGAGCAAAACAGAAATGAAAATTTTAGAGCAATTGGCCTAGCTTCTATACACAGAAAAAAACTGGAACTTTTATTAAAAAGTACTTATAAGCACAAGGACAATAACAAGGAGTTCAACAGCAGCTAGCATGTATGTCAAGAACAATTATCAAATCAGTTCAGTTTCCTTTCAAGACATGCTAAAAAGGAGTAGGTGTCATATACCTTGTTTTTAGCAAAGCTTTTGATGCAGTTTTGCATTACATTCTCATAGGGAAGCTTTAGACATGCAGTGCGAGTGAAAGTACCATTAGGTGGATGCAAAATTAACTAGATCAATGAGACCAAGTAGAGAGCTACTGCAGATAATATTAACAAGCAGGATCAGAGTTTGATAAAATCCTGACAAATTTTATGATTTTAAAAATAAGACACAATTCTAAAGTGACAAATACAAGTTGCTGCACTTCGGTGAGAAAAACGAGCTGCAAGAGTGGAAGCACCTGCCCAGAGAGCCGTGTTGCAGGGACGGGTCTCAGAGCTGCTGCACGCTCATAAACCAAAAGGGAGCCACCACCACCACATGTGCTGCTTTGGGCTGTAGTGGGATAAGCAAAGCATGCAAGACACACAGCCTGGGATTCCTCCCACCTAATCTGACATAATTAATAATTGGTTGCCTGCACTACTCACACAGGTTCTCAACATTTTGAAGACTCTGAAGAGATCATATAATGACAAGCCCTTTCTTTTATACCTCTGCAGCTGGCAGTTCCAATGGGGCAATTCTCTCTTCAGAGTCAAGGAAGAGAAACCAAGTGCTGCTGTTGCTTGGAAATGTATCACTTGTACGAGCAACTGAAAACCTTGCAGTAGTTATTCATTTGCCCTGCTTTTTATCATCACTAAAAAGTCTGGAGTAATAAAAAAAATGATCAGTGCGCTAATAAAATGAAATTACTGTGTGTTATTTGTCTAAGCAGATCATAAAATGTGATCAAGGGGATTAGGCCCCGATATGGAGCAATTTAAGTCAAAAATGGATGCCTTGTTTGGCATTAGAATTAACTGAGCAAGGTAAGAAGGAAAGCTCATGGCTAGTATAAGTTTATGGGGGAAAAAAAGGTTAAAATTCAAGTCTTTCTTGGAAAGATTATGTAGCTCCTTTGACCTATTGTGTAAAGCGAACTGATTTAAGTGAAAAAGCACTGAAAAATTTAGTTTAGGTTAGACTCTTAGCTCATTTTTTCTTCCCCTCATTTGCTGTATTTCAGTCATCTTCCTTTTAAATCTGATCTTTTCAAGCGGGTCAGATAGAGTATATCCATTGCACTGAAGTTCTTGTGGGCTGATCCTAAGTGACCCTAAATCAACAAGTCTGAGTCACTGCCTGTACAATCCTTTTAAATCTATATTTCAGTGCCAGCTTCACTGAAGCTGGTACAGAAAGTTAGAAACTGGAACTCCAATCTCTGTGGGTTGCATTTCTTTTCTCACCTACGCTATGGGGCTTCCCCTGAGGAAGAAAGACAGATCCCTTCCTTGGTGTGCTTGGGAGGGAAAGCTTGTGGGTTGGATGAGGTTTGCCCATGGCCACCAAAGGCTGCTGATGAACTGTGCTGTGTCTGCTGAAAAATAAGAGCTCTGAGTCAGCTTTCCTGTTTATGCTCATCTAGTCACCCAATTTATTGTTGTGTGACTTGAATTTGGCTGTTAGCTAAGGCAAGGAGGAAGAACAGTTCTAGACATGAAGCTCAAATACATGTGGTCCACACAGAAGTGAAGGCAATACAATCTTTTGTATTCCAATATTTTGTATTTTGTATTCTGTATTCCACTGAGCTGGAATAACCAGTGTTTCACTACATGCCAATGAACACAAAAAAAACCCTTGCCCCAAGCACCATGGGCTGTTGGAATAAGATACCTGGAGTTTGCTACTGTCCAGTCATCCTATCTCAGCTTAAAGCTTACTTGGGTTTAAGAATATATTTCCAAGAACCAGTTGGCTCCTTGCTGAATATTCCCAACACACACACAAAAAAAAATTCTTCAATAACATCTTAGTTTTTCCAGATGTGCAGATGAAATTGTATAGCATTAGATAAATATTGTATAGTATGACTGCCATCTTTTTTCACACCAAGTGATGCCTTATTCTTTAAACAAACACTGCTGATACCATGAATTCAACAGTCTTCAACATTGGTAAAGCAGCAGAATTTAGCTCTTAGTTAAGACACTTTCGAAAACATGCCAGACCAAAAATCAATCCTAGCATAGACAGTGGTTGAATACAATCCCAGTCACAGATACTCTGCTCCTCAGGAGTCACAGACTGTCAGGTCAAATAATTATTTAGCCAAATTATATGAGTGACTTGGTCTACAATAAAAGCAATACTCAGCAGCTCCGCAGTTATTTTCAGCTGCTGAAAAATCTGTCTGTCGGTGGCAGTTGTCTTACTCTGCCTCATTTGAAAGACGACCTTGGACAGTAAAAATAATTAAAAACTATACTGCATTATTTCCTCTGGAAAGCTCTGGAGTTTTAATGTTTGTTGATGTTATACATCTAATTGAATAAAATTCGGTGACAGAAAAGATGCAATATTTTGTAAACTGTGTTGACATTTTGCAGTTGGTAGGGAGGATACCTTCAATAAAACAGGATTTGAGCACTAGAATCAATAGAATAAAGAATGTGAGCAGAATGAAAATTCTGCATTGCAGAGAAGTACCTCTCATTTCTATTGAAAGTAGAAGAGGTATCATTATTCTGAACATGATATTGTTATTCCACAATTTCATCCACCCTAGTCTCCTCAAGGTGGCCTTTGACTTGCTTTGAGTTTGTGCAGGTAAAAAGACTTCCCTGCAAGGACCAAATGAGTGTCATAAAAGAGCTCACAAATGCAGAGTAGAAACATTTGGCAGATAAGAACAGAATACTGAAATGAAGTAAAAGATCTGTCCGAAAAAAGTTTTAGTATTTAACAAAGATACAGAATCAATTTCTTGAAGCAAAAAGGGATTTTTTTTTTTTTTTTTTTTTTTTTGCTATGACAGACAATCTTGCTGTTCCACTAGTGCAGCTGGATACCAGGGCAAAAATACCACCTCAACATTTCCAGAGTCCCTGGGACAAATGGATGAGTTGTCATACTTGTGATATGGCCATATATATGCAGTGACAGTGGAGAAAGTATGACAATCCTGTAGCTCCACATGTACTTCCTGATGCCCATTCCATAAGCAGCAACAAGAGCAGGAACTTCTGCCCTCTTCGCTGGAGGAGGGCAAGGTGCCACTGGGGTAACAGCTGGTTGAAGCTGGTTGAAAGAGGGCTACTAAATTTTACAAGTTAAGTGTGTCAGCATGTTTTGCTAAACCATAGCCTATGTGCATATTAAACTTCACATGCTTAAAACTTTGATTCAACTTACATAGTACAAATTTAGTCTGCATCTAACTGAACTGGATGAAGATCAACACCAAGTCAAGACTACTTGTAATCATGCAGGCGTCAGAAAGTATTTCCACAGACTTCATTTCTAGACAGATTACTGGCATAACTGTGAGGAAAAAAAAAAAGATGTGAGGTGGTTTAATAAAAAAAATGGGGGAAGACTGACAAATGGTGAAATTCAGGGTACAGTTTTTAAACAAGCAGTTTAAACTTAACTTTTAGTTGTCCAGAGACAACCTGCATCTTCTCACCTTTCAACACCACAGTCCTTTGGTTGTTCACATCCAGTTCCCTCCATGTGCATTAATGCCTGCAGAAATGGGTCTGGCCTATCCTTCATCATGTTGTATTCCTCCACCCACCCTTTGGGCCTCTTCAGAACAGTCTCACCTTCTCCACAGACCACTAATGACTACTCCCAAGTGCCACAAAGCCCTTAGGACTGTATTAACTCACTAGGAGGTGTAATACCTCTTCCCACAATGGAAATACTCAAAGCTCATGTAACGCAAGTTCCTTTCCAGATCCCCCTCCCCATGAAATTTACTGTGGCAATAGTACTTCAGTCAGATATTAAGTGTGCTCGTGACCTGTACTGACAGAGCAGCCGTGACAGTGACCTTGTCGTGATAATGGTCTCAAGCAAATGAATTTAGGAGTTAAATGGTGTTCTTACAGTTTCACATACTACTGTATTTACAGTTACTAACAACGGTTTTAAAACATAAGAGCTATGCACTTTCCGTTTGAGTGGAATCCAGCTAGTACCAAAATTACAGTATTAAGCTTTCATTGTTGAAACTGCACTGTCTTTAAAACTCTCACATGAAGAAGCCCTGAAAGCATTCCACTGAAACACGAGCCAAGCCCCAGAGCCACACGCTCTCCACTTCTGTTATCTTTCCAGCGGACATCAATGAGGAAATGGCAAGTTTCATACCAGTCATTTATAAAATACACACCACTTAGTAATACTTGACTGAGTCAGGTTCTATCAGTAAGTTTCATGCAACTCCACATAGACTTCACTGAAATAGTTGTTCTTGGATTTCTGGTAGTTCAGCTGAGAGCTAAATTTGACCAAATTCTCAGCAGGACTCTCAGCAGAATTGGACCCTTTTTGCTAGATGTAGGATCAAAAATGAATGTGTTAGAACATAATTCTGTAGGTTCAGAATCTCTATTTTCCCACTAAAATTAATCAAATATTGTATTATCTGCCCTGTATCCACTATAAATCACAAATCCTTCAGGCTTATCAAAAAGATTGGATAGATTCAAATCCATTCAGTGTCAGATAACATGCTTACCATATCCTTGTTCTCCAAGGATCTGTCAAATGATTCTTCGAGAATATTTTCTGAAGCCAAATTTACCTCAGGGATTACAGTTTTCTGTCAACACATTATGTAATTTGTTTTCAGAACTGTCCTATTCAAGGGCAGAACCAGAGCATATGTTGTAGCATACCTCCCCCATGTACTGCTTCTACTGCTCCTTCCAGTTGGTGGCTTTCACAGAGATTAATTTAGCAAGTATATAGTAAAAATCTGGATAAAATAAGATTTTACTGGATTTGGGCCAAATGACTAGATATAGCACTGTTTTGTCCATATTCAGTAACTAACATATATTTGACAATCAGATATTTATTTACTCCTGTCTAGAACTTCAGGAGGCCAAACCTTTAAAATAATTTGGATTTGAAATTTCCAACCTGAACCTCCCCTGGTGCAACCTGAGGCCATACCCTCTTGTCCTGCCACTAGTTACCTGTGAGGAGAGGCTGACCCCCAGCTCCCCACACCTTCCTCTCAGGTAGTTGTAGAGAGCAATAAGGTCCCCTGGGCCTCCTCTTCTCCAGACTAAACAACCCCAGTTCCCTCGGCCGCTCCTCACAGGACTTGTGTTCCAGAACCTTCACCAGCTTCGTAGCCCTCCTCTGGACACGCTCCAGGGCCTCGATGTCCTTCTTGTAGTGAGGAGCCCAAAGCTGAATACAGTACATATTCCCATGCATCTCTTTACAGTCAGACAGGGCTGCAGCAATCCTATCTGAGATTGGGGAAAAACTGGTGAAATTCCCATTAAGCAGGCACACCAATACCAGACTACTCTGCAATGCATTGAAGTATTGATAAAATAACAAAAATCTATGGAATTTCAGTTCTCATTGTAACAAGTCATGACATATTGCAACTTGATACATTGAAAGTTTTCTATTTGTTCTCTTAAATCTGTGTCTTGTTATGCTACCACTGCTTACTGCTATCAAGATCAAATATCAGAAAGTATTTTGGCAAATTTAATAAAGTCCTGGTGGCACCAGCTATCCTCTAACTGAGAGCCACCCTCTCCCTAAAGTCATTTCAATCAGTTTTGAACAGAGCCAGGTCCTCTCAATTTCCAGTCACTCTGACACCTTTTTCTCTGGGCTGGTATCCTAGTTGCACCGAGTCAGAAAACTGCTGTGAAAATAATTCCACATCTGCTGCTGTAACCATTGCTCTTTGCTCAGTAAGAACTCTCTCTCTACTCAGAAATAGATTTCAAAGCAACATATCTGGCAAGGCTATATAATTCATTTAGTGTCTGAGCTCTAATGAGTAATGTAATAGAGAAAGTCTGCGTATGAAACAGCAAGATCTAACTAGCTGATACCTAATCCTGCAAAAGCATAGGTCTTCCCTTCTAGCCCTCATCTATCATCCCAGACATACCTGGGCATTTCTCTTTTGGGGCTTTCTCTTTCACAGCAGGATCTAGATCATCCACCAACCAATCCCTCCTTCCTGGGCTCCAAGGATTATCTCCAGCTCTAATAGTCCATAGCAGATGTTTAATTCCATGAGATTGGTCCATCATATTTATCACCCACAATATCCTGTAGCAAGAATTAATTTATTTACGTTCATATTATATACTACTGATTTTAATTTTTTGAAACTCCCTCTTGATAGTGGCCTGTGGCTTTGCAGCAACCAGTAGCTCAAATAGGCAAGCAGAGTTTACACAGTAGGGTCTCTGTCCACGTAACAGCCCAGCACCAACATCTGGGACACAGCTTGTGTCTCTATATACTGCAATACATACTGTATGCTTTCCTGTTGGCTATGACCATCTGTGTTGACCAGTCCTTTCTTAACAATAATTACATTATCCACATTTTAAATTACCATCAAGTTCTAGTTTATGTCCTTGCCATCAGTTTGTTTGCTATGTATTTGCACATCCCCACACCATATTTCATGGTGCAATACCTTGGCCATGCAGTCACACAACCAGACCATACATGTCCTGACCCGTCACACGTACTGTGATTGTCACCAAAATGATCATTACTGAAGTTTTTACCTGCCTCCACTACAAGCTTATTTTGCAAGCCTATTAACATGATATCACCAGTTTCTTATTCCAATCTGTGCAACAAGCTAATTATCTCTAACTTTCTATGGCTAGTTTCAGAAACAACATTCCTGTCAGAATACAGAAACTTTTTTCATTAGAAAAACCTTGCTTTGGTATTTCTTCAAAAGTGATCACTCTATGCCCTGTTCGTTTCAGCTCCTCACTGTGGAAGCCTTAGGGGAGTACCTGTAGGCGTTACACCCATACACCCATAGGCAAACTTTGGTAACAGTTTAGGGGAATTTTTTTGTTTAGGACAGGGGGTTGTTTGCTGGTTTTAGAGGTTGTTTTTTGGTGGTGGTGGTGGTCTTTTTTTTTTTTTTTTTTTTTTTTTACATTTTTGGCTAATACAGTTAGGCACTGTATTTAATACTTAAATATCTCATTCGAAAATTGCAATAGCAAAACACAACTAGCTACCACTGAGTGAATTTGCCTTGAACTTTCCCTTAAGTCCTGGCCATAAATATTAGTTTGGAAGACTGCAGTGAGCATAGGATCTGCTTTCAGTCCCTGCCCTTTAAGACTTTCTAAACTGAAATTTGTTTTGAGCATTCCTTAGTCCCACTATAAGAACTTGTTTATAAACCACTGAACATTTGTAATTACTGGGATTTTATTCAGGTTTTTCTGTGAAGCAATCCTTCCTTTGAGATAACAGGACACTCAAAGAAATTCATTCTCTGCAGCTCAATAGGTGCAGCAGAGCGATCCTCTCTCTGATTTGCTTTAGCTTTGCATTTTAAACCACACAGTGTGAAGCAGGCTTAATTACCAGCTTGACAAGCCCTCTTCTCGCATTTCTTTTACAAAAGGAAATAGGTTGGAGGACAGTTGTCCTTGCAGTCCCACTAGGAAAAAGAGAGCAGTCTCTTGGTTCACTTTTTGAAAAGTGATGTTTGGTTAAGAGTAACTTTTTAGTTTCACTCACCCCTGACCCCTAACCCCAGAAATCTGGGCTTTATTTTGCATAAAAAGAAAAATCACCTTCAAATATAGTGTGTTTTATTTAGTTCATTAAAGAAATTAAAGTCAGTCGTGCTGTAAATTTTAGTAAAAATTAAACCTTTCAGTTATTAACTCAGCAACTTAAATTATTTCCACCAAGCTCTCAACTTCTACCTTAATAAACGTAGAAGAGTTTTCAAAAATCTTAACTAAGTCACAGTCAATATAGTCCTTGGACACCTTCTGCTTCAGATCCTCCACAATCCATTGACGCTCCTGTTGCTTCTGCACATTCCCAGTTTGATTCCCTCATATACACACCCACACTACCACTCCTTACAAATTCCTTACTTCCAGCCCTGCTTGGGGTGGCTGTCATGGTTAGGTGCTGTTAATGAAGCCCAAATCTGAATGGGTGTAAGGTGCCTTTATTTCCTTCACTCAGATTCTGCTCGGGGCAATTCTGATCAGGGTGAATTCATGAATAATGACTTGATTTATCACAACATTTATGTATCACACGGGAAAAACTGAATACAGCAGAAACATGCTAACTATTTTCGTATCAAACTCTAAGATGAAGATACTTAACGTTTTGCACTAATCTGTTGCTCTGAATTTTTCCTTCTTTTGTTGTGACCAGTAATGCCACCTTGCCTTAATATCACATTATTACTCCTCTTCTATCCTTGTATTCATTATAGATTTTAAGGTAATTTTTAAGACTTAACATGGGATTTTTGTTTTTGAATTAGCACTATTACTAGTATTTCTTTTATTTATACGTAATTCCAAAATTCTTTACAGAGCCTTCCCTTTTTAGCTTTTCATTGTCTGACTTAGAGGGACTATGGCTCTCTGAGTCTTATTCTGTAGTTTGGGTTAGAAAGGAGTTAATTCATTTCTTACTTTTTAAATGTAATCATTAAATCAATTTACACTACAAGCATTCCATCATTTGAGACTAATACATTCTCTTTGTTTTTGCCAATTTTCTCTCATCTCTTACTTTGCTTACCTTTGCATATTTAAATCTGCAGAGTCATGTATGGACTGCTGCCATATTCATCAGTCTCAGAATTCCCAAGGCCCCTGATGGTGTTAGTTCTTTATTCCATACAGGTTCTTTTTCAGTGATATACTGAAGATAATTATCAATGCTGCTAGGAGATTCAAGGCAATTCCACTGAAGAGGCACAAACATGATGTCCTAAAAACACCACGGCTATGTAAATATATAAATAGCTATATAAATATTCTGAGACTGACTTGTGCATATTCCACAGCCTAAAGAATTTATAATTTTCACTTCTCCTCTGTCAGCATGAATTTTTCAACAGTGGGGTTATGAAAGGGTCTTTAAAACCAGAAAAGAGTAGCAGACCATTTACATTTGAAATGATCTGAAACAGTCAATGCTAAAGAAACATGAAAAGTGGTAGTGTCAGAAAACCTTACGGGTGAAAATGGGGGAAAAAGTAGTAGGACTGCATATCTGAAAGAACACAATAAAGAAGAGACCACTGCTACTTTGGACTTTATACAGAAATAAAGCATCAAAAAGCACAGAGTTAATAGACAGTCCATTCCTTGATGACTAATGAGACTAGATAGACCAAAGTCAAAAAAAAAAAAGTGCTTTAACAAAAACAAAACAGAAAACAAGAACACCAAACCTCTAAATTACTAGTTGGGAACTTCTTAAAATAATTTAATAGCAAGTCTCTGAATAGCACAGTTAAGCACTGTTCATGGCAGAAGTACATCAGCGTGTTTCGGGGTTGTAATCCTAAGTGACTATCAACATATGGTGTTGTTCTTTCATTCTTTTTTCGTATCTCTTCTTAAGGGCTCTGTTTCCTGTTTCAAACCCAGTTCATTATTTTGAAATTCAAAGCTTATTAATAGGAGCCTAATGACTATGCTCAGATAATAAGATTTTTGTTGTATGTATAAACATACATTGTTGTATGTATAGACACCTAGAATACAGAAAAAGTTTCAGTGACTTGAATGTGACTTTTCCATACAATTTGATCTGTACACATTGGATCAAATTAAGAATACGATAAAAATTGGCAAAATAGCCTGAGACAGTTACAAAAAGTACTAGGTCATCTAGACCCCCTGTGTAAAACTAGACAGAATGAAGAGAAACAGAGATAGCAGGAGAGGGAAGAGAAACTGATTGACTTCTTAACACCCTCTTTTCATCTCTAATATTTTTAATTCAGCAGTTCCCACAGAAACAATCTCAAAATGGGTGTCCTGTTTCTGGTCAGTTAGTTATCTGACTGTATTTATTTCAACTGAAGCAAACTACTTGGAGTGAAACTGGAATCAGAGTGGGATTTCTAGAGTTATGAATTTAACGACTATTTCTCCCCTCTTGTCAATTTCAAGATTTATGACTTGGGCTTTAAAAAAGCTCAGAAATAGTGTACTGAAAGCAAATGAAAGCATTCTCATTAACAACAAACTTAAGCTACTCAAGATTTTTTTTATTAAGTTTTCTTAACAGTATTTGTCTTCTGTCTGTAGCTCTAATTTGCTAAAGCATGGTAGAAACAGGTTAATTCAGAATGACTGGAAGCAGTTCAAATCCCTTTCATTGAAGGAAGATTCAGGGAAGAAATGTACAAATTCATATCCTTGTGGTATGGAATTTATGTTTTATTTAATAGGGGTACTTGCTTATAAGTGTGTACATACAAAAAAACCTTGAAAAGTTCCCAAAAGCTTTTGTCATATTTGAGTAGAAAATTGAAGAACATTCTGTGATTGTATATGTATACCACAAAGTCTTTCTGAATGCAATTGCTCGTCATGCTTCCAAGGCATGGATCCAGTAAAAGATAAGTAATCAGAAATAGTAGCTATCAACAACTTTCTAGAAGCCCCATCTTGAGATTCTCTGGGAGTTACGTGACAGTGCCAGAAATTCTAATGGTCTGGCAAAAACAACTAATTAGTAGAGGAGCATTGCAGTAGTTCATAGTGTTAGAGCTTAATTTGGCCAAAAATATAGTGCATAAAGGGAAGAATTCAAAATGGATCTTCTGAGTAGGAGTAAGCAGCAACTTTTTATCATTACACTGGATTTCAAAACACATAGGTGTAAAAATATATATCTTATAAGGATTCTTGACTAGTAATATTATATAGAAGAAATCTATATTTTTATGCCATACCTTGAAAAGAAATATTTTGAATGTTTTTTAAATATATTGCCTTGATTTTTCGTTCCTAAAATCAAACATGCTACCAATGTACTTGTATACTTTCAAAAGTTTTACTTTGACAAAACCACTCCGATTATTAATAGCATGGTCTACACCTAATGTTCACCAAGATCTTATATTCATTGCTTTAGAGAGAATTTTAAATACAGATTATGTGGTTCCTGCCTTGTAATAGTTTCTGCGTAATGTCCTTGTACTGCAGGGAATTTCATTAGCATGTGCCCTGATCTTGTCCTCCAAAGCCTCATTGCTTTAGACAAGCATGGATTTAATTGAGAGAAAACCAAGCTGTGACTGTGGCTCAGGTGTGAAGGCTGTTTCCCTTGGCAAATTAAATCCAATGTAATGACTGAGCTTTCTTTTTCTTACTCTCCACTTATGAGAGATTTAATACTGCATATTAATTATTATGCTGGGCTTTCTTACTATGATGTTGTTTTTCCCATCATTTTGTGAAAGATTGATGCAGAGATAAAATTGACTGTTTAATGTACTGTGAGGATGATTAACATCCAGAGGATGGATCACAAGGTTATTATATGTCACTGATTTCTACTTGACTTCTACTTTAAACAAAGAAACTCAGCCAAATGATAACCCCTGCTGATACCATGTTATGTTTGGCTGAGCCCCAGAGCCCTCACCCATGAGGTTTCCACAGAAAGGCCTATCTCTGATCCTCCAGATTTGTGGGGAGCTGTTAAAGTACCATGAGCACCTACATTCATTTCAAACAACTAATGCCCATTTGTCAGCAGTACTGACCCAAATACTCTGAGCTAATAACCTCAATCAAAATGCAATTTATGATACCTCCAACCCCATAATAAAATATACACATACGAAAGAGCTGTCTAACTTTGAAAAACTGGGAAAGGATGTAGCCCACTGGAGTTATTGCCCCAGTGCACTGGATACGAGATGTCTGAAAAAGAGGGCCACTTCCTGTATGGAAAGTATTTCAGTAGCATGAAACTGAACTGCCAGGCCCAGCGTGCCAAGATACACATTACGTTTACTAAATGTGAACAAAGGAGCTAAACATCTCTAATATATGATAGGATGAGTATATTTCCATACATGCACACATGTACAGATGCACTAAACATGAATCTAAAAGGTGAAGTGCTTTATTTCTCAATTCCAATCATATGGAGTGAAGCAATATAATCTTTCTGCTGAGAATGTAAGCAGTAGCTATACCTGCATGCAAATCCTGTTTATCACTATTGTCATCAAGTTTATGGGCACATAAATTTCTTTCCATAATACTTTTTCATCACAGATCAATAAGCAGCCAGCAGCAAATCACCCAAAAAGAAATGAATATATATAATTAACTTGCTATATTACATTCTGGAAATCATTCTAAAGAGTTTGCTATACAGCATGCAAACTCTCAGTTCTAAGGAATTTAGTAAGCAGCACAGGAATTTAAGGAAGATCCGCTGTAGTAAATCTACTGAGCCTTTCATCTTTATGGATTGAATCCAAACTCATTATTTGTCTTACATTGTAAGATCTTTGGGTCTTGGACCGTATCATTAAGCATGTTAGAGTCCAGCAGATAGGGCCAGCTATTTAGGTTATTAAAAATGAAATGGAATTATAATCTTATAGGATATAACCCAGTATAGAGAATTTACCTAAGTTATAAGAAAAACAAAGCTCATTAGCAACTCTATCATCTTGGAGTCATTGCATTTAGACAATAAGGCATTTTTACCACTCTTGGTCAGCGATTCCCAGTCTGCAGGAAATAACAATACTGTTGGCTGGAAATAGAGACTTCTGTTCTGACCTGTGTGACCCCTTACCTTTCAACCATTCAGAAACAGCCAGAGGTGGTATTAAAATCTTACAGCTTATTTCACAGCCTTTGTGAAGAAGGCTAGTCCTATAAAAAGAGGTGGGACAGAAAAGTGCTGAGGCCTAGGAAAGAATGAGACTAGCAACTAGGAAAAGGCCTAGACTGAGTAGCTTCAAGCCAAGCCCTCATAAATCTGTTTCGGTCTTCACCTCAACCGCTCAAAGAATAACTTGTGCTGGGCAAAGATGCGCTGCTATAGGTGGAAGCTAAATATGCCCAACCTGTTCTAATGCAAGGCTTCAAAGGCCTTTGTTTTGTAGGGATGACTTAAGATGAAATGTAAAGATTAAAAGGTTACATATTTCCAGAAACCTGTATTAAAATAGAAGTCTTCCAATGGAAACAGAAAGAAGCTGAAAATGAATCGAGTGACTAAAATACCAAATGAAATACTATGTCTTCTCTCCTGAACCCAATGCTAAGAGGTAAATATAAACTATATATCCTTAAATGCTTGAATTGATAACAAAACTGATCACACACAGAAAAAGGCTGTTATAAACTGCATTCTTTCACTACCCATCTCTTCCAAACTCTTCCAATGCTCCTCACTTTTTCCCCATCTGTATCCCATTCTTGCTATCTTGGGACTTGGTCCTTTAGAAAAAATAAGAATTGATCATGTGGTTTAGAAGTCATTCAGCATTTGATTTGCCTCAATTTTCTCCATTCAAAAAACCAAGTGTTTGCAAACATCAGGTGACAGATTCCTGAAAACTCTTATAAATCCTTAAGGCTCTGATCTCAATGAATAAGCTCCCCAATGAATAGATCTGTTCCGCAAAAGAAAAAGACACTAGAAAACAGTTCATTAGTGGACAGCCTAAGTTTCTGATGACTTTAAAAAAAAAAAACACACAACTAAGCCTCTATTGGCCATGTGGTAGCAGCAGCCATATTTGTCTATTCTTTCTTCATAAGAATCAACTTGGAATACTCAGCTAACACCAACTGGCATAGGCTATTGCTTTCAAAAGGAATGAGACTACTTGCCTTAGCTGACAATCTAGCCTTAAGCATAAGGCAGACTTGCTATAGACACTTTATAGGACAACAGCATTTTTGCACACTACATTACTGGTGCTCCTCCTCTTGGGTTAATCCCCGAACTATGCAAAAAGCTGTTTGTAGTCCTACTAACAAGAACAGTACAGAAGTTGGCTAGAGTGACCTCAGCTGTGCACCTCCGTAAATCAGAATTCTCTGGTTTCATTGAAAATCTGCCTTGACAGTACATTTGGCAGCATTTTAAGCTTTGTGAGAATATTATTTATATACATACAAATAAAAATACTTCCATACACATATACAAAATTGAACAGTATCAATATGTACAATAAGTAAGCAATATTCTTTTGATGTTCTTCATCCTTAAATTACTCCTGTGTTCTCCAACTTCTTAGCACTTTAACAAGGTATGCTGCCTGGGAATAACAGCAATTGTAAAGCAAGAGATCAGACACTTCCTCTCTGAGATTTTCTGAAAAGCCCAAAATGACAGAACTGAAGGACAACAGAGAGGAAAGTAAAGACAAGGAAAGTGAGAAAGCCTGTTGAATCAATAATAGACTATTTCACTCAGAAGTACCCTGAAGAGACTGCTCTTGGGTCATGAGCCTGGGCAGGTTTTTGAACACCCTCCTCTTTGGAGGATTTAGCCTCTTGGCTTTCCTTGTTCAGTGTAAAAGTCATCTAGCTGCCAAGACTGTAAGATGGTATCTCAATCAATATCTGCTTTAAATATTTCTGGCAGCCACTCTCCTCTGGTTGACAACAATCTAATTTTTTGTGCTGATTTCAGCCAGAATTTTCTGGCTATTGAGTGTTTCATAAGGAAAAATACCTGTGGAAAGTAAGTATTCTGATTAGGCTTTAAAAAAAAAAAAAGATTTAAGACATTTTCATAGCATCAAGAAATTAGTTAGCTGAGAACAACCTGCTTCTTTTTTCACTGTTGTCAGTAAGAATAGCTTTTCAAAGTCAAATTTAATTTATATATGAAACTTAGTAAACTGTTTTACAATAAATAAGAATAGCATCTTTTAAAGAATTAGAATTATTATTAGTCACCCAAAACAGATATCAGCCCTTGTACAGTTCAAATTTACGAAGAGAAATTCAGACCTGCAGAATGCATGATTTAGGCTGTTCTTAACTGGCTAAGAATCCACCATATTGTTTCACAGAGCAGAACACCACCTCCTCACTTACAAAAAGCAACACGAGTTCTCTAACAGCTCCACATGCTGTCCAGGACTACAAGTTTACTTCCCATCTGAAAGAGATGGGTGACAACCAAAGTTCCTGAACTTGTTCCCAGAAGAATGTCCAGATGAGTAGAGCCAGTGGCCTTGCATTAATCCCTAGGAAAACATCCTACTTTTTTTTTTTTTTTTTTTTTTAAGTATTTACTTCATAAAATGCTTCATTTGTACTTATTTTTATTTCTACTCTTATCTCTAGGTAGCTAGAGAGCTTTAGACCATGATTTAGTAAAGCATTTAAATGGGTAAATGACTCCTAACGCATGTATCCAGTGAGAAGGCTTAAATGTGCTTCAAGTTACATATATATTTTCCAATAGCTGAATGTTTTCTCTCTTTTTTTTTTCAGTGCTCTTTATAGTTTGAGTCTCTGTTTTGCAATATTTTCATCAAGTAATTGTATAGCAGGCAAAGCAGACTAGCTTAATTAATCAGCATGTTCTATGATAATAGCTAATTTGGGATGTGTAGATGTTTACAGCTATACTCATTTTCAATCTATTCTCTTTATTCTGTCAATTATTTCTGTGTACAGTTTTCTTGACAGAGCATTTCTGATCTACAGGAAAATAATGTCAACAAATAATAACCACAGAAAAAACATGGTTAAGTGGCTAAAGTGGGGCCACTCTAAGCAATTGTAGTTTTAATATAGCCAGTAGCACTTCAAAAAAATGTTAGTATTTGCAGCTTTGTGTGCTTCCATCCTGTCCTGTCCAAGGAAAGCAACCTGCTCTGGGGAGTCTGGGACCAGCCATTTATTTTAGCCCACAGTCAGCCACCTTTCCAAAAACACCCTTTCTGAAGAATTACACCATCAGTTTAAAACTTGTGTCACAAAAGTTTGAGTACAAGTCATGTTTGGATCCTTAGGAAAGAAGGAACTACAGCAGGAGTCCTAAACAGTGCCAGTAAACAGGAAGCCGTGCAAAGTCTATGTTTTGAGGGCTTACTGCGCTTCATTACCACCAAAAATTGAATATGAGTTGCTTCACACTTTTGGGGAGCTGTAGGAACAACCCAAACTCCCAGGCAAGTGGGATTTCTCTCTTTTTTTTTTTTTTTTTTATTACAGGCATGACTTTATCACACTTTTATCCTGTCTGTTGCTCCCAAATGACTTCTTATTGCTTGAGTTTGTAAGTTTATACAACCTCAGGGATGCTGGCTAAAAACAAGTTGTTACACCAAATGTTTTGATGATGTGCTTGTGGCTCCAGAATCATCAACTTAACTGACCTAGTGAAAAGAGTTACAATTTCACTGTACTGACCAAAAAAAAAAAATTGGAATACAAGACTACATTGACTAGATTCACTGCCCAGTCAATCCCTCCCAGGTCCAGAATCACAATTAGCCTGCAGCCTCTCCACCACAGAGGAGAAGCCAACATCTCCACCAGGAAACAACAGCACCGGTACAGAAGCAGGTGGCTCCTGCTTGACCAAGACAGACACAATTCTGCACCTGCCCCTGGGCAGAGGCACCTCCCTTGGCAGTGCTGCAGCAGAGCCTTGAAGAGGCTTGTAAAGCCACGCTCCCATCAGAGAGCTGCTCCTCCGCAATGCAGCTGCTCTCCAAGGGTGCAAACTGGTGCCAAACTGCCTAAGGCCAGATTCATAGCTAAGATGCAGTTTACATTTGTTTGAATCACTTTGTTTTCCATTACACTCTTGTTACATTTTTCTCCAGACAGAAGCCCACTGATTTTAGTAAAAGATGCCTTGTTAAATACTGTTTAACACTATGATTGCACCCATAGGAGCTATTTTGCCTATTTTAAAGTGGTGCTAGAAAGCTTTTTTAAAAAGTCTTTCTTCACTTAATAGCTTACAGGTGAAATAGTCAGCCCAGGTTCCTGAAATACCTATAGGGAAATAGTGAACATGCCTTTATAAACACTTTTTTACAAATGAGTTGTTATGCGGGTATAGTCATGTTTCCACTACTGAAGTGTGTAAGTGACAGAAGTTCAAGAGCCTTCAGAACAGCGAAGCTCTTGAGGAACCAGTATGAGCAAGCCCGTTTCACAAGCCCCCCGGAACTCAATAGCATGCTGTGCAGATCTGCACGTGTGGACGTGACAAGGATTCAGATCTAGAGAAAACATGTTGCACAGCAAGGCACCAGATACACCCTAATACCATCTGACAACACCTATTGTTATTCCCTATTTCACTGGAGTCCTTGCCTCCTGCACAAAAGCACTTTGTGTGCCTACTAACCTTGAGTATAAGAGAAATATCCCCTGTTGCCACAGGTGTCTGCAGAATTCCACATTCCTCAAACCTGCTCCCCAGGACAGGGATAACTGCAGCTGCATGTACATTTTCTTCCTCCTCTCTCCATTTTTTCCCTACTCCATTCCCCTGAAGCAGTGAAAACAAGTCAGGACACACTGTACAAGGATTTGTCAATGTCCTCTGAAATTGTCAACTAGAAACAATTTGATGCAGAATTTTTATATATGAAACAATGGCCTTTTTTTTTTTTTTAAAGTGACTAAAATAATACTACGACAAGGCTGTAAGTCAAACACAACCTGCTCTAAAAGTCATAGAAGATGTTTCTCCAAACTAGCTGTAACCACCTAGGAAAAAAGTTAGGAATGGTATGGAAATGCTATGAAATGCAAAAGTAAATCCAAGAAGTTTCCATGGTGGTATCCCTCAAAAAGATATCCTGAATTACTGTGCAAAGAACAATACAGTACTATAGTAACATTTCGGTGGGGCACATCAAAATTATATGTAAAGGCAGTGGCAGAGAAAACGTATGTTTTGCATTTGAAATCAATCACCGTAACAAGCAAGGCAAGCCCTGGGATTAGATCCTCTCATTTCCAAGGCTGATTATGAATGAAATCATGGGTTTGTTTCTTGCCTGTCAGAAACACTTCTGCTTCTGTTTTGATTGGTATTTAGGTTTCCTTCACTTCTTGTTTTCTCTTTTTGAAAAGACACCGCATGGATTTACTGATTATTCTGTGCTAGGTCAATGAAAGCCTGAAGCTGCGCTGCACTCCAGGAATTGCACTGCCTTCTGCAAGTGCCCTGGGTTATGTCAACATTAAACCCATAACAGCATGTGAATCTCTTATCTTTGTGTAACACCCAATCCACACTACCCTTTTTAGTTTTTCTTCATATTTTGCTGCCTGAAAACTAAGACATAGCTTCTTGCTAACCTGCTTCTACAAAAAAAAAAAAAAAAAAAAACAGGAACCATTTACACATAGTCCCCAGCAACGATAGCCTATGAAAACTTTCAAATAGTGACCTACTCGCAAAGGAAGATTAGCCCAAGACCCAGACTAGACCCAGAAATGCATCAACTTGCAGGCAAGAGCATAAAACTGTATGGAATTTCCTGGAAAAGGTCATTTTCCATAACTTACAGCAAAACTAAGGTATTCAAACAGCAGAAGTTACTTTATAAAAAAGGTCATTGTTAACCTCTGCCATATTCACTGGTGTAAAAGAGAGTTAATAACACTGACCAGCATTTGCAAAGTACCTGAGGTTCCGAGAAAAAACGCTTTCCAAGTGCTAAGCAGAGCCAGGAATGCTGCTAAGTAACCAAGTCACCCCCTTTTACCACACTTACAGGCAGACTGCACTGGCTACATTCAGGCTGACTCTCCAACAACATAACAGAAACAGAGAAGTAATGCATACCATATAAGCAGTATGTGATGGTTTACATCCGAATTGTCAATCAGCATAATAAAAGCCTACAGAATGAAATTAAAAGTTTTGAAAGATTATAACTAAAGTCTTGAAAGTACAGGTTGAAAGTGTGTTATGGTTTCTAATGAGTTAAAACTCCATTTTAGCAAAACCACAGATTATTTATAACAACGAGCAAAGTGTATCATTAATAGCCACAATTGCACACACGGGTTGGACTCTTTCAGCCAGAGGATCACTGAGTGTTTTACAATCTGTATTTATGGAACGAACCCGCTGTCTGCATAAGTGGGTCTTCATTCTGGAAAATGTTGAAGAAATAATTGATTATAGAGCTCATCCTTATTCTCGCATCGATGACTTGTGCTTGACAACTGCTAAGCTATTAGCTTGTCTGCATTCCCCCAGTGCGGGCATTTGTTCTTAGGAACTCTTTGTGATATCCCAGAATTTTTGTGGTTACAATTGAAGTAACAAATTAAGTTAAATATAATAAATTGGGCAAAGGCAGACCACACACTGAAGAGAAACCTTGTACCCTGCAGTGACCTCCCAATCTGCTGAAGCTGAAAGGGAGTTCTGAGAAGTTTTTAAATCAACTTCACCAGAAATTAAACCAGGGACTGGATTTTTTTTTTTTTTTAAATGCTCTCAGGTGCAATCTACTTCTAACTGATTATCGCTTAAACTTTGCTGAAGTTCAACAAAATGGAAAGGTGTGGAACAGCCACTGTCTTAGTAAAATCTGTTCTGCTGACGGGGAGAAAAGTTCCTCTGAACATTTAATCAACTGAACTATTTGTTGTGAGACAGATGCTTCAAACAAAATATGAATGCTACAGAAAGCTCCAAAGATTTGTAATAGTGTGTTAACAGATTAATAATAGTTTTCTTCCTCCCCAAATGTATTTATGCTTCTAACATACACAGCATAATAGCAAAGTGTGATAACCAATTGTTAACGAATTCAGCAAGGAACACAAATCTGCACAGCAAGAGCTCACTCCCAGCACTTTCAGATCTAACAGATGCAAGACCAGGCTTTGGTAGGAGCCTAAGGGTCTGTTTTCAAGGGCTTGGCACCCTCAGCTGTGGGCAGTTTTTCAGTGTGCCACGGTTGCATTTAGACACTTCTGTGAGGGCTAGATCAGCACAAGTATCTCCCACCCAGCTGCCCCGACAGTGCTGCACATGACACTGAGCTCTCTCTGGAATATGATCACTTTGTTTTACAGCCTAAACTAGAGATGAGAAATTTTTTGAAGAAAGTCTGGCTCACATTGTGGACATTGACTTTTCCTTTTAAAAATCTGGTCCATGGAGCATTCTTTGGATTACTGACGAGAATCTTCTTTCTCATCTAAATCCAGCCAGACCAAGAGGATGACCTGCTGTGCACAGTTACATGGAAGCTGAAAGCTTATTGCTCTGAACTGTACACTGGCCGAGCAGCCTAACTGTAAATGAACACGAGTAGTAGGTTCTCCTCTTCAGTTTATTAGTAAAATTCTCATGTCTCCCCTCCTTCTAGAAGAGGTTACATGGTGCTACAGTGACACCTGACAAGCCTTTACAAACTGAAGACTAACCGGTATCAGGTCCTAACACACTAGTTGTCGCAGAAACGATGTTGAGAGGGGTTCATACAAAAACATTTATTAGTAGGGTCCATAGCTAATAGCATACATTGACTCTAATGGTCAAAAGGTCTTAGGAAAAAAAAAATGAAAGAAAAGGGCAACTAAAAAACTTCTCTACCATAGCCAGATGGGAAGAGAAGACAAGCATCCTACCCTGGGCATCGTCATGAGTGTAGCAGGTTGCCCACCCCCCCACAGTAACCACCCTGTTTTCATCAGGACCTTCTCAAACTCCCAACAGGTTGTTCCTGCTTACAATGCTGCTTGCACTGACTGGAGCGCATGTTAACCTGGACAGCTGCTGCACAGGCTAATTTTTTAATTTTTGTTTTTAGTCTTCATACGTGTCATCTGGGCCCTGTGCTGTAAATCAAATCCTACAGCCAACTGCCAGAAGCAGGGGATTGGGAGGTGAAGGTCAAAGAGACAAGCCTTTTGCTGACTGTGATCACTCACTTCCCATGAAACCAGACAGCCACCAGCAATGGAGTTTGCAGGTACAAAGCCAGCAAAAAGGCAGCACAAGAACAAGGGGAAAACTCTGCCACAGCAGCTCGGGGAAAGGTACAAAGTAGGCTGCAGGTGCAAGGCAGGCTGCAGCAGTGCACCAGGGGCCTTGGCAGGACAAAGGCTAAGGCACCTAATGCACAGTGCAGCATCACTGATGTTTGGTCACTGAGATGGACTTTCTTTTAGAACAGAAGACTCACTAGAAAAGGCCTTTAAAAAGTATGAATGGAAACAGAAACACAAGTACAATGTCCTGCCCAAAATGTCACCATCATTCAAGTACAGAGCTGGAAAGGGAATCGAAGCAACACTATCAGCTGAGCATCCCAGCTGAGATAGAGTATGCCTTCCAGGTCTTTTCAGATCTGTGTCACTTACATAGCAGTGACTCTATACAAATACTTTCCACACTCACAATATACTCTGCCTGCACTCCAAAATGAGCAGGAGCCTGGGGGCTGCAGTCAGTGCAGCACCAGTCTGAGCTAAAAAGATAGATGTGGCATCAGGCAGCCCAAATGCCTAGCTTCCAATTGGCTCACAGCATGAAGAGACCTCCTGCGCCTCCACTTGCACAGGAGCAGACTGAACTGACCTGTCTGAGAAAGACTGTGTCAACAGATCTACCATATCCCGAGGAGCAAGTGCAAACATTTGTTCTGATGCTACAGAAATTGCATACAGCAAGGGAGAAAGAATTGCCTATAACATTTATTTTGTGCTTTTCGTACATTCCATGAAAAGTTTCACAGCCTTCCAAGAGACTGAGAGGTAGAGGTATATCTGTCTCAAGGTGGTATAATTCATACACTTCCATCCCTCAGCACCACACCACACATAGACACTGAGAAGTTTTCAGATAGTAGGAGTCATTACATATAACATTTAACAGCATGATATTTTCAGCTACATGAAGTTATGTTTTCTTCTTGGAAACAATACTGTAAGGCAGCAAAATTCCCAATTAGCCAATAAAACAATGAATACCTTACCAAGAAGATATTTACAGATGCTAGATGTAAAGACCTTTCAAGACCTGATATTTTGTCAGGTCATTTCCTAATATGTTCTGTGAAATGGTATCTACCAAAGCCCTCACATATAGCAAATGGACTGTGAATAAGAAGCTATTAACAGTTACCAGACTCCATGAGGAAACAAGTACTATAAGTACTAGTGTAGTATGGGTGTTCTGCTGTCTAAGCTCATAAAGATTATCTATGCCAATTCAAACACCTTTGTTAGATCTTCACAAAATCCTCAACATAAGTCATTCATGGAAACCCCACAGGGCAAATAAACTCCACACAGCAGGAAACAACTGAGCAATTACATCATCACTAAAACTGGAAGCTGCAAGCTGTGTAAGGGGAACACATTGCATTTTAGACACGAACGTGACATTTTTACATGACGGCCTGCCCAGTGTGGATAGCCCACTATACTTCAAACTGCACAGAGAACCATACATTTAATTCTGTAAGGTATAGACACTTAAAATGTCATTCAGAACAAAGATTAGGTGAAATAGACCCTATTTTCATCCCCTCTTTGCACCAGACACTATGGAAAAGGCAGCAATAAATTGCTATTGTTGTAGTATGAGAAAAAATATATATAACTATATATACTAATGCTTTCTGCATCAAAAACTGTCACATTTTGAATAGCTGTGCATAATACTGGGATCTGTATTAAGTTATAAACTCTCTCATTCTCAGAGAATGCTTCGTTCAATTATTTGCTGTAAGTACACAGAAGCCTCAGATAAGCCCATTGGGTAAATCAACATAGAAAAAGGACACTGACCCCCTTGAGCATACATATAGTACACATATTTGGAGAAGACTGGGCAAGTCAGGTACTGCTTGCAAAACAATTTAAAAAAAAGAAACGGGCATCTCTTTCCCATTTTCATGGAAACAACCTTGTTTGATATGCAGGAAAGCCAGCTTGTCAAAATAAAAAAGAAGGGGTCTATACTCCCCAGCTTACACAGACAGCTCCCATTCAAAAGGGTTCACAGGTGCTCGGCTGTGTTTGTACTGCACTTGGCTACAACTGAGCTCAAGCCAATAACTACTGCTCCTCAGCAATATTGCAGTAAAAAAAAAAAAAATCTCTGCCATGTTACAGGATATGTCATGATGTACTTTCTTCACTCCTCCACTCATCTCTCCTGAGAGTGGTAAAACTCAGATTAAACAGTATTCACTCCCACTCTCCTGTTAAGGATGTTTTAAGCTTTAACTTTTCGACAGGCTGCTCCTGTTCCTCCTTCCCTGCTGCTCTCTGTGTAGGTGTGAAAGGCTCTTTGTGGACAAGCACTCCTCTCGCTTATGAGTCTGCTCCCTCACAGGCGGCTGGGCCCACCGCATGCCAGCCTCTTGGAGGGGTTTCTGAATTCAGCCTGCTAAATGGGACAGACAAAGCTAATCCTTCTGTCCACTGAGACACAGACGTGTTCAGAGCTTGCGCCTGTGACTAGATTAAATCCTACAGGCAAGGACACTTGGATCAACCCAGAGGCAGGCGCTCACAGTGGAGAGGCAGCTGCTTCTTGCCCTCAGGAAGGAGGGCTCAGGCCAGAAGCAGTTCTCTTCCTAGGCGTGTCCTCAGAGCCCTTTTCTGGATTTCTGGGCTAGTGGTTTCTTTCTGCCCTCCTTGCCGCATGGCCACACCCATCACACCCCTCTAGAAAACGGGGTCAAGGCAGAGGCGGTTCCACAAACTGTTCCCCAGCAGATGCTGCACGGCCCAGAAACTGGCCATGAAACTTCACAGAAACTTCCCCCTTACCGAGGGAAGCCACCTGAGCTGGGCAGCCCCTGTGGTTCAGCAATTTCTGTGGTGATGAGGCCTCAGTGTTTCCTGGGCTGAGATGAGGGCGGATCTCATTCTTCCTCAGCAAAGCTGGCTGAGTGCACAGCCCCGCATGCCACCTCAGTATCTCGGGACACAGGGCAATTCCACAGCCACCTCTCCCCCCTCAGCTAGCCCCAGCACTTCTCCTATATCTGCTAGGTTCATTAAAGTCACTAAAACACTGAGGGCAGAGAAGTGACATTTTCAGCTTAAGACAACCAAATCTTCCTTCCCACACTGAGACAAGACAGGAGGGAGAGGCAGGCCAGGCCCCTGGAAGGAAGGGGAAGCAGGCACAACATGGCAGCAGCATAAATCTCAAGGGCCCTTCCTCAAGGGCATACACCAGAAGCATGCCTCCACAACATCATCAAAACAACAGATCCTAGGCTTCTGAAGGTTTAACAAAAAAAAAAAAAAAAAACGGCACAGACTCCTGCATGATTTTGGAAAAATATCCTTGATCTTTGTTTTAAGTCCTCTTCATTAAAACATATATATCACATTGTTGTGTGGAGGGAGGATGTGAGGAAAATCAAGGCCTGTACTTGAATACTACCTCCCCAGCAGTGCTTGTAACAACTAATAAGGCAAATAATGCACTTCAGACAGTCAAGCTATTCACCCCCCAGAAGACAGGAGTCAGCTCACCAGACAGAGGCTCCAGAAGGATTGGTCCAGCTCTGGCCCCATCTGAGGGGGCTCAGTCAGGAGTGCCCCAAAACTAGTTGTATGGGTTGATATTTCCTGACCTAGGTTTCTCAGTCTTTTCAAAAAGTCTGTCATGATCTATTTGTGAAGTAACAAGGCTGGTATACCAAGAGGCCTGTTACACTAAGGGTGATGAAAGCCCAGGTTTCCACTGCTGATAAATCAGCCATGATCAGCAGAGATTTTTTTCATCCTATTGTAATGTTTTCAAATTACTTTAACACAATGACTAGCATGAAAATTTTCTTAAATTACCATAACTATTACTATAAAAACACTGAAAGATATCACTCCTTTACTATCGCTTTCCCTAAATAAAATTGGAAGCTACAAGCAATAGTGTTATAGAAAAAAAAAAAGAGAAAACAACTGTAAATTGACAAAAATATGAATATTTGAAAAGAAATTACTAAATCCCACTTTCATTTCTGTACTGATAAATACTTATTTCTTCTGGCAATGTAAGTGCTTAACAAATATAGTCAATGCCTTGGGGCTGCAAGAACCATATCTGCAGTACAGAGAAACACATTTTGATCCCCTTTCCCCCCATACAAAGCTGCAACAATGACTGACTTCTTTGGTGTTATTCTACATTTACCCTAATGCAACTAAGTCTAGACCCTGGCCCTTGAATTGTTCATTGTGGTATCAAGAATCAAATGCGGCCCTTATTACTCTTGAGAATGGTCATGTGTTAGTAAGTGGGTACTTGAAATCATGCAAAGTGCCTCTTCAGTAATGCTATTTGTGAAGCTACATTGTGTTTTTTCCATAATGGATAGCTTCAACCCTGGTTCAGCACTGGGGAAGAGTTCTTAGAGAATGCAACAAAGGCGATTCATGTAGCTGCGCTACCGGAAGAAATAGAATCATTTTGAAGAGAAACAGCCAGATGGACAAGAAGAGCCAGCAACAATTACACAGTGACCAGCAATTTTATGAGATACCCAAAACAAAAATCTCTACACACAAAAAAAAAAAAGACAAAAAAAAAAAAAAACTTATGTTGACAACGCTTTTAAGAAACTTTTCAGAAGATACTCTTTGTTCTAGGACCACAATGTTTTTCAGGGACATTACATCTTCTAGGCTCCTCATCCCCTTCATTTTTAATTAGCTTTTTTCTTAGCTGTGCTTGGTTCCATTTCCTCCATAATAGCTCTCTCTTTATTGCTGTCCTCATACTAAAAATGTTAGCAAGCAATCAGTGCTCTTGGAACAGGGACTTGGATTACACAGAAATAGAGAAACAGGTTTGTGGGCAAGGTTTGCCCTGCCTTTGGGCAATAAACTGATCTGAGTGGGGGATTTAGTCAAAAGTAATCAAACATCACACGAGGGTGTACCTAGATATCTCCCTACAGATCAAAGCAGAGCTTGTTCAGACAAATTATGACAAAATTACTTGAACATTTACTTCTTTAAGAGTAAACATAACTCTAAAAGTTGGACAGAGTCACCACAGCCACAAGGTTAGATTTCATTCTTAGTTGCACTGTTGAAATCCCGTTCATTTTTTAATGTGACTCCTGGCTTCTATCCCTGTATCTTAGTCCAGAACCTGATCTCTAACTTCCTCTGATAGAAAATATTTTTTGCACTCTTCTCCCTTCCCTTATTCTCCAAAAGAGTTAAACTTCTCAGAAGATTGATCCTGGGAATTTTGGTTTAATTTCTTCAAGTTCCCTGAAATATTCAGTAATTCTGTAGTTTTATACCCTCAGTTACAATTGTCTACTCTTTCCTAAATGGATTCTCAGCCACTAGCTAGCATTCTGCAGTAAGAAGAGTAAGGCAATATGGCAGACGTAGACTTTAATCAACATCCAGCAGCCATTTTTGCTGTTCTAATTGCACTTGAGCACAGAGTTGGTGTAAGCTAGATTTTGTGCTCTCCATCTCTCCATTTTCAGATTACTCAGTTCTGTTGTCACTTCTGGTAAGAAGCATACCAGAGGGAATGAAGAACCAGGATTTTTTTTTATTATTTTTTTTAAACACCACTGACAAAGTAGGTGGTGCACCATTCCCAGAGGCTGCTTGGTTTCATGAACACCTGCAGGCATTTCTTTCTCCAGGAGCTGCTGCTGGGATGGTGTTCTTCCATCATGTTTCCTACCATAGCAATTTGTCAACACAATAGCAGAAAAAAAAAACCACTGCATCCAGAAAGCCCAGTGCAAAGACTTGTTTCACGGTGTCCACACTCTACAGGTTTTTCCTCCCTTATGTGTTAGCAAGGAAAGGTGCAGTTTCTCTTTTATGCTGCTGAATTAATATACCGTTATTTTGTAAAAGATTTAACAGTAGTAACTTTGCCAAAATTATCTTGCAATTATGCAACTTAAGTTACAATGACAGATAACCATTTCTGTTACTGCAAAATTAACAATATGGGCATCAAAGGGCTGTCTTCCTGAGCCTGTTTATTCTCATCTACTGATCTTCTAGAATTCTTATCAAAAGCATGATAAATTATTAAGATGTATGACAACAAAGATTCCTCCTTGAATGATACTACAAAGACATTGTTCTAATGCTAAAATTCTGCTCGTTACCAAAGAAGCTGAAGGAGGTAGGAAGATGGAGGGTCCTGTGTAAGATTCATTTAAGGAGGATGTGTACTTAGGGTCCTTTAAGTAAAGAGAAGCCAGTCAAGGGAGAATGTTGATTCTAAAGCTTTTCAACCCCAACGCCATCCCCATCTTCCATTCAGACAGTGACTGTGGAATGTGCTGAAGGAAAATGGTCCAATATCCTGTTAGCAAAACAGAGTCACTGTCATTTGTTTTATCATAATAGCCCTTGGCAGGCTATCCTTCACAGTAATACAACAAACACTGTAAATGCCTTTTTAGCTAAGCAGTTTGGAGAACTGTACAAAAATAAACCACAGGTAGTTTCAACTCAAAAGTTAAAGCAACAGTAATTATTACTTAATTCGTACTCATTTGCAGCTCCTGTTGTGGCACAACAGAGGAAATAGCTAGTGGAGATTCATTGCTTAAGCACAGGTGACAAAAGCTATCAGCTGCTTAGTTGTCAACTAAAGTAATCAACAAATTTTCACTAAAGGGATGTATTTTCTTAGTAGAATAGAGCTGATAATCCCTTGAGATGCAAAGACAGTGATTGACAATGAATACTAATTGACTAATAAAAAGATCTGCAGATTGAGAGTAAACACGTTTGAGATCACTAGCACTAGTGTGTACTGTACCTCAATCAGCAAGGTTTCAGCCCACAATGTTTTCTTAACTTTCACTTTATACTTAAAACTTCAGTCTTCTACAATACAGTGCATATATTATCATTTTTTCAACAACATGTTCAAATCACTTACATTGAGGAGATATACCTTGTTGCTGTGTGTAGGAAAGAGAGGGTTTTCGTGGAGAGGTATCAAGGACAGGAGACATCACATTGCTCAGTTACAAGAGCTAGTAGCTTGGAGTAGAAGTGATTCCTCCACACACACAGACTGCACTCAGATCTTGGGCAAGTCACAGCTGCAGTCTCTGTTCCTGTCTGTAGCATTAATTTGATAAGCCTTCAAGACCCCTGTTCCAGATCAAGAGGTTAGTAACATTCAACTCTACCTTTCCTGCTGATTTAGTTGGGATAGGACTCAGCTATCAATGCATGTTGCATCCATAAGTAGGAAAGGAAGTCAAATCTATAGAGTTAGACAGTTCACCTGATAGGTAGTAACTGAATGCACAAACCTAGACCAAATTCCTCCACACCGCACATTCTCCAAATGCTACACTAATGCAGAAGAGGAGCTATGCTGAATGCAGAAGCAAAGACTTTGCCCTCCAGAGTATGACCAAATCCACTCAGACGCAAAATAGCAAGGAGAATAATGTGTTTGTTGGGATAAAAATTGCAGAGGACTGTAACGACTCAAACCTGGCCTAGTCCTGGCCCAAAATTACATGATTATCCTTCTAGCTGATTTCCAGTTTAAGATCAAGTTCACCTCCCCTTTTGACAGAAAGGTGCCACCATACCCACTAATAAGAGTGCAGAGCCACAGCCAAGCTTGGCTGCTTTCTAGTAGAGGCCAGAAGGAAATGCTTGCCTCCTCTTTCAGCCCCTCTCTGCTTTCACCTGCAACCATATGGATGCATCCCTCACTTGCTGGAAGGATGCCCCAGAGGTCCTTATCTCAGGAAGATCAGAAGCCTCTCTCTAAATCAATCTAAGCATTCAGTTTATTCATTTTTCTTTTCTTGACTTTTAATTAAACATGCATGATGTTTCCAGTCCTCATTTATTTGTGATTCTCCATTACCGTCTCCTTCATATACTCTTGAAGAATACCCAACAAAAATATTTTACTGCTGATCAAAGTGATGAAATACAGCAAATTCCCTTTGTCAGTCATCTTATCAATGTATGACAAAAGCTTGTTCTACTATCAATGCCCTAATGTTGATTTTATACTATTTATGCTCCTCTCACCTTCAGGTATTGCCATTTCACTCTTTCAAAAGGTTTTACAGAGAACTGTAAGCTATTCCAGGGCCAGACAAAGAAGACTGTACTAGTTAAGTTGCTAAAAACTATATTTTTCTAAAATGACTGAATTTAACTGATTAAGTGCCTGTTTTGTGCTGTAGTTAAATAGCCAGGTGACATTCTGAATATCAAAGTTAAAAAAAAAAAAGACTTCTAAATTTCATTCCTGAAAATATATTTCATTCCTGAAAATATTTCCTGACCCCTACCTCTAAAAGAAAGAGCTGTAGGAATGTTTGGGCTGCTTGAGAACAGGCCCCACAAGCATGATCTTGCAAGGTGATGAGTCATTAATTCTGACTGAAATTAATGGGATTTCAAGTTCTCAGCAAGTTTCCAGTTACAGCCCCAAGCTCAGAACCAAACACTTTGGTGAGATGTTTTCAGTGAACATCCACTGTGCAGAGCAGCCATAGAGAACAGGAAGATTGAGGAGTTTACAGAAAAGGCCTGGAAAACTGGAGAAAAATAATTTGAACATAAATCTTTAAACACCTAAAAAAACAAACTCGCAGCCAATGCATATGTTGAATAAATGAGCCATTTTTCTTACTCAAATAATCACAGCAGCATGCATTTGGGTGCCTGTTTGAAGAGATTAGAGCAGTGATAATATTAGAATCAGTAAACAACTAGTGTATGTATATTAGTATTCTGCATCTTATTTCTTAACCCTTTGGAATAGCAATTAGTCTTCAGTTTAATTGACCAAATAAAGCTGGTAGAAAATTTAAAATGTCTTTTGCAAATGACAAAACTGAGGCACTTTATTGATCATAAAGGTTTTTAATGCAAACTGAGGACTGCTGAGGTAGCAGAGCTGTCTACAATAGGTTACAGTGTACAGCGATAAACTTCCCATCTCCTATCAAGCCTTCAATGTGCTGTTCACTATGCAGTCTTTATCTTCACATGCTGACACACGTAATCTAACATTCTCACTTTGCCACAGTAGGAGCAATTGCTTGACAATTTGATTATGGTTTCCTGTCAGCTCATACACAGAATATTCTTTGAGCTTTCAAGAATTGCAAAATATTTTGATTTTACAATGATAATAATCTTCTGGGGAAAACATCATTTAAAATATTGATTTCCGATTGCAAACCTACTACAGATCTGCATACAGAAACCGCTCTGAACATCTAGAAGCTGATATGCTACATTCTAGGAGAGAGGCAGAAATGACAGTAATGTGCAAATAACAGGGGGGAGGGATGGTGAATGAAAGCAGTTACTGCCTGACAGCTGTTCTGTGCCCTGTGTGCAGTCAGTTGATAGTCCCAGTCCGGACCGCAGGAGACTGGCACCCTCCCCACAAAATTCCAGCTCAACCATTTGAGCACAGAGGCCAACTCCAGAAAGGATGACTATACCTTCATCTCTAAAAGTGACTTCAGCAAATACCAGGCAAATTTCATGGGCACAGGGAATGGAAGACTTGCCTGGGTGCTGCCTTTTTGTTTCCAGTAATGAGACAAATTGCTCATTTGCTCAATTGCTCAAATCCACAACAATTGCTGTCAGTCTAGTGCATTTGGTTTGTTTTTCAGGACAACATGTTATATAGCTCTTTATACGCGGGTTACAGACAGAGAGCTATTGCCTAACCCAGAGGTAGAGGTCAAAACTGAACTGACACCACCCCTGTATTCCTTCTGTTTTGGCTTGGTATTAAATGGCTCCCTTCAATTTGTTCCATTTTACATTAATTGTCAACCCCCCACAGCGAGCCAAGGCGGTATCTCATAGCACGCAGGAAAGTCTGTTAAACTGTTTGGTTCTGGCCGTGTCCTAGGAGCTTAGAGTGCTCACACTGATCTCTTTTGGTATGAGCCAGAGCAGCCAGGTAGACTAGCAAAATGGCAAGAGAAGCTGCAACACACTTTGTGAACCAACTCTGTGCAGTTATGTTTGCTGCCTTCAAGTAAGATTAAAAAAACTAATAATAATAAAAGTTTCAATGAATGTCAAGTGATATACGAATATTCATTCTGAGTAACAGATTGCGTGACCAGTTTAGAGACCACTGTTTTTCACCACATAGTCTCAACTTCTACCTCCCATTGGAGCAAATTGAATATAAACATCTAAATACTTGTATTTATGTGGCTACTGAGCATTTGTGAAAACATGATCCTAAATGCCAAATTGCCTTGTCACAAAGTCAAAGTAGACCTTTAACTCGCTTAAAAAGTTTTTTGTTGTTGCTGTTTTTGTTTAAATTGCTATTTCAATCAAAGCACCAAAATACATTCTCTTCATTCTTCTTCTTGTCATTGTCCCTGAGGTATAACAGTTACACGAAAGAACAAGGGAATTACTACAAAGGGAGTGATGCACGACAGGACAGTGTTGGATGTCTAGAATCACACTGAAAAGTGAAGACATTAAAATGGAGGAGCTATCACTGAAAATAATCGTATTACTGAAACTGCATGACTAACAATAATTTATATGCACCCAGGAACATATGTGCTCCCCCAGAACACAATCAATCACTTCACCTGGAATTCAGCCACTCAGCACTATAATATTCATACATACAAGCTGTTAGCTACCATTAATCAAAAAGCTTTTAACTAATTACTTAAACTTTTAAACAACAGTTTTGTGAATTTACCACTAAATCACCAAATTACCATTTTATCTCACTTTATCAGTAGGTATTCAGCTAATATCCCGCATTCTGCCAAATGGTAGATACAGTCTAGATGTGTCGTGAGAGACAAATATGTCACATTAGACAGCCAGTACTACAAAGACCTCTACAAGTCGGAAGAGCTGTGACATGCTGCAAAAAGGAGAAGCCCCAGTAGAGACTGAGCCACATGAACCTCAGCAGACAGAGCTCAGCTCACTCCCTACATCTAAAGGGATCACAAGAATTCTCCAAATACAAAACACCTAAAAGAATGTTAGTGTCTTCACTTGCACTGCTGTATATCGCAATCTAGTGAAGTCTGTTAATTTTTGAACAGGAGGAAGAGCTTAGGAAGCTATTTGCTTTATATTACACTGGAGAGTAACACTGAGGAAGTGTATCGTTTCTGTATACCAACAACTGCAGAGAAGAAAATCTTCTTTCGGCCTTGTTAGATGAAACTGTCTAACCTGCTGCACTATAATTTAAAGAGGAAAGATGAGTCGTAACCAGTTGATTCATTGGCTGCACTATAGCCAGGCTTGCCAAGTATGTGTTAAAATATCATCACTATTTCAAGATAGATTTTTGGTAAGAAAGAAAACGAGACGGCCTGCATGAGAAAAACTACTACAGAAGAATACTTTGACAAAAGGAATTTCAGATAAAATAAACATAATATTTGCAATTAATTTACATGTAATTATGTCTACATTTGTAAATAAAGCTGCATACAAATGGAATGGAAAAACAGAAAGCAACACTCAGCAAAATGCAGCTCAGGTTTTTGAATATGAAAATTCCCATCTTTAAAGTGATCAAAAATGTAAACTGAAATGCTTTTCTAGTTAATTTCTAAATGGCCTAAGGGGCTTCTTTTTCTGTCTTCTAACTTTTTCTGTCTTTTTTGATGAGCAATATAGTATTTTTCAGCAATCACCAAACTGTTCTTTTCAGAAGTGACCCAATGTCTGAGGCTGCACTGACCAGCTGTGTGCATAAGAGGCTGTCGTGAAACGTTCCTGTAGTATTTTTCTTCCATTATTCTGTTTTCAATACTACGAAGGCACCCTTCCCAGAAACTGCAGAGAAGCCATGACTCAAGTGGCCATCAAAACTGTATCACAAGTCCCTTGAGGTCAGATCTAATGAATGTGCAAAGTACGTAGAGCGTTAGCAAAGAACTGCCTCTGATCTCTTTGGTTGAATCCCTGAAGCACACGATTAGTTTTAAAAATGAAGAAAATAAATTTTTATAATTGCAGCAGGTGCGAAATATAGATGGCTCTTTATTTATGCTAATAATTAAAAATAAAAGTCAGGCCTACCACATCCCTGATCATTTAAGTCACTTTAATGATACATGAAATATAAAAGACGACTTCACTAAAGGTCTCTAAAGAGAAAAGGGCAACACCACTAAATAAGAAAGGATTATCACGCTGGGGCAAACTTGAAAGGAGATGGCATTCATACAAAATGCAATATACTTTGACAGTAATTTTCTGTATTTCTCCTGCCATTATTGAAGATGTGTGTTTGAATAAGAGCTTCACTCTTTGAAAAGCAAGCTGTTCACTCTCTTTGGTCTGCAGTTAAGTCGTAGTTCTGTTAATGACTTCACCATTCATTATCCAAAATGATTATGATGTCATCAATTCATCAGTTAGAGCCCTACTGGGTCAAGCAAGAAGGAATTGCCTTGAGAAAAAGCATTTCTATCAGAACTTTTGGGGGAGGTTTATTTTATTTAAATGTTGAGGGAAAAAAAAAAAGTGAAAAAATGTAAAAGCACTTCCTCAAAAGTACATGCTTGTACACGAATGCTACAGAGATATTTTAAATGCCCATTTTTCTTTCTCTCTGCCTTAATGTTCTTGAACACCCTGTTTTAAGTCAGGACAAATTCTTTCCTACCTCTTTATTCAGAGTGGTCAAATGTGATTACAAATGTCTTTATAGGGTTTTAATTCTGAAATTTTAATGAAATATTTGACCTGCAGCATTCCCCATAAATCAATTTGTTCTTTCTAAAAAGCTCTGTCCCCATACAGTGGAAGTTATCTAGCTTATTTCTCATGCCATACCAACAGTACATGCCAGTATTGTTCTGCCTAGAACAGCTGTCCTCATTGCCAGTGTTGTGGCATCGAAAAACTCTTCAAACTGTCTGCAAATACGCAAGTCACATTTCAGTGCCTTCTCAGTCAGTTCACTGTACAGAGAAGCCAATTGTCGGCTTCTAGACGTGGTTGTACTGAATGCTTCCCATGTGAAGTGTTAACTGACATTGTGGAGAAAAAAAACGCAGATCTAATTTAATTTGTCATCATTGAAATTCTTGAACTGATTTCAAATATGCAGTCTTAAAAGGGAAAAATAGTTGACCCCATTAACTGCACTGTCTTTGGATTCCATATATCCCCAACAGAGCAGATGAGATTTTACCTTAAACTCCTATCCAAAATAAGAGACTATGCACATACAAACAACTGAAAGGAATGAGTTCAGTCATGTAGTCTTTAAATGTGAATGGCAGATGCACAGCCATTTCAGAAGCCTTATTCTACCCCCAAAATTAATATGCTAAAGGCAGGTAATTAAGAAGCACATTTCCAGAGACTGCTTCTGAAGGATCATGGGTGATTATAAATACATGCTAGCTCCTGTATTTTTACTTTCAGGGACCTCAGATGACTCCAGGAGAACTTTAAGGATAAAACATTAATCTAATCACACTCATTTGTGAGCCCTTCCCAGAAAAAGTCACTGTTTGTCATTGATGGCAGCGTAGGAAGATAGACTTCTATGTCCACTCAAGCTCTAACCTGAAACTATTGCATATATACAGTGGATGTCAGCGTAGCTTGGAAAAATTATCTTATTTTCATCATCATATTTTCATCTGATTTACCGATTTGTGATACACTTGGAAGAGAAGTTCATGGGGATCAGTATGCTCCTGCCTTGTATAAGCCTCAGAGGAAAGCAAAGGCAGAAGTGTCCATCTTTCCCTTGGTCAACACAGTCCAAAACCAGACATGTCCCTCTTCTGGAGTCTGCACACTCCCCACCACCTCCTGGCCCTCTCAGTACAACTGGCCTGCTGCCATCAGTACCAGCTCCGTAGCCCTCTGCTAGCTGCAGCTTCTGGCCTTAGCGAGACCAGTGCTCTGCATTCAATTCCATTCACCCTGCTTTTAGACTAAATCCTCTTGGTGCAGTCCTCTGAACTGAGTTTCTCTTGATTTTTTTCCCCTCGCTGTTCACATTCACAAGATGTAGAAGATGCAGAAGATGTAGAACAGCCCTTTCAGGGAGTACTTTTAGCAACTGCACTGGCTCATGGTGTGCATATGCAAAAACCAGAAGCAGTAACACGTCTTTGTTTTAATGTTGTTGTTATTCTTTTCATAGCTTTTATAAATGACTTCCATCTATTGGCAACCATTTAAGTCCCAAAAAAAGCAGCTCCCAAACCATAGCACTGTTGACTTTGCTTTACCAGTGTGCTCTCATACTTCTGTTCTTACAAAGTAAAATTAGTACAAGTGGCAGCATGTTTTTACAAGGCATAGCAATGAAGTTGTCATATCAGAAAAGCTGGTTTGTCTCACAAAAAAAAACCACAGAGAATACAAGTCACAGAAGGCTTTTGCCAAGAAGCCATCTGCTTTAACAATCAGACCATTTCCTGCTCACTATCTTATGCTATCGCAGGGGTAAGGACTGCAAAGAATTTCTCCCCCTTGCCAAGCAGTCTCCTTGCACAAGAGCCTGAGCTGCAGACAGCTTAGGTATGACTCTTACAACATTCATGTTTTGCAGACTGTATTAAAAACTAGAAAGTGTCAGAGCACTGGTGAGGAGGAATTTTTCCCTTGGCACTAAAGAGAAGGTTGTGGTGTTTTCACCCTGATGGACATCTAAACTCCACCACAACCACCCCCCTCCACAAAGGAGGGCGGGGGGGAGTTATCAACAGATGGAGAAGGATGTCTGATCACCTACTGAATACATCTTGCCTGCAGAAACCCTTAGTGTAAAGCCAGTAATACCAGCAGTCTTGTACATTTATCAGAATAGCTAATATTGCTCACTGGAGTTGGTCTCCGTTTATCTGCAGTAAGACAGCCAAGCCAGAGCTGCATTTAAAGTAAGGATGTGCTGTGGTCGTACTGCTACTTCCCTGTGGAAGGGTTCCTGATGCAGAAAGAGCTAAACAACACGTCTGTCCCACCCTGCCACTTCCGCTAGTGCCAATATCAGCCCTGCTGCCATTAGATCACCCTTTCCCACACAGGAAGCACAGAAGGGACATGCACACTCTTTCCCTTGGATGCAAAAGCTCAGGAGTAACCTATATTCTCAGGACTTATTCTCAATCACTTTGGCCCATAACAAATAGAGGCCCAGGTCTCTCATGGTTAAAATGAAATACACACAGTGGGGAAAAATTAAAGCTGTTGAGCCATTAGATGACTCATAATTATGTGCATAAATGTTCAGATTTCAATCGTGAAAGGTGTGAGTGTTACTAATTAATATTAGATGTTGCCAGTAAAGATTAAGATTAGTTATCAGAACACAGGTTGACCTCTTGCAACTCCACATCATTGCAAAGGAGATCCTTTTTTCATTACAGTTAATTGTTCATAAACCGCATCCTATTTCTGATGAATATAGCAGGCAGAACAGGTATTTCTTACAGCAATTTCCCTACAGGTTTGAGAAGCCTGGAGTGGGAAAGAAAGAATTTAAACAACTAGCTGCTGACAAGTTGGTTTATACCATAATTACTACCATAAATTACTTTTACCTGAATATTCTGCTCTGTACTCGAGCTGTGAAACTGTTGTTTTTAACACTGTTTGGACTGAACATCTGAACTACGTAGCATATAATTTACATACTACGTGTTATAACTCTTGCTCTAGTTTTCTATAGGACATCTGCAGATTTAGGGAAAATACTTCATACCTTTTCCCCAAGTGACAATTTTGGGCTGCTGATCATACAGCCCACAGAAGCAGATCATATAGAACAGTCTCTGGAGCCAAGAGAAAGGTATCCTCCACTACACTCTGCTGCTAATGTAAAAGTAGCCGCTGTATTATTCTCCTGCTTGCCGTTTGTTTCTATTTTCTGCAGAAGGCAGTAGGCATATAGTATAATGTTTAATTCAGCACAGCAGCTAGTGGATGGATGGTCATTTCCTTCCTTCCTCATCTTCTTAGGGATATGATCTGCTCTGGATCCCATCAGACATGGGAGTGAGGGTTGTGCAGACCCCCACAACGGCACACACCCACCCTTCAGAGCCTCTGTGGCAGTGACTGGGGCAGCAACAGACATTCCCTTTTATCTGGCTCATGGTACCAGCACGCAGTGAAGGAGTGCTGTTCAGAAAAACAGCAAGGGCAGCAAACCAGGAGAAGCCAGTACAATCCATGGATGCCTCTACCCATCAGTACACCAGTACCTGGGAACTACTGCGACCTCATGCTGTGTATACAGCAACAAAGGAGGTGATCCCAGCCCAAGAAACACTGCTGGTGCCCACACAGACACAGCAAAACCCCAGAGAAAGCCGAGGGCTCTACTTCCCCAGCTGTCCTCATGTCTCAGTGTTATTTCCAGAGCAACCCTCTCCAGACTGACCTACCTACTTCCCATTTTTCCATGCCTCTGTCACCAAGTTTTGTTCAGTTCAAGTTATGGTGATATGCAGAGTACTTACAAAGATGTAAGCTATGAAAATCAGTTAATTTGCATTGCCCATTTCAAACCTGACAGCCATGCTTGAATGACCTGTCTGCTCAAGCCTTCTCACACAACTGTTGTTTTGCTGCAGCATTCAGTTCATTCTGAAGCTGGGGAAATAGGATTCATTCCACGAAAAAAATGGTTTTTTTTTTTTTTTTTTACATACCAGAACATTTTAAAGTGCAATAGGAGAAAACTGCATTAAACACTTCAATATATTTACTAAATAATTAATCTAACAAAAGCCAAGTAAAAACATACCACTTTTTTATTAATTACCTGAAAATAAGTCTCCTGTTAGCTTTCTGTAAGACTCACTATCGTTTAGAAATCCTCATTCTTAAGTAAGATAAATTGCTTTGTAATTAACATAACTTGTAATTCATCATGTATGCAAACTAACATGTATATTAATGACACTGTTTCTACGAATACTCCTTGTAAGAGCCCACCCATTGTATGCTATACAAGAAACCATGCTGGGCTTTATGCTATGCAAAATAGTCCCCGTGGCTGAAGTAGGTCCTGAGGTTCAGAAAATTTATGATTATGCTTGGCTCAGAGGGAATACAGTAGCTCCTCCTCACACGATAGCTTTGAAATGCTGTTTCTGGCTATCCTCCCTAACTACTTGTCTCAGAAATACAATACCAAAGCAAAACTTCCTATACCCTTGGATACAGAAAAAAGGGAATGGCTTTTACAGGCAGCTGTTCAGCATGCTTCACTGTACAGAAGTCAGCTACAGCCTCCTCAGAGGCTCCTCAGACTCCTGTACTGGGGAAAAGACTTGGCTCTTCAGCTACAGCACGCTCAAAGAATTTACCTTGGGGAGGCAGGCAAGGTCTTTCCAGGGTAGTGAGACAATACTTACCAGTATACATGACCAGGCCAAGAGTTTTCTTCCTACTACACAGTTACCTGTAAAAGGAAGTACTAAACCAAATGGGAAAGCCTTCCATCTACACGCTCTTGAGCAATTCCTCTTATTCCTACCATAGCCTTATAAACCTAGATTCTCCCTGTAGCTCTATCCTGGTCCTGTTTACTATACCTTCTCAGATAGCTTCCTACCCAATATTGCCGTTAAAAGAAGCAATATTAAAATAAACATGCAAACAAACTCTTCTATTCTTTCGTAATGAAAATCCATGTTCCAGAATACACTCCACCAGTCTTTGAAGATACTACTTTCTCAGTTTTTGTCTTGTAAAGTCTCAGATTTGGAAGAAAGTATAGTATAAACTAAGTAAGTTTCTGTAACACAGATATTTATCTACCATCATCCATGCCCTTGTTGGAGAGGAATCCCCAGGCTGGCGATGGAAGAGCAATGTTGCATTTGCAGCATTACTTACCTGAACTGTATGAAATCTGCACTATGCCCTGCAATACTCTTAGGAACAGTTATTTGGTAAGAATACCGTATTACTGTGTCAGTTACTAGATGTCAGTCAGTAGAAAGACATAATATTACATGCCTCAGCAAACTGAAATTCAAGAATTAGGTGTCTATTTGTACATGAAAGCACCCAGACAATAGATCACCTGATTCTCCTGTTAGATGCCATTTACGGCAGAACTTTTCTACTAGAATTTTTATTTATATTTTTCTTGGTTCTTCATTTTTCCTCCTATCATTACCAAACCCTTTTCCAGCTCAAAAGCACAGGCAGGACTTTCTGATAGAGACACAGCTGCTAATGACAGCAGAGACATCTGGTACTGCTCATACCAACCTCACTCCCTACAGACTGGCATGGCAGAAGGTTCAGATTATTTAGGACAAGTGGACATCAGCATCCTCTCTGCAGGGGTTTCTTACTTTGGCACTAGCAACCTGGAATCCAGCTCTGCACCCACGTTACTACACCATTAGTTCATCCAGCTATTAGAGAGGCACAAGAGTTGATGCTATGTCTAAGATGACAGGCTCTGCTACCTCTGCAGCAGATGCAACTAAGTCCTGCTCTCTCAACACCAACATCACTGCCCTGATTTCTACCAGAGCTGGGCATTGCTTTCACAACCACAAAAATACTTCAGATAAATAAACTAACTATCCTGTCTACATTGTTTTAAATAGCATACACTTTGCCCTGACCAATGCCTTCACAGTGTATGCAAATATTAGTTGATCTAAAATACAAAATTAACCAAATACTACCTGAAGACCAAACTCCTCAGTAGTTAAAGAAGGGGTGAAGAAGCAAGACTGACATGAGTTTTAGAATACCAGTTTTGAAGTGCCAGTTAGCAAGAGATAGCTTTCCTACAAATTTATTGTTGACTCTATTGATGCATAACTCATGCCTGTAAGGGTATAAGCTCGGATACCTCCAGGTTCAGGCCTAGAAATTATCTATTCAGTCCTCCCCCTCCTCCTCCCTTTATGGGAATTGCTACAGAAATGATCTAATAGAAGTCTTTGTTTTAAAAACCTTTTTTTCTCATTAGGGCCTGCTCTTAATTCTATAAATCACTGAGCTGCACACGCAATTGTGCCCTGCCATACAACTCCAAATACAGAAATAGACAAATGAAGCTGTTACCAACCAATACTATTTGACATTTTTAACCCATACATTCTGAGAACTTTTTAATTACATATTTACTATGACTTCTGATTAAACCAAAATTGCTTTCGGTGGCATGTAATAAATCACACCACAGAATTACTCACATTGTTCCAAAATATGGTGAAATTATTTGCCACATTTGTGATTGAAGCCCATCTTCCATCAAGAAAATAATAAATTAAAAGGAAGTACTTCTAGATAATCTGATAACTCCAGATTTTCCTATTTCTTGTTGTGCCCTATCTCTCTTGCCCTCCAAGGAAAGATTTCTTCATCTTCTGTAGGCAAAAGACGACTTAACAGCAGTTATGTTCAGCATCGCCTGCTAGTGAAGGTGGTCACGTCTGCTGCTTTGTACCATAGCCCAAGTACACCTAGAAAGATGTGGTTTGTGGTCAACTTTCATCCACATGAAAGTATTACAAAAAATAAAATTCAGAAATAATTCTGCTACAAAGTACAGATACTTCACAGCCAAATACTTTGAAAAACAGTGAAGCATAAAGTAGTCAGTAACTTATTTTGCTCATCTATCCAAGCCTTGTTTCTGGTAAGACTAACTTTCAGACTTTTCTCACTTGCCCAAGCTCCTAATTCTCTCTTATTATCGATAATCATTTCAATGAATCTGCAGCCAACTTCTAGAAATACTTAGATATGAAGAAAAATTGCTCAGAGTCTTTTATGGGAAAATACGGAATTAATGACCACAGCATTGAAAACTCCTTTTATACTGATCTGAAAGAAGTCTCTTTTGATCCTTTTATCATCTGGAATACACAAACAGCTGTATTAAATACAGCTGCAATCACTTTTGCCCTCATGGGTCTGTAGCCTTATATTTCATTGCAACAAAAAATACAGCCATCGACATCTAAAGAATAGGAACTACAGATACATGGAAAGAGGTGTAGTTTTCTTCAGCACTCTATATGTGCAACAGCTCTTTCTTCCTCCTGTGAGTGTCATATCTGTGTCTCAGAACTTCATAATATAACACTACTGAGCTGTTGTGCAATTCTTCAGTAGATACAGTTGAGTTCTGACTAGGAAGAGGTTTTATTTAGTGACTTAGAGAAGATTACAAAATGAACAATACAGACTGATAGGGGACAAAGGTGTGCATACTCAGCATTAATTTATGCTTTAGAAGCCCCCTTCACACTAAATATTTGGGATTTATCTACCTCTAAGACTGTCTAGTTACCATGGAAGACAGAAAAGCTGGGAAACAATTACTGTACACCCACCATAGAGAATATCGGCCACAAAATTTCTGACAGTCCAGTGCAAAATGGAGCAGCCACAACACAACCAAGCTATAACTTGCTGGCTTGTTGTGGAGTAGAGGAGGGGACTGGCAGTGCTTATTAACACTTCACAAATGCTGCTGTTCACACTACTGCTACAAGAGAAACAGCTGTCTCTCTATATCACAACATATATCCTTCAGTCTGCTACTACAGCTGAGCTCCTTCCCACTCCTGAGGTTATGGGTAAATTTCTGGGGAAGAAAAGGAGCCATCAACAATTCAAATTTTCTTCCTCAGCCAAAGCCAGAGTAAATTCCCTCAATTGCTTACTTCTTCTCCTTAGAGAAGGTCAGGTGTATCACTGCTCTTCGCTGCCACATTGTCATTAAGATACAAAGCCATTAGATAAAAGCCAGAAAGAGCAGAGCAGCATGCACCTACCCTGAAACTTCACAGGGCAGCTATGCCTAGGTAACTATATTGGAGGTCAAAACCCCAGAAATAAGTATCTTTAATTTGCCTTCACCAAATACATTAAGGTAGTCTAAATATCTCAAATATTCCAAAGCAGCATATCCTAAAGCTGCATATGTTACAAGCTTGAAAAACTTGTTTGAAAAATATTAAGTTTGGGAAAGAAGGAACAAAATACCAGACAAGACAGTCTGAAAACCTGGCAAGCAGAACTTTTAAACTCTCCTGCTCTTTCAAACGTTGGTTTAATGCTTTTTCATGAGAATCATGCCTCAAAGGAATTTTAATTTGATACTTCTCCTTTACTCCCACTACCTATTTTCAAGCTGAATGGCAGGAAACAATCAATGCCTTGATGAATAAACTGTCAATCAAAGCATATCCCTACAATTGGTTACTGTGATCTTCCTTAGCCAGAAGAGCACTGTGCAAAAATATGCCCATTATTAACCTTATCTGCAGTGTCAAGAATCTGACGATTAATCCATTTTCCATCTATCCTTAGCACCACTGATAAAATTCACTTCTCATAATAGTGATCGCTTCTGCTTTAGTCCCTCATCCTGTTACTTAAGACATGCTTACAAAAACATTTTTCAGATGATCTTTCTCTACTGATCCATTTCTAGCATGGTAAGTGTTAATCATACCGATCCACTTTGCAATATACACTATTCAATTAAGCAGTACATAACACTAATGGTGATTACTAGAGACCAAAACAAAGGGCAACCAGAAGTCACTTGTCAATGCTCAAGTCTAGCAACCCCTTCGTTCCTTGCCAGGGCATGTGAAGGAACAGATTAATCAAACACAATGGCCATATGTTTACAATTCTTTTATTCTATTTTTAAGCAGACTTCCACAGACAGAACAGCACTGACAAGTTGATGCCTGATTTTCTCAGCACCCAAGGCTCAGAAAATCTAGTTTGTAATCAAACTAGCAAACAGATGTAGCTCTACCAGTCACCACAGCTCAAGGATGGCATAAGCAATATGCAACTATTACTCCCACGATGTATTTCCGTGTGCTAGAAAGCCATTTGACTAAAACACACTCATTTATGGTTGCTGGACTCAGAGTGAGACAGAAAGGCAGATGGATGACCAAGACATCAGAGAACTACTCTAAGAGCATCAGTATCTGTCCTATATTTTCATGCGAAAAGTCACTAATGCAAGATATTCTTAAGACCTTTGACTGAAATACCTCTAACATTTCAGTAAGATTTATAACTTGAAAATGATTCTTCCCTGCACCCCCCAACTTCATTAATGGGGAGATGGGGCAGAATAAACACACTGATGAGCAGAACATTATATTAATGGATTGATAGAGACAGTTTGGTGGATGACGATACAACTGAACTTATTCATTTTTAATCTTAATGTATTAACCTGTGGTACAGAAGGCCAAAGTCAGCAATGCATTTAAGGAAGTCTTTAAATCAAAGCCAACAGCCACACTACTGGCTACTACCATCAGATCATTAAGATGCTTAGAATTGAGCGCAAGCTTAATATATTGCTGGGTTGGGACCATAATATTGGCAGAGCAGAATAGCAGAAAATCCAGAATATTTAACTCAAATTTTACAAATATGTTCTATCATTGCAGGATAGAGTTGTTCAAAAAAAGAGTTCCCATATCCCTCTGGAGTGAAGCTTGTGGGTTTAAGTTTCCGAATTTCACTTGCAGTGAGTGCCATTTGAGTAGGATGGTCAGACAGCATGCTTTACAGGAATACACCCCAGCTTCAACAGCTGCCACTGTGTCCAGGAGATTATCTAGAACAAGGGTTTTGGGCCAGGTCTGGCATGACCATTGTTAAAACCTCAACCTGCAGCTGACTGGCTCTCCTGTTTTTGCCTCTTTCTCTTTCCATTCTGTGTGTCTTTTCTATCTTTTTTTAAAAAACAGGAATTTTTGTTCCAGGCATGCTGCTAGGGACCCTTCCTGATGGAATGAATGCATTCATTGATGCCTGGTGCATTTTAAACCCTGGAATAGCCAGATGGTGAAAAGTCTGCCTCTCTGCAAATGCCATTATAGCAATGAAATCAATGTCCCTGCAGACAGGACCCATCGCTTGGGATATGAAAGCAGGAGAGAGAATAAGCTAATTGGGCCAGTTTTCCTAAGGGTCAACTGCTTATGCTGCTAGAAATCCAGCACACCATGCAGAGTGCACAAGCTGGAAATCAGCAGGTACGCAAATAAGTGAGCCTATTCACAATCCTACTACTGAACTGCCAAAGGATTGCCTCAAAAGCCATATTACACAGGGGCCCAAACAACAGGTGGTTTTGTGGAGCTTCAGGATTACCCACTTAATCTTCTTAAAGAATGAAATAGAACAGCCAGAGAGGGCTCTTACAGAGGAAGATCACAAAGTTCATCAGCTGAGATGTGATTATAAGAGAGCTAATCTGTTTAGCCACAAAGTAGATGATACTATTTGTTCTTTGGAAAGCTCCTCAGCTTCCTCTGAGAATCTCTTTTCTCCCCTTTTCTGTACTTGTCCGTCCTTGTCCCCTATTTACTCCCTTCTGTCCACATGCACAGACTAACACACTAGCTTAAATATTTCACATTAACCAAGGAAGATGAAGTGCATAGTAGGAATATTTTCTACATACTAGTGGCACTTCAATATACACAATAAAACCTTAAAAATCTAGGGAAGGATCACTGCAAAATCATCGCTTCCACTTGTAATTCTCACATCCATTTGCATCTATGTTCACTGTGCTGCTGCATTCAGTTTTCAACAGAGATCAGCTCCAGGGTTTGCACAGCAGGCAATGTCATGAAATTGCTGAGATACCATACATCTGCATGGCTAACCCAAAATCAGGCAGTCCACAGAAAACACTTATATTGTGGCAAAACAAAGGACTGTTAACATGTCATCTCCTAGCCCAGGGTTCTCCAGAAGCTTTGATCTCCTGCCAAGGTACAATTCTTCAAATGTCTAGCTGCTCATTTAAGTAAGAGCTTTCAGATGGTGCAGTAAAATGTTCCTCCACAGAATTTCAATTCCTGTGTCTTATTATAAGCAATCTTTAGCTATAAACAGAAATAGCACCAAAGGCAATAGCACCAATAGGTCAAATAAAATTGGAAGCTTTCTTGACAGAGTGATCACTACACTTCGCTTTCTTTTCTCCAGCCTCAATCAAAAGCTACACTATCAGGGAACTTCTTCTAAGATTAGCAGAACAAAAGGAATAATAATTGCAGGGTTTGTTATCTGCACGCTTATTGGTGGGGTTTGGATTAAAATCACAAGTTCTTTTCACTTACCACTCAGTGAAGAGTTTTCTGTAACTCTTCCAGCTGTTTAGGCATTGAGGCCACATCTGGAAGTTAAAACTGTTTATGATCCCAGGAACCAGCTAAACCTACCACTGTTTCAAATACTTTGCTTCCTAAAGCCTGTTCTTAAAAGCTCTTACCAATCAATGACTGACTAGAGGATTCCCTGATATCACTTAGGATTTGGTCTGATTGGCCACTGTAAAATCTTTACCACCTGCAGACTGATAAGGATGGGGTGACTCAGCTGCCAGACCTTGGATTTCATTTTGTCATCTCATGGGCTAAAGAAGAGCCCTTTACTACCTGGTATTATTTCCAAGTGAAAGTACTCATATTAAGCCCCTACTCTGGGGAACATCCTAAAAGTTCATTTTTGCTATGTTCTTATTTTCTGTTATTTTTATGCTTGCACTCACTGAACCAGTATCAAGAAGATCTGTAAGACAGCTGTAAAAATCATGGGATATACTGATAAGTCTGTATGTGTTAAAGAAAGAAAACGGTACAGAGTCTAAAGAGGAATTCTAAATTGGTATAACTTGCATAATAAAACTTTAGCTTCAATTCATTTTGACTCGATTTTCAGCCATCTGTGAGTTTGGTTTAGGTTTAAAGTTGCAGAACTCTCAGCTACTGTTTGCTACTTTACACTAGTCACCTTATATTAACTCTAAAACTGTTAATAATGTCTAACCACTGGGACCAATTTAAATCAATCTACGGACTCACTCAGCTGCTTTCCTAGGATCTATGAACTTCTTTGATAACATCTGTCCCAGCTCCCTGTGTAAGGTAGACAGCATGGGTTACCTACACACGTAACACAGCCAGAGAAGGGCAGAAGTAGGCAGCCTCTGGGTTGCAGAATGGTGAAAGGGCATCGCATCAGTCCTGGGGCGCTCTGTGCGCAATCAGATTTTGCATGCACGTCTATGCAGCAGATTAAGAAATTAACTGATGGAGGTTTTCATTTACACTTCTAGAGAGAAGACTAGTGGTAAAGCTACCTGTTTAAAAACTAAGAGAAATTTTTAGAAGGCCAACCTTTATAGCCATTCTTATCATCAGAGAAGGACTCTGTAAAGAGAGTCCTATTATATCTGTATCTTCCACAAAATGCAATACAAGACAATTTAAATCAGTTCCCCAGTTTCATGGTCCTACTTCTTAGCTGATACTATTTGTTGCACAGATCTAGCAGTACCGTCACTGAGCCACTACAAAAAATGACTAGTTTTTCAGGTTTCCTTGTTTTTCCTGTTCTAAGGAGATTTACAAGCAGTACTACACACATTCTCTTTGATCTTAGTTCAAGAAAGAACTCGCATGTTCTGAAGCCCACCTCCTTTCAGGGAAGCACTTAAGTATATGCTTTTTGTTTAAGTGCTCTCCTAAGGATATATCCTTGAGTCAGGACTTGAACTGAGATCCACAGCATGTGGTTTTCAATCATATATTTCTTCTACACACATTTATTTGTGGCTGAGTTGAAGTAATTTGACATTAACTCCCTGAGAAAAATCTGAGTACTAGCCCATCCCCCTAAAGTCACTGGGAAACTCAAACGAATTCTAAATAAGAGAATATTGTTTATGTAGAGCACTCTACATGCTGGTTATTATTTCTGAGATTAAATTAAAACCATAAAAAATTTTGTCATGCATTCCTATAGTCTCTTCAGGCAGGGCTTTATGATCAACTCTGATGGTGTTTTACTTGCATAGAAAAAATGCAAGTAAACTTGCCTAACTAGGCAGCCAGATTTATCCTAAAATGCATTTATTTTCAGTGAGCTGTTAAATAAAAAAGGCATGAGAAACTCTATCTGTAGTCTTTATTGAAAACAAAAATCAGTACATGTCTAAAAATGTTCAGTGTTACAGGAATTGTTAGAAGGGAACCAAAATCTGAATCCCAAACTACTTGTCTTTAATATACACTGTACTCTAGATTGCCTGTCAAGTTGGGGAACACTGCAGATATGAATGCAGCCAGTGCATATGCTGGCTTTCTAAATAAAACCTGTCAGCTTCATATTCAAGGGTCTGTTTTCCATGTCTGTCTTCTCAAGCTAACCTCTCTCAGAACTCTACTGTAAATTAAACAACTAAGTTCCCAGGAGTGTGGCTGCTGCTCAAGAGCAGAGGGAACACTACAGATTTTTGATGGCTTCCACTCTCTTGGGCATGAACCTATGTAGGCTTCTGGCATGAGCTGTGGGGACTTTGCTCTTCTGCCCCGTGGTGATGTGCTCTGCACCATTCCCCTCCATCTATTCACATCTGAGCTATTTCAGACCCTGCTACTGAACTCAAACTGTTTCTGAAAGGGTCTGTACTATAAATTATCTCTTGTGGCTGAAATTGTGGTCTCCTTGAAACCAATGATAAAAACCAATGAATTTTCAGAATTTTTGCTACTCAGCTAAGAAGGGTCAGTTTGCATTCATGAGTTACGTTGTTGTTGTTTTAACCAATTTATTGAAAACCCTTTTCTGTAGAGACTTATAAAGGAAGTTATTGATTAATTAAAGTAGCTAGGTACTACCAAAATAATAGTTTCTTTTATTTCAGAAAATATTTGAGTTCCTGCTGTTCCCAGATTGCCACCCACACTAGCTGATAGTCTCGGTATTTCTCTGAACTCCTCTAACTCCAGTGTCTCCCATCTCACAGAAGAAACCATTTCAGAAATCACTGAGGACAAGCTTTGCCTTTCTGTCCTGCGTGTACCTAACACACCAGGTCCAGTCTGTGCCTGGAGCTGCAGCTGCAACAATAATTCAGCCTGGAAATAATAACTGTGAAAGTGAACAGAGCCAAGGGTCATTTCTAACTCACAGGTGTGAGACCCGTGAGCTTGGTGCCAATAAAAGACCTAGCTTTTAGTGTCACGTGCCATCCTCTGCCAGTTGATAGTTGTGTACTCATTCAGTGTATTAGCGTTATAATCTCGTGGGCAGCTGGAGGTTCTACATAGAGGGCTCTGAACACAAGACAGAAATCATGAACCGGACCTCACTCAACAGGAGCCCAGACAGCACAGCGCAAGGTGATACATTGATGGTAATCTGCATTGCTAAGCCAGTAAATGGCTTGCAGCAGTTAGAGGGTTTTCAGAGTATTTATCTTAAGACCTTGATGTAATGAATTGCAATACTGAAAGTTAATAAGCTTATATACCCGGATCATGATTTCTAGACCTTTCTAATAAAAGGAGGTTCAATCTCCAATCTGATCACTGGCAAACAGAGATAAGTTGCTTTAAATATGACAGTACCTCTGGATGAACCTTCCGGATCATTCCCACCACAGAGACACTGCGGAAACAAGGCCTAAATTCATACCTTGAGAAGCCAAATGGTTAAATTACAGTATTACCCTCTTAAATGAAATACTTTGTTAAAGGAATAAAACAGGATAGAATCAATTTTTATTGCTCTATCATGCCTCTAAACCGATTGCAGCTGTAATAAAATTAGGGATTCCATTTCATTTAAAGCAAGGAAAGTAATTTTACTTACTTTTTTCAGTCACACCCCCACACAAGCACACACATACACAGAGCTATCAGCTGCTGCACTTGTTAGTTCGCTGATTAAATACTTTGTCACTTAACTCTGAACTAATTAAAGAGGATTGAAGCTGCCTGTGCATCAGCCAACATGGCATTCACTTTAACTGAAATTCCTATGCTTTACTCATCCCTTGCCTGCAGAACTGGGGGAGGGCCTCCTTTCTTGTTTTGCAGGCAGCATTTTTACTCACAGATCTATCCTCAGCTGCTGTGATTTCTCTGGTCAATTGTCCTGGTTTCAGTTAGGACAGAGTTAATTTTCCTCCTAGTACTAGCTGGTAGGGTGCTATGTTCTCTGATAACATGCTGATGTTTTAATTGTTGCAGAGCAGTGCTTACACCAGGCCAAGCACTTTTCAGCTTCTCGCTCTGTCCTGCCAGCGAGCAGGCTGGGGGTGCAGCAGGAGCTGGGAGGGGACAGACCCAGGACAGCTGACCCAAACTGGCCAAAGGGGTATTCCATACCATCTGGGGTCATGCTAAACAATATATAGGGGTGGCTGGCCGGGGTGGGGGGGCCGGCTGCTCGGGGATAGGCTGGGCATCGGTCAGCGGGTGGTGAGCAATTCCATTGTGCATCACTTGTTTCATACACGTTATTATTATTATTATGTTCCTGTCTTAATAAACTGTCTTTATCTCAACTCACAGGCTTCACTTTCCCGTTTCTCTCCCCCATCCCAGAGAGGGAGGGGGGAGGGTGAGCGAACGGCTGTGTGGTGTTTAGCTGCCAGCTGGGTTAAACCACAACGTCAATAACTTTTGATAGCTGTGCTAAACCAATAATGTTTCCTTGTGTCTGCAGTCCTATCAGCTGAGTGGCCCACACGTGCTCGGTGCGTGCGCGGTGGCAGCACAGCAGCGGGAGGCAGCTAACAGTTTGGTGCTGCAGGTCCAGCTAGTACAGCATACACGCTGGTGATGGTGGAAGGCATACAGACCCTGGTGTCCTAACTGCTGAAAATGCTTGTCGAGATCATTGCAAACTGTTAGAACTCGTTCAAGGTCTCAGCTCCTCAATATCGACTAATTTGTGAAAATCTTAGCTATGTTTTTAAGGTTTTTTTTGTTGTTGTTACATTTCAATTTTGAGACAAATCTTGAAGCCTCAATGTCTAGGATCTAATTAAAAAGTTTTCCAAATCTTAACATTTGAAAAGTCAATTTGCTAGCCAATGTCAGGATTGCTGACAGCTTGACTCATCTACTTGAAAATTTGTCACCGAAGTGGAATTACAGCCCAGCAAAAACAATATAGCCTCTTAATTCCAGCTTTAATTACCCTAAGCACATGCATTTCCCCCCTTCCCTCCAAATGAAATATGCTATTGATAAATGAAGTACAGATCAGTTAGCTACGTAGGTATGTGTCTGTGTTTGTAGTTTATGGAGCTGATAAACTAATCTAGACTGACACTTAGACTATACATATTTCACAATCACGTTTTTTGGAATATAATCAAACAGATGGTGCGTGAACATCATAAAATATATTCTCAGGTTCCCAGAAGGAGTTAACATTTCTTTTAGAATGGCAGCTCATGATATAATCAAAACTAAGGTTGTGTCACCCTTTTCCCTATAAACTATGATTTTCAAGGGTTTATGATGTAACTATAAAAAGTCACTCAAGCTAGAAAAATTGCCTGAAACCAAGATCTCAGCTCCTGTTGTGAAATGCCATGCCATCCTATCAGTTAAAGTTCTCATTTTTCAGATTTTTCCCACGTATTCAAGTAAACTGGGAAGGGGCAGGGGGAGAGAAAAAAGGAGAAGGTCCTAAAAATAAATAAGTTCTTTAAATAAGGTAAATACTCTGAATTTTTATGTCAATTTTTAAACAAGTATAGGACATGCCAAACAGGCTTTACTACAATTGTACATGTTAAAAGCCAGCAAAAGATGGAAAGCTCAAAATGAAGAACAATCCTTTTTCTAAGCCAAAGCATTTTTTAAGCCTTTGAATTAGAGAGACTTTAGAGTACAGAAATTCAGCTTTTAAAATATCTACATGGACTGCACATCCCAACATTTGTTTTCCCTCTGTCATCTCCCATTTTCAAATGCCCCTAGGCCATTTTAAAATGGTGGTAAAGTCCCCTAAGAGTGCATCAATACCAACCTTAGCCAGTGCCATGTCAGGCTGAAGCAGCAACACCTCGCTCCCACTACATGACGGGTCGACTCCACTTTTCTTTCACCTCCCTTTCACAGGTAAAAGCAGAAGCAGAATAAGGCCTGGAGAAGGAAGTAGGAGTTCTTCCTTGAGCTTTTAAATCTACAGTCACAATGACAAAATTTTATTTGGGATTTTATTTTGGCTAGGTTCAGGTCTGTGCATACACACAAATGCACGCATGCCTTTTGCTACAATACTTTGTTTTAAATTTGTCAAGCCTGCTCTGCTGAGCAGCTCTTGTTGCCTGTCTCAGTGTTTCATTCTGTTCTGTCAGCCCTGTGGCATACACCATTATCCTGAGATTTTCAGGGCCCTACGCAAAGTAAGATGCACAGGGCCATAAACACCTCAAAACTTGCTCTCCTTCATTCCACAAGCTAAGCTGTGTGTTACTTCTTTTTTTGAAGCACTGCAGGTTAGACAGCAGATGAGATGAGAGGGAAAACAAAAACATGCAGCATTTCAGAACTGCCTTCCTTGTCATTGCACTCTGCTGTCTCTCCAGTTTCCATCTCCCTGATGGTTTTTGTCATTTTTCCTTTTGTTGTTGTTGTTGTCTGAGTCTGCCAAATGGGTTTCTCTCTAAAATTCCTGACACCCATGTGAGAAGATCCCAATGCACACTATAAGATGTGGCTTGGTAGAAAGGCACATGGCACAACCACGCTGGCAGCGCACCAGTTCCTGGCGAGCACACCACACACAGCCCCCAAAGCTGCTCCTGGGCACTGCTGCGAGCGCCAGCCCAGGCCAGCCCGCACAACAGGATGGCACAGAGGGCCAAGGCAGCCTAGGGAAATGAGCAGATTCTCCCAACTGCAGAACAGAATTACCTGCAGTGGGAGGCCAGCGACACGTCACCAGCTCTGCTGAGATGCAGCTCAGCGCTGCCATGCAGGCTACAGCTTACTCACTTTGCTTTGCGGGGCTAAAACACAGGCTTGCCCCAAACAGCCTCTCTGCACATACCTGTCAGGAACACAAGTCATATAAAAGCAATAGTAGCATACAGGCCAGAACTGGCTGACCCAGAAACAGGCAAAACCAAGGAAAAACAATGATCGGTCTCCAGCCCTTTGCCTCCTGCTGTCCTAAGAGGCCAGGGGTTCACACAGCTAAATTAGTGCCACAAAAGTAATCACAGTGACTGGCTGTGAACTGGTGAATGCACTGCACACCCCATAGCAGCCTGGGGGCTTGGTCATGGTCCCCCAGTTTGTGGCTGTCTGCTCTGACTTCTGAGACCTGTACATCAGGATGATCCTTGGCTCTTCCCTTACAGCAAGTTCTGGCCAGGCTGCACCAAAGCAGAGGTCAAAAATGGGCTTCAAAGGACACGTTTAATCCAAGATAAAAGTTGTATGCACACGAGACTAGACACAGCTGTTGCAAAACAGGATTAATTAGGTATTACTTTAGATGACGAATCCTGGCCCATTCCCATGTGAACAGTTGGCAAATGTACTGTTCCCATCAGGCTGGCTTTGGGGGGGCTAGGGGTGGGGTTGTTTTTTTTGTTTGTTTTTGTTGTTGTTTTTTATGTTGTTTTGTTTTGTTTTTTAATAAAGATACTTATCGTATAATCACAGTTTATCAAGACTTTTTCATTAGTTCACTCAGATTTTTACTTGTTGTCCACATGAGCTATACTGGGTGCCTCATGTCCCTCTGAACAGTATGTATATTGAAAGTAAAACAATGGTACTAGGGGAAAAAAAGGCAGCTAAAATACAATTTAAAACCTGTTGAAAGTGTAGCCTTAATTTGCACTCTTGGTGATCATTTAAGTGATTAAAGACTTTTGTCCACAGCACCCTTGTTTTATCAGATGGTTGATTGCTCCATGATCATGATTTCTTTTGTTTTCCTCACACAGCATATGTTCCATGCCTTGTAAACCGCATACCTGTACGAAGCATCCTATCTTGTTTAGATTAAAGAGATTTGTACATACTGTGCTCTTTTTCTGAACAGATTTGCCTGGAACAATTTCAGGCTGACATTAACAAGGCAATATGCAATAAAAAGATGTGCTATACTACTTAAAATCATCTTTGAGCTTAGTTGTGTACAAATCTGGGTGGGTTTGGTTTGCGTGTTTGGTTTTTCCTCACTTAATGTAGTGAGACCCACACCTAGCAATGATGTTAGTGATGGTCAGTGATTCTTTTTATACACAAAATTTGATCAACTTTTACCTTGATCTGTCCCATGGCAGAGATAGTGAAATTTTTAGCCTTGGCATACTGAGGGAAAAACTTGGTTCAACAGTTACTAAATTATAATGTAGTAAAGTTACAGCAGGTCTTGGTGTTTTCTCGTATATATAGCTGTAATATACAATAAGATACTAAATGCTTATAGTTAAATGCTTATAAACTACTAAAATATTCACTTTGTATGTTCAGCACTTATCTAGTGACATCAGGAGAAAGTATTTGTACCATTGACAAAAGAATTTGTTCTTATATATAACACTCCAGAAAAATAAGTAAATAAATAAATAAAATCGGAATAAGACTGGCTTTGATGACAAACCCTTTGGGGCAAAGACTGTCTTCTCACACAGTACTTACACTCTGAACCCTGGTCGTGACTCCAACTTTTAAGAACTGGCACAAAAAGTAATAACACAACAATACTCATACTTCTTAAACTAAACCACCTTGTTCAAAGAAGGCATGTACTCTATCAACACAAGAATAAACTAAAATGTGTTGCAAATAGGAGTGATATCTTCTGGCAAAAGTTTTTATTTAATCTCTCTAACCATATTGCCCATCACAACCATTTTGTGACATCCTTTGGTGTCTTTGCTGACACCTTGCATATGGACTACATATTGCCTGGATGCCTTAGAAGACATGAAACTCTGCGATACCTGTTTTCACTGGCTTACCATGCACGTCATTTAATATTTTTAAAATCCTTACTTTGACAATTGCAATTTGTCACTGAGTAAAATATGGGAATGTAACTTATTTTAAAAGACTATATTTAACACACACAGAAATTGCGTTCAAATGCAGTTAAGGTTGTGACAAGCCATGAAATGTGTAAAATTACAAATAATGCAATTTAGGCTTCTTAGAGGAATTAAAGGTTTCAAAGCTCATGATACCTTTGCCTCGCTCCCATGTAACGCAGCAGTTTAGAGCTTGTGGCAGGCTGAACAGCTGGTAGTTTGCTATGCCATTGGTAAAGAAAAAATATTTCTTTTTATTCTCTTTCCATGGAAAATTATCTTCTATTTTATTATAATGCAATGCAAGTATCAAGTTTATTCTTAGCAGCACGTCTCTTCAGTCATGTTGTGAAAGTAATTGTAACAAAGGGAATATAAAATGTATTAGTAGTAATAATAACAGCTTACATCTATGCAGATCATTCCATCCAGAAGGGTTCCTAGTCACTCTTGCAAACCACTGGCAGCATCTTGTTTGCAGACCCTGAAGGCAGATCACAGCGCCAGTATTTGGTCTGACCACATGTGCAGAGCCCAGACAGAAGAATCTGGTGGCTCAGCACAGGGGAAGAAGTCAGCATGCTGAAAGTCACATCATTTCTGTGAATTTGAGATATTAAATTTGTTTTTACTTTTACCTCTGCAAAATGCTTTGTGTATCATCATACCTGTCTCCCACAGGCTCCCGAAAAAAAAAATAAAAATAAAAACCTCTATACTCTTATACTCTATGCCCTAAGAAAATGCAGTATTATGTGACAATTTAGCTTATTTACAGAAATTATTACATCTTGCTAAAAATTTGTGCAGTCACAAATGGATCTGTGTAACTATCTGCTTAGAAATCTTGAGAGGAAAAAACATAAATGAATAAATCCTTATGCAATCATAGTTTTCTGTCCCCTCCAAATGATGGTACCTTCAACAGGCTACAACACTGATTTTATAGCAAGTTCTTATTAAACTTATTTGGATGTTGGGGGGAGGAGTCTGGTAAATGTCCTCTGTAAGTAGGACTTCAGGTTTTAGACCACTCTGCCCTATCCAGTCAGGAGCGCCCTTCAGTCAGAAGCTGGAAAGTATATAAGAAGGGCAGAGAACTGAGATGTAAAATTGCCTGTGGATGACAGAGGACAGAAGGGGCCATCAGATCAAATACAGACAAAATGTTCAGAACTGGCCAAGAGGATTCCCCTGGAGCAGAACAGGGAGGACAGAGATAAACCATACTTCTGAGGATACAAGGAACAGAAAGAAGAGAGAAGAGCAAAAACGTAAACAAAGGAGTTCTAAGATAAGGAATGCAAGTGAAGAACAGGCAAATGCACCCTCAAGACTCAGCCTCCTGTGCAAGCAGTGGCATTTTGGGGAAGGGGGCTAAGTCTGCACTGACAAAAATATGTATCTTCCTCACTTTTGTTTTTTTATTATTTACTTAATTTTCTGGCTAGAAATAAATGGCTTGGCCACAATACATTGTCAGAAGAAGTAACATCTGTTATGGAAAAGCAAATTGGCAAGGACTACATTAAAGTGGGATTTGAATTATGGTTGTTTTCCTCAAAATTAAGACTAATTCCAATTTTATTTTTTTTTTTATAATTAATAAATTCATATAAAATCAGGCCACACTGTTTTTATTCCTGGACTCAGATTTCAGCTATAAACAGTTATATCTGAAAATACATTCTGATGAGAATCAAGCCTGAATTGCAGTCCCCAGAGTTCTTCTCCAAACTGGAGAGGGCTCAAAGTTGGGGCTTTATTTGCCTTCAGTCTACAATTTTTTTTCACCTGGAAAAATTCTGTGGAGTTGTTTCTGATTTATCCTTACACCCTTATGAAGAAAACCCTTGTAAAAAATTTAGTCCCGGATACCCGCTTGGTATCTTGTTCTAAACTTACTTGTTGCATTGACCTAGAGTTCATTGTCTTATTTCTCTTCCTGATTTTCATCAGCGGTATATCAGCCACAAATATGATAAATACACAGGCATATGCTGTATTTTTATTTATTGTATCATGGAAAAGTACTTTATGCTGTGATAAAAACAAGCATATGTATATCAGTAAGAATTAAAATGTTGGATTGTTTACAGTCACTGTATTTTGAAGAAACACTTCTTATTTCTGCTTGTGTGGACCTACACATATTATAATAATGACCACGTCAGAAAGTGATTCCAGTTGTATATATTCCTGATATCACCATCTTCGTTAAAACAGTGCAGTGCAAACAACGTACATGTCAATGCTAATGATCTTTTTTATGCATTCTACTATTATATAGGAATGTTATGTTTACATTTAATCCAGACACGTTTAAAACAATTTACAAGACCCAGGTAGGAATATGTGCTTGTGTCTGCAGAAGTTTCTAATCTGAGCCAGGATTCCGGTAAAAGCAGCAACTCTGGCGGTGATGCTCCAGAGTTTGGTTTGTGCTACCAAAACTCTACAATGAAATTACAGTCACAGCATACTTGCATACTGGGGAGAAACAATTTATTGGTACATAGTATAAAAGCTACTTTCGTCCTTCCCCTAATCGTTCTCTTGGCTTCCTCTTCTTCCCATTTTGTAAACTCCAAATAATAAATTGTCACAATGAATCTATCTTTTTTCACTAAATTAAAATTGGTTTGAATTTAGCTCCTGTTGTGCTTACCCAGGGGAGCTGCCATCTTCCAGTCCCTTTACACTCCTCAAGTGAGATTTTTGCCCAAGGGAGTCCTACCACTTGCTAAAATATAATTCAGATTTTTTTTTTTTTTGTCATAAGGAAGCAAGTCAGTGCTGCCTGTGGTAAACCGAAGTACAGAAATGCCAGTTGGTGCACTCTCCACTTTGCAAGAGGCTTTCCCCACCATGATTTGCTGGCAATTTAATAGGAAATATATAAAACATGTCAACCAAAACCTTTTGTTAATGAAAGAAAAACAAGATTCCCCAGGTCATATCAATATTTACCATGGGAATCTCAAGTCTGGGTAGGGAACATGCGACACCAGTCTCGCATGTGATGATAGAGCTGGCCAAACCTGCCCATACAGAACACAGCGAGGACAAACCCGGATGGAAATCCCCGCAGAGAGGGACAAGAGGGGCTGGAGCTGGGTAAGCTGAGGCTGCCATCTGAGGAAGTCTCTCTCATTTCAGCTGTACTCCAGTGCGGGTGCCACCAGCACGTGGCCCAGGTCAGGGACAGGGAATTGACTGAATAACATTGCCTCTGCCCCTGCGCCAGCTCCGGTCTCTGCATGCACCAGCCTCACTCTGCTAGCGGTGGTTTGCCAGTGCTACATTAAATTCTCAGAAAACGTGGCTAGACTGCAGCTTCAGCTTCAGTACGTGATCACTTTAAAATGTATTTTAACATGGTCTAGCAGTACAACTTTAATTCTTGTTCCAATTTCACATCTTTTTGGCTGAAAGATTCTTCCTTTCGAAAATACAGCATTGTCAATACACTATTTCCCTGCTGGAATAACTCAATTTTGCTTAAAGGTCTTTCATCATTCAGTCAGGACAACTGAATAATAATTGCTTCAAAGGAACACTTCAAAACAGTTATTATTTTAAATAAAATTTTAAATAATTATTTTATTTTTGCTTGCTGATTCTAACTGGGAAATTTGGTTTTGCGATGTGAGACTGCATCTGACCGATGGAGCAGTCAGCCCTCCTGCTTTGACATTTCTGATCTAAAACTTTTTGGAAGTTTTTCTCCCATGGAAAGATCAACTTTCACTCTAAATTGAATCTAAGGTAGCACCAAATTATAGCTATCTTCCCATATACGGATTTCAGGCTGGGGTGGGAGCAGGGACAGGGAATAGTAAATTGCTGTCATGAATGAAATCAGGAACTGTTAGTGCTTTTCTGATTTTTGCATTTTCCTACCGTCTGTGACCCATCTGTGACTTCACCTGAGCAGACTGTCTTTTTTAATGAGAACTATGTATGCAGTGTATCCCACAGTTTTAGTCTAACGCAGCTTTTATACTCAGCATTTAAAGGCACGAGTTTCCATTTTGCATCTAATTAGTTTAGGGAAATAAAGTGTAAGAGTTCGCAGCGCTCTCCAAGGCCGGAGAAGACACTTGCCCAGCCTGGCTATGAACCCTCTCCCGTTCAGCGCACGCCTGACAGCGCGGTTGGGCGAGCTGTGCCAGCAGTACGAGAGCTGGCAAGCCGCCCCCTCCGCTCGCGAAGCGCGCTGCGGTTCACTGACTCACAAGGCAGAGGGGAGGCCGTGTAAACATCTCCTGAAAACTGTGCCACTGAGCCACCAGGAAATTCAGCTTGTTCCAGGAACAGGATCCGAAACCAGAAGGTAACCTTGGAGCCCCGCCACAGCTTTGCTGTTTCCTCACGAACGCAGCCAGAGCATCGGGGAGGCAGGGCAAGGCCAGGCAGTTGGCACAGGGAGGCACGCAACCCCTTTTCCCTTCAAGCATCAGAAAGACATAGGAAGAGGGAAGGCGGTACCACTCAAACAGGCCCTCTGAGGGCTTACATGGCCTGCCCAGAGCACAGCGCAACGTTTGTATAAATGCCCCCAGGGCAGGGGATGCGGGCCCAGTGCAGGAGAGCAGCTGCCCCAGCCCCTGGCCGTGCCCCTCGGCCACCATCTCAAGGTAGAGACCTTGGCTGGCTCCGGTGCCAACAGCAGCACTATGAACAACAGCAATGACAAGAGGCCTCAGCTCTAGCAGGGAAGCTTCTGCTCCTGCCCCCCAGGAAAAGGGTCAGAGAGAGAAAGACCAGTGACTTACCAGGGTCCCTCAGGGGCAGCCACAGCGCCTGTGCCGCCCAGTACGCCAGCTTCTGGGGGCACAGACAGCCCAGGTCCCCGTGTAATGACTGTTGAAGAGCCTGGGGCATTTTTTGCAAGTGTGGGAGTGTTAAACATAACAGTATCTGGGAGGAATTTCAATTTGAATAAACTAAATTACTGCTGGATTTACAATGAGATGCAGCATTATTTTCCCTTTCCGTGCCAAACTGTACTGAAGTATTTCCAAGCTACTGTGGCCCAGACCAGAAGCAGGTGAAACGTTTCCCGCCTAAGAATGAAAAGTGTCTTTTTATTTTATTTTAGACTTAGAGATATGATTCCTATTCACTCTATTTTGTATACAATTAAAGAAATAATACATAAGACTGAAGTGCTGTTATGGTATGCTCAATTACTTCTAACAGTACTCCTGTGGGGGTGACTGTTAGCTCAGCTCCAGGATGAGCACATCCATTGTATTCTGAAAGGAACCAGAGAGAGGTTATTCTCCAACTGGAAACTTGTATCTGTGTTACTCAGGACTTTTATGGTTTCATTTATTGTTTCTTTTCTGGTAGATTTCCTACTGTAACCCTTGGCATTCAATGGATTAACACCAAGCAGGTAACCTAAAGGGTATGCTTATATTTATTTTAAAAGATGGTAACCTACTTATTGTCTGCACGAAATTGCTAGATATTATGTTTTGAAACGTGCTTACAATCTGTGTGCTTGATTTCTCTTTGCAAAACAAAACAGGTAAAAGCTTTAGAGATGGAAAATGCTTTCCAGCAAACTTGTGCTTGTGACTTCCAAACAGTTAGTTTGTTTTGCTCGTAATTATTTTTTGCTGTTGTTGTTTAGGTTGTATGGGAAGCTACTACATTGAATGAGCCATTTCAGATATTTTATGCATTGGACCAAAGTCTGATCATCTAAAAAAAAAAAGTGCTTCACTTCATATACTCATACAGATGGAATAATAATAAAGGGAACCTGAAACTTAATTTAAATATTTGTTAAGTCTTGTGGATTTCTCCTGTGAATACCCCTATGAAAGAAAAAAATATTTTATGCAGGAATACTAAATTGCAAACCATCCTATTCTGTGATGGAAAGCAACAGAGAATGTGACTGGCTGAGTTGTGCTTCTCATTGACTTCTGTATCACTGATTCCTTTTGGCACTTTCTATCTAGAACACAATTAAGTTGTTCAATCTTCATCATCACACTACCTGCCAAGCTTTGCACTGCCTGAATTGTGCTGCTCTGTTTGGAAAGAATTAAAAATTATGTACTACGAAGTGTGAAAGTGTTTGATGTTCAGGTATCGGAATGAGTGGCTGTTCTCATATTCATCCATCAAAGTATCAAAAACACATTATTGTTGCATGTGCTGTATATAAAAGAATTCACAAAAACTGTGGGAGAGCCAAAATAAAAAGTGTAGTTCATGAAATTTGCCTTTAAAGCCTGCACTCGTTTGAGAGATTTTTCATTACCATAGCATCACCCACCTGATTGTCTCATAATCATCAGATTGTTATCAAGACATTACCATATGGGAGGTGGAGCAATCCTAGCTCCTTTACTTTATAAAATCTTGCAGATATCAAAGTCAACAGGAGATTGTGGCCATGGCTCTTCTAAAAATTACTCAAAATCAGGTTACTTGCATTCACAGCAGATGAAGTCATTGCTCACCAGCAGAGGTACACGGACAGTAACAAACAGACTCTCTAACAAAAAACAGATCATCTAGTGATATAAAACACTGCCTGGGAATTACAGCATTTGCTACTGTCTTGATCCTATTGCATGAGTTGTGAGATGAGGAGTATTCTGCAAATCAATTTTAAGAAAAGAGCAGTATGCTTGAAAAATAACCAAGGAGAATTGTGGACAGTCATAAATAGGAAGTCTCTAAGCAACCTATACTGCGAGCACGCCTTTGGCGAGAAGGGCAGCTGTCAGAGTTTTACTCCCACAGATAATTACACAGAGGTGCAATTTGATGCAACAAAAATGGGCTTTTAATTGTTCATGATTAGAGGGGGAACCCAAGCAGTAGTGTAAATAAAAAAGAGCCAAAAGAGTGTGAGCATTGCACTGAAGAGGCATCAGTGTTACAAGGCAGATAGAGAATTGTGAGATGAAAGTTTGCTACTCTTCTCCACGTATAACCACTGATCTAATGAAAGACATTATCTTTCTGAAAACCTTGCCCATTTAAGTCCTTAGATCATCATCACCACAATAACAAAACCATTATGCTTTTATATATACACACATTATAAATATCTGTATCAATACACAAATAGTTTAGGACATTTATTCAGGTTTTTAGCATAGGCTCATCCATTATCAAGGAGGGGCAGGACAGAAAAGAATTTGTTTAGATCATTTATTATGAATAATCATCTATCCTTCTGAATTATGATTTATGACCAGTTTGGGAAAATGTTTGTTTAAATTTGAGCTGTAGCAGCTACCTCTCATCCAGGACTGATAAAACTACCAAATTCCTATATTTATCCACAGTTGAAACTACAGGAACAGCACCTTAAATGCAACTATCTGGTCTTCAAACCCAAGGAATGAAGGAAGCTTAAGGACTACTTAAACTGCAGACAGGTCCCACTTCTCAATTTCTGGATACCTACATGACCCAAAGGCTCATGGAAGAGAAGTGGGGGAATTCATACAGATGCTCCAGAGGAGAACATGAGCAACTGATCACCAGCAGGACCCCTCCTCTCTATCCCAGCTTCCCACAACACACCAGAGAGCAATAGGAACCAAGAGAGGACTTCTCTTCGCTCCCAAATATACTTACAGAGGGGAGGGATAACAGTAAGGGAAGAGAAAGCCAATTTTTTTACTCCCTCCCCCCAGTCTTTTAGGAGCACTCCTCCCTTGTACTCAGCTCTTCAGTCTCGTTAGCTGGAAAGTGCCAAGGCCTGTCCTACAGTCAGCATTCCAGTGTCCTTTAAGACAAACCCCCTTTAGAGCAGTTGAACAGCTGAGTTCACTTCACAAAAAACAAAACAAATGCCCCATTTGGAAGATTACTTTCAAGGGTTCCCCAAACACAGATGGTAAAATTTAACATGAGTACTGAGGTGTGTTTGTATGGCAATGAAGAAAAAGCATAGTTGCTCATAGAGAGCTAGCTTTTGCAAAGCAAAGTCATTTTTTTTCCTCTCCTTTTCTATCTCCCCAAGCCTTTTTTTTTTTTTTTTTTTGAGAGAGAGAGGATAACTGGAATTGTTTGCACTCACTTTGCAAAAGTTCAGTCTGCATTAAAGTAACAAGGAGCAAAGCCACTAAATCCCAGTGACAGCATTTGGCAGGAACAGCAGTGAGAACAGGGACCAGAACAGCAACAAACGCCCTCCCAGACAGCTCACGGGCAGAAGTCCGGCTTCCCAAGGCAAGGTGAGCACAGTGCTCTACCTTGGATCCTCCTTCCCGACCCAGCCCAGCAGGGCACAGGACTTTTGGAAGGATAAAGTTATGCCCAGCCTGTGGCACTCAGGTACAGGATTTGGGAACAGCGCTGAGCGAGGGCAGCTGCTGACTCAGTGTTTGTCAGTGCAGCAGGTCACTCCTGCACAGGAGCCAGCAGTGACCATGGGCTGCAGAACGACGATCTGACAGAGGAAGAACAAAGGTTATTAAAACACTTGCAGCTAAAAAAAAATAATAAAAATTCAGCTTGGCAAGCTTGGAAACTGCTGTCGTCAGTAGAAATTCATAAAATAAATCTTATTGTAAAATATATCTTCCTGGGGTTTTCTTTTTATAGCAAGCTTTATTTTTTGAAAATTGATATTCAGTCTTACGAGATATTTACAGCTCTTATGAGCACAGCGATTCCTGCTTTCCTTACTGTTTTGATGTTAGAATTTGATGAACACCTTCGGATGCGTCGATCTTTATCATCAGCCCCAGCTACATTAAAAACTCAAAGGGAAAAGATGTTGGCTCACCTGTCTGCTGGAGTCATTCATTAAAATATGTAGAGAACTGGGCTGCGCACAAACTCAAATCACGCTAAGTAGGAGGCTGGAGATATTTACCATTGCTAAAACAAAATAATCTCAAAATCAGAGACGCATTTTTATAATTTATTTATTTTAAAACAGCTGAGGTGATTCTGTTCTTCAGACACAGAGCTCTGTGCCCATGAAGCCAATTAGCATAGTCACTATTTGTTCATTACTCAAACCTATGTCCTCCAATTTACACTACCCATATGCTAGGCTAATTTTGTGTGGAACAGGATGCCAGAGAAAGGTGCCAGATCACTAATACATAAAAATTACAGATACTGCAGTGGCTCAGCTGACAGGCAGGAGTGGTTCCAGGACGTAGCTCTGGACCATTTTGTCACAAAATTTGCCCTGCCCATATGAATCCTTTAAATCATTTTTTCCCAGACTAAAATTGGATTTTAGCAATGTGAGGGGGCAGAAGGGGAAGGATTTTCCATGATAACTGATTTTGGTGGTGACTGCACAGAATTGTATGAGTGGTATTGCAGAGATTAAAAGAGATCATTCTCTAACAGTCTGACAGGGTGTGTATGTGTGTGTAAACATGCTTTTATCACAGCAATAAGTCTTAGAAAACAGAAATCTCTACTTTGTGCCACCGACCCAATTTACATAAAATAAGATAGCCATGTAACTAAACCTAGAAAACAAGGTGCTGCAGATGTGCAGTTCAGGTTAGGTCTGAAAAGGGAAGTCCAGGTCTTCCCAAGATCTTAGGAGGAAAACATCTTCATATTTTAAGACCCTTTGACACTGTCATGCACAGGAGAGTGTCACCAGCAGGAATTAGGACACGGAGGTTTTCATGGCTGATACAGAAGGCAACAGCAAGACCTTTCTGTGTCTGGAGGAAAGAATCTGTTGCCCCTGTCTAACCCCTTCAAGGCTTGCAGGAGCTCTCACCAAGGGAAGGGGATGTGGGCACCAGCAGAGTGGCCCAGCCTGGATGAGAGCTCAGCCTCCCCCCGGCAGCACACAGCCTGCCGCAGGACAGAACAGGGCACTGGGAGACTTCCCGGGGCTCCTCTCTTACCCAGCCCAGGGTCTGAGGCTGTAGCTGCTCCCTGCCCTCCTGCCCTTTCAGGTGAGCTCCGATCCCTCCCCACCCACTTTCCGCACACCTCTTACTGCAGACGTGCCAGTACAGTCCAGGGAAAAGCTCATTTCTGTCTACTACAGCAAAGATATCCAGCAAAATTTAAACTCTCAAGCTAAGTAGAATATAGAGAGAAATTTATGTAAATAAAAGCTGGATTGGTTTTTATTTTTTCTTTTCCTACTGAGGAAGACAAAGTAGTGGCACAGGGGCTACGTGAACTTCACATCATGCATTACTGCTCATTACAGAGTACAATCCAGCAGGGAACACCAATCAAGCAGACCATGTGAGAGGCAGAAGCACCATTAGCACCCGAACAACAGCTCACAAGGGTGAGCCTCGGGACTCTGCCAGGGCTGGAATTCAGGTGCGCAGCCTCCTTCATCTTCATTATCACATAGCACAACCACACACCGTTGTAAAAGGAAGATCCTCCTGCCGAGACAGACCGCAGATGCAAACATAACTGTCTACAGAAATTAGCAAGGCAAATAGATCAGCAGAGTCTTACACAGGCCTGTGACCGCTATTATATTTGGCTGCAGCAGCTTTCCTGGTGGATAGCAAACACTAAGTGAAGGGAAGAAAAAAATCTATTGCACCTTCCCTGTCAGTGAGCCATGTGCAATCTAGCCAGTAAATAGCTGAGCTAATTCACAGCTGTCACATTTTAAAATGCCACTGAAGTGCAGAAGAGAATGCAGAAATCCAGAGCCGTGCATTGTCCCTGATGTGCAAGAATACTACTACCAACCTCTGGTCCTCTTCTGCCAAATGTCACTGGGCTAATATGGCTGATAAGAGTAATTCAGAAGGCCAACTGTCATAGCAGATGAAATGCATGTTTTCTTCCAAGCCTTGTAATGCAAATCAGTATGTCCTGTTGAAAAATGACAATTTCAGGTTTCCTTCTTGTACTCGAATGAAAAAGGTGCTGGTTCTCAAGACTTGCAGAGTCATACTCTATGCACAGGCCAGCAAGGGCAGATAGCTACACTATGAGCCTTGCTAATTTACCTTGCCAACACTCTTCACGCCAGATGTAGAGCATGTGGGGAGAGGTTGCGTTGTGCTGAGCCTGTCAACCAAGGTGCCCACCGCAGGTCTGATACACAGTCATGTCCACTGGGAAGCAGCTGAAAGCACAAACCCCTTACACATATGTTGCTGAACAGCCTGCCGGAGAAAAATGAAAACCACCTGCTTGTTGCTAATTGGAATGCAATAAAAATCTACTCGGAAAAAAAAAAAAAAAGTATATTTTTGCTTCTTGTAACCTTGTCAAAAAGCAAATGTCATCTGCTTTTCCCCGCACACGAAAATGTTGGTTGTGTCTTGTCCCTCGTATGGCAATCTCTCAGAAAGCATATTTAACGATATAGGAGTTTAAACCTTTGCTGAAACCTTTTAAAAACGTCACATACGGCTCTTCAAAGTTCCAATCCCAGAGCCTTCCTAAGGATAATGGAGGAGAAGTTAAATCAACTTTATTCTGGGATTACCTTGCCCCTTCTCCCCTTGGTCAGAAGTAATTTATTAGAAGATTACCTCCATTAAAAACAATTCTCCATCTTCCTTGGAAGCATTTCCTTCCAAAGAGAAAAGAGATTATGCTAGACTTTGAGAAGCTGGTTAATCAAAAGGACATCTGAATTAATTTCTCTAATGTTCATTGCAAAGTGCTGGCATCACAGACAGTCTGTGCAGGTGTACAGACAACCATCCTGTCCATTATTCCTCTATTTATTACAGATACAAATTCACCTTCCACCAAAGCTTTGCACATCACGCTGCTGTTAATAATGTCTCTGAAGTTTCAGTGGTAGGTGAGCTGTCTCATAAACAGCAACTGCTTTCAGTTTGTGTATTAAAGTGATTTACAGTATAGCGGCTGGAGTTCTCTCCTGCATAGCTATATAGGATAGTAAATATTACGATATAGGAAAGTGTTAATGAATTCATAAAGTATGCTAGCAGACAGGGTCAATGATGTATTTATTATCTTAAAAAACAGATCAATCTGGCCTTGCTAGAGCAGAATAAAAGGTGGTTCTTCCAGTAGTAACACAGGAAATCTGTTAGCCTATGATATAGAGTACAAAAAGAGTTTAAATACCAAGTTTTCTGTGCCAAGGAAACCGTTTCACAGAATGTATAATTTAGTCCCTTAAAAGGGTGGAGATATCTTTCCTATCTATTTAAATTATATCTATTTCATACTCAAGAGCAATAAAACACTAAGTCCTTGGCCTGAAGGGAAGCAAAACAAGGAAATGCTTGCAGTCTTCCCTAATATATTATTAAGCACATACGTAGTGGTCATCTATTTCTAGGTACTTCATGCACTCTACCGCTGTTCTGCAGTCTGCTTTCTAGATCGCACTGCCTCTGCTAGCTGGGGAGGATCAGCGTGCCCATGCAGAAAGGAGCTGCTCTGCCCAACGGGAGCAGGCTCCCAGCCACCTGCCAAGCCCCACAGGTTCCCAACACATTCTGGCTCCAGTAAGATCTCTGAGACAATCAGAAACTTTGCATCAGCCACGAAAGCAAAATGTAGAATACTTTGAAGGTAAACAGACTGAATTTAGATGCATTGCCTTTTTTAAAAAATCAGACAATATTTAAAGGATGATAGAATTCTAAATTCAAATTTCCCACACATGTGCACTGAAATCAGTGCATCATTGCATCCAAATAGAAAATTCCCTATTTTCTTATATTCCTTTTTACTATTCTGCAGTATGAGCTGTATCAGCGCAGCATCTCTCTGGCATTTCAGATGCATGTTCTACCTGCCCTCCTCTCTCCCCACCCTCCAAATACACTGTCATTTACAAAAGGAAGGATTTTGATTAATGAGTTCTTCCTGCCAAAAAGATAGCCTTGCAAGCAGCAGAATGAAAATAAGTTAGATTGTATGAAGCCCATAAATACAATCCTTCTGCACAAAAATATCCAATTAGTAGCAAGACCTACTTGCTTATGAGTCACTAATGAATACTTCTATATGCTGAATATTCATATCTTTTTGTTTATGACACCGCCTCCAAGCTTGACCCCCTGTCATCATATCAGAAGGATCAAAGCTTTAAAAGAGGTATTAGCAATTTCTTCAATAGCTTTTTTTAAACAGCATGGAAAAACTATTGAACCATGACTGTTCGGTCAGAGACAAATATTGAAATTCCAACACATCATTTCTTTGGTCCTTCAGTGGCTGAACACATGAATGCCATGTGTTTAACCATATATGACATTCCTTTAGAAAAGTGCACAAATTGTTGGTTATTTAGGTCCTGGCCATGCAGTGAACTCTTTGTGGGCAGCTTCCCTGCACCCACGTGGAGATTTGTGGGTACAGACAGCAGAAAAGCCAGGTTCTTTCTTGTAATCAAGAATAATTTGCTTTTAATTCACTTCTAAAAGGCAGTTTGATTCCATACAGATTAAAGATAAACTTAATTAGCACATACATTATTTTTCTACTCTTACTAACCTTATAACTGCTTTTTAAATTATGTACAATCTACTCTGTTTTTTTAAAGTGAGGCAGTTACCAGAGTTGGGCAAATTGCAATTTTTTTTTTAACTTCTAGTGGCTGATACCATTTGGCTTCTGGACATCGCTACCAACAATACCACTGAGTACCACGCTAGCATCAAACAAGGGGTCTGTGGACTTTTGCAAGCAGGGAAGCAGTTTGGAAGCAGTTTCTTTCTGCTTCTTAGCCTTCCCCTGCATAGTCAGGATGAACTTTCCCCTGCCCATGAAGGCTGCAGTACCAGATGAACTCAGCTGCCTTGCCCTCCTGCCTGGAGTGCTCCACTATAACCCCTGTGGTTATAAGCTGCCACAAGAACAGACTGACTCTGACATGCAGCACCCTTGCTCTTCTCTGCCATTTCCCTGGGGCGAGAAGTACAGGCCATGGAAGAGAGGGTTGAAAGGAGAAGGGGCAATGTCTGTGCCAGTGCCAAGCAGAACAACCAGATAATGACCCAAGAAAGAGCCATAGTGAAACAGGACTGTGCCATACATACCCTAACATCAGCACCCACTTCTGTTATTGCTTGATATTGGATATGCTTAAAATCACCATATCACTATGGGATTAGCACACTCCCAGGTTTAGCAGAGCAGGGCTGGTCATGGTCACTAGCTTCGTCCCAGTGCTGCACACAATTCTTGTCCCATCCAGAAAGTTTCCAGGTTTGCAGATTTAAGTCCAGCACTTCAGCAGCTGTGACATAGCAGCGTGGCCATTCCTGGAGACATACACCACTGTTCACCTTCCCCTCAGCTGAATCAGAGGATTTTAGTGCAATCTGGTTCAACTGAAAGCACAGCAGTAAGATTCAGATGCTTTCAGCTGGCCTCACTGCCTAATAAATGAATGCTGTCAAAAGGAATCCAGTTCTTGTTATTTTGAGGCTTGCATAGGGTCATTGTATGATGATTGTTCCTTGGGGTGGGGGAAGCAATTTTTGTGGTAGATTGCTCCTTTTAGATATGAGAAGCTGTGTAAGGCAAAGGATGTTAAAAAAAATAAAAATAAATAAAATGTGCAGAAAAGACATTTTTTTTTAGGCTGGAGGAAATACTTTACAGTGAGAGAACTAAACAGTTCAATCTGTTTATCTTATCAAGAAGAAGATTGAGTGGTGAGTAGATTACAACAGATAAGCACCTCATGGGGAGAAAATACCAGGCACTAAAGGGATCTTTAATCTAGCAGGAAAAAAATATAACAAGAAGCAAGGGCTGAAAGCTGAAGGCAGATTAATTCAATCTGAAAATTAAGAACATATTTTTAACTACAATTTTGGTGAGTTATTGCACCAAATATATTGAACTGGGAGATACTGAATGGTCTGAGAGAAACAGCAGATTTGCCAGGCCAATACTTTCTGGCCCTACACTATGAATTTTGGAGTAGGGTGGGAGACTGGGAAGCATTCTGGTTTTAGAAAGTGCAGTTCATACTTCCCATCAAAATAAAACAACTTCACTTTCCTATGCTTGATTCCTTTCTTCCACTGGTCTGAGAAAAAAAGATATTGTTACGTTTACTAATTAAGAATGTTTCAATAGCTAAATCATTCAAGTATTTTCATGCACATCTGTATTATGACTCCTAATGAAGTAGCATTTAGATAATATTTTAGTAAGTATTGGGAAGTACAATTTTCTTCACATACTTTATTGGGGACTATTCTGTATCTACACACGTTTCATAGTAACAGCAGAAGGAAGGTGGAGAACTAAAGCTGGAACTAGACAATGGATGGTTGTAAAGATCCATGGGACAACTCAAGGGGCAAGAAGAGAGTGGAAACTTTATGAGGTTGGTGGCATGTTTTGGAGAAGCATGTTACATGGCTGTCACAGAAGCAATGGTAACAGAAGAACTAGGCAGAGATTAATTTCCTCAGATAGTTCTGACAAGTTTTCTCCTTTACCCTGACCTCAGCTAGTTCCCACTAAGCAGATTGCCCGTACAGGGTAGAAGCAGCAGAGCAGTGGCATTTTTTCCCCTCCAAGTGAGGTGTATTAAGGGGAAAGGCCACTATCTGAATTGTTCTTTAACTTGGGTTTCATTCAGAAAGACACCAAACCCTTGTCATCACAGCATAGGACCAAGTATAATTGCTCCCCTCTCCTACGTTGACATTTCGTGTTGGGTACCCTCACTTCCCGAGGGCAGGGCTACTCTGTCCTCTGCCATGTGCCCCTTGTGCCCTGGAGCAGAGACCTCAGGCGTTCATCTCTGGAAGTGGCTGAGATGCCCCACTTGGCCCCCACCGCATCCTGTAGGGATCCAGCCACCTTGCCCTGCCAACATGCCACCATGCCTGGGACGGGCAGGGTGTCTCACACCGCACCACAAAGCGTCACAAACACCTCATCCAGGTCCTCATCTCCACTGGGATAACAGAGTGATGGCTTGGGGATCTCCTATGTATCTCACCGGTCATCTCCTGATCAGGCACCTCAGCAAGACTGATGGAGAAAGCATTTTTCTGATGTGAAAGCAACTATCTTTGTGCATTTTCAGTTTCAGATCTCTATATTTACTGGAAAACCAGCACTGAAAAATAAAGCCTATATAGAAACTGACTGTAGCACTCCCTGTTATGCTATGGGTAAAAAGCTATGAAGCTACCAGTATTTACCTTGGGTTTTATTCTACTATTTACTGTAGATTTCAGTTAAAGCAATTGCTCTGAAAACCCGTGTGCCAATTAGTATGTTCTCAATATACTGTACATTTCTTTAAAATGCACATGTGCGACAAAGAATTCAGAGAATATCATAGGGAACTGCTACTTTTTAATTAGAAATTTCATTTAACTAAACAAAATATAATAAACTCAATTATCTTCATTTTTTACAAAATAAACTGATAGACACTGGTACTATTACATTCCTGTAAACGAGGGTAGGATTTTACCAAGCACAGCATAAAAAGTCTTAATATTTACTGAGGAAACAAGGAAAGGGCCCACAATGTGGTCGTCCATCACTACTCCATCAAACAAAACAGATACTTAGGATATTATCTGCAGTTTTGCCCAGTTAACCTGATGGGTGAAGGAGCTCAGTGCTTCAGAACAAAACACAGCAGTCTCTCAACTCTCCATTAAGATTTCTGATACTTCTCAAGAAGGAAATTGCATACACCAACAATACAGTTTAGGTAGCTAGCCTAGGCAACAGCCAGGAAGCCAGGAATCACCAGAAGACATTTGAACAACACTGGAAATTGTTCATGGTGAGAAGTGAAATTGTAAGACTTACTGTGAGATTTAATATTTCAGAGAAGACAAACATTTTAGATGCTGTATAATGGTGTGTGCAGTGTGAACAACTCTCAAGTGTTCTGGTTTTTAATATCTATAGTAAATGCCCTTTACTAATCAGCTTAAATAGTGATTTGAACGTCCTGTGGAATAAGAAGTCCTTTGAGGTCAGGCAGGACCAAGGACTTGCTCTGATAGACTACATCAACTGAAAGACAGCAACAGGAAGAGAAGCTTCTCTACCCTGATGACACATCAAAAAGTTCATCTGCAAAACAAGATTTAAAGAAAACAGGAAATCGGAAGTGTAGGCAAGTAAGCAGCTATGGGATGAGCACAGGTTTGACTAAACAGAAGTCCTGTGCATTGGTGAGGCTGAGGCAGAGCACTGGGCGTTCAGATCGTTCAGAACAGCAGGAGCAGGCTGAAGCAGAGCAGCCCATTTTCAAGGCCACTGTTACAGAAATGAAGAGCTTTACTAAACTGTGTACCGGAGACAACTCAAATTGTCTGCAATAATATCATCTCACATACTTGACACAGAAACCATGACATATTTAAGGAAAGCACAACGACGCAGAGCGCTGCGGCAGATGTGGGCTCACAGGCAGTGAAACTCTCAGACCCTAGTACAGCGTTAGGCAGAGAACTGGACAATGCTTCTGTTAGACTGTCTTGGACCCAGATGACAAGATGGGGGAAAAGGTCGCACCAATGAGAAATTAACCACAGGAAAATCATTACCAGCTTTCAGATATGTAAAACATAGGTAAAAGTCTGGAATAAATGATTTTGAGGATTACTCAGTTTAATTCCATCTGTAGCTCTGCCTGTCATCTGATTTCCATAGGTTAGAAAATATCAGAGAAAATTGAGCTAAAAGCTAGAACTGCAGAAAACCTGCCTTCAGCTTACTAGATATGAAGAGGAACTGCAGGAAGTAGACAGCCATTGTCCAGCAGGGAGAAGCTTCCAGGGACTTGAGCACGGTTCAGAAATTCTTTTCAGGGTAACACCTGACATAAAAGATGGGGATTAATCACAGTCGCAGAAAGTAGCATGACAAAAGATCGTGAACCTGCAAGGGGAGAATTTTCAGCTGGCTGATTTTTACCAGCAAAAGCAGTTGCGTGGTGAGCTGGGCTCCCAGCTGAGCAGAAGCAGTGCTGCTGCAGCCCAGAGGCAGGGTCGGCGTTACGGGAACCGGCACTGAGGCAGCCCGCAGGGAGGACGCAGGCTGGAGGCCCTGGGCAGCCCTCTGCAGCCATACCTGCTCCGATGCACTGTCTGCTGGAGCACCGAGGCTCCCAGGGAGGAGAGGGAAAGCAGGACATAAGCAGGCTATTGCTCAAGTTGTCATGGAGTTATTCTCTTAACTATCACTAAGGTGACTTCCTTATCACTACCTATGCAGCTATTTCTTATCAGACCCCTATTCTTAACAGTTTTCTCCATCTCCTCTCAACTTTAATTTCATTTGGCTAAAAAAAATAATAATTTGAAGCAGCAATATTCGTTTCAAGAACAGTTGCTCCTTGCCCATCTATACTTTTAATGTGTTACTGATGAGTAAGGCTGAGTCAGATTTACAGTTAAGATATTTGGTCATGCAATTAATGATGAAATTATCTGAAGCATGTGTTAGTAGTGCAATTTTGTTCCTATGGAAGCTGACAGGAGTTCTACTTTTGACTTCAGTGGCAGCAGAGCCAGCCTAACAGTGAGCAATTCAGGTTTTTACCTTAAAGCCTTTTTAATGCCATGAATAGCATGCTGTATCCTTGGTAGCATATCTTTGAGGCTATCTGTTGGCATGGCTTAATTATCCAGTATCAGTTTTCAATTACAAGTATATGAATTCTGACAAGGTTGTTAGAAGTCTAACAACTCTTCACCAAAAATGTATGAGCATTCTCTGGTGTCCTTAGGCACAATTTTTTCCTTCATCACAAGAAAATCTGACCTCTTTACTGGCATTAACAGTGACATTGTAGTTCCTAAACTATCATGTAATCATGTGATATATTTCCCTGGAAAAATAGATTCTGCTTGCTGAGGCATTGTCTGACAGTTCAACACTCAAGAATCAGAATGCTAAAGATATTTTAAGTCAAATAAAGCTTATGGTAATAAAGTACAGTCTGGTATATACAGAGAGGAGTCACTGTCTTAAGCGTGAAAATAGAAGTAGAAAAAGGACTATAATTTTCTCTTAGTCTTATCATGTATCTTATTACATCTTCCCTGAAAACACAGTGACAGCGAGACTGGTTTAGAGTAAGCCTTTTCCCTGACTGCAGTCCTGAAGTTCACAGCAAGTCCTGGTGTTTCCAAAGCCAGCACTCTTCTCTGCTTAACTACAATGAGAAAAATGGTACTGGTAGGAGCAGACTACAAAGAAAATCATTCTTCTAGAGAAAAGTTTCCTGATTTTATTATTATTTTCAGCATGTTTCTATTTTAAAACTCCCAAATGAGAAACTTATAAAATACACAATGAAAATTGTCAGACCATTAACTACACTCAAATGCAGTACCATTATATCAAGACTTGCAGATGCTCCTATAATCAGCAAAGTAACATGATTCAGATTAAACAAGGAAGAAGAGATTCTTTGAAATCTTTTGCTCCTGTTTCCAAATATTTAGCAAATGCAGTTTTAATGCTGCAAATTATGTTTCTTTATGTTGTTATTTGCCTGAATTGGATGCTGTGACAGCAGTCTGCATTTCATAAGGCATGGTTTCCAACCAGCAAAATCTATTCTCTACAGGAAATATGCTCCACTTATTCCAAATGTTCTGAGGACATCAAACATGTTTGTATAAACATGCTGGATCATAATTGAGAGACTTGCTAGTACTCAGAATTTAGACAGCACTTTACAGCTTCAAGGTGCTGTACAAACATTTAGCTGATTTATTAATTAAATTTTCTAACTAGGGACATAACCTAGATTTAGTTGGAAGAAAGCTGTGGATGTAAGGAAGTTGGGTAAACAGGTTTATCAGGTTTACGTAAAAAACATACCAAGTTTTCACAGAAGAACTTCCCTACAAAAACAAATAGGTAACACTTCTCAAAAGATATTCCAATACTAAAATCATTGCGCGAGTGTTATCTGAGCTTTACTGCATTTTCCTCCTGGAATCAGCTCTCTGCTTCTCTAGCACAGACGTGAGCTGACTCGAGCCACAGCAGTTTCTAATATAATATATTTTAAATTCAAAATTCAAGTTCAGAGGACAAACCATTGACTTAAGTGTACTGGACTGCACCATTAACATGGGAAAACTGCAGTTGTGTACATACATAGACAGCATCTGTCCTCTTCAAAGGGCTAATCAAAAGCTCAGATGTCCACCTGAGTTCTCCTCCTCAGTGACCAAAATGAGATTCCCATAATCTCTGATGCCCTGAGAAGCTTCTAATCCCCGCTTGGCAACCTAATGGGCAGCTGTACTGAAAGGTCAGCTCAGGCCACCAGGTTGAGGTTTCCAGAGGTATTTGGCATTGGTCTCACCAGTTTCTCCCAAAGCAGCAGAGAAGCTTACCACTGAATTCAGTAGAACCCAGATGAATTTTAGAAAATTTCTACCTGTCAGTCATGTCCTTCCCTACTCTACAGACTAGAACACTGTGAACCAGTAGCCTCAGTATTACAGGTCTGGCTTCTGGTTTTTATTATCACACTAGGGGATATTTTCAAAGACTCAGTTAGGAGTTATGACCTAGATTTGCAGAGATATTTAGATTTGTATTTCCTGCTTAATGCTGCTTAATGTTCAGCGACATCAAGAACCTCATTGCCCATCTCCAGCAGGGTTCTTGGTACAAGCTGTTTCCTTTACAACTGAATTTTGCCCAAACTCCAGAACTGCTCTGAGTCAAACACAGTACAGCTACAGTCATCTGTCCTCTATGGGTTTATGTTCTGAGTAGAGGTCTCTCATCTGATATAGGAGTGTCTCTGCACCTTATTATTCTTTCATTGGCACATAGTAAATTGAGCCTTGGCAATAGCAATACTATAGGGAAATAAAGATAATTAAGAAACATAAAGCATGTCAGTCTTCTTGAACCCAGTTGGAATCTTGGTTTTGTGTCTCTCTCTTGTAGGATTATGAGCCTAGTTTTAAGTCTGTATTCTCATAATTTTACATAATTGACCATTTGCAATCTTCTATAATCTAAAATGTCTAATAACTATGCACAGAAAGTGAGCCTTTTCCATAATATTTATAAATATTTCATATGAACTGGAGTTAATACAATTTATTTATAATGCATGGGAGTCTGCAGTGGGTTTATAAAAATAATGGGTGTTAACATGCAGTCATGATTTAATAATCAGAAACTAATTTCTAAAATACATACGGAGAGTGGCTGCTTCCAGTAATCGGTAATAGAATTGAGAGGTGCAGATATAGATGGATGACTGAAGTATGGTTAATATACCATACAGGGTAGAGCAAAGATGGCATTAACAAGAACTTCATCCTCTCTCTTCTCTTATTCTTTTCAGTATCTGCCAGGACAAAACTAGAATAGCTTCTCCAGAAACTCTTAGGCAACTGGATGCATTCCCTCCTCCTGCTGACAGCCACTGTGGTTGTGGATGATGTCACATGTATTACGTCACCGTGGTGCAGTAACACCAACCAAAGATTCTCACCTTCTCCAGAAGCTGCCCAGGGACCATCAAGCTACATAAACCATTAGCCATCTATGAACTAATTGATTCAAAATTGTTAAAAGGGAAGAAAAGATCTTTATCTGCTCCACAGTAAATGCCTCTCTCCCTCTCTCACCTGATACACCGATGTTGCTTAAGTGATTCCCATAACATTTTAGAGATCAGCATTACAGATGGAAGAGAAGAAATCTATGTGCAGGAGAAACCAGATGAAGTTATCAGATTGACTTAAGAGCATTAACACAACTGAAATGGACCTTCTGGTTTTCATTCGCTGTGAAAAAAGGATGCAGAAATAAGGAAGTGGATGCACCTGATGATGATAGGAAGACCACAGCTGCAGTGAGACAGCCATGCAAAAGTTATCCTGCAGAGCACCATAGCAAGGGAAGAGACCTCCCACGTTAATGTCACTTTTGACGCACATCTCGATTCCCTTCCCATACTCTTTTAGCAACCTGAATATGCAAGGTGATGGAGCAGCAATTATTCATGCTGCTAGATGCTAATTACTGTATTTGGGGAAGGGGGAAAGAACCTTAACATCAACAATTATCCCATGAGACCATTATTTCAGTCATGCATATGCTTCTACCCTGCAGTTCCAGCCAAACATTGCTTATTATTCATTACAAGACTAGCCACACTTTCTATGACGGTCCACTGACAAAATGACTTTAGATTTCTTCACAATTTTTGCACAGCTCAGCATCAATAAACTGTGAAATGTATTAGAAAACAATGTTTTTAATGGCTTTATTTTAAAATACGTTTCAGGTCATTCATGTCGAGAAATGCTTATCTTTTGAACTCTCAGATTGCTGGGCTGAGCAAAACAGGGCCTTAAAAAAAAAAAAAAACTATTTCAAATCCCCATTTTAATAGAACTTTATATACATATATATATATGTATGTAAGAATCTGAATGGAGTAAGCAGTTATTTCAGGGCAGCTGGACCAAGTTTCTCAGAAGTAAACGGGTGTTCAGGCAATGACTTGTGACATGCCAGGACTCTAAATACTTCAATTCCCTATTGAAAAGGACGTCGTATTTTCTGTTTGGTAAGATATCTTGCTTATTTATTTACAAGAGAATGTAATTACAAAGACAAAAGAACTCTTAAGAACTAATATAAAATTATTCCCCTAAGTAGAGTTACCTACAAGATTCAGCATCTGAAGTTATAAGCTGTACTGCCTCAACTCTCATAAAGTATTTACCGCATTCTTCCCTCTGGCTCCTGGTTTCCCCAGAACCATTTTGCCTGGTGCTGGTGCCCACTGTTTGTTGTTCCAACAGGGTCACTTTAGCTTCCAATCAGAGCAATGTGGTTTTATTTCTTGTAAAAATTTCATTTAGATCCATGCCACTAAATATCTACAAATCTAAAATAATATATTTATGATGCTATAAATAATATATATAAAATAGTTGTAATATATATTAGTTAAGCCCAGAATGTTTCTCATTCTGGATATTATCTGTGGTTACAGCTATCAGGTGAATACTATGAAAAATGAGAACAAATATTTTAGTTTATGTTCTTACATATGTTGACCAAGCTGTTTGTGCTCTACTGCTTCAACAACCAACTGTCTGTTCCTCACATCATTTTAATTACCATTTTTCTATTTACTTAGAGAGGCATGGCAAACTGGACAGTCAGGAGGATACACATGGTCAATATTTATTACAGTTATAGCTGATGTCAATTCTGGTCTGAGTTAGATGCTGGCCAGGACTGGAAAGCAGTGGCCAGACTACCCGGCATGACAGATCCTAAACGTCAAAATGGGTTCTCCAAGGTTTCAATCACTGTAAACCTAGCCCCAGTTTGTCAGCAAACAAGGCTGTGGATATCAGAGAGTGAGATAGGGTAGATGGCCTAAGTGGCCATCACATTACAGGCAATCTTCAGAAGATCCAAATCTGGGCTGTGCAGATGTTAAAAATAGTTATAGGCTTAGCATCAGCTACAAATGGATGCTAGATGCATCCCCTTGGCATTTAACTTCTGATTTCAGAAGCTTTTCTCTCTGAACTTTTCTGTGTTTGCGCATTAGTCTAAATATTAATAATATTTTAATTCTGTTAAAATATTTGCCTTTTGCAGATCCTTTGACCTTTCTCTTTTACCAGCAGACTGTGTCCATTACCCATCATTCCGCTATTAATAAACCCATTTCAGCTCGATCCAGTTTTGCTTTTATGGAATTACAAGTGAAACCTCCAGGTTCATGCCTTTTGTCCTCAATAAATGCTTTTTTGGAGCATGGTTTAGTGAGTACCCATCATCTCAGATCCTGAAATCAGTTCTTGAACCCCTCACAATGTCCGAACTCAGAGGATGGAAGGGCTTACATGCACCTCTCCACTTAGCCACAGAAACCTTACTCTTAAAAACCCTGGATCATTAACTTACTCTTAAACCTTACTCCTAAATATTGCTCTTAAAAACCCTGGAGAATTACAGATCTCTTAAAATAAGCAAAAGAAATCTCATGAGAGGCACTGCCCTGCTGTCCCATCTCACGAGCCAACACAAGTCCACGTTTAGATGGGTCAGACCTCCTCCTGCCTTCCCCATCCGCAAGATCTTATTCATGCCAATGGCCAAACTCCTCCCTGCAAACAGAAGCCACCTGCATGTGCAATCTTTTGTTTCTTGGCCTTCTCTGCTCAATTGATCTTGCTCAGGAAGAAAACCCTGTCCAAGCATGCTGGACTTCTCTCGCTCCAACTCCAGCAACAGCTGTTGGAGACATAACAGCACCTTCCAACACCAGGAACAGCCCCACCAGCTCTCCTTGGGCTTTCATACAAAATTCACGCTGGCCCTAATGAACCGATGCATCTGTATGGTATGATTTCACTTAGGGATTTTTTTTCCCTTTGCCTTTTTTTTTTTTTAAATGGAAACCAAAACAAGTGCAAAAAAGCAGAGCTCCTCAAGGCAGTTGAGCAACTACAGCACTTCAGGTAATCAGAGTTCAGGCTGAAATGCCAGTGATCTACACGGATAACCTAGCACACTTTTCAGACAAGAAAATACCACAATAATGGTGTATATGAGAATACATCTACAAATATTGCTGATCAAACTTCAGCTCAATAGATGTTTTACTTATCAGACTAAACATATAAACTTTAGCATCAGCTTAAAGTCTTTAATCATTTAATTCACTTGTTCATCCATTCATCTTTTCTCTAATCTGATCTATCAGTCTGGTTCTCCAACATAAAAACTATTATTGCAGCAAATATCACCATTTTAATTTGTAACCAGTGTCCTAGACACATCCCATAAAATATTATTTTAATCCCTTAAAAGGAAAAGAGGATTTTGTCATGAATAAATTGGACAGTCTTGCACATAAATATAGTGATAAATGTCTTGCAATGCAGGTGAAATGTAAAATATAAACAAATGTTGACTATAGGAATGTGAAAATACTGATATTTATGTTTAGTTAGTAGACAAGTCTGCTAAAGGAAGAAAACAGTCAGGGTCATCTTGGCCCTGACAACCTCTCTCTTCTAGCAGAAGGCTGAAGGATACACGTAAGTGTAAGTGAGAGGGGGAGGAAATAAAACCAGCACCTTTCTCAAAATGAGTTGAGAAGAGCTGTCTGGGCTACAGAGACAGTGCCCAGGGGACTGCTCACTTGGAGCCTACCCATAAGCTTAAAGGCTCCTGGTTAGGTTCTCTTTTTAATGAATTTTCCCTAATTTAGATCTCTCCTGTGGAATGAATCCTTTCAGTGCCTGCCTCATCTCCTCGCACTTAGGGAAGCATTTGCTTAGACTAAATGCCTACTTTTTTGTGCCTAAAGTGCCGTGAATGCAATATGTACATTCTGTTCTCCACAACTTGGACTTTTTTTTTTTTTTGGCAGAAAGGCCAGCTGTATGACAGAAAAAAAAATCTGTAAGGACACCTTTAAAAAACCTAAGCCATTCACATTATGCAAAACAGTGCAAAAAGTCGCAAGTGCACAATAGACACCGTGATCATAATTCACATTAGTACACTGACTGCTTCAAACCTTCAGAGCTGAAAACAAACAAACAAAAATCCCATGTCACATAAAGCAATAGGTTCTGTCCATTCTAACAACTGTTTTAAATCCAAATTTTCTCCCAAACTTGCTTTCTGCTTACAGTGGAGGCATTTATAACAGTTATTCATACATATGCCTCACACCAGAACTTCTGAGGTTAAAGTAGATGCTTTTGGATTAATAGGCAACAGCTTGACCTACAGCTGCACTTTGCTCTAATCTTTATCATGTGTCTAAAATGCTAATCTGCAGTGTACCACCCAAAGGGTCAGTGGGAGTTTCTTGCCTCAGACCCGGTTCTGGAGGCCCAAGACAGTTTTCCTTCTATCTTCAGCTTTGGGGCCCGCTCTGGGTCTGCAGGACCCCGCTGCAGAATCGCTGGGCAGCCAAGGCTCTAGCAGACGGTGTGAATATGAAGGAGAAAGTAAGGCTGAATGCACACGCTTGCTATTTACGAGCTGAGTCAAGACATTCTCTTTAGCACTAAAATATTCCTAGTATTAGAATAATGATTTTCTCTGTAAAAGGAACAATACTGAAAAATAATGTTGTTGGTAGTGATTTGAATATACATTGAGAGACCGTTCTTTACTATAACATCAAGCTGAAGATCTTTATGGGCTATGCAGTTAATCATCTAACAGGACTGATTCATCTGTTTTTCACAATCATGACACATCCTTCAAATTGAGCATGATGTGTAGCTTTGTTTTTTCAAGTAAACAGATGAACTATTGTTTGCATTAACTTATAGAGTAGCATTGCTCCCAATGGAAAGTCAAGATCTTTTCTTTGAGAAAAAAAAGCTGTTAAAGTGATTAAATGTTAAGCATGCACATGGACATAGAACATTTATAATGAGACGAAATAGCACAGTACCTTTTAATTTATTCCCACCCAAACACCATAGTAAATAAAAGCACAAATGCATTTTGAAAAAAACGTGTACGAGTTTATAGCTAAATTTTAGACATGAGGAAAAAAATAAAATTACCAATGAAAATTCTTTCCAATATTCTGTTGTGTTCAGTATCAATTTGTCTATCGACATCCAAATCATTATTTCCTATAAAACCAAGCTGATGCAAACTTCAGAAATAAATGAACCTATCTCATCTACCAATCCGTGTAGAAAACCATACCTCATGTTTTAAACTACAAAGATGTGTATATTGTTTACATATTTCTGCTATGAATTGTAATTCAATCTGCTAAAATCCATTTTGATGGGCAGATCCTATGCTATAAGCTACTAAAGCAATTGAACTGACCACACTCTTAGTAAGAGAATCAGCTTTTCCATAAGTGAAATGCCCTTGACCAAACTTCATTACAAGTTGTTAACCTGGAGCTGTGGAATTCTGATCTAACAATTATAGAATGCTCTTAGTTTCTGTTTTGCAGTAAAACAGCAAGACAACCAATTTAATATCAAATCCAGTCAAACAATTAATGTTTAGATCATTTTAAACTTGAAAATATAATTAGTGATCTTTTTCATTACCTAAAACAGTTGGTTAGTGCTGCCCTTTACTGGTTCGCAATGGTATACCACAAATCAAAACTAATGGTTACCTGACAAAATGTGGTTCAGCCACAAGGAAACTAAATGAGTATCCTTTACCTCTCTCTGCAGGAGTTCCACACTCCTATCAAATGAATACCCAAAAATACCACTTCATAATCCAGTATTTCCAAGCTACAAATGCTTTTATATACTTATTTCTTGTTTTCTTTTGGAGCACTAAGATAATTTCGAATACTATCATCTGCCAAATTCTCTTGAGTTTTTATCTCATGTCAGAGTGTGATTGTAATTCATTCCTGAATGCTAAATTATGCTCTTCCTCCGTGAAAGAAATTCATCAACAATAGAACAATGAAAATCATCTCTGGAGTGTTTATATTCAATATAAAAATACTGCTCTGATTAAAATTGTTACTAATAAGTAATGTCCATATTTATGCATAAACGCATGGGTGATTTGATAAAAAAATAAAATGCTAGTTTGCCAGACATAACTTTTGACCTGCTGAGTGAACAGAATACAGTTGGTTCTTTAAAATGGCAAATACAATTGTCATTGTATCCAAACATGAAGCCCGATTTGGAAACTGAATTCAGGAGTGGATGATTGCTTCAGCTAGCTATCACTGCCACAGCCTGTGACATACTATGAAAGCTACACATCTTTAAAAAGCTATTTTTGAAAAGGAAAGATGTTTAGGTTTGTATTAACAACTAGAGGATATCTGACAACAGACAATGAATTATTGTGAATTACCGTATGTATTACATTTACCAAATACAACCTTGGATGCATAAGTCTAATCAGAGCAGTAACAGGTTCTGTATGCAAATGTAAGAAGCAGTCCCTGACTCAAAGACCTGGCAACTCTATCTGTTAAAAAAAACAACAAGCACATGAAATATTTTCAAAGTACAGTGTTAGAAGATGGAACTCTTATTTCAAAAACAGGTTCAATATTTTTGAACAAATAATCCATTCCTTTTTATAAGATATTATGATTAATATTAAGTTTGAAAAATGCATGAAGCTTGCGTTGGTGCTGACTGCTCCTATAGAACATTTCCTAAAAGCCTGTTTATAATTGAAACAAACAAACAAACTAAAACAACTTTACTGTGCACATTCCTAATCAATTGTATTGACAGCTGTACCCTATGGTCATGCGCATAGGTGAGGAGGCTCACCCAGGACTGGGCTCAGGTGCAGTGGTGGGAGCCTCTGTGAAGCTCTGTGCCCCTGTGGATTTCCAGGAATAAAAGAGTGCCTAAGCAGAAGGTGAACTGAGCAGAGAGAAATTCAGAATACTGGAAAAAGCGAAGCTTTTCCTCCAAAGCACTTCGGACAATACTGTTTGGGGAGTTTGCCACTGTACAAATGGCTGAGTCTGAAACCATCTCTGGCAGGGTACTGCACTTTCAGGGCTTGGAGCCCTGAACAACAACTGGACTTTTACGATCCTTTTCTTCTACAGAATGCATAACGATAGCATGAAAATGCTTCAGACAATTCTGCTTCATCCTTTCTCTTATTTTATGCAGGAATATTAAGGTTTACCTTTTCTGGAAGGTTTGGACAATTTCTGAGGACACTCACATCATCCACACTGCTAACCACAACCAATGAAGTGAATAGTTAAACCTTCACCAAAGATGAGATTTATACAAATTTTTCATCACTAGCTTGATTAATGTTAATGAAGGCAAATATAAAAACTATCGAGTGCTTAAAAAGCAGACAGTAAAAGTCTTCCTTTTTCAGTGTTTCCTTTGGTGTTAGCATTTCCCTGGCTTTCCCCTCGTCGGCTCAGCCTGCCCTGGAAAGATGACTATTTCCAGTGACATTTTGTGAGCCACTGTTACATACAGCTTCACTGAAGATACAGACAAACTACATTGTGTCTTGTACCTGAAAGAAACGTTAAAATACGATCCAATATGTTATTGTGGGTTTGTTTGCACAACTACAGCTTTCGGAACAACCGGCTGTTGCCTGCTGTGCTAACATGGTAGCCAAGAGCAGTAATACCATAACTGAGGGCAGGGACACCGCCATCCTCCAGGTGGGCCAGCCATCACGAGCAATACAACCCCAAGGCTTTGTCAGTAGGTTTTTCAGCTACTGCTGGCTCCTAGGAAATGATGAAACCTAAAAATACTGGGCTCTGAAGGAACTAATCGATGAGGGAAGGGCATATCTAGGTCTGCTACCCTGCACCACTATGATATCCTTTTTCTACACCACGGGGAGTCACTCCCTGTCAAACTGTACAGGAGGAGTGACTTTGACCCCAAGGAGGTTGGTTCCTTCTTTCCGCTGTGGAGATGAGAATATATTCTCTTTTATCTCGTTTTCCTTTCCTTCTGCTGCTGGGATTTTCCACATTCTTGTCTATATTTTGATTTAGATACAGCTGAAAAGATTTTGGTATTAGCCACTTCCCTTTTTTAATAATTATCAATTATTCGTGTTTTGAAAAAGCAAAGTGTGAAGTATTTGTTATTTTCAAAGGAAAACATTTATTTTAATGGCATATCTGTTCACAAAACAAATCATCAGTGATTGAAAATAGAATGTAAGCTACCACTTTCTGAAAGTCATTTACAGCACAGAAAGACCACTTTGGCAGACACATTTATGTCTATACAAGATTAGATTTTGCATTTATTATGGGCATGTGGCATATTATTAATTATTAACACCAAAAATAAATGTTTATGTTTGCAGAAAAACAAGCTGCTAAATTCTGAGAAAATATTGTCAAGGATTTACACATTGTGTCACGTGTGTTGTGTAAATGGGAAGAGCAGAGTTTCAGTATTTATTATTAGAACAAAACATTTTTCATCCTGCAAAAGGAAATCCAGGCTGTAATTTACCTGCATCTCTAAATCAACAGGTCTGATACTTAAGAATAACCCCTTGTATATCAAATACTTGACTTTGCTTTCTCACCAAAAGCATAGCTCGTGGCACTCCTTTGCCCTCATTCCCTACTGAACTGCAAGCAAATTACAAAGATGCTTCTTCCAGAAGACCTGAAATGCTTCCTTTTCTATCCTAGACCCAAGGAATGAGTAATGGGGCTCCACACCCTGCCAGCAGGAAAACAATGATATTCCACTGAAAAAAATCGTGCTTATTAGATAGTCTCTCTCCTAGATTTCATGCATACCCAATTTCAGGATTTCAGACCAAGATGTCCTGTTCAGAGAAGCTCTTGAGTCTTGAAACATGATTGGGAAAGATCACCTTTCCCTCGAAGGAGAAAAAGTAATTATCAAAGCATATGGAAATAAAGGAAGGAGTAGGATGTCAGACTCGCATATCTGTTTATGTAGTGCGCATCAGTGCAACATCATACTCCCAGCTGGCCACACAGATTGCCTTACTCGTGGGCTGGAGGGCTTTGCAGAGCGCTGCATGCCTCGACCAGCCTTTTCCATTACAACATTGCAGTGCTGCTAGTTAGGTTTAGCTCTGGGTAAAGCCCTGTGATGGAAGCCCTGGTCTAGACAAAGCACTTGTAGCTGCCAGCATTTTTCTGTTCTGCCATCCATCCCGCTCAGAGAAAACCTTTTGCAGACCGTATTGTGATGGAGGTTTCAGAGCAAGGGGTGACACTGTTTTCAGTAGCCTCTCTGTCCCCTGCTCTCAAGCTGTGTTGAAGCTCAAGCGGTGCCAAAACTCTTCTTAGGGGATGTCTGTGTTTCTGCTGCTTCCCCAGACAGACTCAGGATTTGTCTCCCTGCCTGCACAAGTGCAGAAACCTCTTGATTTTGTCATTTATCTCAATACAGTTTTCCAATCGTTCTTCTGGAAGCGACGCTGCTGGAGGCACTGAAGGTGCAAGCCCAGATCAACATTCAAATCCTTGCCAAGCAATTGACTTTACAGGAGGTTAAACAACTGTGGGCAAAGCAGCAATAAAGTGGACGGACCAGCTCTGCCTTTGGGAGAGTTGCTCTGCTATTTCTACCTCAGCCTCAGCACAGCAGTGGTGGCAGGGAAGGGGCAGGTCCAAGCCAGCACTCCTCTTTCCCTTGTCTCATGCACTCTTGCCTGCTGCTTTGCAAAATCCCCTTCAGCTGTCTGAAAAGAGGTCAGAAACGTGCATGCAATGCACTGGAGGAGCAGACCAGCACGGGGAGCAGGCACAGCGGCACCAGGACGCTCTCCAAGGAGCAGGACCTTCCCTGCTGCTGCTCAGCCCCAGGCAGCTGCACCCACTCCCCACTGCCCTGCTCCCTGCTTCCCGCACGGCCCCATCAACCCCCTTGCTCTGGGCCAGGACTCACATCGTGCTATATCTGCAGGTGTCACTTCAGGCCTCAGATGCTGCCAGACAAAGGCTGCTTGCAGGCAGCGAAGCTCCCCGTGCCTCTGTTCACACTTACGGGGACACCTACCACTGCAGGCAAAGGCAGCGACTGCTGCTGCCCAGTGCAGCACGCCCGCGTTGTGGGGAAATGCATTAATAAAATAATTCTGCTGTATCATTAGAGGTCAACACAGCCTATAGCAGGTAATAAAAGATTCATAATGGCACATGAGGGGATGCACTGAATGTCCAAAACTCAGCTTGAAATCATGCAGAACTTGATTAGGTTTAGGGCTCGGTTTCAAACTCGCCGTTCAGCTGTTGTTTCACAGAAAAGTTTGCAATCAGCGATAACACCTCTGTACTAGCAATTTATGCTGCTTCTAGTAGAAATTATGCCTTGTAGCAAGCAGTATCCTAACATGCACAGAAGCTTCCACGCTCGGGCTGGGTAATCAAAAATTAATCCATTTCCCTGATTCCGTTAGGGGCCAATACCAGCTATTACCGAGAAGATGGAAGAAATACTGCTGGAAGCACTTTGAAGATAACGTGTTCCTAGTGCTGTAACTTTCCATCCTTTAGTGTTTAAGGACTGGCTAAACCTTAATTTTAGCCAATTTCTACCCCAGTAAAGCCGGTAGTGGGACCTGCAGTAGTTTATACTTTGGTATATATTCAAACTTTGGTTAACCTTCTGTTTTTGTCTAACCATCAAACCTCCTCTTGGAATCCTGCTAAAATCCAGTCCCAAGTTGCTGCAGCAGTGGGTCCCTCAGTCCATTTAGATATGAACAGTCATCACTCACTACCAAAGGGGCTTTTAGAAATTCAGTGCCAGGATTCATGCAAATATTTTTGATTATAAAGGCATCATCCTTTCTACATCTGACTCCAGCTTATGACGCTAACAAGTACAAAAACAACAGAGAAAAATCTCCTTGCTGCCGAATTTCATCTGCTTTTCCAACCTTGCAACAGCATTTGACAAAGAAATTAAATCAGACCAATTTTTCCTGATGAGCTTCACATTTGGCTGTGAATTCTGGCCACATTCTCTGACTGGATTTGATTTTTGGCCATGATTTTTACCAGTACAGCACATCTAATCTCAGACTTGGTGACAGTGCACTCAAAGCAGCTGCTCCAGCTTTGATATAGAAGAGGCTAATATCATTAGCAGAAGAATTTAACGTTGTTTGACATATCAAATGTCTTAGTCCTGCCTTAATTCTTTGTGGCCAGCCAGCCCCATCAGCCAAGCGATGGCGTCCGCAGACTGGCCAAAGACTCAACGTGGAGGACAGAAAGCTTCTAGTCCAGCAGGTGAGGTTTAGGACAGCAAAACGCGCAGAGCAGCTGCACAGAGCACACTAAGCTTCGGTCAATGGCAGCAGGCTACAGCACCAAGCGCACTACTACTGCTGGCTTTATTTTAAGGCAAAGAGATGCATGAGAAGGAGGCTTCTTCTCTCACTTCCCATATAAGACCAGCAAGCCCTCCTAGCATGCTCCCAAACCCTTCCCACTGCCGCATCCGCAGGCAGGCAGTCCCAGCCAGCAGCCAGAGGCACCCCAAGTGGGAGGCAGAGGCCCCCGTGAGCCATGGCAGGGCTGGCCCACCCCAACCTACCCCCTCAGGCACCCAGCCTGGCTTGTGCAGCGCCCTGTGCTTCACAGTACAGCTATCCACCTGTCCTGTAATTAGGGAACAACCCATTTCTCCTGGCTGCCCCTCTCCTTTACAGAACACCCCATGGAGCCCCAGTGCCTGACTTGCTTCCCTTTCAAGTGGAAAGAGAAAATTACTCATTTGCACCTTCTCTCCTTAAATACCAGCCCTCAGGGACGATTTCCATGCGCTGGAAGGCTGCAAACAGAGCAAGAACTGTTTTGAGGGCTGAGAAACACTGAGGGTGGATTTTCCCACCCCTCTGATCGTTCCTGGCTTGCCCATACAAACTGCTTACCCATGTGCATGGCTCCTGCCCTAACACAGCCACAGAAGTGCCAACAAAGCAATGGGAAGAGCGAAGCAATGCCACTGTCTGGCACGCAGAAAAGGAGGCTGGGAGGAACTGGAAGGGATTGTTTGGACTTTGCTGGTTTAGCTATCTGATAGGGAAAGAGGTAAAACACCCTCCCCGGTGGCTCCTGCCAGTTATTCACCATCTACCAAATCCCACAGCCCAAAACAAAAGCTGAGTTTCTCAACCCAACAGAAATCCACCGCCCCACTTCATTTGGTTACATCCCGGCAAAGCAAAAACGCAAAACTCCTAAGCTTGTCAAGCGAATACAACGGTACCGCTGCGTCCATAAACACGTCTACCAGCTCTCGCTAGGCACATCACGCGGACCACCAAACAAAGCCACCCCCGGAGCGCAGCCCGTGTCCGGCTGCCCAGAGGTCGGGCACCAGGCGCGGCCGGCAGCGAGCCCAAGTCCCACACGGGACAACAGCTTGCGATGTGCCGCACAGCCTGGGGAAGCCTAACGGGGAGAACCGCGTTCGCTTGAACGAGAGCAGGGGGGAAACCGCGCAGAGCGGGCACAGCACGGGCACCCGGGCAGAGTTTCCCCCGGAGCCCGGCGGGTCCGGTCCGAGGCGGGCGGCAGGAGCATCGCGGCAGCAGAGCCGGCGCTTTCCCTCCCCTCGCAGCACCCCGTGCCGCGCTCAGGCGGAGGAGCGGCGCTCCCCGGCCGCCTCCAGCCCCGCCGGTGCCCGCGCCCCGGTGCCGAGGCCGGGAGCCCCCCACCCTCCGTGCCCGGGGGCGGGGAGCTCGGCGGGCGGGGGGGCGGCGCGGCGGCGGCGCTAGGGCGGCGCGGCGGCGGGCCCGGAGGAGGGGAGGGAAGGCTGGCGCCGCCGCCCCGCTCGCCGCCAGTCGCGGGGAGGTCGCCCCGAAGTGAGGAGCCGCCGCCGCCGCCCCAACTTCGGCCGCAGCGCTCCCGGCTCCGCTCGCCCCGAGGCCCCGCGCCGCGGCCGCCCCGCCGGGGGCCGCCCCCGCCCCGAGCGGCGGTGACGGGCGGGGAGCCCCGCTGGGGAGCGCCTCGGCGATGAGCTGCCCGCCGGAGGACAGCGGCCGCCCGGCACCGCCCGGCACCGCCCGCCGCCCAGCGCCAAACTTTGCGGCCGCCCGGCGCCCCGGGCCAACTTCGGCAGAGGGAGGCAGGGAAGGAGGCGCCCCCCGGCTCCCCGATGCCGCCCCGGCGCGTCCCGGCGCCGCCCCGCGGTGAGGCGAGGGCGACCCGCGCGGTGAGTACGGCCCCGGGGGAGGGGGGGGCACCGGGCCTGGGGGGGCGCGGCCGGGGTCCCCCCCTTAAATCCCCCGGGGTCCCCCCCGAGCCCCCCCCTGCCCCCCGGGGTCCCCCCGGAGCGGAAGGGTGCGGGACGGGCGCCCCCTGCCGGCCGCGGAGCGCCGGGCTCGGAAGGGGCGAGGCAGCGGGGAGGGACGCGGAGGGGCCGGGGGGTGCCCGGCCGCCGCCCCCCGGCGAGCACTTGGCTGGCTTTTGGGGGAGAAGAAGACCCAAAGTCGGCTTCGCAGGAGGGTGGGGAGAGTAACCCCGATGGAGCGGACGGGGCGCTGGCGCTCAACCTGGAAACGGTTCCCTCGCGTCGGAAGCTGCAAGTGATTTTTCTAAGCGCTTACCCCCCAAAAATTTATCTAAAGGGACACCTAATGACGGTGAGCAGCGCAGATGAGCTAAATCTGATAAAGCAGATGCTTTTGTACTCTCAAAGTTGGTCCGTGTGCTTTTGTGGCCTCTACCGAATGCACTTTTATTGTTCCGCAATCAACTTTTCGATATTCTGGATTTGATGTGCTAGGAGCCAGCCTCGCTTCTGCAGAGATGTTAGCAGAGACAGTGAGTGAAACAAACGGTGGAGATGCTTTTAAAGAGGGAATAAATCACTGCCTTGCCTAAGGACAATGCGGCTCGGGATGAGCAGCTGGGGCCTAGGCAGCCAATCAAAACGAGGAAAACCCCAGCAGAACTTTCCCGGGTTTGATTTTGGTGGGTTTAGATGCTTTTTCTTTTTTTTTTTTTCTGGATTTGCAACGAAAAATAAAGGTTGATTTCAGGCATGTTTTTGGAGCTTTAAAGGACGTTTACCAGAGAGCTTCCAGCAATTAGCAGCATTTTTCCAATAGACCCATGGACTGCCGTCAAGCCTCAGCCCCGTGACGCTGATAAGAAGTGGCACCAACTTTCTAGCTACGTATGTAAAATCTGGCAATAGCACAGAACAAATTCAGGATCCGTTAGACTTCTGCTTTCGTTCCATTTTGACAGTAAGAACTTAGAATTTCATCAGGCTTTAGAAAGTCAGCAGCTCCCACCCTGCCTTGGAGGCTTGGTAGCCCGATACCCCCAGGTTCTGCTTTCTGAAGTGCGCATAATATTACCTGACCGGGTGAAAAATAACAACCAAAAAAGCCCCAGCCACCCCAAATGCTGACTTAAATTCAGAGAGGAAAAACTTGCACAACAGATTGAGTCTAGGTACAGAGATATTTAAGGCAATAAACCACAATTATAAAGATTCTAGAGGAAAACCTTAACGCAGCTACACATGAAGGCTTTAAAATTTAAATAGCTCAAGTGCCTTGGCTCCATATGCTGACTGCCGATGATACCCTGCAAGTAATGGCAGCGGTGGTGTGAGGTGTCACTCAGCAAAGAATGATGTGGGAAAACCCAAAATAATTCAAGTGCAGTGCCGAATCCCAGCTTTTTGGTAGCAGAACTCTGTATCTTATTTTCCTCAGCCAATAATTATTGACATTTTAAATTTCTCCTGAGACAAAGAAATCTTTTTCTGCTAGATAGTTGAATAAGCCTGATAAAAATAGAAGATAAACTTTGTTTGGAGCAGTGTTTGAGTCCACAGGCACTACAGCAATTGTTTGGAACATACTTGGATCTGAGTGTGATGGGAAGTGTGCATTAAATTGTTAAATATAGGTTCCATTTTTGTTTGCATAGATAACTAATTCTGCATAAGATGTTACTATTGTTACTATTTTTCACATTGGAGCTGTGTGTGTACTGGGCTGTCAAGTTTTCTGGGTGTACCAAGGTAAAAATGTTTGGTTTTGATTAAATGTTGTGACATGCGGGAATGAGGATTAGTTCTGTTTTGTAATACCTATTATTTCATCAATTATAATTAATAATTGGCGTGGACATAAAGGATCTTTTTACCTGGGCGTGATTAGATACACCCCTCTGCTGAAGCTGGGTTACAAACTTCCCACAGGAATACAAGCTGTTAGGGGTGCAAACTTTTTCCTTTGGAAAAAAGCGCTCTGCAGGCCCCCACACTGTCAGCTGACAGCCCCCATTCCATGCATCAGTTAGGGATTTTAACCAGTTCTCCTCACACTGGCGTAAATCATAGTAACTGAGTCGGGCTCTTGTTCTTACTCCAGTGTCGTGGCAGTGTATGGTTTATCAAATACCTGGACTGTAGGAGAAGCGATTGCTTGTTATTTTATTGCATTCTTCACATACCTGCTGTACGTCAGAACCGAAGGCCAGGAACCACCCTGTAACACTGTGCAGCAACTTTTCAGCAGGGACCTGATGCAGGAGGGGGACTGCAGACCTTCCAGCTGATGCCTTTTGCGCCGAGGGAATCATCTGGGGCCGGGGGTTGGATTTTCTCTGTGATGGAAGGAGGCAGAGGGGGGTGTGTTTGCTAACAACCCCTGACAAGAGCTGAAGTTCTTCACCAGCAGTAATTCTGCCGAGATGCATTTTAGCTGGTTTAGGGAGAAGGGGGTATCTGCTCAGGCTGCAAAATGGAAATGCTGCATGAGGTCTGACTGGCAGCCTCACCCACCTGGGAGGAGGCTGCATGCGCACCTTTACAGCCAGTTTTAGTCTGGGGGTCAGCTGTTTGCCTTCCTTAAATGTGTGATGCAGCCGATCTGTAACATGCTTATTGTAGCCTAAATGTCCTCCACTTTGCACAGAGAGGTGCTTTGGGGGAAGGCAGGGACAGCAGAGGCGGTGTTCAGCTCCCAGGTGCCTGGGGAATGCCTCCTGTTTTTCAGGTTGCAGAGGTTATGGCATGTGAAAATCCAAGGCCCCCGCTGCTCGGCAGTTCACACCGCTGTTGCCCCACAAGGCAGGGTGCCTTGAAGGTTTCTGGTGTGTTAGCTGTCCTCCAGCAGCGTGCTGCCACCTTGCCCTCAATCCATAGCTGTGTCACTCCCTCCCTCCGTCAGCCCCGTGGGCCCTGCGCCCCCAGAGCCTGGGACCAGCTGGCGGACAGGGAACCGGAGGTGCAGAGGGTAGGTGGGGGTGTCACTTACTGGTTATTCCTGATTTGTTGATTGCTTCTTGTAAGGTCAAATGTGCAGGTGTTAACTGAGGGGGTAAAAACTGCTGCTTTGTTACCCACAGCAAGAGGCTTAGTGCTACGGGGCGCGCGCAGCTATAAACTTCAGAAATGTTATTCTAAGTGTTTTTTACAAAATAATGCACATATTTTTAGAATTAGAGCACTGAAATGTAGAATGCATATAGCAAGTGACTCTGCAGGAATAAATATAAGCAAGACGAATTGTACGGCTCTGTTAGAAAAACCCCAATAGCGCTTAGCATATGATCCTTAATGTGCTTTGGTCAATATCTTTCTCTGTATCAATGGAAGCTCATTAAAAGAAGATATTGCAGACTAACTGAGCCATGCCGTATTAGTTCTTGCCAAAGCTTGACATTTTTAATACATTAATAATATGTCTGTAATGTAATGGAAAACTATTAATCAGAACTGGTTATATGCCAGAATTTTAAGCTATAATTGGCTGCTTCTTGTCAGGGATGTCTGTCGTACAGTTCTACATCTGCCTAATACTCAGATGTCTTGCACTCCTCTGCACTTTTTCCTTGTCAGTGCACTAAATTCGATCGATGTTATAGTCTATAATTCTGTGTAACGACTATCATTATGACTCTGGCTTACTTTAATGAGAATTCGTTATATGGGAAGTGTTTTAGCACAGTGTGTTAAGGTAGCGGCTTGCTTCCTATTATTTCAGTCCTATCCAGTCTTGTTTATTTGTAGATCTGCATCTCAGCAGTTATAAAAAGGTTATTGGAAACCGAAGAGCTGGCAAGGAAAATATTAAAGAAAACAAATCTATTTTTCCTGAATATAAAAGCTTGTAGACTAAGGATAATTAAACCTTGTAACTTCTTATTTCTACACAGAAACATGATGTTCACTGACTGTTCATTCCAGCTATGACCAAGCATTCTCTAATAGAGACTGTGTTCTGATTTCTGACAATAAATTTCAAATAATTTGCAGGTTTTGAGCCAGGTCAAGGGTCTCTCTTTTTTTTTTTTTTGGCTTTTATTTTAAGCAGAGAATGTTTTTCCCTTCTGTATAATGACTGTGCTAGGCTATGTGACTTTTTAATTTTTTTCCCTGCAAAATACATTAGAAAGGACTAGAGGAGACAAGTATGAGGGTGTCTTTAGAAGGATGTGGAAAAACTTCTCTGAATTATTAAAATCCAAGATAGTAAGTAAATGTTGCCATTGAAATCAAACAAAAAATAATGTAAGGCTGCTTATAAAGCTATGGTACTACCCAATGTGATTCTTAAGAAGATCTAATTTTAATTTAGTCTTAGATATTTCTTCTTTTATGTCAAATTCATATTTGAGGCTTAAATGTATTTGATCTAATAGAGAATTGTTATTGCATGAAATTTCAGATATTCTCTGCATATTCTGATAAAATATACCAGAGTTGTATGGTAACATTTGATAAAACGAATATAATGGAAAATTGCATTTACGTCCATACGGCAATTATTGTAAATTACTTTGCTATGGAAACACAATTCAACCATCTGTTGGCATTTCATAGTGTCTGCAGTTTAGCTCAGTTTAAGATGAAGCATTATTTAAATATAGGGATGCCGTTTGTGAATAGCTTTGAAGATAAGTTTTGAAAATGTGTATTACCAAAGCGACATACACAGGAGCTCAGCGAGTCATATGACACTTGCTGTGGTTTGGGGTAGAGGAGGGTTCATGGCACACAATTTAAGCATCAGAACAAGCAAAGTGGGTGACAGAACGTGATGACTTACGGTTGTTCCTTGACGTCTGCCTGAAGGGTTTGCTTAGATTTTAGCAGCATCCAGGCAAAAAGCGTGCAGAGGTGCTGTGGTGGCTGTCTGAAATCCTCCTCCTGCAGAGTCCAGTCCTATGGCCACAGAAAGCAGTGCACGAGCTCCTGTCCTCAGCTGGCACAGGCTGCCAACAGGCGCAGGCTGAAAGAGATGAGATGGAGTTTGTAGTCTGGTTTTTGCCTGTCCATGTTTAGAGAGCTTACCCCGTCTTTGCAGTTTCCCCCGCACACTGTTTGTATTTTTACCAAATACATATGTTGTCATTGTAATAACATCCTGGGATTTTCTGTGTGTAATAAAATGATTGACATGACATAAACTGAGCGAATTTCTAGTTAACGTTTTGAAGGGGGGAAAGAGGATATATCTGCTATGAAATAAATACCGAGTACACAGGGACCCCCACCCTCAAACCTAGGAAAATACAACATCCATCCTAGAAGGGGAGAGCATCCTGACAGTAAACGATAAATGAACTATTATCTTCATCAGTAGTTTATCAGCATGATCAGTTAAAGAAGAAAAAAAGGAGCAAAGCTCTTCCAATGCTAATGAGAAGTTTCAAGGAAACAGAAGTGCGTTTACAGTATCTTTGTTACTCTTACAAAAAAAAAGAGTGTAAGAACCATGTAAGGCTTTTGGAGCTTACTGAGGTCCTCTTGCCAAGAGACTATCAGACCTGGTACTCATCCCTTTGTCACCTCAATAGAAGAGCCTTCCTGCTGTTTCACCACAGAGTTAGGTTCCCTGCTCCCCTGCTTGCCTGGATAGACATGCACAATACTCAAGTTCTGTAGTTTGCTCTCTGGTGTTGCAAGGAATAAAGTACAGTTTTGGAAGCAGAAACATGTAACTCACCTGGAGTGTTATAGATCTGTGTTTGTTAGAGAAGAGTTCAATCCTTCATGTCAAAATACTTTTCACTCTGAATGATTTGGGTGGTTTGTCCGTTGTAGCACAGCACCCACAGTAAAGGTTATTCATATTATACCAATTTGCTTTATATTGCATCAAACCTCCAAAATGTCAACATGTAATATATTTTGTAATGCATTGATTCTTGGACAATAACTCTAACTTTTATTGTTTCTAAAAGGGTGCTGGTGCCAGAAGAAAAGAATGATTGATGGGAAACAGACACCAGCCTGTAGACACTCATCCTTCTGCTTCAGATACTGATTTATCAATGCATCTGGGCATCCCCTGTGAGCTGTGAACACGGAGGATCACTCAGGGTTATCGACAGTGTAGCTGAAGACCCGCAACTTCACAAAGTATTATCTGCTATTGGACATCTTTTACAAGAAGCCCTGACAGATAAGTTATAAGACAAAGGACAAGCTCTGCGTTTCTGTGAAAGGCTGTCACTGGGGTCTGTGTGGCTTCTACCAAAGTCTTCAACTTAGTAAAGCAAACACTGTATCCTAATGCTTCACGTTTGAGTTGGAACCTATTTTATAAAATACATACATGTATATGTATATATATGTATAACCTATATAGACTGCACGTACGCCAGTACTGAACATCCTTACAAAGGTGACATAAAAGGATTTAGAAATGTATTTGTCAAGATTCCTGTCACTTCACGCCCTCTGGGTTACCGTATCTTCCGTGATGCAGCATTATCCTTCTGTGTGGGGACATTATGATGTGTGTAAGACTCAGATTTACACAGAAGAAGGAAAAGTATGGGATTACATGGCCTGCCAGCCGGAAGCCAGAGACATGATCAAATACGTAAGAGTGACTCTGGATCCCCCAGACATAACGTGTGGAGATCCTCCTGAGACTTTCTGTGCAATGGTAAGGCAAGCTTTTAATTTTCATAACTAGCGGATATATCCTTGTGCTAGATTGCTGCAAAATGGAAGTCGTGTAGCGCACATATAAATATCCCGGAAAATCTGCCTCATGTTCCAAATGTGAGAGGGTTCTGCTAAACAAACGCCAAGCAGTACATGAAGCTAGGCAATGCGATGTTCTTATTATTGGGGCCTAGCTTGACTTTGTCTCGATTCAGTGTGTCTTTAGGTCAACTTTTAATGACTTAAAAGAAAGCAGCATAAAACTTGTAGTCCGTTAACCCCTAACCAGGGCACATTTGCCTCAATCACGAAAGTATTCAGTGAATTGGTTCTAATACAGTCACCTGAAAGCATCATAGCATTGTATAATTCAGCATCATTTCTCAAGGCTTGCTCAAGCTGCAGAAGCTCAAAAGTGGTGGTGGGAGCTGTGCTGCTGGAGCTTTTTGGGCAAGCCTGCACTGGCACAGACGTTATTGGAGCCTGGGTACCCCAGGCAGCACGTATTAACATTTGTGTGCACGGGAAGCATAAGAAAGCTCTTCATATAGGGGCTGGCTCTACGAACAGTTGAGAGCTTTTTTTTCTTTAAGCGAGACTGCAGGCATTCAGGTCAACTAAGAAAGACTAAAGTCAAGTTCCTTAATTTGGATGCTCCTAAAATTAGAAAACAATTTTGGAAATGCTGGGCTTGGTAAATAATTGTACAGGTATGAGAAATGAGGCAGACAGCATATATCAGCCTTTTACAGCTGTGCCGCTCCTGAGTATTTGACAGATTGTGCTCTGAGAGGTCAGTGAGATTGGAGGAAATCTTCAACTTGCAGATAACTTTTTTCTTCTCACAAATACTTAGTATTTTACAGAAATAAACATTTTACAGAAATAAATAAGTGGAAGATACGGTATTCCTTTACTACAGAATGTGAGTTTGAGGCACAAAACATATATATTAATAAAGCACTGGAAATTTACATCATGTTACCCAGATGATTTAGGTTTGAAAAAAACATGAGCTCTGGTAGGTGAGGGAACAGTCTACAAGACATTTGTTTGCCTGTGTACAAATCATCATCGCTGTGTGACAGAATCCCCACAGGAAGGAAATTTGCTTTTAAACGCCTTATGGTATCATTTGCAACCACTACTGTTCTGTAAGGAGTTCGGGTCCAACCACACATACATTTAAGGCATTATGCGCATGCATGCAGCTGCTTCCCACGTACATTATGGTAATAGCCACGTGATAAATTGCGGAGCTACGTGAATAAATTACATTCACTGTGATCCTTTGACTGCGCCACTTGCTCTCTGCCCACTAATCCATCTCTGCTGACATGACTTTGACACTCTAAACCTCCAAGCAGCTTCAAGCAGCCCCTGTTTAAAAACAAATAAACGCAACGTGCCTTGTGTAATATGGTTGTTTACTTTCTTCTTTATCATGATGTGTATTTCTCCCTCAAAATTGTAATGGATAGGATTGAGCCCTCAATCAGTGATGTTTGAACTTGTTCTTCTAACGCAGTACACTGCCCAAGAAAACCTGTTTCTTCCTTTCAGTGCAGATAAACATTGCAGCAGTTCCCATATTAAGCAATTTTTTTAATTTCTGAATGCCTTGGTTATCACCCCACTCTTTAGATAGAACAATGATGATAAAAAAATGACATTTTGATTAAATCTAAATATTAAAATGGTGGCAGAACTCCCCCTGTAAATATTTGACCCAGCAAGGTCTTTGCTGCAGTGATGGGGTATGAAAGTTTGCTCGGGAATCACCTGAGGTGACAGACGTAACTCACTTGCTGCATAAGCACTTGAGATGCAGAAGGCCACCAGAATCCTAACAAGAGGAATGGAAGAAGAGGAGGAACTGGAGGTAGAGTAGGGGGAAATGCAGAAAGGGAGCAACAGAGCACAATGAAAAAGTGTATTTAGTGATACGAGTTTATGTACTACATGATAAACAGTTGTATTTGCTTTCAGCATAGATGTATATTGTACATATGCTCTGTATTCACATATGTGTGGTTAATGGCATGACTTACTTGAAACATGAGGAAAATTACAGAAATAGTTGGTGTTCCTGAGGTATTCCAAAGCAGCAAAGCACTCCCTTCCCTAAAAAATGCTTCATGTCCACCTGTACTATATCTAATTACACGTCATTCAAAATGAGGTTTTACATATTTTTAGGGTTGAGCCTTTGACACTTGCCAATGAGCGGATCTGTTATTTTAGTGTTCATTTTTAGTTTTAGAAAATGAGTTAAGAAAATAGCACTGTCATAGTAGGAAGAGGTGGGCAGTGAAAGAGAGTGCGTTCCAGTTAGGCATGTTCTTGTACTTAAAACAATTCCTGAATTTGAAATGGCAGAGATATAAGCATTTCTTTTCAGCATAGCAAAGTGATGAACAGACTTATAAAAATGTTTGGTTTTATTACTGTGAATATTGTATTTTAGCGTACCAAACCTATGTAGCAGTTTTTTTGTTATTCAAATCAAGTTAATGCTCAGCTGCCTTCTCGTAATTCCTTGGAGATCAGGGTTCTTTCAGATACTCTAAGAAAAGTAACGGTACCAAAAAGCTAAGCCTCCTTCTGCAAGAGGAGGAAGAGGTTGCATTAATCTTCTGTTTTGTCTCCATATTCATTCTCCAGTCAGCCTAAATTTTCACCACAAACTATACAGGTAAATTATAGAGACTGAGGTACTAGCTATCTGTTGAGTCTATGTCAGTTATAAGCATGGCGTAGATAAGACCACTAAAGCACAACCAGACTGAGGAATTTCACCCAGTTTCTGTTGGGAGATGGCAGTAAAATCTAGGGAGTCAGTGAGAGCAACATAAGAGTATACAGTAACATACAATGTAATCACGCACTGAAATGCATGCAATCCTACAATAAAGAACTAATTTCGTCTCTGTATCTGCAGAAGACATTAAAAGTAAGGGCTCTAGATTCCAGCAGGGAAGGCTAGATACTGAGAAAACCTGGTAGTGGTCAGACTGGGCAGTACTGGAGTGAGTTGCCCCAGCAGAGCCCACCTACCTCTAGGTAGGGGCCTCACGGCACATCTTTAAGGGCTGGTTTAGCAGAGGGCTGGCAGGAGTGAGCAAGGCATCAAGCATGGAAAAGAGGCAGTCGATGGTAAAGTTTGTCTCCTACCTATTTCTGCATACTCCCCATGGAATTAAATGGTTTTATGAGTCCATTATGATTTTTTATTCAGTGAGCTTGCTTAGTTGATAAACCAAATAAGGTTCTGCACATGCAGATTTGTTACAAAATGCAAATGCACTCCTCCAGTCAGCAGCTAATCCAGCATGCGGCAGCTCACCATTCTTAAGTACCTTTGGGCCATCCCTCCAGGACAGCATCTGTAGGTATTCTGGGGAGCAGACAGCAGGAAAACTATCCTACAATTGCTTTCATGCAATCTGTTCTGAGAATAACATTATAGTTTCTGGTGACATTCAGTATTGACAACTCATGAGATTATTCTGAAACCTCAAACCCCTGGAGTCCTATGATTATAAGAGATCCACCACTTTCATTTAAAACACCATCTTCATTTTCTTAGTCCTGGTTGGAAAGAAAAGTTTGAAAATGAAACTAAGAAGCTCAAAAAGCAAAAGCCAAACAAATAGCCCACCAAATTATTATTTGTTTTAAAGCTCATCATTTTTAAAGTCGCTCAGGATTTTTAGGGCTTGGGAAAGGATTTTGCTTGAGAGGAGAGAAGCATGAAAAAAATTATAAACAAATAAATGTCATAGAGCAGTTAATGCTCACAGTCTCTGGCTATGGAGTTGTGTCTGTAAGGAACATGCGACTGCATCCTTCCCTAACAAGTAACTCCTTCCTCTGCAGAAGGGTTTGACTGGTAACTTCTGTCTTCCCTGTACATTTTAAAGCAATCTTTAGCCTCTTACGTGGGAGGCATGCATGGTGGCAGATGATGCATGTTTATTTTCAGTGGCCTTCCTGCAAGGAAATTTGACTGTCCTTGTCAGTCACAGTACTGGATGGTCATTGTGTTTGAGACAGTGTGGCCATCCTGCCTTTCTATAATTCATGAACTTTGAGCATTTGGCATTGGTAACAGTGTGTCTGGCACAGTACACTTATGCGTAGTTGGCCTGGGGGAAGAGGAAGCTAGAAAGGGGAAGAGAATAGAGAAAACAGCTACCTCACATTTTCAGAATTCACTTTGCAAAGATACCATAAGCACAATGTTAAGTATGTGAAGGTGCTAGTTATTGTGGCACTGCAGCATTTCAGTTTACAAAACATACCCGCTTTAAATCCCCAGGAATAAATAACAGCTGGTGAAATCTTTTACCTCCTTAATTGTAAGCACTTGTTAAAATTTCACAAAAAATCTGTACACTTACAAAAAGAAGCAAATTTGAATTTTCATGACTGCCACCGTCATTTGTCCTACAAAAATACTACATAGGTTGCATCTAACTTCCTTGTTTTTAAAAAATTTGTCAGCTGTACCCCCATGTGACTGCCAGGAGCCAGCTACAAAGATGAGCAGCACAATCAGGAGCAGGAGTGAGAGCCCCAGAACAAGCGTCCCTTCCTATGGCAAGCTCCTACATTCTGGCCACACACCTCGCATGGCTTTTGCAGGTGCCTTGTCCCCAGGGTCACAAGGCACAGCAGGAGCTGTAGCACAGCTCTCCGAGCTGCCAGCACTCAGCAGCTGTCTGCTGCCTCTTGCAAGGGCTGACTCCTTCGCTAAAATCTAGCCTTTGTCACCGGTTTTGCATTCAAACGTTTGCCAGTCTTAGTAATGTAAATTCTTCACAAACCTAACCAGGAGACTCCTAGTGGCTATCACTGTAATTTGCAGACTAGAGATGGATTTTATTGTGAACCTGCATTTAGAGCTGAAATGGCAACATAAAAATATACTTTTCTGCTTATGTGTAGATCACACCTAGCTATCATAACACAATCCAGCATTCCAGTAGCTAAAAAAATGATGAAATTATCTGTAATTAATCTGTTGCCTGCAGCTAACTTTCTTCATAGGTTAAACAGAATCTTGAAAAGAAGCCTACAGACGGAAGTCACATGTGTTTGTACAATTTATAGAGCAGAAATGCTGATGACAGTAGAAATTTGAGCCCTTGAGTGCTACTCTGTATTTCATCACCAATCAAAACTAAATTAAGAAACAAAGATTATTAAAAAGTCTTCTGTGAATGTAATTCTGGCATAATATTATGAGGTGGACATTAAATTATTCCCTCTGAGACTTTGAGCGTCATTAATATAGCATTTCTTTAATTACAAGTAGGCTTATATTCCTTAAAAAAACAAAATACTCTTGCATAGTTAGCGATACCATTATAACGTTTACTGAAATAATTAAATGAACAGATACTCTTCTGAGCAACATATAAATCAAAATGTGAAATAAAAATGTATTTTTGGAAGCATTTTGGCGTGCATGTAGTCTTGGGTAAGATATTTTTAGAATAACATTAAGCAATACTGTTAAGGGATGCCGATAAGAAAAAAGCCTTTTATTTGCTGAATATGGACAAGGAATCTTTCATTTTAGTTCCATCTGTGCAATCTGATGAGGTAGCGTGGGGGAGAATGGAAACACGGAGTTAAAGATGAGGCTATTATAATTTTTTTTTCTTTTTTAATGTCAGTTTTCGTAAGTGTATATTTAAAAATATGTACAGCCCTGAAAGTTATTACAGACCTGCATCCATCTATTTTGGACTTTTTTGAGTACATTTAATTAACAGAAATGTTACTTTGTTGTTGGGAAGACTCTCATCTTTCAGGGAGCAGAATTTTTATTTTGTCATTTTTTCTCAAGTTATTATTGCATTTAATTTCTGGTATAAGAATATGTATATGGGGAGCTAAAGGCTTTTTTGCTCCTTCTCTTCTGCTGAACCCCTCTGACATTGCTATTCCCATCAAAGGACCACCTCGGTCCTTGTATTGAAATTTTAGACCAATGCATCTGGAATGAATGAGAAGGCAAGAAGAAAGCACCATGCCCTTTGCTCCTTCTGTCTGTCCCGGGTTCCCTCCTGCCGGCCAGCACATAGAAATTACAACATACCTGTGCCTTCCGTAACACCATGTCTGCAGAAACTTCAAAGGCTTTTTGTTCCTCACGCCTCTTAGGACAGGAGTTCTTGGTTTCCTAAACAATGGAAAAATAAATAAATATATTTAATCACAGCAGAAATATAAAAAATGGATAGCTAAGACATGTTTTCTTTCAACTGGAACCAAACTAAAAATTAATAATTTATCATAAATCAAAACTAAAGATTGCAAAAAAAAATAAAAAAATCTGCATTTTATTCATTATCACACATCAAGATTCCCCAGTCAATTATTAACAAAATTCGGTCCAGTTTCCTCAGTTACACTTTGAAAATGGAAATGTTTTCAAACCTTAAGTGAAGGAAAAGCAAGCCCACAAAGTACTTAAGATCTTAAAAATATTTGGGGGTAAAACAGGGTCCCTAAACAAAGCCAAGGCGCTCTGTTTATTTTCAGTTACTAAGATTTAAGGCATATATCACTACAATACATAAGTGCTTCATTTTAACAAGATGTATGTTTTATATATGCACTTCATAGAAACTGTTTCATTGCTGCTTTTAACACTGTCCTTACTTCATTTGGTGGATTCTTTCATTTTTCTTTGTTTTCCTGAAGCTAGCTGAAAAAAATTAGACATTTGTAGCTAACTCAGTGATCAATAAATTATTATCGTAATAATACCTGATCTTAGAAAGCAAGGGATTATAATGTGTCAAGTAAAATTTCAGCAGTAACAGAGATTATTTTAGTGCTTCTGTCACCTGGTAACAGCTGTGCAACATGCATATTTGAAAGAAACAGCTGCTAAGACATAGCTTCTATTGGCTAGTTACTGAGGGCCATGGTACGACCAAACCAGTTGTGTTTCAATTCCAGATTTTTTTATTATATTTTTTTTTTTAACTATTCCAAAGAACTTTTTGTCTTAAACACTTCACTCCTGTTTGTCCAAAGCTGCAAATAAGCAATTCCTTGAGGGCTGGTGGCTGGAGAGGCCATCACCACTCCCACTACTCCAGCCTCCAGCTGCACTCTTGCCCGCAGCCACACGTCCTCAGGGGCAATGTTGGCTCTGGGGATTCCCAAAGGTACTCCAAAGGTTCTCCCAAATACCTGTGCTGGCATCGCCCCTGCCCCAAGCACCCAAAGCACGCAGCCTTCATGGCTCCATCCCTCCGGCTGAGGCAGGCGTTTGGGGGAGCTGCCTGACTGGACCCAAGTGCCATGTGGTGAACCTGCTTGGCCTTCTTTGGGTGCAGAGACAACAACAGCAATTTTATAAAGAAATAAACAGCTTCCACTGTAAAACTGACACCCTGCTATACACAGGAGAATGCGAATGGCTTGCTGTCTTGCGTCTGGATCAGAAATGTCCCCTCAGCAGGCAGCTTTAGTGCCAGCTTCTGCAGTAAAATAATACTACTACTTTCTAAATAAAATTTTCACTTAGCAATGTGTTGTTATTTGTACCTCTCTCAGTGAGGCAGAGGTGATCTCAAGCCTGCAGCTCGCTTCAGGAGGGACCGGTGCCCTGCACGGGCTGGGGCGAGGCTGCATAGGCACCACACACACACACACCCTGATTAGGCACCCCCCCACACACACACACACCCTGCTTGCTGTGTGCTGCAAACGCTGAACTGCCGTTTTCTTCAAGGTGGGTAAGCTGGAGCTGCCTGCCAGCACAGCAGCCTTGGCTCTCTAACAGGCCTGTGTGAGGAGTCCGTCAGGAGGAGTGGTGTGGGAAGGTGCTGGGGGGCTGTGAGGCCTCGCAGTAGCTGTGGGAGCACCAGGCTACCCAGGCCTAGTTCTGCTCTGAGGGGAGCGCACAGCCAGTGGGGTGGTGTGTGTCCTGCTGTGGTAGACAAGTCTCAGAGCGCACATTTTGGTTTTACTTGACAGAAGTGAAAACGGCTAGCTTTATGTTGTTCAGATTTGTCCAATATATCTGAACAAAACTATTTTTTCCCTCTTGTTTTAGTACTTGTACGTCTCCAAACCCCAGAGCTTTGCATTCCTTTCTTGCAGGGCTCATACTTTGTAACTACTAAGAACCACTGAAAACCAAATGCAAATTGCCAAGGCACTTCCATATATTAAATTTTCATTCGTTAAGCATCTTGGTTGAAACAATGCCAAGTGAACTCGGCTGAGAGTCCTGCAAAGCCTGTGTAAGGTTGGGACAATCGTCACCGTTAGTGTGCGCTCCAGTAGTCCTTGAAGAAGGCATAAGGCAGTAAGTCTTTTTCTAAATAATGATTTTAACTTTAGACTTTTATGTTATGAAACAGCTAGTCCTATGTACAGCCAAAGTTGCCCCATGCAAACGTGTAAGCACACAGTACTCTGTCAGAACATTCCAGAAAACAGGATTCACAGACTCAGACAATAATCAGGCCCTCTCATTCCCTCTGCTGTGTACCATGGAAGAAAGAAAGAAATCCAGACAAGCATTAGCAGTCCCTGTTGACAGAGTATGAAAATTACCCATCTCCTTGTGCAAGGAAGAAAACTGGTAATTTGTTTTTATCCACAGAGTTCAGAAAGTGCTGTTTTTGTGAGAGCTGCTGAATTTTAGTACAAGTATCTCTGCTGTGGTGTTTGTTTATTTGTTTTAAACAACACTGATACTGTTTTACCAAAGCTGAAATTTCCGATACAGAAAAGATGCATCCCTATTTAGGAATAACTACAAACAGGCACAAGGGCTGTTAAACCAAACATTTCCTGACTTTGCTCAAGGCCTATAAATACTATTTGGATCTGAAAACTCAGAAATAATCCCAGATACTTTTAACATCACTGACTGATGAGGTACAAGTCCCTTTATACACTGGAATGCCAATCTCACTAGCTGAAAAGTGGGAAGCAATTCTGTACCCAATTTACTCGTAGAAACAATGGCTATCAATATACATTTTACATAGGGAATTTTATGTTTTCATAGGTCATTTGCAGTGACATCATCTTGATCTACAAATAAAGGTGTAGCTAGAGACATGAAAATCCTCAGCATAGACAGGCAACGTGCATATGTGATTTCACATGGCTTTGACATTTGCTGTATATTTTTCTGTAAAATGGCTTTAGTTATTCTCATCCTTTAGGCAGATTTTTTTAAAATCCCTAGATTCCACATAAACAAAATGAAAGAAAAGGACCCAAATGGATTTTAATTATATTTATTACAAGGAAGAAATTTTACCATACCAGATATATTTTATGTCATTCTTCAGCCCAGAGAGAATTTTTTTATAGCTAAGTAGTTGTAAAACCTTTAAAAGAGGACACCGTTATGATGAAAGGAGCATTTTTTTTACATGTACATACTGTCTTTCCAGCATCCTGGTGCATTTTAGATTTTTATCTGTAAAACTGTCAGGAACCATCATTTTAACTCATCAGTTTGATTTTTACCATCTACACCTGCTCATAAGGCTCATTCCTCTAGTGAAAACTAGAAACAGAGCTGCTTGTGGGTGACATTTACAAATGACTGGAGGAAAAAAAAAAAGGAATAGCAAACAACTACACAAACATCCTCATCTTTTAAAGCAGCAATGTGTATAGCTATAGAAAAGAGTACAGACTAGTTTTCTGATTGCTAAAACAACTCTTTCTACATGTTCTATTTTAGCCATCTATTTTTATCACAGCCTTCCAGACTTTGATATGCCTCTTGGCTTCCTTGACCATATGGAACTGCCAAACAGTATGAATACTGTAGGGATAGCCTGCAGAAATATCCTAGCAAGGTGTCTCAGTCGCAAGAGTTTGCTCTAACTTCCAGAAGCATTAAGTAATAGGTTTAAGGGGTTCACACATTGTAGCTTTCCTTGCTCAAATTTTCGTATAAATTTATGCCAGCGCTTTACACAAAAAAAGAAAGGTTGAGAACACAAAAGTTTTTTGGTGTCTGAAGCACCATCTGATTTTTAAAAAAGGTATTCTTCAATAACTAAAAAGCGATTACAGGTGAATCATGATGTATAGGTCATGCTTAAGAATCAGTGTTTGATTATTCATAAACAGGACTTAAAATGTGATCTTCCGTTGAAATGGATACACTCTGTACAAATCAACAGAAGAACTAATACTGACAGCAGTGGATCATGCCCAAATATTGCTTCTTTAGTAGTGTCTTTAAATCCTTCATACTGGAAACTTTAAAACTTGGGTAAAACACAAAATTAGCAGTATGCCTTTATGCTTTTATCTCTTTATTGACAGAATCAATTTAAATAAAGTTCATTAATTTCACACGTTTTTCAGTTATAAAGCCTTCTTCACTCATTATATTAGTTCTTCATTTTGGATTACTTCACTCCTCCAAGTTTCAGTGCAAGGCTGATTTGTCTAGTGACAAGACAGGATTTAGCTAATGGGATACTTTTTTTTTCCTTGGGTACAGTTTTGGCAATTTGGGGTCATGCAAGAATGCTCAGAAGGCGTATTTTAGGTCTTCTAGCTGGTAAGTGCCTCATCATACATATCAGGGTTTATTTTAAATTTATTCATCTCATGGCTTATTTATAAATAAAAAAGGCAGAAGACTATTATTGAATAATCTTCCCATGATTCTTCATAATTGCACTGTTACTAGTTTTAGCACTCAGCAGTAGCAAAGTGTCATTGTTTATGAACTTCAGGTTTCATATGTTTAAAGGCAAGTCTCAGAACAAAAGTTCAACACTTTCTTTGTTAAAAACAAAAAGCAACTTTTTAAAGCAATAACATGACTTTTTTAAACGTTAAGCAGTGGGTAAACGATTGATGTCTGAAAATCTCAGGAATTTTATTTTTTTAAGCCATCTTCACGTTTGTTTCCCTTCCCTGGGGGCCAGCCCATCTCTCTGTACTTGCTGAAATGGAAGCTTTTGAAAACAATGGAGAAAAGTTAGACTGAGGAGAGAAATGGGGAGTTACTACAAAGAACACAATCGTCTCCCTTCGTCATGCTAGTGTGCCTGGATCCTTGTATCTTTACACATCATGGGCTCTAGAGCTTAAAACCAAGCCAGAGCTGATGGATTTGTTTTTACTTTGGCTTCTGCTGCCCTTGTTAGGCAATACAGCCTCTTACAACGGTAAAGATCCGTGCAGACTTCAGTTGTGGGCTTTAAATGAGTACAGGTGACATGTCTTTTGAAGTATTTTTTGAAGTCTTAAGGTTAATGAGTTCAGCAGTAGGATAGAGGGGAAGCATGTGCTGAAATGTGGATTGTTTTATGAAGACTCCCTCACAGTGCTGCTCATCCTAGGCACAGCCTCCAAGACTACATACATTGCAGGAGTACAGAAAAAGCAGGCACAGCCTGCTTTGAACACAGGTGGTGTTCAAATCTTCTGATCAATAATAATGTGACTAAGAATTTGGAGTAAATGTCATTTCGCTGATTGTATCTTGTCAAATGCCTAGTGCTGGTAAGCAATGGGTTTGGAATGATAAAATTGTGTATAAGATCAGAAACAAAAATCAGCAACAGCAGGGCCCCACTGAATTTAACCTTTGCCTCAGTTTTTTTTTCTCGTCAGTTCCCATCCTCAAGGTGATTGTGCCTATGCTAATGCCATTGTCAGTATCTTCCTCCTGTCAGACCAGTTCCTTCCAATACCCCCAAAAGAAAAATTACAGGAGCTGAATAAGGAAAACTGATGTTTTTTCACACACGTACAAAAAAAAAAGAATTAGAGACATATAGCAATTTAAAAAAAATGGCACCACGTTACACGAGGTGTCACATAACCAGTCGTAGTTGTTTTTTTCTGCTCTCAGCCTCCCCAAGGTCCAAGTCATTAGAAAGTAGAACTTCAGGAGTACAAGGGCAATGCTAAGCAATACTTTGCTGTCACTGGCTTTACTCTGGATTAGTAAGTGGCTTGCTTGTGATTATGAGCCCTATAAAACCTTGCAGGAAATGCAGAATATATTTATATGTTTACAGAGAATAAGTCATAAGTTGGAAGCATCTTTGGAATTCACAAAATGTCCCTCTGAACTGGTGATCAGATCCACAGCATTTTGCTGGGAAAGGTGCAAGTACATTGTACAGCAAAGGACTGCTGCTGGAGAACAGGGCAGTACCGTTCTCCAGCACCAGAACTGGAGCTGGTAATTGCTGTCTGCGAGGTAACGCTGGCCTCTGGCAGATGGGATGCTCGGAGGAATATAGGGAACACACAGAGTGCATCCCAGGAGATATTATAGCCCCTGAGCAACCTGTGCACTTGGAGAGAAGAATGCAACAGTATTGTCTTTGTTAGAAAACATTATCTGGCCCATAAACACATAAAGCAGAGAAATTTAATCAAGTCTACAGTATTTCTGTCTGATAATACTCATGTCTACTTAGGCCTTACACTTCATAGATCTGCACATGCCAGGTAGTTGGGTTCAGTTCCTGTTGTTCTTAATCATCTATAGTGTTCTAGTCTAAGTTTCTTAATGCTTTACACAGAAAAGTGATTTAGAAAGTAAAGATGTAACAAAATACGGGAAAACACTTTTCAAGTAAATTACAGAGCCTTAAGCTAATGAAGAATAAGAGACCTTGCCCGCAATAGCTGTGGCGAGTAGATGTGGCAACATCTTATTCTGCAGTCAGTGAATGTCACAGGTATTGAGCAATATTTGATTATTTTTTTTAGCAGAATGTTTTTATCTTCTCTTGGTTTAAATCAGCTTCCAACTTTTCTTTTAATTTTTCTTTTTGTTAATAGGATATGTAAAGGTCACAGAACTAACGTGGAAAAAAATCTAATCTTAACCTGCAGTTGATTTATGAAATGATACTCAATTCCCTGAGTTTGTGAAAGTAACATATACCACTAATAATCTCTTGGAATTGATTTAACACCATATTCTACTGGAGTGTTAGGAAGAAGCCAAGGACTTGTAACAATCAGTCATTTGCAGTGACATTTTTATTACTCTTGCAGAAATGCTGTGCTTTAATTGTCTCCCTGCTTCAAATCAACTGCTTAGTTTGCTTTAACACCAGGTTGGGGTTTTTGTTCCCCCATCTTCCCCCAAAAAGTTTTCATTGCCCTTGCTACCGGGATCCTATACTCTGTGTATTCCTGGCATGATAACTGCTAACAGGAACAGGACCAGCGAGCCTATCCATGTCCCTCTAATTTAAGAGTGAAAATGCTATATTGATTCTGAGTCACATTTTTATGGAGTTCACACTAAATTCTTCAAAGACTTGCATCCCAGGCAATTCCCCCTTGATTCACTAGGATTGAACTGAGAGAAAATCCATCCAAAAAAAAAATCTTTTTTCCTACTATTATGAAGTTTGCAACAGGCTGTCCAACAGAGAAACGGCTTTGCTTTCAACAATAAAAAAGAAACTGCAAGCTCTTAATTTAGTAGCAATGCTGCTGGCGCTTTAGCATCTCCTTCAGCGTGCCTCCAACTGATGAACTGAAGAACAACTATAAATAGCAATGATGTCTTTGTCAGCTTGTGATAAAAAGGTTTCTTCTTCACATTTCCTGAAAGGACATATAGTAAAACATCTCTCATCTCATTTTTGCTTCATACATAGATCTATCTGTTTGGTGGGTTACTGAATCAGACCACTGATTTGTTGCCAGCTGGGTCACAAAATAGCTCGGTGAACAGCAGGAACACGGCCCTGAGATTGTATCATGTATGACTGGCACCCCAAAGCTGAGCTTTACAGTTGTGTTAAGTTCTCAGGTTTAAGGTTCAGGACTTTGTGATGATCTTCTCTTTTGACGCCAGAAAAAGTGATTTTTCAATCATTGCTTTCTGGGGAACACGCAGTGATTGAAATGACTTTCCACATTTTCACTGTGACACTGCATGCCAGGGTTAGGTGCAGGGGACAGTGCAGAAGGGCACAAGGCAGGCGTACAGCATGCTCCTGCCTGCTCTCAGATGGCCACGGTCACAGCCAGAGGGGCTCAGCTCTCAGTCCGGTCCCTTACTGCCAAACCACAGCGTGCAAATTCACATGCTCTGCACTAAATACATGTCTAAATGACAAGGGCAGCCTCTCTCTGCATCGCAAATCCTTGGGAGTTCCCTTCTGCAGCTGGGCTGCTCCTTCACCACCCTGTGTCTGATAACTGGGAAGCTGCCCAGGGAGCAAATGGCTTTGTTAGGCTACCTGCTGTGTATTTTAAGAGAGTTCCTGCCAGGAAAGCGTTAAGTTCCACAAGTCCCCACTTTTGGGATCTGATGCAATGACAAAGAGGAGGGACGTGACAGCGGCTGAGGTCTGCCTGCTACGGCGTTTTAATGGAACAGATGGAGTCTGTCCTGAATTGTGAATCAGGAGTTCATTCAGGCAAAATAACAATTGGAAAAAAAGAGTTAATTTTCACGGCTTGCATGCCTTCAGGTTTGTTTGCTGCAGAATATTTTTGGAAGGTAATATTAGGTGCTAAGGGAAAGTTACAGGGAGGCTTGTGACTAATGGATAAGATGCACTGTGCTCTGTGATGCTGTTAGAAAAATGCTGATGCAGTTAACTTAGAGAGATAAAATAATAGCAGCAGTGATTTTTTAAGAAAAAGGCAAAAAAGAAAAGATTCCATAAAGTTTTCAGAGATCCTGCCTTGCTATCATTTTGGAAGATGTTTCTAACTAATAGTCACACAAATAATTGCAGATTACAATGTCGTACAACTCCATTAACTAGGTGAAGGAAAAATAGCAATATTTTCATTTTAATGAGATGTCAACTCTTTCCTTCTCTGTACCATGCATCTTAATGTACCTTGCTGTCTGCACTGAATGGGGGCTCCGAGGCTTTGTCATTTCTTGGCAATTCCTTTCTCTAATTTCTTCTGACACATGGTGCTTAAATCCACAAGAAATGTGAGGTGAGGCAGAGAGGATTCCTGCAGACTGCCGTGCCATAAGACGAACACTCATTTGCATTATTCATTAGATAAAGGCACTGATTTGCATCTCATTTTGGTCGTCTCCATTTCCAGGCAGAGGATATAGAGAATTCTCAGAGTTGCTAAATTTTTTTATGATATTAATAGCATTCATTTGAGATTAAGTCTCCATTTTCTGCTGCCCCGTATTGTCCCACACTTACCTTAAATACCTACAGAACTGACATGCTTTTGTTCCTTTGGTAAGGAACTGTAGTTATTCACTGCATAGTGAAAATGTGCTAGTTTATCATCACAATTTTATAAGTATTTTTATGAAAGGCATAATTCTTTACTTGGTCACTATTTGTAATTTTATTATGATCCGTATTCTGGTTTTCTAAGGTTATGGTTCAAACAAACGCCTGTAAAGCAGCTGCAATTATTGTGTACAATCTGACAGCATCTGATTTTTACTATTTGGTATTCTTAAGCACTAAGCTTTTAAGAACTGTATCACCTCTTTTAAATAAAACGTTAAGACAAAGTTAAGGAATAGAGTGGCCCCAGATAACTTTCAGTGACGTTTTCATCTTTTCTAAGCTTTATGAACTAGTTTACATCATGCTTAGCATTAATATTTGATTCAGAAATCTGTACCATAAAAAGGAGGAGATACCACTCTTCTGTCCACAGTGCATTGTATGTGCGGGTTTTTTTGGTTTGTAAATTGTTGGGTTGGTTGGTTTGTTTTCTGATGGGGGGGGGGTTGTCTTTTATCCTGTTATTAAACATACACAGACAATCTTTCTGGGGAAGTTAGAAATTCTAGAAGACAAATAGGTATCATTATTTGGTATATGCTTAATGATAAGCAACATCTGAAGATGCTTACGAAATCAAGAACTACTCCCTTAGCTGTCATTTACCTCCTAGGACAGCAAATGACTGAAATAAATGGGGGATTATTCAGATTGTCAATGCCCTCGGTTAAGCTTGGTGCTTCGCTGGGCTAGATACTGTACAAAAATAAAGGAAGACACGGTCCCTGCTCTAAATAACTTACAGTATAATTGAAATAAATGTAAAAAACAATAAAAAAGCAAGAATCATAACACTGACTATAGCAAGATGAGGTCTTGAGTTTGATTGGGTGCTTTGTTTTGATTTTATTTACAACGTGGCTGTATGACTGGCATTCCCTCTGCTTTCTGTAGTTCTCTGGCTTCTTAGGATGTCACAGTAGACAGATGCATTTCGGGACGGGCTTAGAAGCTGGAAAAAGCTATGGCCATGAGAAGCAGTTGGTCAAGTCCCTTCACGTGTAAGCAGGTTTATGGCAAAAGATACAATGCAATGGCACATAAAGAACAAACTGGTTTATATTATGACCCTGACTAATATGCAACTTAATTACAATTGAGTTTGCCACAAGTTAGTGACACACTTGAATCTCAACGAATCACCTAGGTAATGCACTGATGGTACTAACAGCAGTTGTCAGTGGCAGAAGATGCCATATGGCTCTTTCTCTCTACCCAGGTCAAAATATTGTTGGGAAGAGGCTTAAAAACATAGACATAAATGAGGAATTAGCTGATCTGGCTTTCCTCCAGCCCCCAGCGTTCATACACGTCCTATGGTCTGTCCACTTTCTGGCACTGTGGGGTAGCTAGCCAGATTTTTCCAGAACATACAGAGTCGAGAATTGTTGTACTTGAGGACAAACAAAGGCAGCTGGCACTTGTTCACACTGCACAGACACTGCCCAGCTCTGTGAAACATGCCTGGATTATGTCCGGGCACTTCGTGAAAAGAATAAAGTTACCTTGAACACAAAACAGGTAGAGAAGGTAAGGGGCAAATGAAACAAGATCCACTTCTGCACAGGGGAATGTCAGGTTCAGCCGCACACGGGGTTTTCACATGAATGGGGGACAGGTATTGAACTTCCACTAAATACAGAGAATTTGGTGAAAGTCTTCTAAAGTCTGTGCAGCCTTTTTGTTTTCTTATTTTGGGGAACAGACAAAGCTACAGTATAAATTTTGTAGTCCCACAATCACGATGTTACCTCACATTTCCTTACAATTTCAGAATCCCATCCCTCTACCATTAGTCTGAAACCAGTCACCAACAACATTGCAGAAGCTACTGCTGTTCTTTACTACAGGGTCTGGTGGTATGGCTACTTTTAAAGATCTTCAGCATTCCTATTCCAAACTGCGTGTGTGAGAGATGCTTTTCTAGGCTGCATCAGGCTGAACCATAAATTCCATTTTTGGTGTGCTATGTTAAATTATTATTAACTTGAAAAAACTCCAAAATACAGGGTTCTGCCAATTTGGCTTATATATTTGTTATGTATTTTTCAAAGCAGAAAGCCTACTTCAAGTTTTTAAGTGTGCCAAGTAGGACAGATGCTGCCCTTCAGAAATAAAAATTGTCTAAACTGATGCCGTGATGATTTGGGTTGTAGAAGAGCAGTAAAGTTTCTGCCAGACTTAAAATATCTTTCCTTGAACACTGGTCCCGCTGCGCTGATCTTGCTGTCAGCGAGGGTTTGCAGATCCTCAGTTATGAAACACCTTGTCACCACTCATCCAGTAGCTTGCTCCTGCTCTGCTGTTGCATTTGTTGAAGTACTTTGTTTAGATTTTGAAATATAAAATGGGTTTCCTAATGATTTCCTTAGCAAAAAGGCTGCGGACAGTCCTTTGGTACAACTCAGGGCAGCTATTACAAAGCATGTTATGGGAGCAGGGGATAATCCAAAGGCTTCTGAACAATGGATTATGCTAAACAATATTTACCCTTAAAAATGTCCTTGTCTAGTGCAAAGGGAGTGGAGCAGCTGTTCAACATTTATTTTTAATCTTCATTTTTCAATAGATATTAGACCTCTGCCTCTTTCGGGGCTCTCTCCTGTATCCCTAAAGATTTTACTGTGTAACTGCCTCATTCATTACAAACACCCTATTTTGTCAGTCATGGGTCCCTCTGTGCCCTCACCCACACCTATGGCAATTTGGAGGTAAATCCACTGGCCCCTGGCTTGGATGGCCATGCAAAGTAGCTGAAGAGCAAGCTCAGAGAAGGAGCAGAGGATGTTTACTGGCATAGAAAATTTCCTCCAGTGGCAAAGGATTGGCAAAGCCAGCTCAGTGCCATCTGCTCTTTGATCCTCCCCCTGTTTCAGAAGCACGTTCAGGAGGCAGACCATGCCAGCAGCAGGAGGATGTGGAGTGGACCAAAGAAAAACCATTCCAGATGGTCAGGACAGCCAGTACGCTGGGGCCTGTGTAACCAACATGAGCTGGAGCAACAATTAGGATGCTCTGAATTATGCCAAGACTTGTTCCAAATCTTAAACAGGATGAAATGTTTTTTTAGGACTACTTTTCTCCCTCTCCATTTGTGATGATTATGAACTGGAAGCCAAAACAGACAAATTTGTTCCACATAGTGGGTAACAATTTTTACAATACATTCATCATTAATAACATGAATCTGTGGTTCATACAAGCTTTAAGAATGCCAATGGAAAGAAAAAAATGCCAGTCTAGTGGGTCATGCAACAGCATATTTTAGGTGCTTCTTGGCAGCACTGAAAACACTTTTTTCCTGCAGAAATGACCTTACAGGATAAAGCTCTCCTAATGTGCCTCACTCTAATTACAGAAAACTGATCCTCATGTGTTCATCCCACATGTGTGAAATCTGAAAGCTGAATCAAATTAAGTTCCAAACATTTTCAGTTTATGCTGAGAGATGCTGCTATTTCAGCAACTCCAAGAAAAAACGAATATTGCTTTCCTTCGAACATTACGAACAACACTGCAGGGAGATTACATCTGTTACAAGAGGAAAATGCTATATTTATGCCTTTTTGTAAACCAGCCAATGGCTAATGGACAGGAAGTCTTTCAGAAAGTTTTGCAAATCCACATAATGTTCCCTGAGTACAAGAGAGCGCGTTCGAACCTCAGATTTATCAGAGAGAAGAGAGCAGGGGGGGGTCGTGCAGACAGATAGCTCGCTGTTCAGTAGGTATCCAAGAAGGATCAAAACCACAGGCTTTCCAGCTAAGATTAGCGTTATCTGAAGCTTAAAACACTCTCTTCTGATGTTCATTTTCAGTTCATAGCATGTAAATCAGTGTTGCTTCTTGCACTTTGGAAGAGACCAAAGCATTCGTAGATATTTTGCTGTGATAAACATGAGGAACCGTAAGCGCATGGAATCAGTCCCTTCTCCAGGGCAAAGACTCGTGTGCATTTGGAAAAGCTGACAGAAATCCTGTAGATGTGTGAACTAATCTAAATTAGAAGGGCCAGAAATGAAGATGTACAGCGATAGCTGATCATGCTGCACTTTATCATGAACTGAAGCACAGAGCAAAGCTGGAAGAATACTTCTGATAAACGCACACGTCGTTTCCGATAACTTTCATTACACTTTTTGTGTATTTGTGTATTTGTGTAATGGTTTAAATCCACGATAAGGGAACTCGCTAAACCTTGGAAACCTCTGACTCAAGTACCATGGTTTATACTGCAACCTTTCAGTTCCTTTGAGGTGTCCATGAGAACCCCCGTGGTTTTCAGGAATGTGCAATGAACTTGAGTGAACGCCTGCACTCATGCCAGCTCCGTGGCTGCGGTGGTGACCTTCCCATGGTACTTGGTTGCTCCCGAACGCCTCAGTATGCAAGCTCCTAATGAACAGAGTGATTAAGGAATCTCTTGGAGGGAAATTAATAGGAGAAAATGGGAAACCACTATTCATATTCTTTTCTGTCCCACTGTTCTCTGTAGGTACCTTCAAAGCAATTAAATGTGGTACTAAGATCTGTAGAGGCTTCACTTTATGTCTCAGAGCATGAAAGTTCCTGCTTTTGTACAGAATTCTTGAAAATCGGTGTCACAGTGATAGGTTTCAAGGAATAGCTCTCAAGTTTGCCACACCAGAAAAATATAAAAGATTGCTGTTACAACTCAGGCATTCCAATAAGTCAAAAAGCATTGATGGTGCTGTTTTAACAACTTAATGTACTTCCTATGTGTCTTTGTTGCTTATCATTTCCCTCACGTCTCCTTGTTCAGCTAAGCAGCCCACCCTTTTCAGATTCTCTTTGTCTAAAAATCTTTCCATGCCTCTCATCCCTTTTCTGTCACAAGGGAATCAGAGTTCTCTGAACATAAAAATAGTGTGAGAATAACGGGTAGTAACAAAGTCTAAAACATTGTAGGAGTCTGCAGGGGAAGGCAGACCGAGGGTTACAATCTGCCAGTGGGCCATTAAAGATGCATGTTTGCCATAAACCCCAGTGTTTAACTGGTTCATTCCTGAGCAAGCAGTTTCTACTTGGCCACTACAATAATTATTTGTACAACCCCACTCTTTAAGAGCACTTGTGTTTATGAGCCCTTATCATGCTAGGTTCTGTCCAAACACCTACATGTCCCTTCTCCCCAAAAGCAAGCTCTAATTTTAAGGAAACAACAGGTATGGAGAAATTGTCACACACAAGAAGTAAGGAGTCAACACTAGTCAGCATGATAGACAGTCGTAACACAGCACAATTAATATTTAGCATCACACTTTTACTAGACATCACTGCAAAAGAGGTGCTTTTAAGGTGATAAACCTTATGGAGATTAATGATCTGGTTTCACTAACATTTATGGAGGACTCCTCCCAAGGGCGAAAGGCAGCACAAGGAGACAGCACAAGGGTGCCTATGTAATAAATAAATAAAAATCAAACAATTAACAAGTGAAGGCTTTTACCACCAAGGAGCAATACAAAACAGGAGTTGGTTTCCTGATACTGAATGGGAGATGAGGAGCGGAGTGGGAATAGGCTGTGAAGGGCTTTAAAAATGAGGGCAAACAGCCTGTGTCTGATGAAATGGAGAAGGGGGAGCTGGTGCTGGAGTGCAATGGAAGTGCCTGATGGTCAAAGCAATGAGCTAAAAAATAAATAAATACAAGGGTCTCTGCAGCAGTATTCTGGATGATAATCATCAACAGGGCAAGACAGCATTTGTCAAGGCCAGAGAAAAGGTTGTTGCTGTAATCAAGACACGGGATGGTGAGAGCCTGAATGAGAGTTTAACTGGGAAGATGGATAGGAAAAACCATATCACAAAGATATGATAGTGATATAGCACAGAAACCATAAATCATCTGGTAGAGGCAGTGCACTCTCAGCAAGGTCAATTAGCCCATGATGAGCACTGTGCTGCCAAAGCTAGGCTGCTGCTAGTACCCAAGCTATCGAGTTTGCAACTATCTCAGGAGCATCTGAACAACAGATTTATAGCTAGCTCAGATCTCTGCTGTGTGGAACTAAATACAGTGTAAACATATTTAGCCTAAGTGTGACTTTCCAAATTAATCCACCTGACAGGCAGAAGGTGCAGCAGATCTGCTCGCTTTTAAGACACTCTCTGCAGAATGTGTCCTGTAATTTTAAATTTCTTTCTTCACTTGCAGAGCTTTCAGTTCCTGACATTACAGCCTCTCTTATTGCTGATCAACCACCCTACAACAATCCTTTTTCTTCTCCCCCACTACCTTGCATTTTAAACTGAGGGTCAAGTTCTACTTTGTCTTCCACCTTGTTAAGGAACAGTGGTTTGTTCTGATAAAAAACGGATAGCGATGGGTGGTGGTGACAGAGATCCACGTGCAGCAAGACAAGTGACATACTGGAGGAATAGGCGTATCTTACAGGTCCATTGTTTTGCTGCATTTCTGAATGGAGACATTGTGATTTCGCTTGCCTTATTGTGGCAGATTTTCCATGGCTTTGTTCAAGGCAATTAACACGCGAGGGTTTCTGGTACCTACTTCTCAAGGGACATACTAGTCCCTTCCTCACACGTAAGACGCGCAGCAGGCTCCTTGGTACCTGGCTGGCAGCACTGGGCTGCCCCTAGCTGTCCTCAGAGCGAGTGTCCGAGCAGCAGGGCGGGGTATTTGTTCCTCTGTGATGGGAAATGCATGTGTTTGTATCAAAGCACAACTGCAGAGCCCAGCAAGATTCTTCACTGTCACATCAGTAGAAAACTCAGCTGAGGTCAGATGGGGATTTCAGAAGAGCAGGGATTTTTACATGTATTCATAAACAAGCCAGGATGAGCACCTGGCACAAGGGCTGCTGACTTCGCAGCAGCAGATAAACAGATTGTGGCAAAAGTAATGGGGGATGGTGCGGTGCATTACACAGCCCCTGATGCTTCGGTTCAAACTGGTGCAGTCAGCTACCACCAGCAGCACTTCAGCGGTGCCCATCTTGGAGCTGCTTGGCAGTCTCGGTCTGCACTGGTGCAAGCTCCTTACTTCCCATCACAGGACCAGGCCATTGAATGTGCTTGCAATAAGTAATTTTATATGCATAGAAATGTTTGAGAGCTTTCCAGTGATGCTAATTGGTAAGCACAGGGAATATGAATAGAGAGAAACATGAAATCCAAAACGCTCGTAAGTATTATGACAAAAACCTTTCAAATTCTTGCTGTAGTATTTTATTGCATCTGATAACTGTCACATTGGATTTTTGTGAATGGCCAGGTTAAAAAATTATCTTTAAAATTATTTTATATACTTGTGATAGCATTTTTAGTGAGTTAATTTTGTAACTTCCAGATGTTAAGTCTTTGAAGCAAAAAATTAAAACAAGTGTAATGTGCTTGATTGCATAAAATAAGACCCATCTAAATGCCTATATAAACTTGCTAACATTAACAGTCAGTGAGTTTATGAGGGACTGGAGCTACATTTACTGCGCAGTATTTGTCCACAGAATGAGGGATTTAATGAGAGTAAAGTAAAATTTCGTAACTATCTTCAAACCATTCCCCGCCAGCTCTGAAAGTTTCTATTGTTACAGCTTGGACCCATGGAAAATATTCTAATCAGCATTACCTGAGCCAGGGATTTGCATGGTATTAATTTGCAGTACTGTAGAGCAGTTAGAGGTAAAGTAATGTGGGGAGAAAGAACAGGAGATGCGCACACACTCGCTGTACTTGCATTTACCGTGTCCTTCACTCAGGGGGCCTCCGATGGCCACACACAGACCGTGTCCCTGCACTGAAACCGAGAGGGAAGGGACAGTCCTCCTGCCACCGTTTCCAGTCACCCCTTTCAGGGCTCACGAGATCAGCAGTCACTTTTTCTCTGTCTGCCTACAGTCCCGCCTCCAAGATACTTGCTGTGATGGGGTGGGACATGTTTTAGGCCAGAGCCACCATTATTTTTCCCCATTTCATCTATATGGATTGCACACACACACACACACACCCTTGCAACCCCCCAGTGCACTTGCTTTCCTTTCTACAGTAACTCCACAGGCTAAAATACAAACATAGTGAAAGAAAACACAGCTGCAGAAGGGTTACCTGCACCAAATGACTTGCAAGCATTAGAGTAGAACATTAGATTTCTATCTAAAATTTGTATTTGGGATTTTATCTCCGTTTTATCTGCTTTAGACCAGCTTGAGCATGACTCCTCTCTAGAGCAATGCAGATGAGGGAACACACAAGGTTCCTCTTCCTTAAGCTTAGGCACATACTCAGGATGCGTTTGACACAACAGCAACTCCTACCAAGCATCCCTGAGGAATGCAAGCAAGCCTGGTTCCCTCTGCCCTCCCAAAAAAGGAGGTGAGAAAGAACTGCGCTCCCTTTGTTTTTCTGCAGAGCTAGCATTTTATAAACATGCCACTAATTGCTCAGCATCCTAAACATCATTATAAAAAGCGTGTTTTTCAGCAGAATAAATTCAAGGGTCTCACTCATCAATTTTAAATGAGCACTGCAGGACTGCGAGGTCAAAGGTGTAAGCTTATGCTGTTGCTGCTTTGAAAATGCCAAGAGTGGGATTTTCACCATAACACCGCTTTGCCCCAGAGAAAAGCCTACTGTGTTATCTTTCCAAATTAAAATGGACACCGTGAAAAGCGTTGTTTTATGAATTAAGAGAAGGAAGTTTGCACTGTGGCTTTATTTGGAATAATTACAGGGAAGTATTTTTCCACGTACGCTCTTTCCCTAATTAAACCCATGGAAATGCCTCATTTTCTGGTTATTGCCAAAGTGTTTCAAACTCCCGTAGAAATGCTTGATTGTAATTTCATTAGAATTCCATTTCTCCAGGCTATACAGGTGCAATGAAAGAAGCAGTAAAATTAATTAAAACTGTGGACATGTTTATACCCACCAGGTGTCATAAAAGGTAGTGGCTGAGACATTTTTCAAGTAATTAAGCAGACAGTTCTGCATTTTCTGATGAGTTATTGCCCTTCCCTCTTTAATCTGGGTAACAGATTTCATCAGAGCACTGTTGTCAGGTGATGGGATTACTCTTTGCAATCAGCATTCCCCTCGCACCGCCGCGCGCTAATCAAAATCACATCATCACTGCAAAGAGGCAGTGACGTGCAGTCGGCACATTTCCAAAGTCAGGCTTTGTATGCCAAGGTCTACCCATAATTTAGGCTAAAAAGGGGATAACACAATTCTCAGTTTAACCATGTCTTGCTTAAATAGCTCAAATTGTTTATTTGAGGCATGACAACTTCTGCATGTAAAGCTCAGCTCTCCTCAGTGAGGGCAGCATTTCATCAGGTTCATGCATGGCGGTGGTGGCTGTGTTACAGGGGGTTTGTTGGTTTGTTTGCTGTTTTTTCTTTTTTTTTTTTTTTTTTACATTTTGTTTCTGTTTTATCAGAAGCTTGTCTTCCAGTCAGGTTGAAATAATCACTGTTTTTCCTGAGGAAGCACAAATTGGCATGGTCACATCCTCAGGCAATATTGTACGTAGGGTTATAATGATGGCAGCCCCTGAGTTTGCAGTGCAAGCTAGGAGCCACAATTTGGCACATTTTGTTTCTTCGCACTGGAAGGGGATGTAAAAAAAACAAAAAACATCTCTCTGCTCTTCTCTTTTGGCTTCCAATACCATTAAGTACTGCCCATATATAACTGCGGCTGTATCATAAGTACTCAGCACTGAGGCTAGGAAAGGAGCAGGGAGTCACAGCACCCACGGTGCTCCCTGTGCTCAGACATGGCAGTGCACATCTTTGCAGCATTCAGCAGAGCTAGGCTGGTTTTATCAGCTCATAGAGGGGATATGGCAAGCCTGGCGTGCTCCCAGGGCAAAACAGCAATGCCATTTCCCCTCATGATGGGCTTGTGGAAGAGCCAAGCTAACCCAGCGTTCTTCAGGACACCACCACCACCCAGCTCTGTTCAGCATTATCGCTAACCACAGCTGCTCTGCACCTCTGATCATGTCATTGTCACATGACAGTTGTTTTCCATCCCACACCCAAGAGAACAGGCTAGCTCCTAGATTTTCTTGTGAACTTACACAGCAAGTCATACCTTTTCTGCATTTTGGTGTTTTATATGCCTCTTGCAGTCCTACAACATCAGTACTATAAAAGAACTATAAATATTCCAGAATACTGGATGCTATGCTTTCTTAGTTAGAAAATAATGAAAAATTAGTTTTCCTTTCTTACTTGGGTTGGTTTGTGTTTTTCAATTGCTATTGATTAAGTATTTCCTAACATGCCCTTATTTTTAAATATTTAAATGAAACAAGTCACTATAAAATTGTTAACTACAGAGCAATCTAAGTGGAACACGCTAACTATGTTTAGTTGCAAATACCTTTAGCAATGAACATACTTGCAGAAAAAGTAATTCAAAACATTTGCGTCAGAATGACAGCATTCATCGCACAGTGCCATTTTGAGCTAGTGCCCTCTCTGAGCGTATGTTTTTCTTGGTTTTTACTTAATGCTCTGTCTTTATTAACTTGCTATCATTTTAATTAGATTTCCTTTCATAATATTGTAATATTCTCCTGCTCTGAAAGTTATGCCTTGCAAGGTCATCCCTGATACATGACTAATGCATTTGACTAAAATGCACAAATAAAATACGATAGTCACATTAAAGCATATGGGACTGTGTTGAGAATAACAACTCAGTCCAAGCTTTAAAAAAAAGTGAAGTAAAAAACCTTGGAGATGAAAGATAAAGTCATATACTTCTAGAACCAAATTCAGCTCATGTGTACTTTGTACCTGCTGTTCTGGGGCTGAATTTGACCTTTTGAGAGTTGAAAATGGCTTTTGAAACAGTTGTTACTTTTTTTTTCTTTTCAAGTTTTAAAGAGCTATTTTACACTTTTTCAGTACTAAATTCTGCTTTTTGCAACAACCAACATAAATCTAGAATTTGCTTTGACCTAAATGGAGCTCTCTTCCATTACATATCCAAACATTTTACAAATTTGTCACCTCTTTTGCAATGCTCAGGCTTTCAGTTAAATATCACAGGAGTAAGTTCCATAGGTAATAGACTTGAAATATATTACCCTTTTGTTTTAGTGATTTGTATTACTTCATTATGTAAAAGAAAAAATAGAGCACTTCATTTACTGCTTTTGTGCAAGTCATACTATGCTGTTGTATTTCTTCCAAACTCATTAATTCCTCCTGTAGAAGTCAGTCCAGGTATCCAGTCATTTCCATCACCTGATTTTAAGTCTTTTCTATTTCTGCTGTGTCTTATTTCAGGTGAAGTAAGCAAAAGTATATTTTAAGAGAGGGTACAGCAATGATTAACGGAGCGGTATCTCAATATTTCCAGTGTTACTTTATATCCTATTATTTTGCATCTTAAATTTTCTGTCTCCTCCCTCTCCACAAGTTTCTGCTCAATATACATTGTGCTGTTTCTGTAGTACTTTTATTGAATTGATGGGATCTGGGTTTAGCATAGAAAATAATTTTAAAATAGTTTAGTAGCCACTGAAACACCTCAAAGTTTATGCAAAGATACTCAGAAGTCACTGAAAACTGTTAGAAAGGTACTCAGTTTTAAATAAGATACAGTGTGGACATCTGCAATTTATCTAGGAAAAAGTTATTCTCAGGAAAGTGAAACAATCGATATTTTACATTGATTACTAGAAAAAAAGTGGGCTCGTAACATCTTGGAAAACAGTTAGTATGGCAGCCACGTGCTTCTAGGGCATCTGATGTCTATTGCAGTCTTTTGCCATTCCTTTATGGAGTGGGCTAACTTGTGATTAAGTAATTAAGGATTTTGTATTAAATTACTAACAAAAGATTTGAAACATATGTTGTTAGACATTCTTTTTCCTCCATGGTGCATAGCACCTTTTAAATTGGGGGTGGGGGGGGGAGGTGGGAAGCAGATTGTAAATACTTCAGTGACGTTGCCCCATGAGCTAGGCTTGCTCTTTGTGTGTCTCACAATACATTGCAGCCTTCCCAGGCGAGCTAAGGGGGCACAGCATGCAACCTGATGAGCCTTCAGCACTGAGATCTTTACAACCAACACTGTTGGGTAACTGAGACAAAGCATTTGCACCAGGGGCATTCAGAACCAACCCACAGCTTTGATACCAGCTCCAGCAGCAACGCAGCAGGAGACAAGCAGCATCTCTCCTACAAACTTTCTCCTCTGGCCTCCCACGTAACCACCTGCCGAGAGCACTCCCAGAAGGAACCTATACTCCAATACATGCAGCAGAAACCAACATACACCAATTTTCACGAGTAGCTGCAAGGTCAGAAATAAACATACCAGCTATGCATGAAGTAATATCGGTAAAATTCTAGAAAAATCTAGAAGCACCAAAAAATAATAACAAAACTTCTATTTCTACTCAAGTCATTTGTAACTTACCTTGCTGAGAAATAACCACACACCATTCCACTCTTCAGCAAACCCAAGACTGAGCTTGACATGCTCACTTAAGCGCTTAGTTGACAGCTGATCACCATCACTGACCTTAATTGGGTGAAGTTGTGGTGAGTGTCAAATAGAACAATCATCCACACCCAATTACCACCTCGTGTCCAAAAGCTGAGTTGTAGTAAGGAAAAGCTTGCACTACTATAATCAGAACACAAGGGGACCTGAAAAAAACAAACAAAAAAAAAAGAGTTGAAAAAAAAGAAATGCACGTTATGCTACTCACAATTTCCACCAGGTTATTTAGAAATTGAGCATTAAATGAGTATTGTGCTTTTATGTTGGGAGGAATACATTTGTGCACGGCATTTTCAGACATCATTTTTTAGAAGTAACAGTCTGGTGTTGAGATTACATATGATTTGAAGAATATCTCTTTTTAGAAGTACAATGCCTCCTTAAAACTTGAATCTAGAAGCCAAGTGGTGGCACCTGAGAAAGATGTAGGTGGGAAAAAACTTCAAGAAGTAAATCAAGCATAGCAAATCCATTGTCATCCTTGGGTATCTGAAGTAGGATTTCTGATGTTTTCTCAGTTAGAAGATACTTAAAATTTGTAAAAACAAAAAAAAGCATACTTTACAAAATAAGAATCCAAAACCATAAATAAATTAGGTATCTTAGAATAATACTCTGAAGCTTAATATTCAGACAAGCTAACTAAGCCATACTATTCATACCTGTCCTCAGCCCACTCTTTCTCCAGCCTGCATACATTTGTTTTTCTAGGTATAGAGTCACTGAATTTCTATATAGCATGTAGGCAGTTATGTATGTAATTGCTAGTGTGCCAGAAACAAGTTAGTTCTGATTAAGTTTTTCCACTGTAATTTGCAAACTGAGAATAAAAGAAAACAGAAAAGAATTGTAACCCGCCTGTGACTAAATCTGACAAAGCTGAGCTATACCAGCACATACTGGAAAACACCCGGTAGTTTGCATTTCTGTACGTGTCCTATCTTCTTTTCTCCTGGGACCACCGTCCTTTTTCATTGCTTATTAAGGTGAGATAGGCTCTGTTACTTCCAGGAAAGGCTGAAGCGGCACAAACATTTCAATAAAGTGAAAGTGGATCTGATGAAGTAATGGGAGGAGAGGCGGTCGTCTGTTCCTCATTTATTGCTATTGTCCTCTCTGCTGGCTGTCATCTCTGGAGGATTTATAGCTTCCCAGAACCCGGTTTTTCAGGTGTCTTTTAAAACCTTGACACCTTCACCACGTGATTGGAGATACCACTTCTTTTACCGCCGACTCTTCCTCCCCCTCCTCACTGCTTATTGCCCATTTCCCTTCAGCCTCTGCTGAAGAGACTTCTCCAGCCAGCCCAGTCTCCAGGTTTAGCTTAAACCGCAGCTAACCTGGGCTGATGAAGTTTGCAGTCAAGCGAGCAGTTGGTCTAGCCTGCCAGCTCTGCTGTGGGTCACAAACCTCCAGGGAGGGGCCATGACTTAAATCCCTCCAGCAGAGTCCCTGGAGAATAGATGTCAAAGTCCTTCATGAGCTGAAAGTGTCACTGTGTCTGGCTCTAGCAGCATTTCATGTCTGTTGGTTTTGGATGGGTGCATTTATCTGAACATAGCTCCTTCTCTGGCTTTTTGTTTGCTTGTTGTTTTGGTATTTACAAGAAGAGGGATCAAATTCCTTCAGCATCAGTTCTACTCAGTATCAAATATTAGTTTTGGACAGATTAACCATGAAATATTAAACTTGTGCTTTGTTATATCAAGCTCTGATCCGCACTCATTTTATCTCAGCCTTGTGGGAACATCCAGCTGGCCCTTTCAGCTATACCCACATGAAGATGTGAGATCTTTTATTTTCCTTTTCCTGGGTTCCTTCAGCAGCTGTGTTGATTTAAATCCATACAGCCTTACATTGCCACAAGCCGTAGCCTTGTTTGTCCCACCCGTGGCAGAATATAGTGTTTCACTAGCTGCAGCAACAACTCCACATCTTTCTTCTGGACATCTTGCTAACCACTGTCAAAATTGTTTTGTAACCCCGTCTCCTGCCAAGTCTCTTTCCCATTCAGGCGATGACTTACTTGTTTGTTCCTCGGGAGGACCAAAGGCTAGCAATGAGTCCTTGTTTTCTGCAGCACTGCACGGTTCCTGAAGCAGCCTGGGATGCCCATTTTGTGCACTTGCAACTTAATCCTTTTTTAGGACCTTTCACATCGGCAGCAACTCCTCTGCATCCAAACTGCTGACCCCACAGCCACCTCTCCCCAAAGACACTATGGCTGTGCACTGTGGGCACCATCTACCACGGTTAATGTCAGGTGGTCTCTGCAACACAAGGATGTCTTCTGGAGACGTCCTTATGGCACGGGAGCCCCAGCACCCTGATAACTTCCAGTTGTACACCCAACGCTGCAGCCAGCTGGTTTGGCACTTTAAATAAACTACAAACTTGCATGTTTAAGGACCACAGTAAAAAGACTTTACACTGGAAGACAAAATGATCACGTTTCTTTTCTACCTGGTTGGTCTTGTCCTGTTTTTCCTAATAGAATGGAGCTTTTTAATGGAGGCAGTAGCAGCTTGTGCTCCTGGGGAGGCCTTGTCTTGGTCGCACGACGAGTTTGATCTCGGGTTGTGCATGGCCTTTCGATGCTGACCTTAATGTGCTGTTAGTTACTTGAAACAGGCAACATGCGGAAATCTTTTCTTCCTCACCGTCACTACTTTTAACTAAAATGGATTTTTGTAGTAAAGAATTCATGGCTTTTTTGGTATATCGTACCCCTGATAGAGCTGTTTTAGGATTGCATTTTTACAGTCTTCAGAAATTACACTTTGGTCCAGAAGATTCCGTTGATGAAGCTTCTGGTTATTAGTTAACAGGCTAGAAATCTGACCTAAAGGATTTATATATTCAATTTTATTAAAGCCATCAGTATTTGGGCAACTCAGGATTACTGTGATTGGCAGTTCAAAAATACAATGATCTTTTGTGTCTAGCGCATGTAATGCTGGAGAATATTTAAATCAATAATAGTGCTATCAGAACTGGAAATCAAATGCAAAATAATTCCCTGGGCTTCCCATTTCTAATGGCATTTGCTCTTTTGATGAATTGCTAATGCATTTTTGGACAGAAGAGCTGGCAGACCAGCCAACTCGACTATATAAATGGCAGAGCTGGGAGAGCGGTATTGTATTTACCACTATTTACTGCTAATGAACAATGCTCCATTCAGCACATTATCTCTCCACTATGAATCCTTCCATTTCTGAACAAGCAACATCTAAATAAACTTTAAAACTACTCTTTTAAGAAATTACTGTTTTCTTCAATGAAATGTTAGCTTCTTTTGTTTGTTTTGAAGTGACAGTATCAAGTCGAAACATAATTATATTTGTAAAAAGGCAAAAATGGTTTCAGCTATGGTGCCTGCCTAATCCTCCTGGCAATTTCCATGATTCAAACTGTAATGCATTTTTTCTGCTTTCATTTCTCCTGTGTCATTTCTGACAACCCCTGAAAGAGAAGCAATCTGAGTAACTGGCCATCAGACCTGCTCTGGCAGCAGTGAAATGAACTATATCCAACGTACTGTCCTATGGATAGATGGGGAATGGGGGAGAAAACAGAAAAAAAAATCCTCTAATCTTTCCATTTTATACAGGCAGTAATTTTGTTTTTTATATTCAGCAGTAATTGGCTAAAACTCACTCAAGTAATCAAGCACAGATAAAACTGTGAGGTGTTTTACTTATTTGTTTAATAATGTCACCGTAGGGACCCAAAAAAACGTGCACTGAATGTTTTATTACCATGAATTACAAATTTTGTCAGTGTTTTAAAAAGAGCAGTAGTTTTGAGATGTTTCTAAGCATGCTGCTGTGCTATGATTTCTTTTCATAGTGAATTCAAAAGGATTTTAAAAGCATGAAGTATTTCTGATTCCCAAAGGACTCTGGCTTTGCTGGAAGGTGACAGCAATAAGACTGTAAAGAAAACTTTATATTAGTGTACTCTCTAGGAATTTTTAACAGATGTATCTTTTGATCTTGAGGTATTCAAATAATATTAATTCTTTACTTAATTAACTATGCTCAGCACCTTAATTAAAATCATCATATCCTCTACACTGTATTTAATACATGTATATATAGATGTATTTAATAGGCATGGTGTAGAAAGAGCTGAAATCTTACTAGCCCTTTTCCAAAGTAGTTTCTACCTGCAGAAATGTTTTAATGATATATAAAAATATATCCCTAAAGACTATCTTGAAGAAAATCTTATATTTTTCCCCATATTTATGTGTTGGTTCTTCTTCATGAGCTTTCCATGTCAACATTGTTACACACCTACCAGACATTCCAGTAGTATCACACTGAAATTGCTTAGAGGGATTGAGAGAACAAATTAAATATGCATTTCAAAAACAGAAACATACTTTTTGGCTTTATGCATTTTCGAATGAACATGAATTTTCAAATTACTATGCTTTATTCATTATGAGCGATTGAATGGCTGTGACACAATTAACAGAAACCTCGCAAGGTAGAATATAATCTTACAGTGAGAAGGTAACAATTCACAAGACAATAGATTCAGGTAATACCTTGCTTTTCATCACTTTAAAATTTCCTGAGTCGCTTGGTTTCAGTCTCACTACTGAAATCCAGCATCACTGGGTGGCTAGAAATTTATTTATTTTTTTTCTTAGTTCTTCTTAGATTGCAAACTGCTTTCAAAAAACCACAGCGTATTTCCCTGTCTCCCAGTTATGACTGCATCTGGCGAATTTCTCATCACTGCTATATGACTGTCTCTGCAGTGCTAAATGGACCCATGTGATTTCTGCCATAATAAGGCTTCAGCCTTAACTGAGACTTCCAAGCAGAAAAACAGAAATCATGAATAATAGTAACAGTGATTATCCGTATGGAAATTGCATCCATTTGAGGAAAAAACACAGATCTGGGCTGAAATGAAAGGCAAAATTCCCAGGGGGAATTGGATTCTCTTGTTGTGAAGGACAGAACAGAAAGTAGAACACTCTCAATTGCATTCATCTGTAGATTAGGAGAATAAGTCACACGGGGTGTAGGACAAAGGGCTGTAGCTGAGTCCTTTGATACATGATGCACCTGCATCTTAACAGAACTTCTTTCCCAAATAATCTCAGTACCAAAAGAGTGATAGGAGAAGCCCCTTTATGCCCCAAACATAACAGCAACTCAAACCTAATGGTGAGGTTGGAGGTGCTTTGCTGGGTAAAGAGCAGGCTCTGGCGCTTTCTTTTTCTGAGCTCAGGCTGCTCAGGAGGGAAGCAGAGCAATGATTTTGAAGTCGATGCTTACCTGAGAGGCATGCTTGCTACATCCCTGTTGTCAAGGCTCAGACTGTCCCATCAGTCAAATAATGTTTTTACAGTTGTTTATTCTCTGTACCTGTAATAGGTACAAGTTTTACGAACCTAACTCTTAAGGTTTTGATGCAATCATACAACTAATACCTGCAGTCCAAAGCATGCTGCATCAATGCCCCTCTGGTTACCTTTGGTGTTTCTGCTAACTCCCACTAAATTACATAAACCATGCTCTAAAATCCTCATCTCTCATATATATATTTTCCAAAACGTCTCAAACTGAGCTACAAGGTCAGAGAGGAACAAGCACAGGTTTTCTTAATGACCATCAGATTCTCTCACTTGGCCAAAAACCAGAGAAGCAGCACTGCGGTGACTCCAGCAAGCCCACAGCACCACAGCCTGGCCTGCACATGCTCAGCACCAGCCCTCTCCTCCTCACCCTTTAAAGCTCCTTTGCTCTTATTTGCACCTCCAGTCATTGTAACAGGCCCCGAGGTTCGTTCCTGTTCACTGCTGCACAGGTGCAGACAGAACAAAACATGAGCAGAAAAGCACATGGCCATCGTCAAGTCACACAGGCAAGAACAGCACTTATGCACTATTACAGTGCTAGTGGAATACAATTAACAAACCGCTCTTTGCGTGTGCTGGCTTACTTCACGTTTAAAATATATTCAATTTACTTCTATTTCCTTCAGGAGACCAGGGGAACAGTGGTGGTTAGGTGATTTCTTCTTTTGCTTCCTTGCTTTCTGCACTGCTCTGTATGCAAAGAATTAGACTCTTAGGTAAATTGTGGGGATCAAAATACCCCAAGCGGTGTGTCCCCAGTACAAACTCCAGGACGCGCTACTGTCACATTCTCACCACAGAATGATAACTAATTTATTCTCTAATGCAACAAGTGCGTTTTTTTTTTCAGAGTGACAGATTATGTAAGAGAGTTTTTCACTTAAATTCTGTTTCAGTTTCACCCATTGATTCATTGTTTCAAAGGATCCATTATCTCTCCAATTTTCCATACTACTCCACAAAAGGTCATGTTACTGTTTCTGGAACTTTTTGAGGAAAAATAAAACTGTGCTTCTCTTCAGATCTGAAAAAATATTCTCACAGCTGCTACTGAAAAGGTTAAGACTGTGCCAGCAGCTCTGATGATTAGCGCAGGCTACTTGTTTGATTGTTTGCAGAGAGCTGGGACGCAGCCCTGCACGTTTTTCAAGTTTTCATTGTAGAGCCTGGCAGAACCAGTGAGTATTTATCTGTGAGAAAAGCAGCTTGGTGTCAAAGAAGTTCTGCTGATAAGATTGTCTCTTTTGCTGCTGGTGCTGATAGAGCTTTAGGTGGGTTGTAAATAATAGATATATTTGTACTGCATGCGTTAGCTGCTGTTACACATATAAGGAATGCAATCTCTCTGGCTCTTGGCTTTTTGTAATCAAGTGTTTATCAAAAATAAATTCTCCAATAGAAAACCTTCACTGATCTTCATTTTAGGTGTCTAAACATTATGTGAACTACTCATTTTAAAAGATACTTACGTACTGACGTTTTGGAATATTGACAGGTCTGTGATACGCACTCGCATTCCCACGTTGAGAACATTAAGCCACCCTTAGATATAACCGTAACTAGATCAGCTGAACAGAGGTGATTTGCAAGGGAATGTACATTTTCCTAGCTTTAGGAAATACATTTCTCTGAATTGTGGGGAAAATATCTTGAACATAGAACTAATAGGGTAGGTTCAGCCATATTTATTTAAAAAAAAAAATCTTTTCTGTCTTTAGGTGTGATTAGTGAGCGTCTTTCATTCTAATCTAATATGGTTTCCACTGATACATTTCTTTTTGAGGTAATTGCATTAGAACTCAGTTCTCAGTACTTTTCAGATAAATACCTAGACCTTTTGTTTGCTATTTCAATCAAAAGATGAATTGTTAATGCCTGTGCAAAGAAGAAAAGCAATGTTGAGCACAAAATAACAGGGCAAAATGCTGAAGTTCAAAACTTGCCTTTATTGCAATCGATTTCTTTCTAACCATTTGGATTTTCCAACAGAAACATTTCAGCATAAGTGAAGGGTAGGGGTTGACCTTGCAAAGTTTGTGGAAGGCCTAGGAGGGCGTCCTTTCAGAGGGGGAACATCATCTGATGCAGAAGCCCCCTTGTCCCCATGCTGCTGGCACACATTGCTGGGCAGTGGGGATGTGGTGCCCTCTTCACGTGGAATAGGGCTGGGGCAAAGGGCTCAGAGAGAGGCAGGGGCTGTGCCTCTGCCAGCCCTTGCGTGCATGCTGGGGATGAGCAGGCACACCGCTCCTCCTGCCCACCAGCAGAATGGGAAGAGGCAGTAGTACAAGCACAGGGGCAGCTGCCCCGAAGCCCCCATGAATCCACCAGCACACACACCACAGGAGCGTTAACGTATTTCTGAGCAGTCAGTGAAACTGCACAGGCAACATTTCCTTCTCATTGCATTTGACATCAGTGCCTTTGCTGAGTGTCTCTTCCCTGACCATCAGTGTCATTCTTCATGGCAGGTTCTGCGCTAGATTTAGAGATAAAACCAAACCCTGGTGTAAAACGGGCACTCTCCTGAGAGAGAGACGAAGAAGCTGCCAACTGTTCAGTGCCAACTGCTGTGGGCATCAAGCAGCCTTCCACATCTTCCCCAGAAACACAGGCACACACTTAAAATACCCAGGCTTTCTCACTGGAGACCATATCAGTTATACATTAGATATTCATCTTTCATTCTTGCATATTACTAATTGATAGCTAAGGTCTTTAGCACACATCATATTTCATTTTCTATTGTAGTTGTAACTAGATTCAACATACAACGAAAAATTCCTTAGAGCTAAAGATTTCAATGAAGAGACTTTATAGATCTCAGTTTTACGCGACGCTTCCTTTTTGTACCAAAATTACTGTTCTCTAGCTGTTCAGGTCCACGCTCTGCTCCAATTTGCATGAGTTAAATCCAGACTAGCATCAGTGGCTTTAGCAGAATTAGTACAGGTGTGTTGACATTTTTTCTAACAACATTAGTATTTTCCAGAAACCACTAATGGTCCTAGTGATCCAGGCCCCAACCATACTATTACCTAGACATTGGGACACAATTTCAGCTTCAGAAAGTGCTGGGAGAGCAGGAAGGAGTGGATGGGAAGGGGGTGAACTTTGTGCTTCCTCTCCTTCCTTCTGTGCCTTGCACCTCGCCCATCATCTGTATGGGAGCTCTCATTTGATAACAAGTCTAGAGAAAGCAATCCATTCTTTAGAGGGAAGACTATTAGTCTAGTTAGTGTGATTTTCCACTAATTTTCCTTAATTAATAAACCATTTCTAATTAGGAAAGCTGCAAAAAGAGAAAATCTAAGCTATTTGAATATCTCTTCCAGCAAAGCTGAGCCACAGAGTAGACTAAATGCCCAAAGGAAGCTTGAAAGCTTTCTTCCAGTTATATTGCCTTCTTTCTTACCTTTCTTTCCAAATCCCCTGCAGAAAATTCACTTGATATGCTGATCCATTTGAACTTTAAGTTGACATCTGCATGAACTCGTTACCTGAAGTTTTGGGTCAGTTTCCTGACTGCTGCATATACTTCAATGTTTTTAATCTTTTATTTTTCTAGCCTTTGCTATTGCAAGATTTCAGCAGTTTTGAAATAGCAAGAAGAGGTGTAAAAAAATACACCATTTTTTTCTTTTATCAATCAAGGGAAAGCTGAGAGAAAAAGGAAATTAGAAGAAAAAAGGAGAAAAAAAAGAAGAGAAAAAGAAAAAGAAACTTGAGCAAAAGAGCAAGCACTATTATTTTTAGAATAGGCAGCTGCTTCTGACAGTTCACCTAAGGTAGTTTTCTATTTCTCCACAGGACTTGAATTCATTCCTCTCAAGACTTTTATATTGATCCTTTTTCTTTCCAGGGTTCCTGACCTTCCTCTTCTCCTGTCCCAGCCCAGATGGCAGGCTTTCATATGGCTTGGCTAGCTTGCCTGTGCTTGCATTTTACATTTCAGCAGGGATACCTTGAAGATATTTAATCTCTTCACTTAAACCATTGCAGCTGAACTGGTCAGTGATATTTTGTAGATTTTTTTTTAAATAGAAGTTATCTATTGAAATAAAAAGTCAGGTTGATTTTTCCACTACTACAAAAATCTTAGAAAAGTTGTTTAGTACCTTCTGTGTATTTTCAGAATGATTTTGAAAAATAAAGTTTTGAAAGGTTTTTGTCAACATTTTTGACAATTCAAATGCTAGATACAGAAATGTGCTTTCAAGTAAAATTTTCAACTTCTCTGTTTAACATCCAGCCCAGAGATCAGACTTTGAATTCTCATATTCCTTCACTAGCTGCAATTTCTGTCCTCCACAAAGCACGACTGGAAGCTGCCTGACCCTCCTTTCACAGTCTGTTCCTGTTCACTGTCTACAAGGGATGTTTCTGCACATCCTGTGCCTCACTGTCCCCATCACCATCTGAGAGCCCATCTGCTGCCTTCTGCCTCTGAGCAAGGAGGAGAGGAGCCCGGGGGCTGTCTGAGGACAGCGCGGATGCAGGGGCTCAAAGTGGCAGCAGGACCCGGATGCGAACCCTGCCCCTGGGAGACTGCAGGCAAAAAGAGCTCTTGCTGGTACCGGCAGATAAGAGGTCGATAAAGAAATACGAAGGAAATGACTAGGTGTTGTGAGAACATGAGGAGAAGGGCGACGAGGAGGCTTGCTTTCTAGAAATTGCATTCAAAACTAAAATTGAATTTGGGAGTTGCTGATTCTTTCTTTGGTAACAGGAAGGAAAATTTAGGCCACAGTGGAAATGGCAACAGGTGCTCTTGCGATGGCTGCGGAATTAGGAACAGAATTTTTTGCTTTTATGCTGTATGGAGAAGAAAAAGAAGTGTTTTGAAGGCTGGGAGAAGTGAAAACAAGAGATGTCTATGTAGACACCATAGGGAAGAGCAGAAAATAATTATCAAAGGAAAAATCTTCAATAAAATGCATGTTTTATTACTTGTGCTAGGGTATTTCTTGAACCATACCAGCACATTCCTGTTCTTGGATTCCTCTGCTGCCTCCCCCAGCTCCATTCATTCTCTAATTTTTTCCCCTTCTTTTTTCCATTACTCCTCATACTCTGTGAGTAAGGGAGGTTATTATCAATTACTGATTTTTCTCTTGATGTGTAATTGTTCAATGCTTACCTGTCAGGTTTCTTCATCCTTTGGCCGGGCCTGCATTGTCATATACCTGGTGTAATGTGTGTAATGCATAGTTAAATTTAAGTAATGGATATAATGACTCACAAGAAACCAATTTCAGTAGAATACGAAAGAAAAACGATGAGAGCTTCCTGACGTTCCCTGGGGAATGTCTGTCCAACCTCAACTAGTTTGAACCACCACTAGGGAACAGACAGAAAATTCCTTTTTTTTTTCCTCCATTCTGAAATGGCAACCAAGTTAAATAAATAAGATAAATGAAGTAAATTCCATCCGTAATTATACCTAGTACTGAAAGTCAGAAAGAATTGCCTATGTATTTCAAAGAAGGAGCTTATTTTTGGCCACATTTTTTTTAGGGATTTCAGACATTAATTTTGGTGGTTAGGATTTCTAAAGAGCTGTATAAAAGAAAAGATCATTAGAAGTGTGCCTGTAGGATACAGGCATTATTGTAATCCTTAAGGAAAAGACGTCTGTTCTTATTTAAAAACCTCTCAGCAGTAGCACCATATAAACATTGCAGTGCTGCCTCCAGCCTGCTGCTGGTAATGAAACCTGCCTGCCTGCCTCCATTGCCCAACATGAACATGAAGTAAACGAGACATTCAAAATTCACTCATTTTGGTGTTTTTTTGTTGTTTTTTTTTTTAAGTATTATTAGTTCAGAAAAAGAAATGTACTGTCACTTCTCAAAAAATTATGTTGCCTACCTTCAACCGGAATAAATCAGTAAAACGACACCAGGATGACTTATACTGGCTGAGCACCATCCTATGGCTTTCAGAACAACTTACCTCCTGATGAATAAACGAGAGATAAGTTTACATTGCCTACGCTGAACCTGTGCCCAAGCACATCACTTCCTCCACCACTTAATGTTCACAGACCACAATTGCTCGTCTGAGAGTTTGTGGTTAGAAGTCTGGGTTTTTGTTTGGCTTGGTGGTTGTTTTTTTTGTTGGTGGTGGTGGGTTTTTTTTTTCCTAGTTTCTGTGTGTATATATCCTTTTTATCTACTTTGACATTGACATTGTGTTTTGCTTTAGTCTGAGCACACTGGAACAAACAACCCGATCTGCATAAAACGTGTCATCTTTCCCTCCTGAAAGCAGTATTCTTCAAAACAAACCAATATGTTTATATTGCATATAACATCCTAACTATGACAGCCAAAAATGAGTACAGTAGGCACACCTTTTAAAGCTGATTATATTAATTGCTATTCAGGTCATAGCTTAGATTAATTGTTGTGTTTGTGTAGGATGTTTGTTAAGAGGTTTCCTGATTGCTGTTCAGAAGATTGATTACTTGTTACATTTACCGTGTGGTTTCTGTGGGGAAAACATCTTTTAGGCTTCAACATTTGCAAACATACTGAGGCCAGGCAGGGCCATTGAGAAGTGAGGATATGTACACCTGCCACACTGAGACGCCACAACGTACTTCTGTGTTAATATCAAGCTAGAAAATGGAAGACACAAACAGATATGTATTTTAAAGTGTCTGAATCTAGAGATAATAACATAGCCTTAGGCACTGATGTACCTCTAGTAATTACATTGAAGGGAAATTTAAAAACATGCAGAACAACATCAGTTGGCAGATTTGTGTAGAAGAGGCAAATAATTTACAAAAGAACCCACCTGAATCATTGCTGTACCCTTTGCACAATGTGCAAAAAAACAAGTTTCCGTTCCTTGAATCTCATCATTTGACAATGGTGTGACAGGCTTTGCAGGCAAACATTGTGTGAGGTTTCTCCTAGAAATTTGCTGCTTTGGGCAGAAGTGGGAATATTAGGCTTCCTGTGGGGAAAAGAAAAAAGCACCAAGTTCCATTTAGTATCTGGGAGATTTTACAGGCATTCATGGGTACATGAGCTTTAAAGGAATTCAAGAATAAATTCAAGTATCTCTGTATTCACTCTATTTCATACTTCTACTTCTCCATATACCCATACTTTTATTTTTTAAAATGGCACATCAAGTAAAATTACTTAATATCCCAAGACAAAAATAAATCACAGCCAAGTTCCATTAAGAGCCTGCTTCTGGTTCACAAACACGCACTCTTTGCAAGAGCATCTTTAGACTTTTGGGAAGAAGAGAGGGGAGGAAAAAAGTTTTACTTTTGGCTGTTCTTCATGAGAAGTTCTTGTTCTGGTCTTTACTGCTTGTTTTGTCATTTAGCATAATGGCTAGGAAGATGAAGGAATGAGAGGAAATTATACAGTAGGGAAAATGACTTAATAGTAATTCATTTTTTGTAATCTTGCATTTTTCCACCCCATTTTCTTTACCCATCTTAAGACACTGACCTTCTATTTTCTCATGCTTTTCTTCTTGTGTGCAGAAGTCCTCATTGTAGGTAGGCTGCTATCTTCAGACCAGACAGTCGATTCCTTGCCTCATACACAGCAAAATGAAGGTGTGATTTTATGTGCATGAATCTAGTTATGCTATTTGGATTGTGCTAACACATGTAGAAAAAAAAGCTAACAAGGACCAAGACCTCTGGGAACTCCAAGTAATGCGTGATCCTATTACCCTACACTTTCAGTGCTAATGCTACCAACATGAGATAAATCACACTGGCACAGATAGGCATTTTTGTGTAGTAGTTATTCCCTGATTTTTCCTTGTGAACATATCCATTGTGCTGTGACTAAGGAGGGGTGAAATGCTGGGCAGGTTGCTGATTATAATGGTTGCCTTTCTCTGAGGGCATTAGCTTCTGGAATAAAGAAATTGGGACCATGACTAAAACATTGACTATAGGTGTGACTGATCAGAGGAGTTAGGAGGACAGAAGAGTTGACACATGTACTTTTTGCTAGAATAATGTTCTAGGAGAAAGGAACTGTAGCTAAGTATCTGAAAATCAGGAAGAGGGCTGAAAAGCAAAAAGGGGAAGGTATTTCTTAACCTTGTCTGGAGAAATGCTTGGGCCCAACGAATGAACTGCCTCTGGTTCATAATGCCTGTCAAGTGGGACTTTCTGCATATTCATACTGGATAAGTAGGATTGTGTTAACAGATTTTCTTCTCCATCATCAATTTTTCAAATAAAACAACAGGGCTCCCAGTATTGCCTTACCATTTAGAAAAAAGACCCAGCTGTGGTTTCCTGAGGAATGACCTGAAATAAATGAGGATTAAGGAGGAAAAAAGCAGTAACAAAAAGCAGGGTTTCTTAAGCTTCAATTATTTTTTGCCCTTTTTTTCTGATGACCGCAGTTCACACTCCTCCTTTCCTGTTTCATACCATTATCACCTCTCTATTTTAGTTTTACCTAGTGTTGCCGACAGTTAGTGATAACTTGTTTCAGAATTTGATTCTGCTCTTTTCCCCAGTGACTTCCCTTTCAGGCTGCTTTCTTGACCAAGGACACAGCCCACAGTCTACCTGTAAAAATACACAAGTAAGGGTAGCACCGTCTTATAGCAGAACTGCTGTAAGCAAGCACTCCTACAACACTCCAGTCACTGATCACATTTATACAGTATCACGTTATTCACACAATTAGCTCTCAGAAATAGTTGCAGTGCCTTCAGGGAGGCTGCTTTGGGTAGTAAGTGCTCTCAGCTGTGAATAAAGCATTTTATTCTTTGACCAGAAGGGTTGGAACAACATGTGTCAATGTGTCAATACTTCCTGTGAAAAGTGTTGCCTGAGTGTTGCTCCTCTGTCCATGAAACTTTACACTTCTGAGGCAGTTAGCCATGCTGTGGTACTTTTACAAGTAAAAAATCGGTATCGGTATCAATTGTGATTGGTCAGAGAACCAAAACTTAATTTACTTTGCATGCACTTGAGTGTCAAAATCTTCAGCTTCTGCAGTCTTAACACTTCTTTTTCCCCAAAGAAAAAATATTTTAAAGATACTTCAGGAAAAACTAAATATATTTGAGGATATAATTTCTTAACTCTTTGGTCTACTGCAGCTTTAATGAAGTCACAAGTTATTCCTGCTTTATCCTAACCTAGACTTTCCCATAGCATTTCATTAGAGATGAGAAAGTAAGCAGCATAGTCTAGATTTTATCTAGGTTTTCAGAGCACTAAAGAGTAAATGTATATTTCTATGGAGATTTTATTCAGCCACTATTGATATGATCCAGGCAGCTAAAGATGATCTCCCCTTAGGCTCTGGAATAGTCTAGGGATGTAGCACAGAATCTGCTTTGCATGCAACTTCTTTTGCATTATGTCATGCAACAGTAGAAAAACATGAGTTTCTTCTAAAACTGATATAGAAACTGTACTGACATAGGGAAGTTGTCCTTATGAGTGCTTGGTTTGTCTTGGATCATTGCAAAAAATTAAGTAAGCCTTTCCCAGCCCTTCTTATTTGTCTAACATCTCAAAAGCCAAAATAAATCCTTTATGCACTTTCTCAAAATTTGACACATACTACAATTGCCCTTTAAAATATCATAAAGATAAAGCATGAAACCACCAAAGAGACTGGAGTCTGGGGTGCTGCTTTTATAGATTAATGATATATTTTCTTACAAGATCACTCGCACACTTAATTGTTATTCCTGGTGTCTCACTGGTTCAGAAAAGTTCTGTTCCCAAAGCATCACATGCGCATGCATCACTGCTGCCTGTTCTGCTAACACCATGCAGGCAACATACTGCAGCCTGCTCTCAAAGTACTAGTTCCACTTGCAGAACATTTGGTCTATTCCTAATTTAATTAAATTCATTTGGTGAATTATTTTAAATGTCATACTTCATAATCGGTGTTTTTTAAATGCTGATATAATAGGGAAAAATTAATTCTACATGTAGTCCAGTAATACAATAACTCCAAACAATAAAACAGTGGGAGAGAAATCTTCATCTGAGATGACTGGGGGAGTACATCTCTTATCACTGTGATCTCATTCTTTTTACCTTCATGATCATTCATCAAGGGATTGATTCTATTCACAGTATCCTGATTTAACGCAGTGTATCCCTTCATTATTATTTTCAACATCATAGACTCTTGCTGCTGTTTGCATACCTCAGTGTCTTGGAGCAAATCTGCTTCACTTAAAACTTCTGAAAATATTTCCACAGTCTTTTGTGGGAATTAAGAGCAGCACATGAAGGACCAGTCCATCCCACGTGGAAGAGTAAAAGCACCAAATACCTGTAAGGCCTAACCTTATGCCTTGGGCTTCTCCTTGGAGCATTCCTACTCCTGAGGTACTCCCAAGCACAGGATGCGGCTGCTCTGCTGCCTGAGCAGAAATCTTCTCCATGGCACGACAGCAGGCGAGCACCTGAGCTTCACAGACCAGTGCATGACAGCGTGTCATCATGACAGCAACAAAAGAGCAACTGTCTCTCCGCAAAATAATAAAACTGACAATCAGATGTATCAAAATGCTATCGAGATTGGGAATGCCTCATGGCAGAGATCGTCTTCGTGTGTTTGAGCAGAGCCTCTCAGCAGGCTGTTGGTCTAGGACTGCTCTGTGACTTGTTACTGCAGTAGCAATGTGTAAACAAACATTAATAGTTAATATGTACAACAGCCCAGCAGAAAGATTTTCTCCCTGCTTAGCTTAGGCCATTATATTAATTTTGTTATTGTAACTGAACCATAAACATTTTACAGAGACTTACGGTATTCAATGTAATTGTGTTTCTGGAATCAAAAGGCTGGACTTGGCCCGGCAGTCTTCTGAACTACAAAAGTGAACAGCAGGATCAGGAATACCGAGCTGAGAATCTTTGACATAATTCACTTGTTAACGACAAATGTGTGCACTCTATCAGGTGCAAAATCAGAACTTGAGCACCATTATTAGATTTTATCCTAAACTCTTCTGCAGAATGATGAGCACCATTATTGTAGAAAAAGCTAGTAGGACTGTTTTTTTAGTCCATTTATCTCATATCAGCCCAAGCCTGACTTCACCCTACTACTGTAGACTCTGCTAAAAAAGCCATGCATTTGTAGGTGGCATTGAAAAAATAATAACCCATTCACAATGGTGACTGACAAATATCAAGCATCTTAAAGGTGCCCTGAAGGACTTCTGGCCCGCCGTGTAATTTAATTAAGATATCAAAGTGATAGCAATTATCATCTATGACAGCTATTCTATTATAAAGCATTTCTTTAATTAACAAAAGGTGATACCTGCAAAGGCAGCACTGCTATGAAACATGGTTTACACTCATAAACACAATCGTTATTCACATTTACTCATGTCACACATTTGTTTTACTGCCTTTTTATCTGCTTTTCTGTCTAGCCCATGTTGAAAGCATTGCAGGCAAAGCATATGCAGTCGGCCTGCTCATTCAAACCATGTTTCTTTTTCTATGGCTTTCTGTATATCCATAATAAACTAAAGCCTAGTCTGTTAACGTAACAGGGATTTCTTGTAAACTATATGGCTCATGTTTAGTTCTTCTGTTTGGGAATGAGTGGACAATTAGGACAGCCCAAGCTGAAAACAGCCAGTGCTGTTCTCCTGGCTGTGGGAATACCTCACTCAAACTGAGTCCCCTGCACTGGCATCAGGGGGAGATCAGCTGTGGCAAATGAGGCCAGCTTCAGAGAAGCTGGATGTATGTGGAGCTAAAAGCTGCTGGGGAGTGACAGGATGATCTGGGACCTCATAAATACTAGGATACCTCCTGGAGCTTTTATTCAATTGCCACTCAGGTTTTATTCAGTGAGAACATCTGTTGATTTCAATGAATTCTTGACTAGGAATTAATTTAATTTAATCTCTGGATAGGATTTGCCTCATTGAAAGGAACTTCAGAATTTGAATAAAATCATAAAGTTCTAACAAAAAACTTCTTGTAGCATAAGGTTATTTTATAACATAATAAATATTTAAATATCTTTTCATATATTCAACGTACTCAGTTTGAAATAGTTTTCTTCTTACATGCTCACATATACCAAAGCACTCTGATTTTTTTTTTTTGTTTTTGAGCATCATAGCCAAAATTTTGGATTTAGCCAGGTTTCCTGTCATCCAGATATATATATAGAGGCAGTTGCTCCGGTCTGGGGAACAGAGAGGACAGACACAGGACAGGACCCTGCACGAAAATGTTAAGTCAGCGCTAAAGCTGCTTGCAAACCTGAATATTTGTTGTTGTTCTTCTAAGTTTCCAACTTCTAAATCTGCAAAATAATGTTTACAAAATTAAGTCTAGAAAAGCAGCCTAAGAAATATTGGCACTGTAGAAAGCTTTACTAGGCATAAAGTCAGATGGAGAAATTGATTTTATAATCTAAAGCTAGTCAGTACTGTGTTCCAAAATACATACAGATAAGTATAGAGATATAGATGGTGATAGTCACAAATGTTTGCAAGGAGGCAGAAGATAAACAGATTTTTTAAATAGCTTCTATGACAAAGACAAGTAACTCTCAGCTTGCTCATCAAATAAATTACAGTAATAAGTCATTTAAAATAGCTTATGGTGACATACTAAAGTTAGTAAAAATCAAGCAATTTAACAGGCTTGTTTTCTTATGTACATTTTAATTGTTGGCCAACTTGTGAATTCACAAGGGCCAACGTAAAGCATCATTTATTGAACTAACATATGCAAATGCTGCGTAACAAAATTTACAACAGTTATCTCAAATCCATTTAAAATTTAGAGCCCTGTGCTGACTTGAGATATCAGCTAAAATTTAGAGGTCTTCCATTGATTTCGCTGCAGTACTTCCAGTAGATGCCCAATCAAAAATTAGGAGAAATGAAAGTAAAGAAATCTAAGGGCATAAATCTTTTGAAGTTGCTTTTTTTTTTTTTTTTTTTGCATTAGCATATCACAGATGGCCATGCTGAACAGGGTGATCTTATATGCCGTCTTAAAGGTCATCATTACAAGGATAACTGTGCCACTTCCTACCCTTTAACATACTTTTATTTGGGCCTGAATGTACTCACATGGTATGCACAAGGTGTTTTTTATATAAAGCATAATCAACAAGACTTAAATGCTGCATATCTTTAAAGAGACATATTGATTTGTTCATGACATAGTACAGCCCTGTGTCTGAGGAAGGAATACCTCCCCTTCTCTGAGGGCTTTTATTTTTGCACCCTTATAAATAGCGACTCATTTTATAGACAGCTATTTTTCATTCTAATAAGTGTACTTCACAGAGCTCCTCTAGTACAAACTGGGAGCTAAAACTCCCTTTAAAGATAAATGCTGTAAGGCACTATATTGCTTAAATTGCAGAGTAACTGTAGGAATACACCGAGGCATATCCATCATCGTGGTCAGGCAACTCCATGCCTTTCTGGCTCTGGGTGCTGCGGTACCCAGCCACAAGAGCATCTCACCTCAGAGAGGCATCTGAGCCCCATGGAGCTGACGTAGGCACCGTGCCCTCGCCAAGGGGCTGCAGGAGATGGAGCTGGGCTGCCCTGGGGCATTCCTACACTGGGCAACCCTGATCTAGGGCTGCACAGCCGGGGTGCTGACAGCTGCTTCAAGCTTTTGACCTTTCCTTTACAACGCTAGGCTGCAAATCACCTCACCTGCTGGAAAGCAGTGCTACAGCCAACCAGCAAGTCGTTAAGCAGCATTTTTACTCAAAAACAGTAAAAGAGCCAGATGGGCTGGGAATGAAGAAATATAATTTTTCAGATTTCAAATGGCAGCAGTTAATTGCATTACTTTATCTGAGGTGTTCTCTTTATCACGTCTTCTGCAAGACAAGCCTGTGATGGGTAGAACTGATAGGGAACGTAATATGCTGTAATTTATTACTTCCCATGGTGGTTCACTGAGAGGAGCACACTCAGAGCTTCTTTTTATCAACTTACTCTTTAATGGATTGAAATGTATTAAGATAAAAGGAATCCCTGCCCTTAAACTGTACCTTCAGGCATCCTAGCAGGCAATTGTAGAAAGTCTGTTTTTCCATTATAGAAAAAACACATTTAGTCTCTTCTCATGTAGAACTTCCCACACCTACCACAGGTCAATTTTTTTAGGGTGTATTTGTACTACATTTGTCTGGAGTCACAATACTCTCATCGTGCCCTATGCAGCCAGGCTTTATCTTGGCAGAGAACGCCACCACAGGTATAGAGGTGGCAGCACCACATCCATTCAGGGCAAGAGCACTGCAGTACCAAGCACCACTGCGGGCTGTACTCAGCCCAGGCTGGCAGGGATACCTGAGCTGGCAAATTAACGCAGGTGCCACATGTGGCTCCACCTTGTTACAGTAGAGGCTGCAGAGGTTGAAAACACAACCTCATATTGCAGCAGCCTTACCAAAGCTCTATGGTGAAAAAAGGCTCTTCATTTCCAGATACAAATTACTTCACAGCCAACTCGATAAGCAAGCTAGACTCAATTCAAGGAAGTTGTGAAGTTGTGTGCAATGCATACAATGATGAAAACATACAACTGAAAGTATTACATACATTTTCCTAGGCATTTCGTGCCTTAGAGATAGATGCCCTTGTATTTCAGGTAGAAGATTCTTGTTCAGGCTTGGGAGGTCTCTGTCATTTGGGACAGTAACTGAAGCCATGAAATATTACTGACAACCTGGCTTTATCTCCACTTTCCACTGCTCTGAGTTTTCTGCTTGAGGCAGCCGAGCCTGAGGGGCAACAGCAGAGATAACACAGGTTCTACACCCCTATCTCTTCATGGGGCAGGAGCAGCTGCTTTTGTTTCTCTTACCCTGAGATCCAGCCAGTTGGAATTTGCATAATGAAATGTTTTGAAAAGTGGCAGGCTGTTAGGAGTCAGTGCAACCACATAACATCTGCAAATTTATACTTCTGGTAACAGCCTGAGTACACATCACCTTAGGAAATTGTATGTTCTTCAGAGATGTGCCGTTATTTCTTATTATGGATATAGGTAATAAGGGAAATAACACAAAAATCCCCAACACATAACCGAATAAGTTAGCAGCTTATCACAAAGTTTGCTACCTGTCCTCAAAAGATACCGTACATTTGATTGGATTACTTATATCAGTGCAGTATTCTAATGTGGACTTGATGAGTGCCTTCATTCTCTTCCAAAGTACTATGCGCTATAATCCGAATGCACAATTCATTGTGTGTACTAATACAACATCTCTTCACTGTATAATGAAATTCAACATCTAAATTTGTTTCTCTAAGAATTCCACATTATGTGGGAATACACTGTGATTCATTAGAAACATTTATTTTACCGTCTTGATAAACAAAGGAAGGCAAAACAACGTAGCCCACCTTTTAAGAGAAATGAGATGAAATTGAATTTCACTTACAATTGTCATCTTTGTTTATGTTATTTTTCCTTCATCATTTTCATGGTTCACATACACACAAGGGTCCTCCGAGTCTGGGAATTCTGTGAAAAAATGATAAAATACAACAAAAATGAGTGCAGATTCTATTGCAATAGAAAGAGGGTGGGGTTTTTTAATATATTAAAACCAGTGTTTCTGCATAACATCAGGAATTCTAATTGTGGTGTTTGACATTCAGCGTTAATCTACTGGCTCTAAAGCTTATTAAAATGGCAGTAGACACAGTGGTAATACAGAAGCAGGTCAGAAATTCTTAAGAATAATACTGACATTAAGAATCAGAAATAAAATTACAGTTAATATAGAAATACAATTTTGCATTAAATCCACAGGCATAGAATCAATAATACTCAGGAACAGAACGAATAGTGCCTACAGATGCAGACAGTTCCAGAAGTGCAGCTGAGACATTTCCAATGAGAATTTCTCTTTAGTTCCCTTTATTTGTTGTCTGGCTCTGCATTTTATTTTCTCTATGGCATTAGCCAGAAAATTAGTACAAAGACAAAAATTCTCTTTGCAAAAAGAGATCCACGGGGCAAAGGAAAATAGTTTGTTCCTGGCCTAGCCACCACTCAAGTGAGTGCTCATTACTCACCTCTGTGACTGATCTTTACCAGCTGTAACTTTGCAGGCAGCTCAAGTGCAAATCATTGAGATCTACAGCTAAAAATATGCAAAACTAATTATCATATTACTTGAACATGGGTTTTAAAACTTTTGCAACTTTAGGTGACACAGTTTTGCTATCCTTATTTATAGCAAATACACTACATTACTCCATACTGGTGCATGAACAACCCACTGAAATCCCTATCAGTATGTAAAATAGGGGCAATCTATGGAGAAAGACAACTTGCCTCGGCTTAGCAAAGCCACCTACTTTCAATGATAGCCAAGTAAAAGATTATGATAATTTGGAGAATTTACTATTGAATTGCACTGAACTCTTGTCTCATCATGAAGATTAATAAAATACCAATTTATTTTGGTAGCGCTCTCATGAACGCACATATTATTCAGTGTAGCCTTTGCAGGCGTTTGATTAGACCATCTCTGAGAGGATAACTGTCTTTTTGAAAGAAAGCCAAATGACATACCTACACCACCACCACCCACCTATGTTTTGCATCACATTTGACAAACAAGTTATTTAACTATTGCTACTACTCAGGAATGGTCTACAGTAGTCAAGCATCCCACAGAGTAAGTGAAAATGATCCCATGAAAATTATTAAAGCAAACAGTGGTTTGTGACAGGCAACCATTAAGGAATACCATGGAGGATTTGCTACTCCTCTGCTCATTGTCTCACCATGTTATATAGTCAATATCCTACAGATTATGAAGACTAGACACATGACTATTTGTTCTAGTTGTACATTTAGGGAAGAAGATAGCATTTAAGTTGGAAGTAAAATCTTTTCCCCAAGGGTGAATACTTCAATAAGAAATGTGTCTTTACAAAGCCAGTTATGTTTGGATTTCATTTCCTCCCCCCCCCCCCCCCCCTTTTCTTTTTAGTACAGGGACTTGTGTTTCAGTGCATGAAAATGGTTTTGTATGAAGTCTGTGTAAATCAGTATAGCTTGATACAACATATTTTGTAATATCACTCTTCATCATGACAGTTTGCCAGTATTCAGAGTAAAATGTAAAACCTGCAGTCACAATGAAATAATGTAACTTGCCTTCCACCAAAATCAGCTGTACTCTCAAGGTATAGCATATCCCACAGTTCTAGTATTCTTCCACTTACAGGAAAGAATAAAATTTTCAGGTAAAGCAAAGAATCTGAAGCACGTTCAGACACCTGCATGCATACAGAGAGGGAAAAGTAATGCATATAGAAAAAACAGAATCCTTTACACTGGAATTTATATCAAAGAATTTGCAAAAGAAACATCCTCAGTGCAGGCCTCAGTAGCATTTGCTGGTACTGTTTACACGTGCAGGAAAGAACCCAAATTTGCTGTCCTAAATCCTGCTGTCCTTTGGAATAATAAAATCCTAATGATGCCTTGAGGCAACAAGTAATGAAAGTAATTTTGTTGGGACAGAACTGGTTGTGCCCAAGTCCAATACACATTTATGCCCCAGGAATAGTTTTTTACATCATAAATAACACTCACACATCCAAGTACCTATTTGTATATATAAATGATCTTTTTACAGATAAGCACAAATGTGACAGATTAGGCATAATTTAGCTCTTTGTTCACAATTTAGGGTGCATTTTCACATTGCCCTTAAGCCATTCAATCTACACCACTTCACTTCTGTCCCCAGCTGTTGTATCCCTTCTGGCACTCAAGTAGGCAAGCAGTACACCAGATCAGACTTGAATCAATGGAAAACAGACTGAGAAAATAAATCCTTGCTTTCCAGACACTTCAGCCCTCTCATCTTGTTCACCACACAGTAGTATAATTGCTAGGTATAGAGGTGGCACAATTGGTGGTAAAAAAAAAAAAGTGGGAGTCTCCAAGTTTGCAAGAAACCTGTCTCTGGAGACAAACTGAGATCTGCCAGCTTGGAGCCCCTCAGCTCACCAGCGGGAGCACAGGAAGAGAGACTGACTGAGCAAACAGCACTCTGTTAAGATTGCAGGCTGATGCTGGCTAGAGGCAGGGGTGGGCCCACAGCAAAGATACTGCTCTGAAAGATTTTCCAGTGGGTCCACTGCAAGGTGCTGGACCAGAAAAATGGCACGGTAGGAAATTTTCAAGGCTTCCTGTAGCCCCCAACCCTGCAACTTAGAATAGCTAGCCAAGCTTGTGCTACTTTAAAGAATAGCCTTGTTCTTATTTAGTGTGAAATTTGCTGTAGCATCTGGAAGCCCTTGGTCTGTTCTACAGCAAGGGAAAGGTAGGGCTGCAAGCAAGCACCTGCAGCACAGGTTCCTCCCTGTGCACGTCTGCATGTGTACAGCCCTATGCCAGCCTTGCAAATGTGGCCTTCAAAGCTTCTGATGTGCAAAACATTATTTTTAAAGATACAGTAGGGCTCTAACTGCAATTTGAGCTTTGCTGAATCTGAAAACTGCCAAAGTATTAAGCATTAATTATAAATTATTACCTTTCACGTTATTCAGCCAGCCAAGTCAAACATGCAACTTGAGCTATTGTATGAACCACATGAATAAATTTTTGAATAAGTTTTAAGTTACTTTTACACCTTCCTAGTAGGACATCAGCATTTCAGGCTTTCATTACCTAGTTAGAACCTGCACAGAAGTCAGAAGTATAGAGCTTAAGTGGGTGTCATTTTACATTTGTTTTTTTCATCTTTATAGCAACTGCCTGTACTTTTCTTGTTACTCAATATTCAGGTATAGTAGGAATAAGCAAAAAGCCTTGATAATTTACAAATTATTTTCTGTTTTGCATTATACATTATTGCATCCTGCCTATGTAAAATACTTTTGAAATTTTAATCCAATATGGTAGCCTTCAGTTTCACTCTAAATAGTTGGATACTGTAGAACAGCTGTTTGCTATGAAATAGCTCTAACAGTCAGCTTTGGTGGACTGTCAGCTAATTCTTGAAGCTACATTAATGGGTTACATAGTATTTTAGAAGCCTTCTGGATTGAAAAATACCATGGCAAAGAGAAAAAGTGCAGGTTTTGTGCATCTTTCTCAGTAATCAAATATATGCAACATTTAACTAGTTGTGTGACAATTTCAGTATGGCAAGTTTTTGTCCAGCTGTATTATCAACTGCATGGAAGCCTATCCTATTATATACAAAAACCTTGGCATAATATAGATTACCAGTGAGACCTTGGTGAAAAACAGTTTTTAGTGTAACTCCCTTTAAAATAGAGACACAAAAGTCATGATAATTCTCTGCTTTTATGACCCATGTAGTTTTCATTTAACTCATTACAAAACATCATGCTTATTTCTCAATAACTAATGATTTTAATTGTGTTTCTGTACTGCTTATTTTCAACCTCCTACAGTAGTTAATATATACGTGACTGTTTTTAAGAGCTGTGATGGATGGTCTATAACAAGAACTGACCGAGGTGCAATTGCTGAAAGCAGTTCAGGGGAATGTTGCACCAAACATTGCATAGTAGCTCTTCCGATAAACACCACATCAGCTCTCTCTTCTGCTAGCTTCATTTGATGTACACAGAGGTCAAGTTGAAATTCTTGGCCTGTATCTGAAGGTACTCAGTTGCTAGGACCTATGACATCAATGAGTCTTCACAGATGTTGCTTGAGAGCTGTCGTCCTGAAGAAGGAGGAAACCCTACCACACAAGATGGAGCTTCCTCAGGAACCCATAAGAAATCTCAGAGCAACCTTCCACAGAAGTCACAGCCACCACATCCCACCTGCCTCCATGACTTGCGAGGCACATTTCATCATTTGTCTGAGTGAAATAAAAACAGAGTAGTTATTTATGCTATCTACCAGAAAAGAACCGCATGGTACTCACAAACGTCTGGCACAGAGAGAAGCACCAGCTGAGCACAGCTTGCAGTAATCACCCACCCTACCCAAGAGGGTTTGGTAGTCCACCCTCACCAGCAGGGTGCAACAGCCCACACAGACTACAATGCAATGCTCCAGTTTGCTCACTCTGTAACATTTCCTGAAATTTTTCCCAAGACAAGATTTCTACATCTCATACTCAACTAGTTGAAACCTGCTCCACTGTTGCCTAGGGCAAGCTAGGGATCTTTGTGCTATTTCCAGCTCCTCACTCAGAGCATATCTCCACACAATTGCTCAGAAGCAGAGTGGCCCCACAGTGGGGAAGAGGACCACCTTCACCAGTTGTGCCCTTACTGATGGGGGGTGGCAGGGGAGGGACACATCCTGCATGGCCAGGAGTCCCAGCAAGCCCACTGACAGCCCCAGGCACAGCAAGGGCTGGAGCAGGGTCATCCATAGAGCCCCATCAGGAGCAGCAGGAGATGTGGCTATAACACAAACCTGAAGTCCCCCCCCAGGAGAAAAAATCAGATAGGTGCCCTGGCTTGAGTTTAAGTAGGGCCTGGCCAGGGGGTCCATGTGGGGCTGGTCAGGGTCGTAAGGCCTGGTGGGGCACACCCTGCCCTCACAGCACATTTCGCAGTCTTTTTGCCATCCACGGATATCCCTTGTGAACCAAAAATCTGAATGCAGTTATTTCTAGCCCAAACGAAATAAAATGAAATAAAATGAAATAAAATGAAATAAAATAAAATAAAATAAAATAAAATAAAATAAAATAAAATAAAATACTGAGATTTTCTTCGTGTTCCCAGCACCCTAATTCCCTCTGCCATCACAGAGACGATTTAATGTCTCAGTTGTCACAATGCCCCTGTTCCCTTTCTGATCCACCACGGTAACTGAGACCATCCCTCAGTAAGGCCACACCAGCTTGCCCTTGCATGGCCTTTTCCTTGCACAGAGATGGCACGTTTCAACTGTCATATTTTAGACATTTCCTTTTTTGACTCCCTCCCTCAGTAGCTCCCATTCTAAATTCATGGATAATGGAAAATAATCAAAAAGAGCAAGGAAGATGAGATCTGTATCCGACCACTCAATGTAACGTGAGTGGCACCCTTTCCTGCTGGGGACCCTGCAGGGTGGCAGCATGGCTGTATGAGCTGATCTAACAAAACTGCACAGAAAACCGCTGAGCAGGACCGTGGCAATCTATCTCCTCTGCTGCTACGTCTGAGGAGGCCTCTAATAGATGGGCTGGCTTTGCCAGGACAAGTGCCAGTATGCTGACAGGAATGGATGTTATGTCCCCTGTGATTTCAGCTGCTCAAACCCAAATATGCGTCCAGCATATAAAGAAACTTAGATTTTCTTGGAATTGTTGCCATATTGTTTAGCCAGAGCTTAGCACAATGGGGTCCCAGTGGTATGCACCTCATGATATTACAAAAGCTATAAATAGGAAAGTGATTATATTGCCAGATACCTGCTGACACAAGAGGAAAACGCCAATATTGAGTTTCTCAAACAACAAAAATACACTTGGGTCAGTGTCAGTAGATCTGCCATAAAGTATCATTAATGCCAGAGTCACCAAGTGGTCAAAATAACATCAGCAAGTTTGCCAAGTCAAAGATCGCCTCAGAAGCATAAAATTGTCAACTGGGAATGAGCAGGCTTTTCCCCAGAAAAAGTGGGCAGAGTTAATTCAGAGGAAACAAAAATCCATTAGACTAGTGAAGTAATTTGAAAAGCATTTAGAAAAATAAGTATCTTGAGTAACTAAAAAGAAATAATGTTCTGATAGGAATTAAGTGCCTTGGCAAATGTGATCATATTATACCAATGGTGATATGGTAATAGTTCTGCTAAATCTCTCAGTAACTCTCCTGTGAACTAGAAAATTCCAGAAGCCCGAACAGATTTAGATGATATAATTTAATTCCCTCTTTTCACCAAGCAAATTATGCCCTGTGTTCCTGTTACACAGTGAAGAAGGGCCATGGAAAGAGGGAAATACAGTCTTCCCGTAATGGTGATGCAAATTTTAAAATGTTTTTCCTATGATACATTTTCAGCTACTAGTATTAGAGAGAGGGATGATCTAATAACAATAATCTGAGGACTACTCTGGGTACCAGGAATGCCTTGAGGTGATCTGCCATAAGGCTTTAGAAGAAACAGTGCAATATATTCAGGGATTACAGAGTTCATCATGCAACGGCATTTCTCTCTATTCTGAGATATATGTAAATTTGGGATAGGATCCCTACCTCATGGAGCTATTGTCATGAAGATTAATTAGTTAAGCCTACGTTCCACAAGACAAAGTGCCAGATCTTTAGAGACTTAAATATCTTTAAAAAAAAAAATCTGACTTTTAAGGACCTGCTTGCACTGCATTTGTTTCAGGATCAGGACAATAATCTGCAATGTATTTTCAAGCTTAGAAGTGCACAAAGTTGTTAAGTATTATTATTTATTTTTGGTCAGTCACATCCTCCCTGCTTTAATCTTTTTAAGTCTCTCCAGAAGTTATTGATTTAAACATTCCTTTACTTTCTTTTTACTGTTTTTGGTGAATTCACAGTGTGCAGCCTGCAGCTCAGAGTTCAAAGTGCTTGTCTGACCATCCAAATGCCTCTCACTTGGGAGCTCTGTGAGAGCATCGAATCTTCCACTGAGATTTTAGCACTTTTTCTTTTTTAACTGAAATCACTTTAACTTAAATGCTGTCACTGCAGTGATGCAAGGTTATTGATGGTGAATTGTTCTCGTCTACAGCCATCCCTGTATTCATCACAACAATAATTCTACAGACATTGACCAAGATACTCTCCAACTGGCTAATGGATGTAGTGATAACATGAATTATTATGCGACGGATTCTGTGTCTTGCCAATCGACTACACTGACTATGTGCCCTTAGACAGAGGACTCCTAATGAGTAGTATCTCCCAGTTAATGGTTTCATAGTCTGGCTGTGTAATAGTAAACACATGACTAGAAATCACATGGAAAACATAAGCATTAGGGCAATTTTTGCTATCACTTGTTACTGTCCAATTAGTCATCTGCAACGTACAGCGTGGTACCAAGTGGAAAACTTGAAATGCTCTTTTGGAAAGGAAAACAGAAATATTCTATTATTTCCGAAAGTGTGACTTGAATGCAGTAACTTACTGCACAGCCTCACTCCACGTTTGATTCAGACTATATTTATTTATTGTCTAGCACATCTGAGCTAACTACCTTGAGGCAGCAGTATAAAAATCGGTTGCTGTGACTTGCTTCTTGAAAATTTATTTTGCTCCTTCTTAAAATCTTGGCCTGCTTGACCTCAGCAGCCTTCACCAGTTTGAAAATGCAAGTTATAATCCTCTGCAGGGATTTAGCCAGGTGTCTATTACAGCATGTAATCTGTGATACAGCTTCCAATATTCACGCTGAAGAAAGGTTAAGCCCCCCTGTCTTTGTTCCCGAGTAAAAAGGTCCATAAGGTGTTAGTGTGGACAGGAAGCAGATTGAAAGAAGCAACATCTTCAATCAAGCCCTAAGCCTGTGTATATGCCACTGAAGGGTCTCCGGGATGGAGGCTTTGCCTGAGAGGCAGCAATCGTATTTTAACCCTTGAATAGTAGCTGCAGCACTGCTGCTGGCTGCCCTGGTGACGTTCAAAGATCACACTACTACTGCTAGATGTCTGTTTTTATCCTAAATCCTTAGTCAGGGGTCACCGTCACCAAGTTGTGCCCATGGGTACACTTGGTAAGACACCGTAAGGCCTGGCAGGGAGACAGGACGGTGCCAGCATCAGCCCGGCCCTCAGCGCCCAGGGGCCTGCAGGCCCCTTGCACAACACCGAGTACCTCCGACAGACTTCCGAGCTCACTGACACAGACACTGTGTGCGAACACAAACCAAATTCAGCTTCTTGAGGGGAAACCCTCCTGCGACCAGTCGGTCCTAGTCAGCAGCTTCTTAGATAACTCTGCCTTTTCCATTTGTGGCTGAACAGGATCAAAACGTGTGGTACAGCTGTAGGCCCCTGGGACGCAGGGTAGCACCTGCAAACAGTCACTTTCCAAAGTCCAGACTTCTGAACTACAACAGCAGCAGTTTTGGTAATATTTTGAATTCCATGGGTGACAAAAAATAATAGCAACTTAACTTGACTGCCTGCAAGGAGCTATTTAATACCAATCTCCAATTACTGTACAGCAAAATAGTGGGTTTCTTCTAGATGGTAGTGGTGTTGGGAAGGCCTCAGCAACCTTTTATGCTAATTGGCAGTAAAGTGTTTAGAAGTATTTATTAGTGTTTAATTATTTAGAAATCTCTTAATGGCATAAATATCATTTTTTAAAGTTATAAATATTTTCCACCTTGTCCAGCTGAAAAGCTGTTGCTCCGAGGACTTAAATTAAGATGTATTTATGGCAGCCTGCTGGTCACAAAATTACTTACCGCTGCTAATGCTCTGGTCTTTTAGATATCTCCAACACAGAATGTGCTTAGTTTTGACAAATCAGGGGATAGTTTCTCTTTGTTGTATTCATTTTACTGAGATAGAGGTCTTAAAGAGGATTATCACAGAGATGAAGACATTAAAATACATAACTAATCCCAGTTAAATTAATTGTTTTCATACTAATATGTACTGAGGGACTTTTATGTACAGTAAGACATCTTTATGCTGTTTTGATAATGTAAATATGACTTAACATGTAAATTATGTTTAAGATTAAATAGAAACAATTTAAAGCCAAGTTATTGGTAGAGAAAATGGGATCTGACTCTAAGCCTCTGAACCAATAGTCACGTTAAATATTTCAAAATTACATCAATGACCGACATGCCAGGAGGCAGAGGGGAAACTTACCTATCAATACCATTTGTCTCCCCCTCCCTGTACTAGAATTCAGGACATTTATTTTTTTGAGCTTGCATTTGCTTATTATTTTTCCTAATTTCCTCTTCAGGACACTGAACTCCACATTGGTTATTTTGGTGTCATCAAATTATTCGTACCTTAAAAGACAATTGAGTGGTATAAGATTAAAAGAATAATTCAGTTTATTGGGGAGGATATGCCAAAAGCTTTTTACTAGGAGTCTCATTTGCAGTGCTTTTCTTACACCAGGGTTTCGGCAGAGTTGTGCCACTGATGTTATTGCTGGTAATGGTTTAGGTGCAGGAGAGCACTGTCATTCTGACCTATGTCTCATTATACTCTGCCATTAACTGGAGTAGTGCCATCTTTCCCAAAAAGCTGTGTGCCCACAGAGATGTAGAGCACCATTCAGTAGCAAGCAAATGCTAATTTTTAGCATTCGCTATATCCATACAATCTGGGTTACCTGCTCAGAGTCATAAAACATCCCTCCTCCTGTACCCAGGGGCTAGTGGATCAGAGTAGCTTTTAGTTTATAACATGAATCACAGCAGCCTCACTGTCTGCTTGCGCTGTAAGAAACCAAAGCCATCCCTCAGCAATGCTTAACACATGTCTGCAATCCAATTTATTTGCTATGTTTCAATACCCATGACCTCTCAATGAAGTGGCTTTTGCCAAAAAGATGGCAGAAGCATATACATCATAGGTATGCAACAGTTTCATGGTGACTGAAGTGACCATGAAGTTTTTCTAGGAAACTTCAGAGAGGTATGGCTTATGTAATTGTGAGCATTTACTGCAAAATCAGATTTACACTATTCAAAGTGTATGGAACCCTGCAGATCTCACAGCACATAGAATTTTCCTAAGGAAAGGAAAAGGTCTAAGTAAGGTGGTAAGTCCTTGTGTTTGTGTCTGGTACATTAAATCGAGCTTAAGTAATAAAAAATTCAGTCTTTTATCTATTCTGCTTAAGACTTATTTTTATTTTGATTTTCACTGTTTTATTCAAAAGGAAGGAATAGAAATAGTAACTGTGAGCTTGAAATCAGGAAAACTGTAACAGGAACTTATTATAGACATGTTTTACATCATATTTTCAGTTACAGCTACATGTTTTGAATCTTTCAGTTTAATGAGCACTGTTCTGCTTTTCAAATAATGCTTTTTTTCCTTAACTTCAAGTCTCAGTGAATTGATCTTGGAGGTCTCTTCCGACCTAGATGATTCTGTGATTCTGTGTTGTAAGTTTTAGGATTCAGCGGTATTAATAGGAAAGAGAGAGTGACAGGTAAAAAAGTATTTCCCTGTGCAGGTTAGAGGAAGTGGGAGAGGTCAAAGCAAGTGCTTAAGTCCTTTTAAGGACTTAAGGTCCTTTTAAGCACTTAGTGCTTTAAGGCCTTTTAAGCCTGTGGGGAGGTCAAAGCAAGTGCTTAAGTCCTTTTTCTTTTGTTTCATGGGAGTATGCCATGGAGCAGAGCAGTGAGCAAGGTGGAAACACGTTTGAAGCTCATTTCACACAGTGAGGCACTGAAGAGCCTCATTGCCCTGAGGCCTTGAGATGGAGAGGAGCAATAACTGTAATTATAAGAAAAGAAAAGGTTGATTATCATACCAGGGCTTGTTCCATTATCGGGGTAGGTGAGGAGAAGTCTGATTAATGACAATCACAGCTACAGTTAAGCCTATATTCAGTGCTGCTAGATACAGACATGTGCAACTTTTTCCCCAGCAGTTCTGACCATCAGTGAAAAAAGGCATAGCTTCTTCCGTACTGAACGCACAGAGAAACATACAGAGCAGCAATTGTTCTCCGAAACAAATGTAGAATGAACAAGTAGCAAAATATTAATCTACTGTTGAAAGCCTAAATTAGATGGACATGATTCAGTGCAGCCTACAGGGTCTGATATCTTGGCGACTGATGCAAGATATTCCCGATCTGCAGACAAAGTAGCCTTTGTGAAGAAGCAGAAGATTGTAGTGTGCAAGTTAATGCATCAAAAGGCCAGGAAGAGAATAATTCACTTTCACCTTGCTACAGAGGACAAGTAGCAGTAAAAGCTGTGCGTTATTGGCAAGCTCTTTTTGTTGCTGTTTTTAACTCAGCCCACAGTTCAGACCTCCAGCCACCTTGGCAGCGTTCCAGCTGGAGCTGCTGACATCTCCCACCTAATCAAGTGGTGGATTATCTTGTCCTGATAAATTGGAGCCTGTGCCTCATGAAAAGTCTTTCCTGAAGTAGTTTGCTACCCTGTAATAAGATGGCAGAAGTCTGAATGAAGCCCCAGAGCTTGTGGTGCACTGTTTTCTAATGACTTTTGGTGAAGAGTGTCAATGTTTTAAGGGAACACAGTGTTAGGCTGGGAACAGAGTTAAGCATGCTTAATTTCACACCCAGGTGAAAGGAAACACGAAGCTGTACTGGGTGTTGTTTCTTATACAGTACATAGGGACTATACTGCTGCCTTCAAAACATTTGACCTAATATTACTTCTTTTATTAACTGAGCTCTTGAGGAACTTTCTTAATTTAAAAAGAAATTCTTTCTGGTTGTTGCATCTTTCTAAGAGTCAGAGTTACTGAACTATAACACTTTCTTACTCTTCCTGGTCTTTGTGACTAGATTGCTGGTCCAAGTCACCCACACACACTACCAAAACCTTGCCATGTAAGCTCGATACAGGAGTAAATAAGCTATTTTCTTTCTCTAAAACATACTGAGGAAAATGTTTACATTACAGAAGCAAAGGTGCTGTATATGTGTGTTTTTGCATGTATGTTTAATTTAACAGGTCAAAAGTCAGAATAAATCTAGTTAAGATAAAGATTTAAGATAAATCCTTGCAAGCATTCATTTCTTCTTTCTGGGTTTCAATCCTGAAGAAAAAGCAGCAATTCTCATGCGCCACGCACAAAACATCTTCATGTGTCACAGTGACTGTACTGTGCCTCTTGTAATGCTGTTTTGCTCTTTTCTAGGGGAATCCCTACATGTGCAATAATGAATGTGATGCGAGTACCCAAGAACTGGCTCATCCTCCGGAACTGATGTTTGATCTTGAAGGAAGGCATCCCTCCACATTTTGGCAGTCCACAACTTGGAAGGATTATCCAAAGCCTCTTCATGTTAATATTACACTCTCCTGGAACAAAACCATTGAGCTGACAGATAACATAGTTATCACCTTCGAATCTGGCCGTCCAGACCAAATGATCCTGGAGAAATCCCTCGACTATGGACGAACATGGCAGCCCTACCAATATTATGCCACAGACTGCTTAGATGCTTTCCACATGGATCCAAAATCAGTGAGGGATTTATCACAGCACACAGTCCTAGAAATCATTTGCACAGAAGAATACTCTACTGGGTATATGACAAATAGTAAAATAATCCACTTTGAAATCAAAGATAGATTTGCTTTTTTTGCTGGACCTCGGCTTCATAACATGGCTTCTCTTTATGGCCAGCTTGACACAACCAAGAAGTTACGAGATTTCTTTACCATCACGGATCTGAGGATAAGATTGCTTAGGCCAGCAACTGGAGAAATATACGTAGATGAGCAACACCTGGCACGCTACTTTTATGCAATTTCAGACATAAGGGTATATGGAAGGTAAGAGAATAAAAACCTTTAGGAACAGGCACATGTGTTTGTTTTCAGAGGTTATGCAAAACTGTTTATTTCCCCAGATGTGACAACAGTATCTACCGTAACATGTTCATTGGCAATCAGGCTCAGTTGGTGTGTTTCTGATAGTACTAGAAGATTCTGACTCAGTGGTACTAAATCATGGGGGTTTGATGTCACTAGCCTGGGAAGCCCTAGATGTTGGGAAGAGAACAGTGTTCACAGTTTCTTACATCGGCTTAGGAATTCACCTTGACATTAGGACACTTTTCAGGACCTCTCTTTCTGTTTTTATACAGTTGGCACCTAATCTAGTGGCAGTTAACTAAAAAGAGATATTCCATTCTACAATTTTTTTCAGGCCTTTAATGCAAGATATGATTGATACAATAGCCCTTGCGTGGACTAGGGCAAACTGTGTACAAACAACAATGGCAGCAGAAATGAGAGTCCATTCCTTGTACTTTAATTAGCTCTGAAATGCAGTGAAGCTGAAGTAGAATGTAAAAACGAACAGTGTTTTTGAGAGCATAAGACTGATTTGAATATAACAAAGATTATTACTCATCCGGGTTTAAGACAGATAATCCCTCTGTGGCAAGCAGTGGCTGGTATCAGGTGTCATAGACCCAAAAATAATATCAATGCAATGACATCCCTATCGGGAAATTTTCTTCCCAACTCAAACTAACAATTGACTGATGACCTCAGGCAGGAGGGTGATATCCTTAGCATGTCTTGGATGACAATTTTTTCAGAAGAAACAAATGGGACCTGCTCTATTAGTAATTCACCCAACTCTCAAACATACTTTTTCCCTTTTCTGTGTACCTTTTATAGAATATTTCAAATCTTCCTTTTTAAAAGCTTTATTTTTTTAAGAGAAGCTAGATATCAAAACAAACAGACAAGCTAATGTATCCTGAAAGGCCATAGTATTTTTTCCAGACACACAAATGATAGAAAATTAATAGAGACAGTGATTATTTAAAACACTAGTGGTTTTATTTCTATTACTCCCATAGTGAATTTGCCATTTTCTACCTTTTTTATACAAGCCTTTCAGGTTCCTAGGCATTTCCATGATATACAAATAGATATCTAAAATCAAAATAGAATCAAATTACTGTGAGGTAATCTATTGAAAAAATATTCCTCTAAGTTTATACAAAAGAATTGCTGCCACATACAGACTTGAATGTGTAAACATTTTTGCACAACCAGAGATTTTGCGTGTAGTTACAATGTTTTGTCCACACCAAATACATATGCATACATACTGTCATTAATTCAAAGTGTAAAATTACAAGATAAATATTCCTGTTTTAAGAATTCTTACTGTACTGATTAGTTATACTGTAAATCTATTATTTTTTAGAAGTCTCTTGGCAGGACTAAGTAGATCATGGACAGCTTAAGATAGTGTTTAAAATAGTTTAGTAGTACTAAGTATACTTTACTAATACTAAGTATGCCCAGTATATCCAAATTAACATGTATGTTCTAGTTGATGTGTATCCTTTCTCCGTGTAGCTCCAAATAGGTTACACGTACAGAGGGATTATATCAGAGCTCAGGATTTTAGGTTCCTTACACTTTAAGAAAATGCTGTTCCCCATTTGAAAACCCCAGAATGCTGGAACTTGGTCTGACCTCAATTAGACCATCAGTGCCTTGTCAAGAAAGCATTTGAGGTGCATAAAGGGTGCATTGCATGCAAATTAGAAACAGAAACCTTTCAAACACATTTAGGGTACAGATATCTCGTGAAAAATTACCTATAAAAATGAAACATAACTGTACAGAGAACTTATCTTTTGCTGATGCTTGTTGTTTAAATGCTACAGTAATTGGATACGCATTAAAAGAATCATCTGATATGTAATACTATCTCGCAAGATTAGATCCATGTGGATTCTTATCACTCTTCTGCTAGTGAGAACAGCTCTTTAGGGATTTGGGGTACTTTCCTTCAATATATAGTGAGCCCTTCTCATTAAATAATTTATGGGCTTGCTTATTGCTAAGTACGCATGCTCTGATTAGTTGTTTGCACCAAAGGCAACGTACAGTAGGCCATTGTCAGCCAGTTCGGGTTATTTTTGGTCTCCTTCCAGAGGCTTTATAGGGTCCCCCTGAAGAGTCTCCAAACCAGCATTGCAGTCCATGCCCTCCCTGGTGTGCCCTGGGCAGTAGCGGTGGGCGTGGGAACGTGACTGAAGGGAGGGGGCAAGGGTTACAAGTGGTTTTGTGCCCATTTCTGATTCAGCTGAACTTTCCAGCCCTCGCACATTAATCTAGGATGTTAACTGGAAACCAAGGTATAATAATTTTTTGCCACGGTGGTTCATATTCAAGGCTTTGAGACGTAGGTATTTATGTGCATTTAATAAAGCTGGACCAGACAGGATTCCACAAGGAGGGGATACAAAGAGACGATGCCAAAGGGCTTGATGTGGTGGATGAGCGATGCTAGCAGACGCATTTTGAAGCTAGTCCTTTTGCTGGAGAAACATAACCTGTAAGTTAAATATAGTTAAAATCACCAAAGTTCATAATAGCACATTTCTAAAGGCAGCATAAAATTTAACTTGTTTCACACTGCATTTTAAGGATGAATGCCAGTGAAAAACATCTACCTTAAAGCTGTCATATTTAAAGTACAAGATGCTGGGGTAGTTAACACTTCACAATGAATTAAAGGTAGGACATTTGCCCCACTTAATATATGTTTTGTTTTGTCATTGCTTTGCACTTTGGTGTGAAATAATCCTGATGTATGCAGCATTAGAGATGAAAATCTGTGCGCTCTTGATGAACGCTTCACCTCCTCTATTACTACTTGTTTATTCATCTTCAATTTACCACTTTCATTGTGTGTTTATTAAGATGATGAGAAAAGGGAAACCTGGTTGTTAGCAATTTCAGCAAGCCCATTGTGCTCACATTATTCAAGAAACCTAATAATCCACGTGAACTAATTCTGACTTACTGATGGTCTGCTTTACTAAATCAGGGTGATTTTTTCCAGTGAATAACGGATGATGTAGTGTGCCAGTACCTTAATTAAAGAGAGCCTCTCTTAGTCTTGATCTCATTTTAATTTACAGGGTAATACTACAATAATATCACTAATGGAAGGTACATTAAAGGGCATCAAGTAGCATTAACTGTATTAAATTATGGCACTTGTGTTAATTAACTGCTGAAGCAAGATGGGCCTAATGGCTAGAAAGGTCGACTAATGCATAAATAAAGTCTTCTGGGATGGGAAACTAGGAATGAGTAGACATTTCCCCCCTCGCCTCGTCTCGCAGCAGAGACTCAGAGGGCACCCCATGTGGTAACCCCAGGAAGGTTCCTCTCCTCTCACTGCGTGAGGTGGCGGACGTTTTGCGGGCGCCGCGTATCCCAGATGCCATGCGAAGGACAGTGCTGACAGTAAGCTGCAAGGCACAGCGATCTTATTTTATTTTGTAGGAGAAGTTCACTAAAATGCTGATAATAATTCCTTTGAAGTCAAGCAAAAGATTCCTAGCAGATTTTGGATCAGGCTGCTAACGGTTTAACCGCATTCATTCCAAAATATTTTTGGTTTAACTGTTACGTTGTCAATAACATGCACATCTATGCACCATAAATTAACTATGATTTGGGATGACAGTTTAAAAAAAAAATGCCTCAGTGGGTTACAGAATGAGTAGCTAGCTAAACCAAAGAAAGATATCCTCCCATATTGTTCTTTCATGATTAGTTTTTGATCTAAGAGCCAACAGTTTCTTTTTGACACTAGAAGACCCAGCCTCTATACAATGTTATTAAGCCCTTTGGAATTTATTTTTATACTCTTCTCGCCTTGAAGCTTCTGTATTTAAGCTCCAGGGTTTTCTGACCCTGTCTCAGCTACGCTTGCAGTTCCAGCAGTAATAGAAACCTCTAACTCACAGTACATACGTGAAAAATATCCTCAGTTTTAACAGTTTCTTGCTCTCACATTATCTCTTCTAAATTTAATCCGCCTCAGAATCTGAAAAAATTACTCCCAGGGAAAGCATATTTGCTACTTCAGGGCTTGTTTTTTGTTTTGTTTTGGTTTTTTTTTTGGCCTGTTTAGTCAGCCTGCCCTGCAGTCCCCTGTGACGGAGGGGCCCGCTGCCTGCAGGCACGCGGCCTCGTGCCCCGGCCAAGCTGTCGTGGCCCACCGAGGCCACCCTTAGCCTGTGCCCAGAGCTGTACCACGCCACCCCTCCATGGCTGGATCAGTTGGGTTCAAGCTGGTACGCTCTTCTGGCACTCTTTTGATAACGCTGAAGTAACGCCCTTTTGTAACATACCCAAAAGCAGACCTTTGCCCTGTGGAAACTATAATACATAGCAGTGCTTTAGCTTTATCTATAACAGAAAACATTTTCATTAACACCCAGCTCAAAAACAAACCATCATAGGAAGAAATGTCAGCATCATGCTTTCAGCTTTGTTTTGTTTTTTTTAATCAAACCAGATACCATTCACGTTTCAAGTATATACTTACTGTACTTGAATACTCCTTTGTTTTACAAGAACAGTTGCATAAGCAGCTTGTTCTCCTTTGAGATTTTCACTAGTATTTGGAGTGAATCTAGCAATTTCTCCAATTAAATTATAAACTCATTAGAGAATAGGGAAGAAAAAGAAACTTGTGTATTTAAGAGCATGTCAATTTATCTTTAACTCCCAAGTGCAATTAGCTTTTTTAATATATCTACTGTGATATGTCACTAAGGAAAATGGTCCTTCACTTTCTGTAAACAAATCTTGGATCATCAGGAATTGAAATAATTAAATGGTTACTGTGTTTATTCACACATTAGCAGTCTCCAATGGTTTACTCAGTACTGGTGTCCAGGAAAGGTTTTGCTCCTGCCCATGTTCAAATAATATTAAATAATACTTGGTTCCCCCTGCCATCTTGGTGACATAAGTCCTGGCAATCAGCCCAGTCTTGTGGTGACCTGAAGGGGAGTGGAGGATTAGAGTCTGGAAGGCTGACAAGGCCCTTAACTCTGCTATACACTTTTGAAACTAGTGGATTTACATCACCAGATTTCACTTGCCACCTTTCCTCATTTGCATTTGATCATCTTTTTTTGGCCTGTTTTGCAAGATGTCAAGTATTTCTGTACTGATCTCCCTCATCTGTCTTTCAAGGAAGCCCCATATCCTGCAGAATCAGTGTGTCTGAGGAGAGGAACCAAGCTTTTTTGTAGTATAATTCATTTTGCCATTGAACATTAAAGAAGTAGAGATGAAACTCTTGATGAAAGAAATGAGAATTATTTCTATATTACTTTGTATGCTGAAAAGATATCCAAAGAGCCTTTCTGCCTAAATTTGGTGATTCCAAAATCTTGCATAAACTTTCTTCCCTTTAAGCTTTTCATTTCAAACGATTTCAATTTAATGCAAACACTGAAATAAGCTTAAAGATCTCCTGGATCACATATACAAATGGTCCCTGGCACTGGGATGTCCTTCAGCTTGAACGTAAAGCTGGAGTGGTGCAACATATCATCATGTTAAAAGTTTTAAATTTCTCAACTATCCCACAAGTAACAGGAACTACCAACTTGTTTTGTTTTTTTTGGTTGGTTGGTTGGTTGGTTGGGTTGTTTAATTTAGCATTCTGTTCCCTTCTGCCAGTATCACCAAGGTGAGATTTCCTGCAGTTATTTTTGTCTATTTTTGTACTTAATTACACATGCTTAGGAGCTGATTTTTCCTGGACACTGATCAGCTTATGAAGCGTCTTTGAAGGTAGTAGCTGAACCCAGAATAACCATGTGCTTCTTCTTGACACAGATGATATTTCTCTTTCTCTGCCAATCTCAGAAATAAGACATCATTCACCTATGATTTAGGGAAATGTTTGAAACTATGAGAGTCAATGTGTCTGCCTTTTCACTTCTTTTCCTCTAGTACAGCTCCATAGTAGATGTACTGTACATTATGTGAAGCTCAATATTGAACTAAGAGACCAGTCCTGATACTAGTTTCAGATGCCATCCTGCAAATTAGGAGTAATTTCCATGAAGCTATGTGTATTTAACAGAAGAGTTTCAAATGAGTTTCCAATGAGTTTCACATAGGAGGAGTGAGAGAAAACAAGTGAAGTAAAGGAAGGGAGGAAAGAAAGAAGGAAAGAAAGGGGGAGGACAACGGTGAGGAGGCTGTCATGGCTTCTATTTAAAAGAAAAAGGAAAAAACAGACCTCATTTTTTTTCATTCTCTGCCATCTTTAGCTAATAAGGCAGGACAGTTCTGCTTATTTCAAGGGAAGTCTAGTGATACGGTCACACGGAGACACTTATTCAGAAGACTGGAAAACTAATAATAAAGGCCAAGGTCTTGTAGTCTTGTTCATCTGAACTGTTACATGGGGTCTGTGAACACCCTTCCTCTCCTTCACTCTCGAGTCCTTCTCTAGGATTAGTGTACCCCAGCAGTACCAGTGAACCATGCGTAAAGGGAATCATCATGATTCCTACACGATCTCTGAGGGCTGTAACGCAAATGAGTCAGCACCAAAAAGCCTCAATAAAACAGATAAAACACCTTGTTAACTGGGCTGAACACCACAGGAAGCTTTTAACACCACTGTAATTCTGATTTCATAGAACATAATATCAATCATGCAAAAGTATGAACAGAGCTACAGAAAAAGAAAAAAAAAAAAAAGCAAAGCTATGAATTTAGCAGGCAGCGGTATGGTAGGGGAAAAGGAGACAAAGGGTTACACTGCAGGTAGAGTTCCCAAGAGAAAGTCTGACTGCTGACGCATCAGGAAAGCATAATGTTAGCTGCAGCCCTTTGCAGGAGAGCAGGCTGTGTTCTGGTTAGCTTTGTGGGATGTGGTAAAAATGAAAGGATGCTGAAAGGCAGAAGGCATCCTAATGACATTAGGAGGGAGCAGGAGCTGGAGAACATCTTGATGTACTACCACTCCCATATGAGACCACTCAAAACCAGACTTCTAATTTCTGCAGTCCATGGAGTTTTTGGAGCTTTCGAGTCAGTCCATTAACAGTACCTGGTTATTCACACAGCATTACAGCCCAACTTCTGGCAAGTAACAGTAGCAATTAATAAAAGGAAATATCTTGTTGGTATGATCTTTATGTTGGAAATGCAGCCATACTCAGGAGTAACAGAGTTCTAATTCACTGATGATTATTTTGACATTTCTCAGGTGATGACCGCTATTTTTACATAAGCTTCAAAAGAACCAAAAACATTCCAGGAAGAGGCTGATAATCCATTGCCTAATGCTATGGATTAAGGCTGAGCAGGCCTTGGGACATTCTATGGACAATGCAACGCACATGGTACATACACATGGTACATACACATGCCCATATCCCAGCACTGGAGAGCATTTTTCTGAAGTTACACTCTTTCTTTGAACCATTTAGTGTTTCCTCCAACTTGATGGTTATGCAGATATCAATAGTGGTCTGCTTCTTCCTTGTAAACCTCCTGGAAGACCTTGTGATCAAGATCTCAATTGCTTTCATTTTCACCCTTAAATCCATTTCAGTCTTTATATGTGCTGTGCAGTGTCTTTCTTCTCTACCGTGCGGAATTCCCACTTCCACCTATGCAGGCACGCATTGAGCTGTAAATGAGCCAGTAGTTGATGTACCAAGATTTATAAAGTACTTGGAAATACACTTAAGAAAGATGGGTAGAGAAGCACAATGGATTGTTATAATCTGTCCTCCCTGTCCCATCACTCATAAAACAGCATAACAGGAGTACCAGTGTAAGTGTTAGTGATAACAACGCTGACCTGATGACGGAGGGACACCGTGGTTCATGTCTAACTGACATCAGTATTTCTGTTATGTTGCATATTAAACCTATTAACAACCAAAAAGATAAAATCTGATTACAATAAGGATATATACATTGAGATATGCGTCTTCACACTCAGCTAATTAGTTGGCACCGACTGTTTTCACTTTGCTCGGTGACATGTGGTATATAAATCATTACAATATGTTAAATGCAAATGGCTGGTAATAGGATAACCATCTGCTCACTGTTGGGAAGTTTGCAAAGGAATATAGTAAGCTGTACTTCTAATAACGATGCTAAACTCACATCCCTGAAATACCAAATATCTAAAAACAGCTGCCTCCGCTGATGCCAACATTACTAATACATCTCTTGCCCTTTTCATTTTCAGAAGTAAACTACATATTGTAAGAGGTAATTTTGCTCTTCAGCATGAACTTGACTTCAAGGCTAGTGCCTGTAACATTAATGTGAACCACCATATCTCAGAGCCTCATCTTTTTCTTAGATTGCGTTGAGTGCTTTTGAGCATCCAATAAATAATCAGGCTGCCCACTCTTCTCAGGACACCTTTTCTTCCACAAATATAATTAAACTTTCTTCCTCCCCTAACCCCTTCTGCCAGGCCCTTTTCCAGGGATGACATGATTTTGTAAGTGATAGATTGTTGGCACATTGCTGTCTGATAACGTATTACTCTAGAGACCATCAAAGAGTGCCTTCCATCTAATAATCTACCATGCCCTACGAGTGTTAAAGATCACCACTGCAAAGAGGGATCAATTATTTTACCACAGACATGTATTATCAGAGGCTGTCACAAACCTTCTTAATGAGCATTTCTGGATACCCAAGTGACAAAGTAATGCATCGGAAAATTAGTAGTGGGACAAGAGTGAAGGACTGCCTGCCAAAGTGGAGGCTGTGCCTTCAAGCTAGAGCAGCTCCTTCTCTCCTTACCCGCTCAGTCATCTTCTGGTCAGGGTCACTATCACAGTGCTAATGTGCTGGCTCCCCCATCAGTAATGTATTGCATTATCGCCTATCAGAGAGATTAATATGTTCACGTACTGAATTCCCAAGACATGGCTCCCAGCATTAAAGAAGCCGAGGAATTAATTCAGCTCCCACTGACTGAATGGAAAAGAAGTTTGTGCTTTCATCGTAGTCAGATGCTAGTGCTGCCGTGGCTTTCTTAAGCCACTTTGGGAGGGAGGGGTTGCTGTTTGTTCGGGGGTTACGTCTGGCATGGAGGTGTCTGATTTAAGATAGTGCTTCTAGGGAAGCACCTGCAGGGGAAGAGGCTGCAGGAGAGCTCATTAGCCCGGCAGTTTCTCAGCCCCTGGATGAATTACACAATAAGATGCTTGCTCTACAGGGTCTCAGAAACCTGCGGCTTTGTGTAGGTATGCTGTCCTGCAAAGCTATCCAAGTTTAAAAAAATGTTAAAGGGAGATGTTTTTGTGCTAACACATTTTCCTTTGTTGCCTCGCAGAAAAAAGGAGCTGTCTGAAGGCAGCACAAATTTGGTGACTCCATTTTGATTCACAATGAACACTTGCCTGTTTCAAAATGGGGTGTCTGCGCTTTAAAGTTATCTAGAGCATTTATAGACAGAGCTGGTGGGATGAGTAGCACTTTATAATACCTCAAAGGCATGGTGCCAGCACTGGGAATTTGATAAGCTGGGGTCCTCAATTGGATTCCAGCAATGGTCACAAGTTTTAGGAAGCTCTCATTTTAAATTGCAAGCAGGAGAAAAACAGGATTCTTTCTCTTTAATTGCATTAGTTTTATTGAACTGAAGCATTGCTTCAGTTCCCAGAATGCTTTATATATATTTTAACGCAAGTTACCAGAGACAGAACAGTAGCAGGACTGTTTATTGTTTCTGACTTTTATATTTGGTAAAACTGATGTTATTCATTTTCCCATTTAACTCTCTCGTGCATTAAGAATCTTTAGTTTTGGGGATGGTGTTTATCAAAGTCATTATAAATATATTAATTTCAACTTCTTTGATTTGGTAATACTTCTACATCGTTTTTGTTTAGTCCTGTTCAGAACAGCCAGGCCAAGCCAGGCAAACACGAACTGGACTCCAGGAACCTTCTGGTAGCCCTCTGCACAGGAGAGGGAACATTAAATTCACGCCCTCGGTAGACGAGCCTTTAGGTTTCATTTGACGTATGCTGCTAGCATTCACTGTGACACAAATGTCCTGGCAATCGGATGCTTTCCATCTGTTGTTTTGGGGGAAGAGGGAGGGTCATTTGAGAGGTTTGAGGTTTTTTTAGCCTCGCATACCTTGGCTGCATTTCTATAGCCTCATCACATTTTAATTGGCTCTAGATCTTCTCATTATACTTATTGAACTGTGGGGCAATTCTCCCTTGCTTAGAGCTAGGGTTGTGGATTTTGCCACATAAGCACAATCAGGAATTGACTTGAAAGAACATTTCAAAACGTTATCATCTCCCCCCATCAGAGCACAGCACAGCAGTTCCCTTGACCTTCAGCACAGCAGGGGGAGAGGAGCGGGCAGGAACAAGGTGCAGAGAGGGCAGGTGGGACAGGGGACAGAGCTGCAATATGAGAAGGCATCTGTTTTGTCAGTGACCCACTTTGGGAAACCCTCCTTCCACACCGTACATACCTCCAGCTGCTCATTTCTAACCGTTTTCACTTCTCTTTTTGGTGATCATCACTCCTTCAGTGGTATCACATGGGAAATCGCTGCCCGTGTGGCTCAAAAGAGGCGTGGAAACCTTCATCAGGAGAAGTAAAAATGAGATGTGAGGAGCAGGGGAGAGGGAAAGACAGGAACGTCTCAATTTTCAGTGATAAATAAACCTTTTATTCTTTGTCAATGCAGAAAATTGCTTGTCATTTAACAGGCATCATTAAAGACACTGTGCTTATGGAACCATGCCTTCCTTCCTTTGAATGCTCCTAAAATAATTCTTCCAGCAGGACAGCAAAACAGCAAGGAGCCAGTTACATTTTTAATCACTCATGTCCCATAGGAATTGCAGTCTGCCAGCAAGGGCAGCTCTTTCCCCTTTGCAACACAGGAAAAGAATAGAAAGATGGGAAGCTGGGTTCCAGAATGGTTTGTTACAGTTATTAATGAGCTACAGATCAAAAAATCTGAGCGTCATTAACTGCTAATATTCTGCCACTGAAAATGTTTAACCCAATCCACAAGCTAGATCTGAAAAAGTGGATTTCATCCCTTTTTTCCATTTTTTTTCCTTCAGAATCACGAATGGGGAGTAGAGAAACAGTTGAATGAAGAGAACAGAGAAAAGTATAACAACTTTGTATTTCTCTTCCACTGTACATATCTCAAAAGAAAAGGAGTTTTAATACTGCAGAGTCCTTCCCCACCCAGACCAGATAGCAATATTTTACCTCCCCATCAGTTAGTCACTGCAGAATTAACCTTCAACGTGGTGATTCTTTCCTGGATTCATTCTTTCATGTGAATGACATGTACAAACATCACATTTCAGATTTGGTATCTTAAAATATACCTCTAGAATTTTTGTGTTTGTTTGTTTTTACAGATACAGAGTCACTATATTGAGAGATCAGATCTTGCAATTTCTCTTCATTTCAATGGCTACTTTTTGAGAATAGTGCAGGCTTTGGATTTTGTGGTCTATTTTTTTGCTTGTCTGTTAATGCTTCATAAAATATACATGCTTTAAACAGGAGAGATGCAGCAGAGTGATACCACCAGAATGACAAACGGTTGCAAGTCAATTCCAGAAGAATACACTTTTAACATAGTTCATAGTTTCCTCACTGTGTGGTCATACGCAGGTTTTGACTAACAAATGCACAGTTAATGTATAACTGACATTCAGCCTATCTGTGAGTTGTGGAGAGGAGAGATTTATGCTCTGCTTACTCCCAGAGAACAGGTTCTGCAATTTAACGCGGACTGACTGTGCTGTAACAGAAGAGAAACCTTTTTGAGAATTGTGCAGGTATTGCTGCAATACCATCATAATTAATAGAACATAAAGCCCAGTCTCGATGCCCCATGTCCAGAAGCTTCACCATAATTCATAACACACAACATGTGTACTTCTTTATATCCTCATACGCTTAGCACATTAAAAAAATAAAATAAAATTGAAATTTAAGCTGCTATAATTGCATTAGGCAAGCAGGGCAGGAAAAGAATTGCTGTGAGGAGCAGGTGAGGCTTCATCCTAAGAAACTCATAGGCAGCAGCCTAGAGCATTTGTCCGGCCTCGCATCCACACGAGCAGGTGCCAATAAAACAGAGAGGAGGTGATGGGCGATGGCTGTTCTGTCACGGGTGTTACCGGGGTTCTCAATCTACAGAGCATTTAACTTGAGAGGAGCCTGTTACAAAATAAGACCATTTGAAAAAAAAATAATAATAATAGTTCTTAATATTCAGGGGTAGGCTCAGCACCCAAAAACCCAGAGATTATCATGGAGGAGTAAAACTGAAACGAAACACAGGAGTGTTTTCCATAGAAAAAGAATGGAATTAAAATGTATTCTGAAAGATACAGTCAGCTTCTGTTACATCAAGTTTGGACAGATGCCAGAAGCTTGTTCCCTTTGTGATATGATTATATGGCCACTAAGTCATTTGGTTCAGCCAATTTGCTGTATATCATGATAAAACCGTGTATAGCATAAAATCCACAAAGTTCTGCCCTTTTCCTCTCCCGAGGTTTTCTGCGCAACATGAAAGCAGAGAACAGCTTTAACAAGATCTGGGTGTACTCTTGAGTCCTGTGTAATCCTCCCCTCCTGGCTTGTGTAGGTCACTAGGCGGAGATGCTGAGCACATATAAGAATAGATGAGGAAAGACGATGAGCAGTAATGGTGGTGACAGGAGGTCATGACTGCTGTGAGCACCATCCTAAATCCCAGTGGAACTGTCTCCTTCCTCCTCCGTTGCAGCTCTCAGTGTTTGGCAGAGAGAACACTAGCACTGGAATATATCAGACACAAACACTAACTCCTTCATCCCCAGAAGGATTGCTTATGAAAATATTTCCTAATAATGTGGCTATTATTCTTTTCTTTTTCTTTGTTTTTATTGGCATAATTCAGAAGCTTTCTGATAATTATGCCCACATTCATTAAGGATAAAGCTCTGCAATGCAAGAGTTGTTGTTAGGGTCCTCACGATGCACCTTGTCTCTTCCTGCTAGTCAGGTCTTCAGGGAAAATCCCTCTTCTGCTTTTCACTGGATGGCAGCTTTCTGCCAGCGTGCAAACAAAAGATGAACAGCGGTCTTCTTAACTCCACAGTCTGAAGAAAGCCTTAATGCCAGAAGCTATCATTCACTATTTGACCATGCCCCAACAGGATCCTGTCCTTAGTGCATCTTTCTAGATCTACTCCTCACAATATACTGCTGCTTTACAAATGGGTGCAGGTAGGCATCCCTGTATTAATAACAATTATTTTTTTCTTCATATCTAGGTTCTTCCTCTGCTTACATCTACTAGTTCTCTGGTACTGTTCATTAGAGTATTGTTGAGTATGTATTGTTTTTGTTTGTGTGTTTGTTTGTTTGTTTTGGTTTTGGTTTTTGTTTTATTATGTGTATATATACACACACACATTTTTCTTCCAGTTTAGCTCAAATATACTGTGAGAACAGAAACAGCCAATACGTTTTCCACTGGAGTTTGAGGCTGAGGAAGCCTGCATAACATTTCAGGGAAAAGGATAAAGTTTGTGTAGGATTTTAAAAGCTGTGTTGGGCAAGATAAAAATGCAATGGTTGATTCTTCAGTATAAATATACACTGATTGTTTTTTGTCAGTAGTATTTCATTTTGCCCTATGACAAATTTACATTACTCATAACTCGCAATCTATTCCTTAACTTTTCAGTTTTAATTGTTTCCTGGGGAGAGGGGGGAAGAGAGAGAATGTACAGTATGTGAGGGGAAGTATTGATTTGAGATATTTGAAATATAAATTAAGTTTATTAGTTCTTCTACTATATCAAATATTGTAGTCATTGGATCGAATTCAAATTTCTCTGTCCAGAACGTACTCCTGACCCCTCTGTGGACAGTGCAGTTTAGCTCCAGCTTCTTTCTTAACATTCTTTGATTTACCCAATATTTATTAAAACAAACATGGATAATAAATATTTCAGCACACTTGAAGGCCAAAAACAATATCTGTTTTATTCTAATCTGACATTAGGTCACAGCCTTAAGTCCTTGGTTTGAAACTACAGGTCCTTTGTCACTTAAAGTTGGGGAATAATATCAAAGCAGTATCATTAACCCCAGTTCACACAGACCTGCACTGTCTCCTGTCCCATAGCACGTGAATCTGGGGCGAGGGCAAGTTCTAAACCCACGGGCAGAACTGTTCTGGCACTGGAGGAAAAGCCGTCAGCATTGGTGGTGGTACTGCAACCAGCAGGCGTACATGTGTGTCCGTGCAAGTCTCCTGCTCACTGCTCCAAGGCCAACGCCAGAAGCCAGGTCTCCTCTCCCATTCCCTACCTGAGGTCTGTGCGCTCCTTTCCAGCTGCATCTGATAAATGAACGGGACTGCCTAGCGCTGGCCACCCACCTGTGAGGAGACCAGGTTATCCATTAGGAGCTGTACTCAGACCACCTCTTACACTACTACATTCACATTTATCGTTGGTAAAAAGCCATTAAATTTCACCCATGGTACCATCTATCTCAATCTTTCTAACGCTAAAGAGCATTTGTAGTTTTCTCACTGACTTTAATAACACGTAATAAAATGTTTGCAGAATCTAGACAATGTAATGACTTCACGACAACACTAAGTACTGTCTATAATTAAGTAGTAATCATAGGGTATTTTTGAAAAAGAAAACAAGCTTTCAGCTATATAGAGTTTGCAACTGAAACACAGTAGGTGAAATAATTGTTTTCCAAAATCAAAAAGAGAAGATGCAGTTAGAACTTTTATTTCCTAAATAGTTTAAAATTAGTTCCATTAAATTAGGTTGACTGTGCTGTATTGTTATACTAACAGGGCTAGAGATAAGATGGCCCAGTAGCTCTTTTTCAGTAAGTTAGCCGTGGGAGACTGAGTTGCTTTTGGCATACTTCAAGCACTATGCACAGACACAAACCACTCACTTCTCATCTAGTTTTCTTCAGCAGCAGAAAGAACAGGTATTTTGAAGTATAAATTATTCGCAAGAGCAACTTCTGTCAGGGATGGCTAAAAGTATCTTCAGAATTCAACCCACATTAATAAATAGTTTTTACTAATTTTTTTTTGAAACCTCAAAAAAGGCACAATTTTTCCTTTAGAAATGTTTTTGTTCAAAAAAAAGTCAAAAATAATTTCTGAAAAGAGATTTTAAACCTGAAAATAAAACCACACATTTCATTTGACACAAGTGATTTTTTCCCCCATTTTTTTTTTCAGTTCAGCCAGTGAACTGAATAATCAATTATTCGCACAGCCCTACTGGCAAATAATTCTTATCACAATAATTCCAGAGGGAATTATACTGTGACAAGGAGCTTATACTGTATGGAATTTAAAAGTTTAAAAACGGAGGCTAGCATGATAAACAAGGAGAAATGTTCTGTTCTGTTTGGGCACTTTTCTCTTTCAAATTATGACCTCCAATCGAGATGAAACTAAGAAGAAGGGGGAAAAAAAAGAGAAACAAAATAGTTCTCTATATTTTCAAGTGGATTTGGAGTGTCCATTTTGGAAATAGTAAGAAGCATCCACTTCACATTTATTTTAAATGGGGCGCGAGTCCCAAGCATTTTGAAAGTCAACCCTAATGTAACTCAAGAAAACACCAGAACAAAACCACTTTTGAAATATGTAGTCAGGTTCATGTGCTCTGAACAGTTAGTTTTACAGCCTGCTGCTTTGATAGTTTATTCATGAATATCTCAGAACACACTCTACAGAGGAGCATAGGTACTTTGAAAAAGAATAGGTGCTTTTGAAAAGAATATAGGTGCCTTATAATTATCCCTAAAGTTAAAGTTCAGCAACGTGATTTTTCAAAAAGAGATCAATTAACCTGCCCATGTAGCAAGTTCTTTCTTCTCCTTACCCTTTATGAGAAACATCAGAATGAGCTTCCATCAGAACACGGCAGAGAACAATAGCTGGGATGCTGCAGCTCTCGCGCGGAGCAACCTGCAGGTACTTTTCTCTTTCTGGTAACGCACAGCAATGGCAGCACTGCAGAGGGAGAGATGCAATTCTAAGTCCTTAAATGCAACTAACACCTAGCAGTAACATCAATGACCAGAAGCAGAACAGCAAAACTCTGGGGCAGGGGAGCCAGCAGGACAAATTTTACCTGTGTAAGAAGGTGCGCTTCAGAGTGATTGCAGTGATGTGTCTTGGCCAGTGGTTTCTGTACAGAGGAAGAGAAGGTGTAAGCCTAAGAAGAGAAATATGAAGCTACTTCTCAGGTTCAAGTGTTAGTTTTAGGCTAGGCTGTGTATTTATGATACAAAAATAGTTTACATATTTATCATTTTAAAATATCTACCAAGAGTGCAGGTCGCCCAGTCATATTCCAAAAGTGTCATGTCAGGACTCTGAGGAGTCTCAGAAGAGAACAAAATAATTTCCATCGCTGCTAAGCTCTCAGTTATCCTGGTGGTTTTCCCAAATGTCCTGTCAGTGCACAGACATCTCATAGTGACACTGAAAATTAGTCTGCTTTTAGCACTATTTCTTTACCTTCCCCCCCCACACCTCCTTTAAAAAGATAAAAGAATGAAGTCTGATTTTGATGTACATTTCTTTTCAAAGCACTGGACTTCTAAGCTTTTTAAGGACTTTTAGGTTATGCATTACTGTATTTATTACCAGGACTTAATTGGAACGAGAACATGGCCTTTGCTCTTTACATGTGTTTTATTGCTAGTTTGTGCGCATCGTTGGTAAACGCGGAGCAAATTTGGCCAGAACATTTAGAAAAAGAAAAATAAGAAACAAGGCTATGTTGCTTTCTTTTTCTTTTTGGAGAAGAGTCTGACTTCTTTCTGGTAGCTTTCAAAAAGAGATGAGTGGGGTCTCCTGATCAAGCTCTAAGCTTCACCGCAGTCCCCCAGCCCTCTCTCCAGCTCCGCTTTCCTGCCCCAGCCAGGCAGACGCAGCGCGGGCACCACTGTGAGCTCCGTTGGCAGGATTAGTCACCCTCAGCAAATGATGCTACTTTGCAGTTGCTTTTCTCTGAATTAGGACTCATTTTCTTCATATAAACACAGCTTTCCCTGTTCTCTGTGTTGGTTTTGAAATGGAGGCAGAAGTCTCCTGAGGGTTTTGTTGCTTGAGTAAAATTCTCTCTCCTCCGCACATGAACTTGAAATAAGAGCTCGGAAGTGGAGCTGGTCACAGCAGGAGCCTGTCAGAGAAAGTCCGGGGAGAACATCCCTCCCAAAACCCTGATACCGGGACCAGCAGGAAGGCCTTTTCTCTTGCTGACCATGGTGCAATACAGACCGAGCTGCTCCTTGCAGCAAAGCTCTCCGAGGGGTCTCATTTTGTCAAGTGAAACCTAGCATTCGATGGCACGAGTGCGTGGGGTGGGTTTGACACCCTGTAGGCGCCTCTGTGTCCCTGCACGCAGGGCCCCTGCCCTAATTGCTGCTGCCCCTGCAGGGGGGCAGCCTGAGCCCCGCCAGCCCTTGCTCCTGCAGGGGACACCCAGCAAGGGACAGCAATCCCCAGGGTCGCTGATTTAGGGATTGCGTTGATGGCTCCTCCCTCAGGAGTGCCTCGAGGCATGTTTTCTCTCCCTCGGAGGCAATCCGTTCCAGCCCATACGCCGCTCTTCTATATATACCATTCCTGCGGCACTAACTACCGGGGGCATATTCGAGCCTTTAAATGAGTTCATAGGAGGTCTCTTAAACAGAAATGCTTTAAAATCTTTTGAAAAGAGCAACAGATGTACTGCTTCACAGAACTGGTTTCCCTGGTGTGGAATTCTGCGCACACCACAGATATTTTTATGCTGCTTTTCTCTATTATAGTCCTCAAAAAGTTACAGCAATCAGTATGAAATTAACCTTGCTTGTTTCTCATGTAGCAGAAATGCTGCTCCCTGACAATGGTTCGTGAAAATACTTTATTCCCTACTGTTACACAATAGGTGCTACACCATGAGTCTTTCCTTATGCTAAAGAAAGTAAAGGTATTTCTTCTTCTCAGATGTCTGTCCAACATAAATTGGTCACAGAAATTTGTAACAGCTCGCTTTGCGTAATTCTGCCTGTGAGAACAAAGGTTTTTTTTTCCCCCACTGCAGAGTTAAGTAACATTTTTGAATGGTATCGTAAGCACGTCTACTTGGACAGTAATTTAATGTCCACAATTTTAGACCTCCTACACAACAAATTGTTCCTTTTCAGTGGTGCGCTGGGAAAAAAAATCAGGGTACCAGCTGGCAGCTGATCCTGTGAAATCCTACTTCCAAATAAAGACAGGAAGTTTGGTATAATCGCTAGCATCCTAGAGCAGCTTTCTTGGGATTGCTGCTGAGCAGATGTAAGACTGGTATTAACTAAATTAAAACAAAAACAAAAAGTGGTTTCTTAAGAAAGTTAAAAGTGGTGATACACGTTAATGCAATGCCAGGAATTTCAAATCTAATGTTCAGATTTGTATCAGGATAAATGGGAAAAGAGGAGAAACAGTGACTCCTAAAGACTTTTGAACTTTTGCTTTTAAGTCTGTTAAGCTATAAAACTTTGTAGTGTTACATTACTGAACCTTTCGTCTGAGGTTTTTGTGTTGCATTCATAACAAGTTAGCGGGTTATGGAACAAACCTGCTATGGGTAACATAACAATTGGTACGATATAGTGCTTAAATTCTGCCTGGAATAGGTGGAATGTGTTCCACTTATTATAGAGATTAACAGAGAAGCTGTGTTTAGAATATCTATTCGTCTGTATTGACTGGTTGATAATGACTTTCTGCCCAGTGGATGGATGGCAAACTAAGGCTGGCTAAGCACAGTGTTGGACAGCAGGAAAAAAAAGGCAAATCTCATTCAGCACGATACCGAACATTTTTGCATGATCAGACAGACAATGACAAGGTACTGCCAAGCAGATTACATTATTCCCGCTGGTGAAGACAGAGCTGCATTCTTGTCCCAATAGCCCTTCTCCACTAACACGATTCATTAACAGTTACTTAACAGTACTGAGGAAAGTTACTTTACATTAACAGTTACTGAGGAAAGTTTCAGTTGTTTTTTCCCTCTCCTAGTTATTCTTGATAATTAGAACAAATCAATTAAAACCTTTGTGAGACATCATGACAACTCAGAACATCTAGGCTGTGTAGTACCTCTGCAACAGATGTGCTTCCCCCGCTCCCATCCCATCCTATCAACGCAGGCAAGAGAGAGATTGCTGTGTGAAGTACAGGAACTTTGTAGATGAGGCCAAAGTGATTCCAGCGAGAAAGAAGGAAAATTTGTAGAGAGAGAAAAGGAAAAAGAGGGACTAATTGTAACACTGATTACAACTGAAAACAACAGTTTACGTCCGCTGTTTTTTCTCCCTTCTTCAGCAGTAGTCTGGGAACCTACCAAAACAATCACTCGCATTAAATGTTTACTTGGCAGCACTGCATGAAACTGTCATTATTCATCTTCATCTTCGTGAGAGATTTTGCTTCCTCTCCAGGAGAGGCATGACTGCAATGCACCCCAGTTTTGGCATCCTCCAAGCAGATAATAAAAACTTCCTCTTTCTGAGGCTAAAGGTTAGAGCACAACAGATGCATGGAAAAAGTGTAAAATACCAGCATCCTACCTTCTCCTCAGCTGCATCCTTACAAGCATGTCGCACCTGGGCTTCTTATCTTCCATTCACCCCCAGTTTCCATCCCATGCTCTCAGATCTGCCATTCAAAATAAAAAGATTATCTGCCATTATTTTGTACTCAACTCTAAAAATACAGCCACTGAGCCTAGAATAATATGAATGAAAGCTGGAAACAATTTAGAGCACATTTCAGACAATGTGAACTAACATAATTTCATTGATTCTAGTGGAGCCAGATGGATTTACATCAGCTAAGAATGTGTTCACGGGTGAAATTATTCGTGGAACATGCTGCTGGCAAACTCGTGCAGATTTTATAGCCACTCTCTTTATTGACACATTTACATGAAAACTAATATCTCCAAAGAAAAAGAAAAAATGAATATTTGGGAAGGGGATGGAATTTAGTTCCCTGTAACAGCTAACAACAGCTATATTTGCAGGCAGATGTATTTCAGCTTTAGCACTTAGACACTATAATGAGTGTTTTCGTACAGACTCACAAAGAGACATAGGAATAGCATTGCTGTTGTTCTACTGCTGGAAAAATTTCTTACAGATTAAGATCAACAAGGTCCTAAAGCACATTTGTGGGTTCTCAGCCTTACTAAGGTGTTTGGTTAGGGCTAAATTAAATAGTGTCTAACTCCCTTTCCTGAATTGCATTGCTTTATGAAACAGATGCCTTAAATTTTTTTTATTTTTTTTTTTTGCAACTGTTTACAAGAGAATTTTAAATGAAAATTAGAAAAATCATTTGGCCATTCCACTAGGCTAGGTGTATCTAAGTATCTAATGTTAAATATAGGTATTTTTAATGCAGTAAACTGAAATAACTTAGAATTAATTGTTCTGTTCTATTGGGTACAAGCATCATTGAATTATTTTTACACTGTGTACCTACAAAACTGAAGGAGCCGAGCATTTTCACATCTGTTGGTCTTTAGGTTTTTGTGTTTTTTTTTTTTTAATCTAGAATCAGAAGTTTGAAATGCTTAAATTCTTAGTTGTTTTTAAGACATTTAATAGATTACTATTACTGCCTCCACCTTTCTGTATTTGCATTCTGAGTGTTGTTGATCCAGCTTGTAAACATTTTTAGTTGCCGCTTTCTGTTTTGAAGGATGTCATCTAGTAAACTAATGCATTTCAAGAACACTTAGTTTATTTTGTGGCATAAGATTAAATATCACGAGAATAACTTCTCTATTCTACAGCGGATACAGGGGAGAACATAGCGACGAACAGGAGGGTGACCATATTTGAGTGTTTGGACCACTTTTTTAATCTGTGTAAAAGTGTTTTCTGAGGATGACACTGAAATAATCCAAAAAAAAATTAAAAAAAACTTTTAAATTTACTGTCATAGAAACCAAATGTTCCAGCCTCTGATCTTTCTAAATTGCTGCTCATTTTTTATTTTAGTTTAATAATTGAATTGATCAGCTGCTGGAGCTGCAGATTTAATTCTGTTATCACATGATAACATTACATAAAGCAAAATCTACTGGATTGTGGTTCGATGAAAGAGGCAAAATTGTCTCTCAGGCCAACACTTTGTATGCTGAATGTAATGCCAGATATAAACTTCTGAAAGCAGAGAAATAAAAGAAAATGACAGCATATTGCCAAATAACTACCTTATTTATATAGTAAAAATACTCTGGGGGAAAAAGCAAATGACAAAGGCAAGCTTTTCATTGCAATCCTTACTGCTATATAAAATCTGTTCAACATACAAGTGTATTAAAACATAACATGAACTCTTTAATGCATTAGGAAATGACATTTTTTTATGCCTAAAAGATATTATTTAGTATGATGTCCAGGGGCTTTTACTGCATGCACTTGAGTTCTGTGAATGAGATACACCTTTTCAAGATACACCATGAATTAAAAAATGCATTTGGTGATATATCTGCTATTCATAGTCCTTTAGAAATACCAATTCTGATTTTGTTTTACTGCAATCTTGTTGTTTTTTTTCTGCAAGATAACTTTGATTTACAATAACAGTAAACTCCAAAAAAAGATAGCACCAAAGAATGCTCTGTGTAAAGCTATACGACTCTGTCAACCATAAATCTTAAACATTTTCTAAAAGCCAGTATATTTCCTTAACCATACTTACCAGACTGAGTAAATGGTCTATGAGAGAAATGAAATGATTTTTTTCAGTAAGTGCTTGGCAAAAGTACGCCTAACATTTCTGTAAGTTCAATCCTGTGTCCTTACTGTTGCCCTAAATAAAGTCTCTGTATTGTACGTTATCTGAGTTAGGAGGAAGATTGTGCCAAAGCCAGGCGTTGGACTCAAGTTTTGGCAGCAGGCTTTGTATTTCTAGCAGTGAAAATCCCAGAGTTCTGAGGTTAGGGGATTAGTTCCTCAGCTACTATAGTTAATGAAGTTATACTTTGCAATAGTAGCAGAAAATATGCTATCTTTGATTATAAGATTATCGTAAGCACCTGGAGAATAAGTGTACAGCAGGAGAACCCTCAGCTGACATTAGAGCCTCTCTGTTCAGAAGAGCAGGGCTCCGGTGCTTGGGGCCGTCTGTCTGCAAGGGGCCGGCGGAAGGAGCGGCGAGACCAGAAGCACTGGCCCCGCTAGCATTGGCCTTCAAAAGGAAAGCAGCGAGTATCCACCAGGCGTGTACTCATCAGTTACAGGCTGAGGCGTGGATCGATCAGAAGTGATCATGCAGTTCGTGTTCGTATTGACCAGCATTTAACTTGACGGTAGCTCCCATTTAAATAATCAGAACTTACCAAAACGTTCACTAGCGTGTGAACACAACAAATCATATAAAGGCGTAAATATTTAAATTCAGCACTTGCGTGCTCTTATTGTTGGGCTGGCTCAGCGCAAACAGTGGGCAATTCCATGCCCTGAATGTTATATTTTCTGTATGAGTCTTAGGAAGTTCTCACTCCTATGGGAAAGGGAATTATGCTGCTCTTTTGGACTTTGTTTTCTTTTTTAATTTCAAGCTCTCTAAACTGCTTGGAAGTAGGCCACTGAGAAAGCAAAGCAAAGCAAACATGCTCTCTGAGTCTGGGTTTTGCTGCTCCCCACTAGATACATTAAACTCATCTGAGGGAGAATAAGAAGCTATTTTCCCCAATTTTCCATACTGCCTGTGGGAATCTAATTCAATTTCCTCCCAAATTTAGCAAAGAAAACAGTAAAGAACAAAGTTGAAGAGGCTTCTGTAAATCTCTGGATTCTAAGGTACTGAGGTGCTGTAGGATTACTGAGCACAGGTTAAACTTCTTTTCCAGACACAAAGCTACTTAGAGATTTAAGAAGCTTAAAAACCTGATCCAACATTAGTCCTTGATTTGCAAATGAAAAAGTAGTATATCTACCTATACAAAGTTATATTTGTTATTATTGAATTTTTTTATCCCTTATTATTGATGTAGCCCCATTCCACAAAGGAATCTTACTTTCAGTGGGAGATTATGACGTATTAGATAAATTCATGGAAAAAGACTGGCAACCAAATGCCTTTCCAAAAATAAACAAGTGAAACAAAGGACACACATTTCATTACTCTCGTTAAGCATCTACAGTATAGCAGCAGACTACAGAGGCCTTATCCATAACTTCCAGAAAAAAAGATGTAGTTCCTTTTTTGGTCTTTTATTCTGCAGAGCATCATGGACCTGACATATTCATATGGCTCAAAAACACTGAATAAAAACCAGGATTGACTTTTCTGCTTCACACGAGTTGGAACATTTGTTCAGCAGACCTACTTAAAGCCAGCAACCCAGGCCATTTTCTGATTGCCACCTGGCCTTCCTTGTTTTGACCCTTTTAGCTCAGAACTCCCTGAGATGGCTAGTCCCCGCAGAGAGCACTGGTAGCCTAGATTGCAGTAATTATCTGTTACCTCTTTTATGTGTGTGTTCTCAGTGTCTATTCCTCCATCCTCACAGAAATAAATTGGCCAGCAATCATTGTATTTCTTCACAATAGCACCCTTTATACTTGTTTTCATCCCCACAAAAATCTGCTTCAATAGTAAAGCCGTGTAGACTTTTATTAAGCTTTGGAAATCAGGATAAGGACTGCCATGCTTTGTGTTTTTTTTTGACATGACATGGAAAAATCCTATGATGTAATGGGTGATAATGAATAACAGTATTCAAAAGACATATGAGGTTTCCGAGACTAAGTGATCCCTCTATGAAAAGATGTTCCATTTGTTATGAGAGATTTAAAGGGAAAACAGTTTTATGTATGTATTTTCATGTTGCTTTCCTTCTACGTTCAACAGTACAAAAATTTTGACACTTACCTGTACAGACAGTTTCTCAAGTTATGACAAGTTTGCCTCATAAAGTGACAAAGAAAATATTTAAATAAAAAAACACCCTAGATGTAAATCTCAAAAGAAAAATAATTCAGATCCAAAGCTGTCTTTATCCCAACTATTTCATGATGTTTTAGAGGTGCATATATTTTAACTTCTGCTTTCTTAATCTATCAAGAGGACAATATCTCTCTTCCTCTTTCTTTGCTGAGGCATCACTTAAAATGCATTTACAACATAGAATTTCTGTCTTTGGCTAAACCATATTAGAAAGCTGGATCCCACTGGTGAAGCTGCTTCAAGGTCATTAGTAACCTTGAGAGGGATAATGTAGGCGACAGCATTAACACCTTTGATGTCATGCTCGAAACAGCCTGGTCCTTTAGGACAACCAACAAGGTGCTGGAAGTAGCTGCTAGCACTGAGGAGCTCACTAAGGTGACTTCATTGCTAAAACTGTTTTCATATGCCTACTGTAGGCAGTGCCTCCCAGTACTAAGCCTGTGGGGATGGTATTTCATGTCATGTGCACACCACCCTGCGTGGGCAGTCATGAAGAGCAAACACGCCAAATCTTGTGCAAGTTCTTAAATTGGTGCAGAGAGCTGACCCATGGCATGTAACAATTAAGAATCCATATAGAGGGCTTGCAAGTGTGTTTTAAGACTATTTTTTAAACTTTAGCTATGACCTAGAATGATCCAAAAATGTATCTAAGTGAGGAACATATGGGTAGCTGTAAAAAAAAAATAAAAATTGTATCAGAGCTTCTCTTGTCTTTCTTTCTCATGAATGATCCCTTCAACACAAACGATCCCCTCATGTGCCCCCCAGTCTGTTGGTTGGCACTCACATGCAAGTGAATCAGCACACTATTAGCAATTACCTTGGCGATATTTACAGCATTTTAATGTCAGTTGTCTATATGTAAATAGAATCTGTGAGGAACGCAGCGCACCCAGGGCTCCTGCTCCCACTAAAACAGAACTGTTCCTTGAACACGCCAGAATGCTTCCTACACCTTATATAACTGCCAAAAATATCATTTAAATTGCTTTATGACAAAATAATGAGTCTGTCAAAGATGAGTGGTCAGAAAAACAAATTTGTTCTCCTACACAATTAGAGTTTATAGTGTTGGACAGCAATATCAATCTCCAGTGATTCAAAATTGGATTTGCACGTTGGAGGGAAATGTGTTCTTGTGTGTGCTGTAACCAGGCTGCCTAGGCAGGAAACATGCTCACAGGTTGAACTGGAAAGATGGAAATCAGATGAGTAGTAGAAACATCAGGATGAAAGTTTCCAAACAGAGAAGTGTTGTGGGGACTTGGTGTTCACTTTCACAAGCTCAGCACAAAGCAGCTCACACAAATATTAAAAAAAAAAAAAAAAAAAGTCTAGAAAAAACTCACCAGACTTAACAAACAGCCACCAGTCCCTTCAGGCAGACAGCTGTCCCGAGGCCTGTATCCCCCCACAGGTAACCTAGCTGCTCAAGGGTAGTAGGGTCAGCTCCTCAGGAACAAAGTAGAAGCAGAGCAAACAGACTTTGTATAGGATTTTCTGATACAATTTACTTTCACGTGCTTGTTAAAAGAGCCATGTACATTGACACCAGTTAGCAGATGTATCTACACTTATTTTCCCCCACCTCAATTTCCTTACCAGTATGCAGCAGTCTTCCAGAGCCCTAGGAACTTCAGCTTTCCCTCAGCATTTCTGTCTGCCTAGATCAGTTTGCGGTCTCAGAGCGATGTCCCTCCAACAAACCAGAAATCCCCCCCTGCAAGAAAGCAAATTGGTTCCTGTCTCTCACTTATTTCAGTGGTTACACATTCACTGCTTTTTTCTCCTCTGACCCCTTAGGTCATTTTGTGTTATCATGATTGTGTGTATCTTCGGTTTAGGAGTCTTCTGTTGTCATCTTCCTATGCACAGAAAAACAACCCATCACTTTTCTTAATAGCAGTGCCATTTAACAAAAACTTAGATCTCTATGTAACAGGGCATATCTCATGCACTGATTTCCGGACAGGTATCTTTTGTTCTGCAGTGGCTAATCATGGAAAATTTACTTCACAATTGATGCAAGTCTTTAAACAACAGCATTTTGGAAACAATATAAAAATGAAGCACACTCTTTTGTCTGGTGTGTCTGATATGTTTTGCTAATTTCCATTTGAATGGTGCCAATCCTGTTTTTCTTTAGAATGAGTGTTGCTCAAATAGGAGCAGTTCCATCTGCCTCATTCCTAGCACCGAAGAGAATACTACACCATCTACTGTATTACAGAGTCGTGTAGATTTTCTTCAGCAGCCACTTATGACAACTGCAAGTTTGTTTTACCCTGGGGATATATATGTATGTGACCAGTTGCTTCAGGTCATATTCCTTGCAAATGGAAGTCAGCTTGACAGCTGTTAATTTGCACTTGGCCATTCCATGTGTTGTTTTGCTCTAATTATTGGTCAGTGTACGGAACAGGTGACAAATGCCCACACGAGAACCCTTTAAATCACTACATGTACAATCATTAGGAAAACAAACAGCCAGAGTCATTAAATACCAGTTTTCTCTCCAGCCCCAAACAGAAACAGATTTTAGCCATTGCTGACACTTATTGGAAAGGTACGGGAAAAAAAAAGTAACAAAACCTTGCTGTTTATGAAGCTAGTTTTCCCATTCTGTACGTGTCCTATTTTCAGGCAAAGAGAGGAATGTAAGGAAATACAGTTGTTCAAGGAACAGATGCAGAATCTCATTTATCTAATGATTTTGCACAAGGTTTGATTAGGTGTTATTTCCTGAGTTAAACTAAAACAATACACCTACTAAAATATTTCCTCCGACCTTCAGCTACTACAATTATACCAAATTAGAACAGGGAAAAAAAAATGCTTTCTGAGCAAGACATTCTTGTCCAGCAAGTGCTGGCAAAACACCATTACACTGAGCTTAGATTTCTCAAGGTTCCCTTCTACTGAAGTGCGCCGTTGTAGAGGATATTTAATTCAAGTCTGTTTTCTCAGACTCCCAGGGCCTAATTCAGATCTTAATTTGGGCCAGAGTCTCTATGGACACAAACAGAGAACTTGTTTTTATCCATGAGTAGCAAGTAACGCCTGAATTTTTGCAAGATTGTAGACCTGTCTGTAGTGAAAATTATGAATAATTTAGTTGATCTCAGTGGAGCTGCGTTAGTGAAAACAAGAAAAGATTCAGCATCTTGGAGTCTTGGTGAAATTAGTGCTGTTAGACCTGTGTGAGTTGAAGATAATATAACATGCTGTTTGAGCAATGTGTTGTGAAACAAGCTAATACAATCATAAGTCGCTATGCCGAGAAGCAGAGTGGTTGCCATAGAATGTGCTTTAGTAAAACTTAATCTCAACTTAAACACAGCTCTAAATAATATCCTACATCTAAACCCAGCTCTAAATAATATCCTACTTCTTTTATTTTGCCTTTTAAAATTAGGTGTAAGTGCAACCTTCACGCTACTGGCTGTAAAGAAGAAAACAAAAGACTACTTTGTGAATGTGAGCATAACACAACTGGCCCAGACTGTGGAAAATGCAAGAAGAATTACCAGGGCCGACCGTGGAGCCCTGGTTCTTATCTGCCTATACCTAAGGGCACTGCTAATATCTGTAAGTAGCTTTGTAGAATAAGAATATTTCATTATTAAAGTTCTGCCCATATCATGACTCTGAAGGAAGATTAATTTTGGGAAATGTTTGTCCTTCTTTTATGACACAATACATATAATTTGACAAGGTTAAGAGCACATTAATTGTAAGCATGCATCATCTGTGCTATTACGTGCTTGTAAATATTTGGCATGAGAACTGCATGCTTACATCCATGGACAAATCCCTGGACACTGCATGGAAAGGGCTAAGGAATGAAAAATGGTACCCTTCACATAAAGAGCACACATACAGGGGAGGGAAAACAGTGGGAATATCTGCCGTACTGCTCCAGCTGAGAGCTCACCAGCTCTCCACCCATAGATCCTTATTGCCTCTGGATTCAAAACAACCTCAGCTCAATGAATCAGACGAGGTCATTACTGAAATTTTGTCCATTTAAGAAAATTAAAAAAAAAAATCAGACTAAATCCTTGCTATCAGTAACTAGATCTAACGGTTGATAAGGAAGTTTGTACCTGATGTTGACCTGCAGTCCAGATTCACATGCAATCTTGTTAATCTCTGTGTTTAATGGGGAAAGTGAGGGCAAAAACTGGATTTTTATATCTGCCTGTTTCCAACTAATACCCATTAAACAATGTGCATACTCACCATTCCACACATACTATTCCAGAACTCTTTCATATCGTCCAAAGGAAGTTATTGGCAGCTGCATTTCCTCGTCCTGGACAAGATTAAGTCAAACAGAACACGATGCTGAAAGAGAGGTTGTGAAGACAAGTATCAGCATCAGTTCTTCCCTTCGTGCATGTATGATATACACAATGATTCAGATCCTCCTAGCCTGAGTAAGACTCAAATTCCTTTGAAGAAAGCATTAAAGAAGATGAGGATAAATCATCAAATCTTTTGACAGAACTTAATAGCTTTTTTAAGAAAAAAGTCCAGATTTTTGCTCTGATTAAAAGCAAAACATTCATTTCTAGAATATTAGAATATAAAAATTTACAGAAAAGTTACGTAGGAGAAAGAGATACGTACTGCACTGAATGAAATCTTTAAAACCAGAAGCAATGTGCAGTGCTCAGAATGTTATCTAAGACTTCAAAGCAGCAGCTGTGAGGAAATCAAGACTCAAAAATGAGTATCACAGGAAGCAGGACCTCATAAAGTTAAATGTGAGAGTAATAAACCAAGTAACAAACCGTGAAGTGTGGGGGTATGAAATTAAGATAAAATTCCTACTGAGTAGAAAAAATGAAATTTCAAAAGCAGAGGAAAAACATTTTGTAAGAGAATTTACTTTTCCCCATGCTATAAAAAGTGAACATTGCCCACAGAATTAATCCTTTAAAGTTATGTTTGGAAAATATGGGGAGATTTACCAGCTTGAATTTATTTTTATATATATTTGTATACATACACATGTTTATGTACATATACATAGCATATATAAGCATACATGCACATACATGTATATATCATGCAGTTGCTACCCAGAAATCATCTAAACAGGGCACAAAATACATCTGAACATGAAAATGACGATCTTTCTAAATGCAGCTTGCTATGTCAGTTACATCATTTTAAATCAGCTGAGATTATACCAAAAGAAAGAGTAGGATTAGAGCACATTGAAAGGCTGCCTGACACTTTTTAAAAAAACTTTCAACTCTATTGAGTTCCATCAAAATCCAAACCTGTTGCAAATAAAAGGAAGTTTGTTTTTTTCTGTTGAATATTATCATTATTATTATTAATATAGCATCATGAAAGTGTAACCTTATTTGGGCTGACCAAAGTGCTCCTCAGGCCTCAAATACTGACTTCAGCAGTGCTCACCAGTAGCAATTTATGGAAAACTGGAAGAAGCAGGTGAAGATAGAAGGATTTCCTGTTTGCCTTCCCAGTTCTGAGCTGTAACGTGGCTTTCTGAGCTGGAGCCTCCTGTGGTGCTGAGGAGAGAGAGACAGCCGTCATAAGTTTGATCTCGGTGACATCTTATGGCAACACACTTCACATTTTAAAGACACGAGTGAAGTGTATTTCCTTTTGTTTGCTTTCAATGTTTTTATTTGGTTAAGCCTGTACCTCCCTAGGAAGAAACAGGGAATAATACAACCATTTTTACATCCATTATACCATTTACAGCTATATAGACTTGGCAAAGTCTGATCTTCCCACATATAAAAGCCACGCCACATCTCTGGTTACCTGTGTTGTTACTGAACTCTTCTGATTCTATGATGTCATTTTTGGAATTGGCAAGGCTAAAACTGCACACCATGTTCTAGACATGAGCACAACATGGATCTTTTACAGTGGCATAAAAATGCGTGTGCTTTGTATTTTGTTATTACACGGATCAGCCCTTGAGTCCTTTTTAAGAACTGGTGTCATGGCGACAACATTTCTTTTGGCATCAATGCTGACATAAGTGACAGGTTGTGTTACAGTTGTTCATTCAGAAATGTCATATTTGAGTTCCTTCAAATCACTGTTTGGGTGAATACTACCACATACCAATTCTTATTTTCCAATATTACTCTTGTCTTCTAAAACACCTTCAGGTGATGGGAGACGTTTGGAATCTTCCTCAGTTTGTGACAATCTCTCTAACCTTCTTTGTTGTGAACATCAATGCACACAATTAATTTTGCATTCAGTATTTTTATACCTTGATTGCCTATCTACCCAGTCATCTCTTTGTGAAGCCTCCTACTTCTGATGTGTTTATTTTAACACACACAAAAAAAACCACTTTTATGTCTGCAGCAAGTTTATTCTTAAAACACTGTGGTTTATATTTAACTTGACATAATTTTATGCTTTTTTTCCCTATCTTTCTCAATTGATCTAACTTACACTTTTGAGGTGTGTCTTTCTGAAGTCTTCTACATCCCGCCAGTTAGGTTGGGTTTGCTTTGTTTTTAGTATAGTTCATTTTTATAAATTCTTTTTTTTTAATTGGTTATACATAATTATTCTGAGTCTGGCAATGTAATTTCACTTACGCTGTTGGGTTTATGTCACCACCCCTATCATGTCATCAGTAATGTAGCCCTAGCACTACACTCTCCCTAGTTAGCCACAACTTCTGTAAACATTTTTGAAAACATACCGGTAGAATTAACTTCCTTATCTGTCTTGACTCTAAAGTTCCCTTGATATTGTACTTCAGTTCCCTGGGGACACTGTATAATTGGTGCTCCAGTACTACAGTACTACCTTTGATTCTTTTCCTTCCTCCAAATTTCAGAGTCAACCTTTTCCATCTAAGACCAAAATATTTTTAATTTTGAATGGATTTAAAGATGGGTTGTTGTTTCTTTGTTTGTTTTGGTTTGTTTTCTGTATGAGCAATTACATAAGATACAGTTAAAATGTAGGTATATAAATGAAACAGTCAGAAAACTCTGTTTTCACAAAATAAAAAGATCATTTCTCTGGAGGTTTGCTGATTTGGAGGAATTTGCTCACATTCAACAGGAAGCCTAATGACTGTTGCAAAATCTTTCCAAATTGGATCTTTTTTCCACTGTTCTACTTCTGCCAATAAGAGTTCATCATACCTCTTCAAGCTACAGCTCTTGAAATACAAGATCATTCTAGATTATATTCTAGTCATAGTCTAAACCTTGATATAAAGCTGTTATCTATATCCTTCTCATCTTCAGTCAACATAAGTTATACAGGAGAATGCAAAGCATTTTTTCTCTGCTTTGCTTGTGAAAGACATCAAATACTCTGTTGTTTACTGGTACTAACAATATTTCCACATTTGTCTACTGCATAGCATTTATTTTATATTTTTCACTCTATCTTATTGACTATTTTGTGATTACATTTATTCCCTTGTGCTGCCACATTCTACGGATAGTTTGTTCGGCAATATGTTTTGACACTTATTGAATTTCTCTGTACTTGGTATTACAAGATAGCTTTTCTCCTCAGCAGTCATATGTGTCTGACAGCACTAGCCCTTTTCTTCCTCCTGTTGTTTAGATCATCTCTGGCACTTATGTTCTTTGCTCCATCAGACAGAGCTGTCCAAGACCGCGCTGGGCTCACATCCATCAATGCCTGCTCGCTTTTTGTCAGTCCCTCCACAACCAATAACCTGCACCAGAAGTGTCTGACACTGAGCTAAAAAATGCCTCCCAGCTGCTACATGACTTTCCTAATACATAGTTCAACATGAAACAAAGGATTGACCAGGACATAAGGAACATTGGTGGGTTTTTTTCAGTCAACAGTTAGGCAGATAGTCTCAATCAGATAGATAACTGAATTTCTCCTGCAGCAAGTCCCCCTCTGATAGCACAGCCGCTGTCTCAGCAGCACGGCCTTAATCCTCCCTGAATGGGAAGAGACTTACAAGGCACCACTGCAGCACAGCTGCCACAGAAACAGTTTATGGCCAAAAAAAAAAGGCACTTGAATTATTGCACTGATTACCCTCATCTGTGTTTGTAGTTCTCTCCATGAATATTCGATGACACAAAGCCATCTTGAAGGACCAGCATAAATGAAGTTGGCGAGGAGATTGTGTGATGGCAGGCTTGCTAATCAGAAGTCTCCATAACATGTATCCCTATAACTGAAAAGTTCATGCATCCAGCTGTCTTTTGAAAGCAGACTCACAATGTAGATCAGTCCCGTTTTCTAAGCATCCCATTCTCTCAAGCAACTGGCAGCACCCTTCCAGTGCCTACTTTCATGAAAGAGGGAAAGGAGGTGGTCCCATGCAATCTCAATTTAGAGGAATGGGACATACTTAAGAGGTAAAATGTTGCTCCTTGACAATTTTGATAACATCTTTCAGACAGAAGATGGAAGTCAGGAATGTAATAAGTTTCAAAACAGCAAAGCCTTTTGCTATTCTCATATTGCTTATTAATTTTGGCTCATGAAGCTTATAGACGGTGTAAAGCCACAGGAGGATGTCACACACAAGCTGTATGAGGCTGGGAAATTTGCTAGTGGGGGCAAAACTGTAGTATGTTTGGGTAGGAAAACTGAGGAAGACAGAAGTGTCAAGAAAACCTGCAACTGATAAAATGACTTGCCTCGTACAATGCATCCACTGCAACAGTCAGCAGCACATTGCAGGTATATACCTAAAACACAATGCACAACAAAAATTCATGCAAAATTTCCTAAGAATTGTGTCTATCACTGTGTACAGCCCTTTGCCTGAATACAAGTTTGACAGCACGCAAGAAGTTTACTCCTGTGATCATAATCACTCCCTTTGAGGGATTACAAGATGCTAGGTTCCTCCAGCTGCTCAGGGCTTTAAATTGCTACAGAATTCAGAACTTCTAAAATTGATGCTGACGATCTACTATTGCAATCATGCCTCAGTGGAGGATTTGCAAAGGGAAGGAAGACTCACTGCAGGGAGTGCTGTCATGTGGCAGCACAGACAGATATTCCAGCAAAAAGAATCGGAGATGGCATTAACAGCCCTGCTCTAACTCTTTCCTATGGAATCCAACTCTGGATTTTGCTCCTGTTTAAGAGTCAAAATGTGTGATTGTAGAATGCATTTACAAGAACATCTCTTTTGTCAGAAAAGCTCTTACACAGCTTTGATCAGCTGTGAGTCCAGTTAATAAGTCCAAGCTTGCACTGCATTATCTACTATTGTATCCTGCCATGCCCCCATAACAGGCAGCCTTAATTCTCAGTCTCCAGGCTGTGTTCACCTAGCCTGGATAATTCACTGAGCTCTTGGTGACACTCATTCCCTGCAAACATGAGCTGCAAGCCAGGTGTAGTGCTTTGATAGCAGCAAGAGCCTGTCCCTGGCTCCCTGTCGTACAGCAGGTGCACATACAGCTTGTGATGAAGAAGAGGCAGAGGAGCCCATGGGAAAGACAGTAGCCAAGATCGAGTTCCCAGAATAATTCCATCCCAAACACTCTCTGTGCCCAGGAAGACATGCAGCCTGGCTGCATTAACTGCTCCACTGGCAGGAAGCATGCACACACGTTGAAGACCGAGGAGATAGGAGGAGCTGCAGCACATGACCTGCCATCGAACAGAAAGCAGCGTGGCCCTTCTCACTGACACCATTCCTTTGTGTTATGCATTTCATACTGACGTGATCTGCACAAGAAATCAAAAACCTGCTTTCTTTGCAAGCATCCAATTTGTGGTGGTTTTTTTTTCCTCCTTTCTCAATAGAGTCATCTACATGGTGACAAATAGTTAAAACAACCCCTCTCTTGAAAAAGGGGAAACAAGAAAATTACAAGGCAGACGCAGAAGACCATATGCAAGGAAAACACCATTTTTTTTTCTCTCAAGTAAAGCGAACATATTTAGATGCACTTACTGTGAACATGTAATATACCGAACTACCACCCCCAAATCAAGTTAAAAATAATAAATAGTACTGAAGACACGTTCGCCCTGAAATGTTTGCCATTTCAGGGGCAGGAGCTACCCCTGAACTTAGCATGCTTTACTCACTCTCTCCTCAGTATAGGACTCCATTACAATTAATAACCATCCTGGTAATTCCACGTGGAAGAAAATTTAGATGGAACATTGCTTTCGTTTGGGTATACTCAAGATACGTAAATGCAGTCACTCAGTTTTATTTATTTAGCGGTATGTGCCCGGTTCAGCTCTCTCTGTAATGTGCTCCCACCATGAAGCAGCATGCTATTCAAGGTTAGTCTCCACAGGGAAGGGTAACTGGTATTAACAAAAATCAAGCTGGTTACAGAAGATCACACAAACATGGAAACTCTGTACGGAAATAGCAAAAGAGCTTTTCAAACAGAACCTGAAGACAACGTAGCAAGGTTAATGCAGAGCCCTTCAGGCAAGCAGGCTTCTTATTCTCATTTTTCTCTGCCCAGGAAGCATTTACCACTATGAATTCATTGAAAATTTTCAAATAGAGTAAAAGGAGGAGAGCAGACTTGCAGGAAAACCTCTCCTTTTGCTACAGTCTGTTCAGGACAGAAAGGAAAGTGTATTTGTGTATGTGTGTAGGCGAGAAAGAGGTTTGAGGCGGGGGAGTATACCCGAAGGAAATACAAATACAAATTCACAGTGGAAGTGGAAGTGTGAGAACACAGGATCTGTACTTCATCTAATATTTTTGCACTTTCCGTCAGTGTATAAAGGAAAACGAATCCTGCTAATTTAAAACAGCTACAATGACTTGTAAAAAAATGAAACAAGTTGCTGTTGAAACTTTGGAGAAAAATGTTTGAAAATTGATTGTCTTTCTGACAATTAGGGCAAAGGGACAGAAGTTCTCTCACATTAATCTAACTGAAAATGACAATAATGAAATAAGCAATTTTTGTTGCGTTTAGAAAAAAAAACATGTTGTTCTATTATGATGGCATCCTTATTTAGCTTCTAATACTTACCGCATGATTCTAAAATTCTGCAAAATACAAGTTAATCTCAGCAGAAATAGACAAAGTTTAGAAACAGCCTCTGAATGTGGGGCTCAGCCAGCCAGCACTAGGTGCTACCCCCAGTCCAGTGCCTGGGTGTAAAACCAAGGCGCTGCCATTCCAACACATGCCCCAGGACTGATGTGGTGAAACACCAAAGATCTATTTATGTCCACCATTCTGCATATGCAATTGCTTCAGCCTTGTCCTTGCCAAGCCACAGTTTCAAAATGATCCCAACTTGACTCCACCACCTTGCTTACACTGAGTATCATTTATCCGTAAGACATGGCTTTGCTCCAGCATGCTTAACTGCAGAACAAGGTCCATACCATCTCTAAGACAGAACTAAGATAGATTTTGAAAGAAGTATAGCAGATGTTTAATGGAGAAACACACAGATTTCTGCAGTAAAATGCATATCATTAAAGTCAGTAAAACTTACAAAAGGAAAACTGTATTTAACTGAGAGGATGTAAACATCCAGGGCTTAAGTACTGGTTTGCAATTTAACCCTGGAAACTAGGAACAGCACCAGTAGCAATATCATTTAATCTAAAGAAAATAGCATTTCAGGAAATATTTCATGTCCACATTTTTGAACATGAAGCTAGACACCTTTCAGGGCAGACATGACCTCAAGCTACGCATCTGGACTACTGAGAGATCCCATATTGCTAATTTAGCAGAGGAGTTTTACTCCTAAGCAGTCCCACCTCTTCTGGTAAATCTCACCTGCCTCTGGAATGGTTTCCTTGCATTAATTCAGCTTAGGAATTGAAATGAAAGCAGGGAAAAAAAAATCAATGATAGGTTTAGTCAATATGACCAACCTAATGCATTAGATTGTTTTGCTCAATTACATTTCTTTTCCATAACTTAAGTAACCATCAGGTAAAAGATGAAAAAAATAGCTATATACAGTTAATGCAACAGAAGGTATCAACTGATTTAAGCAGCTGGCCAAAGCAGTTAGCAATGCATTTATCCCTTGGTTAAATTATTTTCCTAGATCTGCATAATACATGCATGACTGATATTTTTATCTAAAGCATTAAACCTAATGCCTGGTTAGTTCAAATACAAAACTGTTCTGAACACATTCATGAAGTTCAGAGAGCTGGTATAGGTCCCAGAAATATCCATCTGTCAAGACATTTTAGTGGTCCCTGCAGTCTCATACTGAAAAATCTAAAGACCCTGCATTTTGAAAGGGCTGGATGCATATTGGTAATTGCTTGGTTTTAACTATCCATTGATAAAATACTCTGAAAGTTAGGAGAAAACTGTTTTCAGAATTTTAGGTGCAATAGTGTTGCTGACTACAGCAAAAAGCTAACAACACCTTTTCATTGTTTCTTTTTCTCTACAGGTATACCCAGTATTTCCAGTATTGGTAGTAAGTAATAAAAACAGTATCGTTTTGCATTGTCATTCAGCTTCTTGGATCTTATTTCCCAACATCCATTTCTGTTGTAGATAATGTTTCTCCGAAATGTGCTCTACAGTGAAGGGGCTATGTATTGGTTTACATTAACACATAACCATATTATGTGGTCAGAGAGAATGTCACTCCTGACAACACATATGCTTTCAGCCACAGATTTTCTGATCTGTTCTGATAAGCAGATGAAAGTTGAGAACTATAAAGCTGAGTGCTATACAGAGAATTAAGACCCTATTCTACAGAAAATATTTGTTGAATATATTTTGTATTTAAAAAAAAAAAAAGTGCTTGCTAATAACAGAAGTATAGGACCATTAATTGTCATGTATATATGCATGCTTAAATTCAAAGAGCAAATGGAAGAATTTATAAAAACACTTCTAATTTTTATGCAGTAGCTTAGCAGTTGTAGTGTACCTGTTGGAATCTTTGCATTACCTCCAGTGGCCTTTGAACCGAGCTTTCCTGCACAGAGCAAATAGAAGTGCAGAAAAAACACTTGCAATAACACTGCTTTTCTGTATGTTTTTAAAGCAATAAAATATTACACTTCAACTATGACAAAACCATAATGCTGTAAAGAACTGGTATATCAATGAAATAGATTATTCATTATGCAAGAACACTTAAAGGAAGAGCATGGTAACTCAGCTCTGAGTCTCAGCTGAGTTCCACAGCAGAGAAGTGCACATAGCGTGTTAGCTGCTTACAAATAAAGCACGGAGGTAAAAATGGTATCCTGGTGATGCTGACAGAATATTCCCCTCAGCTTTGCAGAGACTTCAGATAGAACTTGTGTGATGCAGGACTATCACAATGATAAAATACCACAATAGTAAAATACAATTTGCCATACCTGATATCCAGCTGAAAAATCTTCCACTAATTTGGGTGAAAGTGCCTTGCTTCTTATGATGCACGGTCAGGTCTGTCAATTTATAAATCAACTCAGTTTACTGAAGCTCATGAACAGCACTGATTTTTTAAACTCTAGACAGCAAGTTAAAGGTCATCAAAACTATCCTGCTTATAAATAAGAACAGTGCTAACAGCTGAATGCCATGACATGTGTTTTGTAGCTTTAAATAGCAAAACAGCATCAATGACAAGGACCTGCAAATGAAAGCCTTCAATTTTAATAATTTTCCTCCTTTAGTATCTCCTTTGACATTAGCATGAATGCAAATGCATAAAGATATGCTATTTTCAAAACCTTGAGTTTATATACATATTTTACAACCCAAAACAATGAACTAAATGAAAGAGAAAAGCTTATGTCAGTGTTATCAGGAATATCCTGCTATGAATAACAGAAATGGGATGAATGGGAAAATAGGTCTTTGAAGTATGGTTGTGCTATAGTTTCTTAGTATCTTGTTGCATGGACTATATGGTTGTTTTCACTTCACACTCCATACAGCCTTTGTCACCACATTTACCATTTCTGAGCATCAGCAGATGTTGGCCTTTGAAAACTTAATAGGGAAACTCAAATGCCTTTTAAACAATGGTGACCTGAAAGGATGCAATGTTGACCTCTTTGTGTTTTACACTGGGGTGATTAGTACCGTTTATCTATTAATAATGGAGAAAATCCTGTTTAACATGCCATAGGAAATACAAGAATTACTTCAAGTCTATGCTTTATCTTAAATACTCTGTAAACATCTTGGAGTAACATGTGGTAGAATTCAACAAATTTATTTGCCTACCTGGAAAGGATGAAGCATGAGCATCTCTTCATGAGCACAAGTAAATACTGATAATCTGCTTGTTTTTTTCATGCTTTCTTTCTTAAATAGCTCAGGGGAAAAATAGCTCTTCTTGCACAATGTTTTGAACATCTTTCCTGTAGGATAGAAATAGCAGAATTATCAGTTAAACAAGGATAGAAACCATGAATTTATCCTGGTCTCTAAAAGAATTTAACAAAAGTACAATTAATACATAAAACCAAACAAGATTAATTAGTTGTGGCTGCTTTAATGGATTCTGCATGATTTTTTCTTTTGTCTATATTAATACAATATTTGTGTTCATATCAGCAGTGCTCCTCCCCACCTGAGGACAGGAAGTTATTCTCAGGAGATACAGTTGAGGTTTTATTTTGCCTGACAGCGAACAGTACTATGGGGGTATTGGCTTTTGTGTGCTTCGAGCTTTTCCTCTTATGTAAGACAAGGACAGGAAGGAGGGAAGGAATAAACACTAAACTGCCAGCATACAAATAACATGCCACTGCAACCAATGTTCATTAGACACTCTTAAGACTGCAATGAAAGCATGCCCAAGAGAAATAAAATATATTTAACTGCGTGCATATATACGTATCATTCTGGATCAAAAAATCATTCTGAATACAAAGGATCTCATCATTAAAGCAGCTCATCATTAAAGTCTGAGCACAAAGAAAGAGTGGTCATTAAGTAAACATCCTTTCTGATCATCTAGACAAAAATAAATCAGAGCTTTCCCATTAAGGTCATTTGTACCTGCTGTTGTCTATCAATTGAGTAATAGGTTCTCCTGTCATTTCCAGCATTCTTGATTCTAGCACTGGCCCTTTCAACATTTTTCAGCCATGTTTGAAAAAATACTGTTGAGAGTGTTAGCAATTAATGAGTCCCAAAACCATTTCATAATTTAAGCTTTTATGATCAACAGTGCTTACATACAGTCTTTTAATATTCTGAGAACTGCATTGTTTTACTTGCTAAAATAATCATTGTATAATTTCACATAGACCAACACACCAAAGTATTCGTTATTGTGACCACATACCAAAGTAACTAATTTGTACATGTATGCCTTCAAAAACTTGAATCTTCTAACCTATAGCTTCTATCTTTATTCCTGTAAAGCATAACTCCACTAATTATGCTAAACAGTTTGTTATAAAGGGTATAATTAGATAGAGGATAAGATAGACATGATGTGCAAATAGCTCTGTGTGGGTGATTATCACCTTAAAGCCTGCTGGTGGCAGATGAGTCAGAATTTAGAGACAGACCATGCACCCCAGTGCAAGGTGCAATCAAGACAATCAGATGGTATTCTCAGCTTTGTTCGCTATATTTTTGTTCTTCTTTATAGCCGATTTCAAATTAAGAGAACTTTTTTGAACTTTTTTTTTTTTGAATGATAATGAACGCGAGACACAAAAGTAAAATAGAGATTGAATGGGCACTCTTATTTTACTGGTTTCTTAACCCTGAAAGATCTGGTAGATATGTTTCTGTAGTTAAAATAGCACTAATATGAATGTAGTTTTGTTTGTTTTACATCTTTGTTATGAAGTTTTAAAGTGGTAAATATAAATATTAAAAGGTTTTGAGAGCAAATACTAGAGGGGTTTTTTGTCTGTTTTTTTTTTTTTTTTTTTAACCATACTGGAAGTATTGTGGACATGATTTTGCCCCCTGGCAGCAACTGAAAAGTTCTCTCGTTAAATTTACTGTCACGAGATCAAAACCATTACAGTGCCAAACTCTGGACTAGAGTATATACGTAGCACACTGACATACATATATGTCAGTAGGATATGAACATGCATAACTAGGCTGTAGTTATTTCTCTGTTACCTGAGGTCAAGTTTTACAGAGATAACTCTATAGTTAAGAGACCCATTAAGATGTTTATCTCCTTCAGAACATGTAAATATTGTCTTCAGACTGTGTGTATATTATTTTGGACATACTAGCAAAATTGTCTTTCAATTCAATTTTATGCAAATCCAACTTTTTAATAAATATTAGTGTTAATCAGACACCTAGCCTAAGGCAATCACCTTATCTGAGTAACAGATTATGTCAAGGCAGTATCACTGTCTTTTTTTCCCTTCTTTACTTCAGTACCTCCAAGAATCCAGAATTTTCCACTTCAACAATTAAGTTTCTATGATAGTAAAATATTATGAGGCTGGCAAAAAGATACTGACAGCCTGTGTGGTATAATGCATTAATTTGAACACCAAATCTGAAAGAGAATTTAACATTCCAAATAGAGAAAAAAAAAAAAAAGTGAGTAGTTTATTTACCTGATAGGATTCACAACAAAGCTATTTTTCCTTCTGTATAAGTAGGATATTAGCCTTGGAGTTCTCTAAGCAGAATGCCTTTGCTGACCCCAGCACTGAACAGAAACCCACTCTTTGTGGAGTGATTTCTAGTGCCACGTCAGAAACTACCAACACTCCTCGAGGAAGCACCGATGAATTGTTGTGTTGGGATTTGGGGGAGCCTTTGTTTTAGTTTGTTTTGTTTTGCCAGATCCACCAATTTTAACAGATAAGAAGAGCCATTCTCTCTAGTTTAGTAGCCATGGCCAGTTTAGAGGCAGTTCTGTATTGTTTCTCATTCTTCATCCTGATTTACATTCATTGTTCTGAGTTAGTTAAAAGTCAGCGTATCAAATTGTCTTTTCAGGGCTTTTATGATTTGCTGTAATATGCAGGAGATTATTCATTTTCCTGCTATATTTGTTTTAGCTGTTAATGAACAATCAAGTGATAGGGCTATATGGAGACGCTAGAGATAGCAACATTTCAACAAGAACCATAGTACCTGTGGAAGAAACATTGCACTTGCAATATGCAAGTTTTGCTGCAGTTACTCAGAAAACTTTATGGAGAGAAAACAAGATCCATAAAGATATTTAAAAATACAATATCATTAAAGCTTAGGAAGAAATTACCGTGGAAAAAAATGCATCTCTGTATCTTTTCTACTCTTTTTCTTTTTGTCCCTTAGACATGTAATCAGTTTATTTTGTAGAGTATAAGGGAAGAATGAGTCTTGAAATCAGCATTGTGATTTTTAAAACAGGTCTTGATTTACTGTTCTTCATCAGTTGTGAATTACAGTACAATAGTCCCAGTCCAACAGTGAATTCCAGCACCTTTGTAGGAAAAAAGCAGAACCATTCAAAATTTAAAAAGAACCACTCCCACAAACTATCAACAGAATTAGTTCTTTTTTCATGAGAAATTACATAAAATATTGCATTTAAAAATACCTGAATTCGTTGTGCATTTGTAATACTTCACTGGAAATACTTACAATTGAAGAATACTCCTTCACACCTCATTAGAGTGAGAACTAGCCAATGCTTTTGTTAAAAAGCAATGGATTTTTTTTCTGATAGCAGCTATAAGAATTTCCAGAACTGAATCACTGGATTTTTAAAGACTCAAAAAAGATCGCTTTCTTTTAGTCTAAGACAACAACTGGACACGTAAAGGACTAATTGCATTTAAATTCTTCCAACAGTTATAAAAGATGTTATGGCTGAGGAGCTGCCATAAAACAACCACATCTTCACATTTATGCAGAATTCTCCTTTCTTCAAAGGAACAGGTATGAAACTTCCTACATTGCTCCAAAAGGCCTAACATTGGCCCAGTATTTTTTTTAAATTTAATATTGGGTGATTTAAAAAAATAGTATCAGCATTTCTTCCCTTTTGAGGAGATAGATTTTCAGTATTATAGAAGTGCTGAAAGGCAAATTCTCATGAGGTATGTTATCATGACTTCAAACAGACCTAGAAATTCTGTAATAACGATCGTGTGATCTCTGCAAGAAGTGATGGCATGCCATCTGTCTAAACACATTCAATTATTCCAGCAGTTACTAAATTGCCACTGCCACAGATTTGAATGAGCTTTTTTATTATTTTTATTGTTTGTTTGTTTGTTTTGTTTAATATGAAACCTAAAACTGCTGTCATACATCTAATTCCACTGTGCTCAACAGACATGTATACTGTGGAAGAAACAATCTTTACTTTGTTACTCATTGTTTAAAACAGGCAGTGGCAAGGTCAGTTTTCAATGACTTGGACTTCTACTAGAATCATTAAACTTACATTGACAAGTTTTTAGTACTTTTTTGTGTTTTAAGTAAAAGTTTCACAACCATTAATAAACATCTTAAAGTCTCTCTCACTAAGGTTCCTAATGATAATGTAAATAAGTAATGATAGTAGTGAACACAAGTCAACACAAGTGCTCACTGTCTACAATTTGAGTGAGTATTACTTAAGACTTACTGATTTAATAACAGTAATTTTCAGCAAATGCATTGCTTGTGGACAGGTCAGCTTAAACAGTATAGGAGGTGAAAACATCCTAGTCTGCTGCAGAGCAGATGCCCAGGTAGCAGGGTCATCTTCACATGCTGCATCACCTGTCCTCTTTCTCCATCCCCTAGGAAGGATAAGTCCCTCTCAGTGGGAGGGCTTAAAATACATTTTAATTTTATTTTCAGCTCAGTACTTGGTTGAAGTGAGAAACAAGCAAAATGCTGATTAATTTCTGCCAACATCATGACAAGTTTTTTCATGTGCAGCCGTCTGGCTGGAATAAGGTTGAAATGACCTGTTTCATTTCTGTTATTTCCCCAATTCAAAACCATGATGTGGCATGTGGTGCAGATTGCATTTCCAGGGAATATTTGAAACATATTTCCTTTATTTAATATCACGGGTAATTCTAATACTATATATCCAAAACAGGCATTTGAGTTTGGGAGGCAGGAAATGATCATACACCTAGTAAATAGACAACCAGCTTTTCCTTACTTCATGAAAATAAGATTTTTCCATGAGTTATTTTCTGCATATAATTGTCTTTTAAACAATAGGAACTAAAACCACAGAATTTTCCAATGCAAATTTAAAATGACATGGCTGATTTTCTGCTCTCTCATATATCTCACATACCTTTACTCTTAAAGGTGCCTACAGTATCTTTAAATAATACACTAAAATGGATTTTTAGAAGCTCTTTTTCACATATCTGTAGCCTTGTTTACCCAGAATGATTATCTTAGAACATATTGCAATAGGGTAATATCCTAGATTTATCCAGTGCATGTTCTAGAATACCTATGCCAAAATTAATTATTCCAGAAAATAAGTACTTGAGTAACAGAATAGAGCATGCAAACACAAAACTGTTCTGGAAGAGCTTAGTTTATCTAGTCAACTTCTCTCTAAATAGGATGTTTTGTGGTGATCACTGAGGACTAGAAATATTTTCACAAATTGCTATAAAAGAATGACTAGCTGCTAAATGAATCGTACTGATGTCTGTTCAAAAAATGACTCTTCTGCTCCAATATACTTGTGGGAATGATCGTCAACCTTCTTTGACTTGGAAGTTTCACATATGTTTTTAGATAAAGCATTGAAAATCATCTCCATTGGAAAAAAAAATCAAAGATAAGACAACTGACTTTTATCAGAAAACATAATCTCGGTGATAATACATTTCATGCGTAAGGACATAGGAAAAAATTATCTTTACCAAAGATTAAAAAAAAATGAAGTGAGTAATAGAGTGAGTAATAGAAGCATTAAGCCTCCTGGAGCATTACCAAGCAGCCCAGAGCCACTGAAGAAAGCATCTGGTTTCTACTGGATATGACCCTGAACCGTATCATCTGACTTTGAAGTTGACCCTGCTGTGAGCACAGGAACAAATGACCTCCACAAGTCCCTTCTAAGATGGTTATAATTATCACTAATAACTAGTAATAATCACTTGTAAAAAATCTTAGTTGTTCATCTTCAGACACAGTAAATATGCTCTTAATTATTTTGGATGCCCATTAAGAAACTCAGCTGAATATAATCTAATTTAAAGGATCAGGGAAGTTTTAATTATTTTGTAGCAAATCACAATCTCCATTTTAAGTCAGTTTGCTAAAATGAGCACAGATCTATAGCATTTATAGGATTACTTAGAAATATGTAACACTGATTCTCTGTCACACAAGTAATGATATCATTTGTACAAGACAAGAGATTCCTTGGGGAAATCATTATCAGAATAAAAGCTTATCTGATTTCATATATAGGACCTACAGTTTATTAAGTGACAGATATACCAGAGGGTTAGTCCTAAGGCATTACAAAGCTTTGATGCTATTACTTTTATAACTGTTACTATCTAGGCCAATTCGCATGTGAATTTTTGAAGTAGGGATGCCACTCAACGTTCAGCAACCGAAGTAGGGTATTATAAGTTCCTGTCTGAAATGTGATGGGTTTTCTGCAACAACTGTGATGTTGGATGATGGTTAAAAGACAAAAAGGCTCAGGGGACAGAAAGAAAATGTAATCAAAGATTCTTTTTCCTTTTTAGCTCACGATTTTCATGCATATTCCTTAATATCCAGTCTCTTCAAACACTTTGGTCAAGCCTAAGTGTTCCTAAAATTTTACCAAAACTTTAACGGTGAATTAACTGTGCAAGCAATTTGTCAGCATTTCAAACTTATTTACCATAACTAGTCAGCCAGTGTTTCAGGAGGAGGAGGAAGGTATGTGGAATCAGAATCATTTAGTGTACCAGGGTTATCATGCCACCTCAGTAAGTATGGCTTTTAGATAGCTTTTTTCATGCACTGACTACTCTGTTTGCACTTCCTATGTGTGTGAATTGGTGGATCTGATTAGTATAGGCAGGTTATTTTTAATCAAGACATAGACTGTTCGAGAATCTACTAAACCAACTTGGTTTCCCTTTCTTCTGTTTTCTTGAGTGATAAGGAAAAAGCACAAAAATGTAAGATTAAGATGTAGATATATATAGAGAGATCATATAGATGATGCAGATATATAATTAGATCAACACTTGACTGATTCAATTGCAGAAGACTACCTAACAGTAAATGGCACAGTACAGGCCATTGTCCTTTCCTTGAATTGCTCTCTCCTGGAGGACTTTTGGGACATTCATCCACACCCAGCCAAATTCTCTTCACCTTTGACATATGGGTCAGAAGATACAATAGAAAACAAATATAGTCCTCCTTCCACATCAGATGTTGAAGCACCAGTCTTTTTCTCTTAGCTTCCCTGAAGGTCTTCCACTAAGACTGACATACCAGTGAATCACACCTGCTTCAAAAAGACCTACAAGCATAGACCCTTGATGCCAAAAAGATGTAATGACTGCAATCCATTCACTACTCAAGTGAATTCCTTGTATGTAGAAATAAAATAGCCATCTCCCCATTTTTATCACTGCTATGTAGGCTGATGTGACCATTAAGAAGTTTTCTATTCAGCTCAGAAAGGAAGTAACAGCTGCAGTACTCACAGAAGACAAAAATGTCCAAATCTGATATCCAAAGCTAGGCAGATGGGAGCTGCTAATGAAGACAGAGAACAGAAAAAGAAGTAGAACATAAATATCATGTCCCACATCAGAACCAAAGAGGCTTTCAACCACCCAGCTCACACCCTTTACTTGCTCCCAGCTCCTGCAGCCAGCACCATTCCTGTTAAGGGTTACCACTCTGCCCTAAGCCAGCCCCAAAACACATTGAACTAAAGGAAATGAAACTCTGAAAAGACATACCTAATACTTTTGTTCAGAAGCAAAATGCCACTATATGGAGATAACATCTTATTTAGGGCCCTTAAGAAATGTATACACTTTGTTTTTACCAAAAAAAAAAAAAAAATCAATCTGGGAAATAGATTAGTAGAGGTGATAGGAAACAGATACAATACACAAAAATGTGAGAGCAAAGAAAAGGTTCGCTCTACTGGTGAATATGTTTCGATAGCAAAAGTATAATTCACTCAATAAGGCCTTAAACCAGGATGCTACGGTAAGATATGTGTCTTTGGTAAGAAATTCGTATTTGTCTGATATTGTCATTTTATCTCTACAGAGCAGATTAACAGAACACATTTCTATTTTGTTCCTGGTGTTAGAACCAAATATATTGGTCTTGGGTATCTTCTCATCAAGAACAATATTTTAAACCATGGAAGATAAATTGTTATGCACAGTATTTTATGTCCATTTGGTGTTTTGGGAATCATCAATTGCTTGTTTTCTTGTTTAATGTGGAGTCATGTACTGTTCAAGTGCAACTTAGACTAGTACAGAAATGGATGTTTGTAGTCTATGTCTTTGTCCATATGCTTGCCTGTTTAGCACAATATCACATATGTAAATAACAAAACCTGATTTTTCCTGATGCATGCAGATCCTCCAAAGTTTGATAGGATATGGCCGAATATTTCTTCCCTTGAGGTTTCTAAACCAAATCAAGGTAGGATGCTGTAAAATTCCTAGTGGTCTAAAATTACTGAAATTGCTTCCTAAGAGTCCCACATGGCAACAAAAGTAGTAACAATGATAATCCAACTCATTTTTCTTTCAGTGCTGAGTAATGTTATTCTGTGAGAAAAATATCTGCAGAATTTAAACATAAAGCAAACCTTACCTGAAAAGAGCATTTTTCAAAACTAAGATCACACACAACATCACTGCATAAAGTCTGGAAAAGTAGAAACACAGGTTTATAAGTACCGATATACATTAATTTGAACAGAAGTCCCAGGATAATGTTGGACTTGTATAAACTATAGTCTATATTATGAGTAAGTTTTGAGATTTTTGAGTGCGAAAGATTGTCATCGTCTACATCAAACCCATGTGTTAATGTCCTATTTCCACGTGTTTTTTTTTCCCAAGTGAGCTGGGAATTCTTAGCTTGTGTGACATCCCCAATACAAGTACATTCTCTGCAGAATAGACTCTCAGTTCTCTGCAATTCAAGTGCCACACAAAATATTATTTGCAGACTTTGGTACGATGATTAGCATTGAAAGTGACAGAACAACTTTTAAAGATTAGTAATAAAACAGAAGTACGATTCTTTGTTATTTGAAGTTGTATTCAGCTATATACAATACATTTCATAATTATTGTTCGATGTAAAAAACAATGTCCTTTTGTTCTCCTTATTTACTGTCCCAGTAGCCATTCACTCCCAAGAAATCCCTGTAAAAATTTGGCCTGTGGCTTGCTCTGACAGTTCAGAGTGTCTTTTCTTGCCTATAACACATACAGATGGAGAATGAAAAGGTGATGTAGAAAATAGCTACTAATCTGAACAAAATGTATTAGGAATTTGTTGGGAAGTTACTTTAGAAGGGCTGTAGCTTTATATCCGTTGATCAGTGACCAAACTGACACATAAGTATGTATAAAACCTAATGTACTACATGTGCTTCCCACAAAAAAATAGAAAATCCCAATTCACCTGTACTCTCTGTAAGGATTAGCAATATATTTCAGTTTGCATTATTCACATGTTTTGAATTAAATAAACATGATGAAGTGATACTTAGCATTCTAATAATTTCATTTGGCCATTTTTTTGTTGTTGTTTTTTTCTTTTTTTTTTTTTTCAAAATTTTGTCTGTGTTCCTTAAACAAACAAAATACAGAGTACATCTCTGCTCCTCTGCTCTCTGCAAGGATTAGTCTACATTATTCACAGGAATTTTAAATCTAAATATTCCTGATAAAATGACACTCAGCATTTATAATGAATTTCACAGCTTAATCAATTACACTGCTTGTGTTCTAAGACTTAACTTCATTGCACAATACGTCTTGAACAGAACAAAATTACTCATTGTTTCTTCCCTAGTAAATAAGAGCCAGCTTTAGTAAATATAATTTTGACATTTTGTTATGGAGCAGAAAACACAAAAAATTATAAGTATTTATATTCCAATTATGTGTTTGCAGCATATTGTTACAGTGTTTCACAATTATTTTAAATTAATACTTCAGTCAAGTATAGCATATAATGAGAATAATTACAAAAATCTGCCTACAGTTTATATTATTTTATTGTGTTTTCTTTGTTTATATTATTAGGCCAGAGTAAATTTAATAAAACCATTCGCAGCCCACAGCGGTTACCATACAGTCATTGGTCACGGATTGAGAGAAATTATCATATAATCACTAACACAAAATTGCCAAAGTGTGCAGATGTGAATAACTTTCCCCTTATCTTGGATCAAAAGCTCAAATGACTCAGTAGTTGGTACCTATAATTCATTTTCACCAAGTTTCACCCTTTCCTAACAAAACAGTGACCATTGTTAAAGTTAAATTTAACACTGTAAAAGTTAATTTAAAAAAGGAAAATAAAGAAGTATATTTTAGTCTTTTGATTTGTTCCTATACAAAATCTTTTCTAATTTACTGTTCATTTTATTACCTGTACAGTTGCTCCCAAATTAACTATGACAACTGTTTCTTCTGTTCAAGTTGCAAACCACAACAGAGGTAGGAATTCTTGGATTCATACAGTGATTTCATAGTGCTATGTGTTGTGAAAACATTGCACTGTATGAATCTGGAATATCTGTGAAGTGTACCCATCAGCTTACTGGTGAGGCATCTTTGTTGATGACAAGAGAAACATTAAGTCACATAAATATAAACCATACAGAGAAAAAATAAATATGCTTCTGTGGCACTGTGGCATATAAGGTTACATGTCATTTGTTTTTAAAGGAATTAAAAATAAGAATATTACCATTCAGATTATTGCCTAGAGAGCAAATTGTTGGTAGAGATTTCTTTTCCTCACCAATCTGCATAAATTGTGAAAAGGAAACAAATAGATTAGTTGAGGTCATACAATACATAAAAATGTCAATTGTCCATATCATCAAGACGTATCTGTAAATGCCATGGAGTGTAGTACATACTTATGTCTTCTAATGCATTGTAAGTGTGCCTTACATCTTCATTTTATTGTAACAGTGCACAAACTGAGAGTGTAGGCATTACATTTTGAACTGATATTTAAATGTTTTATCAAAATAACGGAATTATACAGACATTATGAAAGATGCCAATATTCTCTCAGTAACGTCCAGGCAACCTGTTTTGTTTGCATCTCTGTCATTTATAGTCAACTCTGAGATCTTCTCATTGGTTTTCCTCATCAATTTATCTGTAAAGAGTACATATAAAGATGCTTTGTCTTTCTGTAGCTTCTGTGCATATCTCATTAATCATGAAATGCACATTAGTAAGGATTTGAGAAATCAACAAGCGTTTGAACTTAGGTTTGATCCATTTGATGAGATCATAACTGTTACAAAGCAGGTAATTTCTAAGGTTACAAGGAAATCTCCTTCGTATTTCATAGCATACAAAGGATGAGCTCAGTTACGGGAAAACGAAGAAGAAAAAATATTTAAATGATTTCTGAAAGCACTTTTCTTGAAATACTTTTTGTTCTTTTGGTTAGAAAATGACACTGATAGCTGTCTCATGCATTACCAGTCTTCATTTTAAAATTGTGCTTACTTTCCATGTGTGTTTACCGTTGTTTCATGTGATGACATCTCATGTTTTACCAGTCCCAGCTGAACCTTGAGCTGAACCTAGTCCTGATAGCACAACAATATATCATCTCAAAGATGTAAAACCATAGCATTATAACAGGGAAGAAAAAAGATCATTCAGTTTATAGAAACAAAACAATTAAATGATCAACCTTTTCATGAGCTTCCTTCAATAGGTAATTTTATTATGTTTTATACAACAGGAGCGGGGTTGTCACAATAGAATCATTCCATTGGGAATCATCTTTAAAGGTTCATACAGTCAATTCTTTTATGAGATGGCAAGGAATTTGACAATTCTGAATCATCCAAAGATAATTATCAAATCTAACATGGCTATCTCATCTCCCATCTCCCTTTTTCCTTCACATTGAACACACCTAGCTAGCTTTACCTCTCTGAGGTTTTATTTTCCAAACCATTTACTCCTTGTTGTTATTCAGCTTTATACTATCTCTAATCTTACATGTCTTTTCTGACATATGGTGCTCAGAACTGAATGCAGCATTTTCTAGCACAGTCAGCTCGTGTCATTTCAATGTTGTTAAACCATTTGCAGCCTGATTTTGGTACATTCCCCCTTATCTCTTTCAGTGACTGTGTGGCTTGGCCAGTGCATGAAAGTCATGATGCTGCTAGCCAGACGCTTGCTAAAAACCTTAAATTGTGCTTCTGACACTTCTAATATGCTGGCTACTTTCTGGTCTTTGTGCTGGTTTAGGTGAATCACATGATAAGCTAGAAGGCCATACAGCACTGACAGCTATCAGACTCCCAGCTGCCATGATGCTGAGTGCAATTATACGTTTTGTGTGAGTAATTCAGGGTAGTACCTCATGAAACTCATGGAGAAATCACTTCCCTTTCAATCATATGCAGACCCTTTACATAGCTTGTTATTACTATTATTTATTTTTAATAAACCTAAAGATGTATAAATGATCACTGATCAGGCCAACAGCAATAAAAGAATAAGTTCGTATGATTGCATTAGCAAAATAGAAACAACCAAAAATCATAAAAAATTGGCTATAATAATAAAGTGACTTTAGTTACCTTGTCCTGGCTTTTTATTTTTTTCTCCTCTGCCATTACTAATCTTTGATCAGATGTTAGACCATTTCAGTTAACCCAGATTTTTTTAGTATATCATATGGCATTTACCAGTGTAAAGATGAAGATTCCTAGAGCTTTTCAGCACAATTGTTACAAAACAGAGTATCCACTAAAATCATAGAATAACATGAATTGGAAAAGACCCACAAGGATCACCATGCCCAACTCCTGACTCTACACAGAGCAACCTAAGAGTTAAATCATATCTAAGAGCATTTTCAAAAAGTTTCTTTAACACCGACAGGCTTGGGGCCATAACCACTTACCAGGAGAGCTTGTTCCAGGGGCTAACCACCCTCTCGGTAAAAACTTTTTTCCTAATATTCAGTCTGAACTTCCCCTGATGCAGCCTTTACCATTCCCTCCATTCTGTCACTGGTCACCAGAGAAGAAATCAGCACTTCCCTCTCCCCCACTGATGAGGAAGTTGGAGACTGCAATGAAGTCAAGAATTGGTCTCATTAATTACCCTTAATATTGATAAGACACATCTGAACTTTTGTAGTCCCTCTGAATATATTGAAGAGTGTATGTGTACATCAAACTGAGCCTTTCATAACTATTTAATGCTTCTTTAGTCAAGTTCATAACTTGTAGCAAGCCCTGTTAAAGCAGTGAATTATTTTATGTGCAGCTTTGTTTCCTGTGCTTTTGTAATAGCCAATTATGTGTTGTAGTAGTATTACTAAAGGTCATATCACAGTTTCAGAGTGGAAGTAGCACAGTCATTCATTCACAGAATGCTATTTTAAACACACAAGATGAGGTAGTATAGTCTGATTTACTGTCACTTATTTACAGCCTGCATATTTTTGTAACATAAAAATGTATTATTATTCTGCTGCCCATTACTGTTTCAAAAAGCAATGTAAATTCTTTCCTCTAAATTCACCTGCAGTGTGATTACATTTAGCCACAAGTCTAAGGAACATAACAGCATAGTATCTTCTTGCCAAAACAAGTTATGTAATGGGGGCAGAAGACAGGTTCTTTCTCAAAGCAGAGACTAAGACAGCATTGCTTCTTAATCTGAACTTCAGAAGGATCATAATGCCTATCTCCAACCAATCTTTCTTATTTTAGAAATAAAATATTAAAATTTAGCATTGTAACAATTTTCACTGTGATCCTTTTTGCTAGCACTAGCTTCTACTTTTAGGTCTGTTGCCCCTTCCCTGTGCAGTTTTTACTCAGGTAAGATGGATATGCTAGTGGAGAAATAGTGCTGGGCAGCTGGCTAAAACGCTGAATCTCACTGACCAGTTGCAAAAGAGAAACATTAACACTTTTTTCCTCCCTACTCAAATATGTCAAGTGGTAGCATATTGAGACTGAAAAACCAAGTGTTTTACCATACTCAGCAGTTAGAGGCATCAAAATTATTAGACTGACATGAACTGTGAACATTACTTCATCAATGTAATATCAAAGAGAATGAGAGTGTGTATATGTTAACTATGAATATGTAAATTGAATTAATGTTTCCTGGCAGCCAAAAGACAGCTCTCAGGATTGAAACTTATGTTATGTTAAGCAATATAGATAAAAGAAAAGATGCAATCTATTTATAGTCTGCTAGATCAGACAACAGCAAAAGTATATATGTATTTTTACATAACATACTCATGAATATGTACTTTTTTTTTTTTAATAAAAATATAAACAGGAACAAAGTTTGTATCTGACGCCCTACATCAACAACCAGTGGGCTCACTGGGTGCCCCACCACAATCAGCAGTGTACTTTAGAAAATACAGAAGGGACTTGGTCCCTGCCATGTATTTCCAAAATTTACATTTTACATCCTCTGCTACAGCTTTATCTAATTATAGCCTAAGTTAACTTTAAGATCTCAAAGCCCTCAAGTCACTGCATTCCATTACTGCAGGGAACATATCATAATCTCTTTCACCACGTTTATACACTGCAACTCTAAAGCATGAGTTGCTACAAGTTGGAAGTGTGTTTGAGAACCTCAGTGCCCTAAACGGCTAGACACCATCTCCTAATTTGCAGCTGAAATTTCTCAATGAGCAGTTAACACCCACTTGTTCTTGTGCCAGTGTTGTCCATTAGCGCAGATACTCACTTAGGATGGCACAAGGCTATTTCCTTGATGTATTTATAGCCCGGTGATATCCCTTCTTCAGTTTCCTAGACTAAACAGGCCAAATTATCATAGTACACTTTTTAAATTGGCTCTCTACTTCTTTGATCATCCTAATAACCTTTCCTGCATTCATTCTGGGCTCAGTCTCAGAGCTGAGCAGTCAGACCTACACAAGCTTTCTCCACAAAGCATAGCTGTGCCTTGTATAATGATATTGATGCTTTCCTAGTTTCTACATTTTTCTGGATAAAACCACATAGTCCTTGTCATTAAGTACTCAGAGGCAATAGGATTCTATGTTTAACAAGGGTGTTTTTTTAAGAAGTTGTTGTCGTGTCAGCTGCAGTTCAGATGGCTGCAATAAGCATGTTTTCTATTCAGTGTACATTTCCAGAGTTTTCAAGGTGTATTCTGGCCTAATAGTTTTTCATCTCAGATTTTAAAAATAGGTTAATGCTTACCTCAGAAATGTACTAGAAATAGCTCTTAAATAGTAATCTCTCTTCCTTCCACTTCTCTGTTAATTGTTTTAGGAGGTGCTGGCCAAAATTGTCAAACTGGAGATTTATTTGGTCTTGAATTAAAATAGTCCATTTCCCAAGGTGCCTACGAGTTACAGTACCCTGAGCCAAGTTCAGAAGTAATTTTAAATACTCACTACTTACAGCAGAACAAAGCTTTTTTTATTTTATCTTATCTTTCATTGTGGATTTAAGCATGCTTAAGTTTGACAATTTTGTCCACTGTATTTAATATTTTTAATATGAGGAAGTTTTTCCTGTGTCTTTATCTATACTCATCTCGAATATGAAAAAAAAAAAATACATGCATTTCTATAAGCAGAAACTGAGCCTCCAGTACCCCTGAAAGGTTTACAACTGCAAATGCTTCAGTTCCATCAGGTCTGCCAACAGCAGTCAGTCTTTGACATCATGCCATGGTGGTCGGGTCACACTAACCTGCCTGAAACAACCCTCACTTTCATTGCAGATAAACATCTGCTGTTGTCCATGTTACATTGATTAACATGTATGTGCCATTCATTCATATTTCTTTCCATAGTTCATTTTTACTAAGCATGTAATGTGCTATTACTCTGCTGCTGTATACATTTTGTATACATTTCTGTTCTTCCTTGAAAGACTGTGAATGCTTCGGGCACTCCAACCGGTGCAGTTACATCGAGCTGCTCAATACGGTCATTTGCGTGAGCTGTAAGCACAACACTAGAGGTCAGCACTGTGAGTTATGCAGGCTGGGCTACTTCAGAAATGCTTCTGCAGAGCTGGACGATGAAAATGTATGCATAGGTCAGTCCCGGGGTAACTGCGGCTTTTTTTCTGTGCCTTTTAAGCTACCGGCAGCTGCTAGGGACCACTGCTGCTTACTTGCCAGATGAGCCAGAATGAGCTTTTTCAATGGATAAGAACATCTGTGTAGACTTTCCATCTTGTTGCCATAGTTGCCATTGTAGCCCCAAGGAAGTATTTTGAATCTGTACATGATGAAGAACCTCCTGGCTAAGAGTCCAGGGAAGACTTTCCCAGGAAGCCCCTGAGAAATTGACTGTGCTGTCCTGCGGGTGGGAGCTACACTGGAGTTGCACACACGTAAACATGGTAGGGTTGAGTCTTAAATCCCTGTTCCCAGTCTAACTTTTGGAATTATTAGTACGCTATTGAATACTGGCCTGTAGACCTATGAAAGTTGCCAGGTGTATGAATAGAACATGGGAACTGGTGTTTATTAACTCCTTTTAACTCATTCCAATTTTAAAATTAAATGTAGCACCAAATTCTACTCTCAGGCACAGGCGGTAAAATGCAGTCTTAACTCCTCTCTTCCTCAGAGAGGAAACTGAAATTTTGCCCGTGTGATTAGGAGTAGCATTTGTAAAAGCTGTTTGGCATTATGTAAATTTAGAAGTAGGACTCCTAGATGAAAACAGTGCTTTAAACCTAGCATCTGATATAAATATCCAAAATGCAGAAGTCAAGAAAATTTCAAGAAAATATCAGAACACAAACAATAGAAAAAATGTCACACTAGAAGATGCATTATTCTCTTATCACCACAGACAGAACACAGCAAAAGGCAGAGGGCCCTAGGTGAAGACTGAGGATACTCAGTAAAAGGTAGCTTCATACAATGGCCAGTAGTTAACAGGTAGCCATAAAAGGCACTATTCAAACAACGATTTCATTATGTATTGTTGCTCATAGACATAAGCATCAGAAGAACATTGCCTGGATTTCCACTGTGATTGTTTTTTCTTTCCAAGAAGGAAAAGAAAAAGGAAAGAAAGAAGTAACTAAGATTTTCATGCCAAAATGGACTACGGGTGAATAGGTTATATTTTAATATTTTTTTTATAATTCATTCCTGAAATTCAAGCCAGAAATTATTTACTTTGCTATTATTTGTTTCAGTTTACAGCTTGTCAGATTTACATTCTATTTCGTGATAAACACCCAGATCCATCCACGCACTGCATTTTACATGTCCTTCTTTTAACTTTGCTTGGCAACACATTCAGAAAATGCATGATTTCCTTCGACATTAATTAGTCTGAGCTAATAGGAACTTTAATAGGCAAGTCATGATTTCTTATGAGGAGGTTAACCCAATTCAGTGTTCTCAGTAAGAAGTACTGTCCCTCATATTTGTTTGATGTAGATGAAGGACATCATTGGTGTGACCACCAGGGCTATATAATTTCAGCTGTCTAAACAGGCCTAATGAGTGTGATACTAAATTACTCTATTTGGGATTTTTCACCAGCTTCTGCAGTAAATTGTTTTCCCATGTACACTGAAATGCTAAGACAGCATCTGTAGCCATGTCATTAAGACCAGGAAGTTAATAAGCCGGGAGTCAAAAATAAGTAGATTTTTAATTAATATGCAAGTGATACATTTAGAATGTCTTAGTAAAACAACTGTGTACTTCATAATTGCTCAGACACTACAGAAATAAAATAAACTTTCATTTAACAAGAGTCTTCAAAAAAAAAAAAAAGCACAAAGTGGTGGTCCATTTGCAGGCTTTCCCACCTCAATGCAAGCAGAATTCTCATGGACTCCCATGAGAACCGTACTATGTGAGATGACTATAGGATCAACCTTGTTTTGCTACATATAAGGTAATTTATTTAAATAATATTCTCATTGGACTGGATTTTGAGGATTACAGTGATCATACTGCGTACAAAATCTGTGATATCGCAGCTGATTCACCAACTTAAGACTGAAGACCAGAAGTAACTTTTGTAATACTTCTGGTTTAGAGCCAGTGGAGTGCAGTAGATACCTAAGACCTTCTCAGAGGGGAAAAAAAAAAAAAAAAAAAAAAATTGTGCTTAAAGTGCTTTCCTGAACTGGGGCTGCTCAGATTTAATCCTGCAAAGTGTGGTGTATTTGCATCTCAGAGAGTAAATGGATTCACCATCCTTCTGGGTCAAGCACAAGGACTCTTGCTCTATTGGAAACGCTCATTTCTCTTTTCTCTAAGAGCAGTGTTTTGGATTTTAAGTATGAGTGGAATTTTGGCATTAACATTTTAATAAGCAGATTTCCAGTGACACATGCAAATCTTATTCCCGTATGAAAGTCTTACTTTTCCAGGTTAATTCTTTCCTCTTCAGCCACATACTTAAAGTCAAAAATGTTTGGATAAGCTAGTTTAATGGCAGCAAACAAGGGTTTGTCTCTGATTTATCAAAACTACTTACACAATCTTAAAAAATATATATGGTAAGTATATGGATAACATGAATCTTAACTAATGAAAATGTTTCATTTTTAAAACTGACAAAGTTAAAAAGGATTTAAATATTGAGAGGGTTGTGGTTTTTTTGTTTTGTTTTTGGAGGGGGTGGTTTTTTTGTTGTTTTGTTTTTAACAGTGAAGCACAGTGTAACACTCTATACAGTGGGCTAAAATCTATTTCATTATGTCTTAAAATTTATTTTGCTTCTAAAGAAATTCATTTCCTAAAATGAATCATCAAAGATTTGTGGATTTGTCAATTGACTGCAAAATTACCTCCAATGGGCAACAGCAATTTCTAAATAAATCAAGGTAGTTTAAAGAAAAAAAATGCACTTGACATGCTTGCAGTGAAAAAGAATTGAACAGAATTTGAAGAGCATTTTTATTTTTTACAAGCTCTTGATAAAGTCCTAATAATTGTTTCTTTCAGTGAATACGTACACCGGCAAGCACAAATAGCATTGAAACCACCAAGTAGACCCAGAGTAATAAATCATTTCTTCCTTTGCCTTATGACATAAACATTAAAATAGTCATTACTGTCTCACCTATAACAAAGCCAACCTTGCAGTCACTTGGGCTTAAGCTTCGGTTATCAACCGTGAGAACTTTTCATAAACTCTAATGGTAACTAATTAAGTGAACCGTAAGGGTTGTCCTGTAGCCACTGTCAACCCAGACTGACAGTGGCAAGTCTTCAAGCTTCAGCCTATTTTCCCAACCTTCTTTTTCATTTATTTTCATTGTATTTTATTTACAGCAGCTTTATATTAATACATCGCACCTCAGTGAAAAGATTACTACTACTGTCATATTCCCAGCCACTACAGTCACCAGATTCAGGTCAGGAGGAAAATTCCTACCCAGTTAAATCAGCAGAGACTAGTTTTTCCCTACCTTGGAACCTGGTGTGTGGTCTACTTGCTAGGATGATCTGGAAATGTTATTTAATGCCTTGCTGTTGCAAGGCCAGTAATGTTAACCACTGTCTTATAACCACAGTAACATACTGGAATCATAGCTTTTGATCTTTCTGATGTCTTAGGTATTTGACAGGTGTTGGGAAGTGTTCTATAGCCTGACATAGTGTGTTGGACAATGAGCTTGGATGCTCTGTTGGCTTGTCTAGGTTATATGGCTGTGGTATCAACTGTGCACTGGGAAAGATGGAGGCTAGATTCAGTTACTAAAGGTTACCAGGTCTGTGTTGTGTCCTGGTTTGATCTACCACTTTTAGAGAAAGGGTTTTACTTAAAGTATCTATGTTCCCTTAAACAGCACACTAGGGGCCTGGTACTTGCAACGTTTTTAGATGACAGAGTTCAGTAGGAAAGTTCTCACTGACTCAGGGTCAGGTTCTTGTTCTGTGACCAACATAACATCATGCTTCTATAGCATTCAATGCCACAGGCCATACATTTCTTCATAAACACTTGTTTAAATCACTGTAGGTCTATTATATCCAATTAGTTTTGATGTATAAGAACTAGCTGTTTCTAATGCAATTCTAGACTTTTTGCCTTTCAAGATTTTCTATAAACACTCTAAACAAATTTGACTTCCTGCATTCAGTACATATCTCTGCTCTGTGCATATTTACATAAACATTTCATATATCCGATTCACGTCTGAATTGCCAGCTTTTCAAATGGCACTCACTGTGGTATAATCATGCTCAATTTTGCACAGTCTTTTTGGCATGTCAACGTTCAACTTCATTAATGAATGTTGCTATCTAATTGACTATTATTATTGTGGAACTCTGTTTGCCAAAGGTAACTACTCTTCGTCAGCATGCCAAATGTTCAAAGTGTCATCTGTAATTTATGGGTAATAAACACTGATACAACAGATGACAAATGTCTTTCTGATAATGTTTTTTCCTGTTACAGTTTTTCCATTGTATTTTTTAATATTTTACTTCCAAGTTGAACAACATTTTGTCATTTACAATATCACTGAATTTTAACCTAATGCTATGGAACAATTTCCAAAGGTAGTCAAAGCAGCACCAATTCACAGACACACAAAGCCAGATTCTCAGCAGGTTGCCCAGATTCAGGAACTGATTTATCTATCTTTTGCCTTCAACAACAGCAGAGATCAGACGCTGCCAAAATGTGTGTCTGCAGTCTCAGTTGACAGTGGAGTTACTCTGGGTCTACATGGGTCTACATACAAATAAGATATGGCCACTTAAATTAAAAAAATGAATAGCAATGCCAGAAATTAACTCTGCTTGCTACTGTCTTGTCTTCTTTGTTTAATTAGCCAAAACTGAACACGAATATTATAATCATGTTAAAGAAAAGGGTTGTGATTGAAGAAGACTACACATTCCCCTGCAGTACTTGTTCTGGGAGGAAATGGGTTACCCTAGTCATTCTTTAATTAGGTCAACACACACGTGGAAATAAGTATCAGGGAAAGAGCCTCATTACATCTTCCATCTGCCCACTGGGAGGTGAGAGAAATGAAAATGGCAACATAAAGCGAGTTCTGATAAGTTTTGCATTACTGCTCACCTCAAGTTTATCATTGTGGAATATGCAAAAGGTTTATTAATGTCACTGCTAAATACAATCTCATCAGTTTAATGGCAAATATCCACATACATGGTTATACTTCTCCACACTATAAAGGAAGACTATCTTGGAAATAAGTAAAGTGCATTTATATAGCCCTCTAAAGCAATTCAGCACTCAGAAAAATATTGAGTAATATAAATAAGCCTATTTTAATGATGTGAGACATTTCACCCTAATGATGTATTGATATACAAACCTTTCCTAACATTCACTAAATTGTCAAAAACATTCTTACCAGAACAGAATCTGGTACAATCACTTATTCTCAAAGAACATGGTATCTTCTGCCTTTACATCTTTTGTGTTTACTTTCTCTCTTCGTATCATAAAACGTCTCTTCCTGAAATGACATATGCAAACAAATAAATGGACTATAGTAACTATATTCACTACTTTAGATATCATTAATAGACAGTCTTCCTTTACCTTTAACACTGGAAATGCAGCCTTTATTGGTATTAAATGAATTATCACCTTATGTAGACCTGAATCCAGTGTGTGTGTGTTGTCTTGTTTCTGCAGACTGTTATTGTAACCCTTTTGGTTCAGTCCATGATCGCTGTAATGACAGAGGATTTTGTGAGTGTAAGGAGGGAACATCAGGGCCTAAATGTGATAAATGTCTGCCGGGATATATCTGGCACAGCTTGGGCTGTCAACGTAAGTAACTCAGAGTTGCCCCTTTCCTGCAGCTTTGCTGCATCTGCGTCTGTATGCTATCATGTGCAGCTACTTAAGGGCAGAAAATGAGCAAAACCTCTACAAGCTGTAAGAATGCCACACTGCCGATCTTTATGGAGATTCCCAGATGAGGACAGTGGATTGACTGTTCCATCCATTAATTTTAATGTACTTTCAGTGTCCTCTCTCTTGCTCGCTCCTGATAACACCTGCGGAAGCTCCCACTGAAATACATAAATATGCGTGCCTTGCCAAACGTGAAGTAGGTTTTGTGTACTAAAACATCAGCATATTAACTCTAACTTTAAAATTCTTACTGAAAGACAAAAGGTAATTTCTCTGCATGTTTCCTTTTTTCTATACTCAACTTCAGCCTATTTGAGTAACTGAACTATGCTTTCATACATTAGGACTATGTCTCTGAACAATAAAACTGCAACACACTACCTCATTACTTGTTATAATTAATGAAAATCACATAAAAGCTGAAGATAATTTTTAAAAAGTATACTTCTTTAAAAATAGGTGCTAAAATTTGGTATAAGTATTATTAGAAGCAGATGTTTCAATGCTTAGTTGTATATTTAGATCCTTTTCTGGTTAACAGGTCTTGTAAATGAGTGGAAATAGCACACCAGTACATATAGGATTAGGCTTTTATTGCCAATTTCTTTTGTAATAGATTCTGAAGATTTATTCTTTATAACTGTTTTGATCACCTACTTGGAGAAACTCTGAAGAGTCCTCTCACGTTCTTCTTTCACCTTTTCTCCCTGCCTCTCTGCATGCTTCCACATAGACACATTAAACAGAGATTCCTCTAACAGCTTGCTTTTGATTTGTAAGGCTGAAAAACACAAGAGAATGTAATTACTGACACTGATTAGCCAAACATAAAATTGACCAGAGAGCCACGCAAATTCTCTAAATGCTCTAAAACAAACATAAATTTTAAATCATAAGTTAAAGGAACAATAAAGATGGAGATTACCCCTTCCTCTCTAAACAATGAATAGTCTGAAATAGAAAACCTAGGCTTGTGACAGTTCAGTAAATGTGTCTGAAAACCAGCAAATGCAGAATTTCAAGACAGACTGTAATAATTAATCAATTATCATTAAATTCATACACAAATAGAAAGGAAGGTTGCATTTGCAAGGCAGCTAAATGTTACCTGAGAAAATTGGACTCTCTCTGCCTCTGCCAGAAAGCTCCTGTCTGTATTTGGGCAGGTTGTTTAAACCGTATTTTTTGTGTGTGGTTGCTAACTTCATTCCCATTTGCTGGGTGCCTGCCCTTGAGTTCTGTTTGACAAAACATGGAGCACATACAGTTCCAACAGAAAGCAGGTGAAGTACTTTTCAAATCTCCAAGTCCTCTATCATTAATATTTTGAAAAATCAGATCCTAGGTATCTCAAAACCAGCATTTGAAATCACAGGATCTTGCTTTGCCTGTGCACCCCTTATGTAGGAGGAGGTTGTCACCTCCCCTGCACCTTACCCTAGGTACCAGCAAAATAAGCATTAGAATTTGCGAAGCATCGAGATATGGTAGTAACAGGAAGGAAAAAGAAAAAAAAAAACTGAAAAGAAGGAAATCGATATGATTCTCTGAAGCAGAATTTGAATAAAACATAGCAAACATTTATGTCTGTATCATGGGTTTAAATAAAATATTAAGTAGCTGAGATATTGAACAGGGCTGGAGATCTGTGGAGTGAATTGTACGGTCATATTATATATACACACACACCAAGTTGTTAAATCTGTAAAAGTAATTACTTATTAACTATTTCCTGTCTTCTCAGGTTTGGACATTATAAGCTCAATAATGTTTTCCTAATTAGGATTTTTTGAGCCCAACATATAAAAAGCCTGATTTTAGCTGAATCAGAGTATTTGTAAAACCTTTAGACAGTTTCTGGAAATGCAAGCTAGTGCCTTTTTATTTGCTGACAAAACTAATTAAGTGTCCCTGTGTTGTTATTTTATGAACAAATCTCCATGTGATTCTGTAACTATCAGATATTCTCCAAGTTCCATCAAAGTATCTGATCAAATTTAGAAGAAAAACAACTAGATGCAGTTGTCAGTTCTATGGAACAGACACCAAATTGCCATGTTTTACCAAGCACACACTGATTTAAATCTTGCTTCAAGTCTTTTCATGGAGGAACAGAATTCCAATTCATTTAATTTTGTAGCACAGCAATTTTACCTCTGTTATCTTTTCATTGAAATCTAAACAAATGACTGGACAAACAAGCAAACCCTGAAATATACAGGAAAAATAGGAACTTCTTCTTCTGCCTTAGCAAAGCACAAAAGGATTATTTGTCTGGACATGTAGTGTATGGTTGTGATTTGTTTCCCTTGAGCTTGCGCTGTCCAGAAATATACATATGCAAAGATAGATACTCATAAAGCACATCAACGTGTGGTTGTTTACTTTTGGTCATACAAAGCCTATCGGCATTATTAAGAAAATCTATTTTTATGGAGCTTTGTTGCTATACATCATTGACCTAGGGCGACCAGAAGCATGACCTATAAATAAGTAAGTTAAATCTATACCATAGCTAGTTTAATTACTTGTATGATTGCATAAGTAAATGGAGTGGCTTAGTTTAAAATATTAGTAATCCTATTTGGGAAAAACAATGCTGGAAGTCCGGTTGTGTTCTAAGGCTCACAATATATCATTTGATAAATTACTGTTCAAAGTCTACCTTGTACCACACTTGGGTGAAAGAGACAGAAGCTATTATCCTCAGAAGTATTCATTTAGGTACTGCACTCGTACCGATTTCATCTAAAACCTTTGAGGATCTAGGCAGAGCGCTCATCACTTGCGTCTCTGTGCATTCAGAGGTCAGATGCAATTTTAGACTTCGCCTCCCAGATAAAAAGCACCATGATAACAGCTGTTATCTTACTGAATTCAGGGTTTGTGCTGCACAGACATAGTGGTCAGCAGGGTCTGGTTGGTACAGGAAGGTTTGCTGCCCTCAGGAAAAAGAGGCAGAATAGATGCAACTGTGCCTCTAAGCCCTCCCCCTGGACCCATCCATGCCGCAGGCACCAGGCACGCAGGGGAAGCAGCTGGGGTTTAGCTCTCCACCGCTCTTCCAGATACGCACAATGGTTTTCTCACCAGCACACATACAGAGATCAAAGCATAAGGAGCGTATTACGAACTGAGCAGTCTGGTCCTGAAACTCTTTTAGAATTCCAGAAACAGGAGGAACTGCATAGCTATATTTCATTTTTCTACGCTATAGTAATTAAACAATTTCCTTTAAAAATGAATGTAGAAACAGAAGAAAACAAAGCTCCAAACCCAGAAAGAGACTTAACCAGTAACTACAGCTGTTCTGGGCCAGTCCTGAACTGAACACAGTGCTCTGTGATAAGGGGAACCTGTAAAAAAAATTAGAAGCATCTACACAGAAGAACTGCTTGAGTTTGAAAAATGAATGAAGATAAAATATTATGCAAGAGCATTCATTCGATTTTCTAAGCTTACAACTCAAAGTATTGTATCTTTCATATTTCTTGTCCACGACATTTCAGGTGACTGTTCTATACGCTCAGGAGTGTTTGAAAATAACACCTTTTAATTTCACTTGCGCAACAGTTGATTCCAAAAACAGCCACATATTTACCCAATCTGACAAAGAACAAGTGCCACTCTTGCCAAACTCAGCTTAGCAGCACAGCTCTAATTTTCATTATGCATGATTATCCAATGGGGAAAAAGGTGAGGGAAAGTCCAATGATTACCATGACTCACTAGCTCCCTTCATATAGCTAATGAGCAAATACAGAGCTTGAACCTTCAGTCCTGCAGCCCCACAAAGCCTAGACTGAGAACAAGAGTTACCAACAGTAGCTTGCACCCCAGTTAAATTCAGCACGTTATTTCTTGTGAATCATTGTTTTAAATCATCTTGTTTCAATGGTGTAAATGTTAAACAATTAGCAAGTAAGTTTTCAGTCAGATGCCTTATGTCAAGCTCTGAATAGTTTCTTTTATTTTACCCTCTTTTTTTCTCCTATTTTATTTTTTTTGTTAAAGCAGGCAGAGGATTACAATTACACTCTTATCTTCAATGCTCAAGCTGCACTCAGTGCTTGTATCTGGACTGAACTTTTATCGCTCTGCAGCCTGTTAGATAGTTCATATTCTGTTACAGCGTGCATTTGACTTGTATGATTAAATACATTTTTCTGCATTTTATGATGTTACAAATGTGAGAGCCCAAGGCATTTGATCAAAATCATGCAGATTGAATTTCCAAAGAAAATCAAACCTGAAATTGTGATCCTGCAAATTAAAGTAACGTTTGCTTGTGGAAGTTTGCATTCACAGTTCAACAAGAAAAGGTGCATTACCTTCCATTTCTTAAAATACATCATATTCTTCTTTCTAGATAGATTAAGTATGTAAATGTAATGTTCTCTTCCCATTGCCTCTCCCCTGGAAGCTTAGTGAGCTTTTAGACTTGTTTGTACGCAGGTGCATCTGTCCTTCGATACCTGCACATTGAATTTGTGTGTGGGGAACTATATTCTGTAAAAAGAAACAAATTCAAAACCAGAAAGCCCTGCTTTCTGGTTCACCTTTTTCCATCCTTTTACCAGGGGCAAGGCCACAAAAGGAATTTCCCCTCTGCACAGGTGCAGTATAGACTTCTACTTCTGGTCTGTTTTGGTGCCAGGACTGGTGCTAGCAAGTGCACTGCCACCCTTGGAGCCAGAGGGACATAAAACAAAAAGAATTTATTGAAAAATATGAAGTTCTGATGGGGTTGAACATGGCGGTCCCTAAGGAACAATTTGCCCTTGGACTCGACACATAAAATGCTGCTTTCCCAATACCTCTTTTACATGATTGTTATGCAGACTAAAGAAATTGTGTGTGTATAGGGATTTGGATGTCAGAGGAACAGACTCTGCTTCAAACTACTCCCAATTTAAATGCAGAATAATTCTCCTTAAACCAATTCAGAATCCCTCTGCTTCAGCTCAAGGCAAAGTACAGCTCACGGGTGTAAGGACAAGCAAGGCAAAATTACAAACAAAATTACAGTGTTATCAAGCCTGATTCTCAGATGATTCAAAATACCGATTCCATTAGCCTCAGTGGAAGCATGCTGACTTACTATACATGTAATGCCATACTGATAGCCTGAGCCTTCTAAACCTGAGGAAACAATGTGTTAATAAGCACGTTTACATTAATTCCAAAACACACGGCCCAAAGAATAACCATACAGATAAACTGATACATAGAAAATATTTTTACTATCCAAGTATGAATATCATGGAGTTATATTTTTTTAATGAGATACTGGACTTGGAGAAAAAGAAGGCTGATATCTCCCTGCAGAGAGGATATTTAAAAATAAATGCCACACCATAAATACTGTATTTAACAAAAAAAACTTAAATGAAACACCTTTCCTCTATGAAGAGCATAGAGAAGAAAATAAAAGCATGGGATGCTGTCTACATATAGGTATTTTAAAGATCTACATAGTTACCATAAAATGGCTAGACTGGGGATCAAGCCTCAAGCTCCTCTTAGTACTGCTGCTTCAAAACCTGTCAAATGTTGTGAAAAGAGAGCAGCCTACAAAGGGAATAGGCTAGAGTGACATCGTGAATGCTCAAGCAGGTTATCTCGGTGCCTCTGAGCTGGCAGGAAGGCTTCTACAAAAAGGATCAGGATTGTGAGCTAGGTAACACCTGTGTGTGGGGAAGCCCCTAGGGATAACAGATCATAAAACAAACAGAATGAGGCATAGGGTAGGGGGTTAGCTAGCCTAAGTTAGCATCTTATTAAGAGGCACTAGGTTCTTAACAGACTCCAGCTCTTCAATTCGGGAGATTTATTCTGATATAACCTGGTGATCAGATTTGCTTTCTCCAACGTGAAAATGAATTGTACAGAAGCAACATTGACACACGTAACCCTTAATAGAACAATTCTTCCCCGGCAAGGTAAAGGCTTGGATTGGAGCAAAGAGGTTGTTCTCCTAGTGATCTGGCCAAGGTATCAGCTTCAAAGGTGCTATTCCACAGCTGCCTAAGTTGCTTGAATTGCAGGTGCTGCAATCCCCCTTCTCCCAGTTACCAGCTATCTAATCCCCCATCCCCAGTAACATCTCAGGCACTTGTTGGACCCATCCCTGAACCATCTCAGAACTAACTCAGCAGGACACTAAAGAGACAAGAAAATTTTCCTCTGCTTTAGTTCTGTGATACGACTCAGCCAGGGGTTGGACAAGCAGGAGCACCCAGGGAGGGCATCGCCCCATGGGCTGGGGCATGATGTGACCCAGGCAACCGGCAGTGAGGCTGCACTATGCAGCCCTGCAATACAGCACGTGCTGGGGAAATGGGGGATCAGCATCTCCTCTTTCCCTCATTAGACCATTCACGTTATACTCTAGCAAGCTGTTGGCATTTGTACCAGACAAAGCTACACAATTTAAGAACAAGCAGGTGGATAATTAGGGAGACTTCCTAAAAAAAATTCAAAACTGTTCTGTATTCACCCCCACTCCTCCCAGAAAAACACCTAACCTATAGAATAACACAAAACTCTAAGATCTGCTTGTACTGAGGTGGTACAGTAACTTTTTGCAGACTGAAGAACTGTTTTTCAATGTGCATAGCCAAAATGAACGATAGTGATAGACATGATCAGAGTCCATTTCACAACAGTCCAGTCTAGGAAGAAGGAATGTGATTTGAAGATACTTCAGTATTTTTGGTGCTGTGTCACGGGAGCATTCTGGATAACTAAATACTAGGAAATTCATAAAAAGTCAAACAAGTAGCATTATTTGTTTTCTTTAGTCAGATGATTTTAAAATGGTTAATATTTGATAGCACAATGATAAATATTTTAATACAGTATATTGCACTCAGTTAGGAGTAGATCAAAAATATACAAAGTAAGTTCCATGAGATAAACTTTTATTAGGAACATGAAATAGAACATAAAGCTTGATAGCAATTACTGTTTAATCTATTCACATTTGGAAACGTATTGAAGAGGAAATTTATAAAGCAGTTAATTGTTATGAATTATTAAGTGTTCATTTGAACAGTGATGAGCAGGACTACTTCTCCTCTGAAAATGTCATGCTTTCCTTTCAAGCCTGCTCACTGGCCATAACTATAATTTGCCTGCTCACTACCTTTTTATGAGAACTGAAATAAAAAGATCTATACCACCACAGACACGCCCAAATGGGACATTTTTATAAAGGGGCCTTAAAAGGATCATTTAGGAGTACGTAAAATAATCTCTATTCTACTTAACTGGAGATAAAAACTACTGACCTGATGCAATTAAAGATAGTTGACACTTGCTATCTTGCCATCAGTATAACTGATAGCAATGCTGACAGCACGTGCTAATTATTAAGGCTTCAGGATTTAGAGCTTTAACTTCGTTTACACATGTCCAATTACAACTCCTCCAAGAGATCTTTCTGTTCATGCTGATAGCAATATGAAAATCACAGTTCAGTTTAGAAAGAGCTGATAGGTGTGAACTTGCAAGGTATTGACTGCCTTCCACAACAGGAGCTAGCCTCCCTCAGTGCTATTATGCTATTAAAGGTAAATAATAATAAATAAATCTTGCCTAGCTTCCACCTTCAATGGATTTCAGAGTTCTTCTAGGTACAGGGGGCACACCTGCTGTTAAGGTGCATTTCTGCCCTGAATTTTAATATGCTGAAAGGATTTAATCCTAAAGTAATCAGCAATTTCTGTCTTCAGGTTTCATAGAATCATAGAATACCCTGAGTTGGAAGGGACCCACAAGGATCATCAAGTCCAACTCCTAGGTTTGTATTTCTACAGAGCTGAGTACTGTAGTATCTAACAGCTGATGACATGCGTTTAATGACATAGTGCAACTATTTGAGGTACTTTCAAAAAGATTTTGGCTTTTGTCATTGACAGTATTTTTAATGAGTAATCTATACAGGTGAAATAAACTCTCATCAGACAACATTTTAAAGAAATTTAGTTGAGCTAAAAGAGTTTAGTACCAACAGGTTGAGTACTTCAGCAATGAATTTCTGAAAAATAATCAGGACCTTTCAAGATCTGAGCTTTTAACTCAAATGCTTAACAGAAGTGCTTTTTTTTTTTTTTTTTAATATTATTCCCACTTCACTCTATTGTTTTCTGAGCATCTTACCTTGTCTATGGTAAAGCTGGTCTTTAAAACCTCTCACTCCTGTGAGTCATGTGTTTATCTTCACGTTTGCATGCTTATAGCCACTAGAACACCTTACAGTAGAAACCTGAGAAAGTCTGCACTGAAGTCTGCACAGGGATCAATTTAATCCAGTTTTCTGTATTTGACAGTAGTAATGAGTGGTATTTCATTCACCACAAGTATCCAAACTCTAGAAAGCTACTGCTTAGGTACTTTCTTAGCCAAAGAATTCATCAATATCTTCATACTTAGTTGGTCTCAATGTGACTTTTATCCACTGATTTGTCTAATCACTTCTGGAGACATTCATTCATTCCAAACATCCTGTTTGGATAACAAAATTCACTGTTCCATTATACAAAATAGCCATAAAATTCATCGTTTCATTATACCAAGTGTCTTTGTTTTAACCAGCTGACTGACAATTTCATTTGGTATTTCTTAGTTCTTGGGCAGAAGAGGTAAGAGGTAATAAGAATAAATGAATGATCATGTCCAGTTCACCTTTGCCAGAGCATTTATGATTTTATAGATGTCTGTTGTATTTTTCTTCAATCTATCTTCCCTTTTTTATGCAGAGGAATACTAATCTGTTTAATCCCCCCTTTACCTGCAACAGTTTATATCTATGATCAGACTTCACCCTACCGTTTTTGGTAGTACTATATACTTTCTCAATATGCAGGACTTTAGACTTAAAGAGATCGGTGCATCCTGAACTCATATGGTCGCATTGTGGTGTTTTCTGTTTCATTCTTTTTTCCTGTCCTAAAAATTTCAAGATTCTATTCGCCTTTTTGACTGATACAGAGCATTAAGTCAAAATTGTCAGTAAATTACACGGAACTACTCTTAAAGTCTCTTTCTTAAATGGTAAAAAGCCAAATATCTATAGAGATAGAAGATTTTGCTATACATTACTTGTCAAAAACCAATTTCATCTACCGTTTTATTGTACTATAACCCAGCATCTTAGAAATTCTTCTGAAGATCTTTACAGCCCCAATACTTTTGTAATACGAACAAACTTTATTATGTTACTTTTCACTCACTTTTCTAGCACAGTTCTGCACGTATAATTCCTGACATGATTCTTACAGGACTAAGTAGTAGTCTCTTTTCAGTTGAAATAATTGACATTTATTCTTACCCCTTTTCCCATTATTTAATCCATGATTATACCATGAAAAAAAATACGCTTATTGCATGACTGCCTGGTTTCTTTGAAAAATGTTACTGAGGGATCTCATGAAGTGCTTTTGGAGATTCATGTTATCAACTTGATCACCTGTGTCCACATGCTGCTTACCAATTCCTTCAAAAAATTATCTACTAGATTTGTGCACAACTATTTCCTATGATTTCCCTCTACTAAAAAAAAAAAATTTGCTCTTCCCTGCTTATCATGCTTACTCATCTATTTGCTAATTCTGTTCTTCATTACAGTTCCCATCAATTTGCTTGCTGCAGAAGTACTTACTAGTCTGTAGTTCCTCTAACTCTCCTTGGGGCTCTTTCTAAAAATCCTGTCTGTAAAAGTCCCTTCTTGTAGTTAAGGAAGCCAGTCTTGGCAATTAAATTAGTAAAACCACAGGTAAGAGAAATTTGTTTGTTTGTTGGTTTTTTTGTTTTGTTTTGTTTTTTTAAATTGGGTCAATATTACTTGTTTCCTGTCATCTGATAGAACACACTGTTCTCCATTTTTTAAGAATGGTTTGTATATAATTTGAGGTGCCTCCAGAATTTGTTCCCATCAAGAGAGGCAGTGACATAGTAATTTCCTGAAGCTCTTCCACATACTGAATACTTGACAGACTTTTTTTCCATGAACGTATCTTGTACACCATTCATTTGCTCTAGAGACTTCCTGGGAAGCTTCTACTTCTGCTGTGTTTCAAAAATAATAATAATTAAAAAAGAACTACTAATTTTGTGAATTTAATGCATCACTTCAAATTCTTTCTGGCCTTCCTTGGTACCTTAACATGTTCTTAGAGCTGAAGTACTAGTGTTGATACTCTTTTCTTTTTTCCTTCACTTCATTATAATTTCAGAATTGTTATTCTTTCTTTACTGTTTGTAAATAAATCTCTTTATAAAGTTTTCCTTTACTCTGCTGCTAACAAGGCAATTTTTATAACTATACTTTTCAATAGTGGTATTGGTTTTGATACTCACTTTATGCTGCGTCTATAATATGACTGGCTCACCAAATCATCTGCAAGCATTATGCCCCTTTAGCTTCTCCTAGCATTTATTTCTAATAAGTACATGCATGATGATATCTTCTTACCCTGGATCTTTACCCTTGAGACATGTAACCTTGCAGTGACTTCATATTGTTGTGGTTTAACCCGGCTGGCAGCTAAACACCACACAGCCGTTCGCTCACCCTCCCCCCTCCCTCTCTGGGATGGGGGAGAGAAACGGGAAAGTGAAGCCTGTGAGTTGAGATAAAGACAGTTTATTAAGACAGGAATATAATAATAACAATAATAATAATAATAGTGATAATGGTAATAGTATTAATAATAATAATGTGTAAGAAAACAAGTGATGCACAATGCAATTGCTCACCACCCGCTGACCGATGCCCAGCCTATCCCCGAGCAGCCGGCCCCCCACCCCGGCCAGCCACCCCTATATATTGTTTAGCATGACCCCAGATGGTATGGAATACCCCTTTGGCCAGTTTGGGTCAGCTGTCCTGGCTCTGTCCCCTCCCAGCTCCTGCTGCACCCCCAGCCTGCTCGCTGGCAGGACAGAGCAAGAAGCCGAAAAGTCCTTGGCCTGGTGTAAACACTGCTCTGCAACAATTAAAACATCAGCATGTTATCAGCGCTCTTCTCATCCTAATCCAAAACATAGCACCCTACCAGCTGCTAGGAGGAAAAATTAACTCTGTCCTAACTGGAACCAGGACACATATTCACCTTGAAGTTAAACATGCAAGTAAATATTTTGACAAGGAACACGAGAATGATAAAATTAGAAACGAAAGCTTGGTCTCATAAACATCAGTCCAGCTTTTTAGTCACAACTCTTTAGTCAGAACTTCTTAGACTATTCCTCTTTACTGCAGATGATTTAGTCAAGCTGTTCATACGAATAAGAACCTTGAAAGTGAATGAAGTTTTGCAGGATTTACCCAATATGTATTTAGACGGGGCTGATAGCCCCTACACAAGTACTGTGATGTTCTGTAAAATGTTAATGGTATTACTCCTTTCAATCTCTTTCATCACTGCAATTTTGAAGCACGATTTTGTTGATTTCAAACTGCTCTTCTCTCACACTGGACTACATCTAATGGCAAAATCATTTAAAAAGACTTTTAATGGGAGCGGAGTCAAGCCCACTGTAATTATGTTGGCTTCTAAAGAGAATAATTAAATTGTTAATAAAACTTTTACCTATAATCATCAAGTGAGAAGAGAAAGCTGTGACAGTGCTGGAAGTTTAAAGATTTCTACAGAGAATAGGAATGAGTATGATCATAATTCAGATGCCGGTAATTAACATATGTAGAAAGTCTATCAACTTGGCAAATTACATTAAAGGGGCCGTGTTCGTTCATATGACGATTAAAGCATTACGCCCAAAACTATTTTGTGTTTTTTACAACTGCAGCTAACAAGTACTTCTTTATATGCTATTTTCTTCCTTTTTTTTTTCTTTCTAACAACTATGTCTTTTTGTTCAGATAGAAGTGGAAAGCTACATAAAAACAACTGCGCTGATGCCATTGGCTGAATCTAAAGGCAATATATTGATTTGTACTTGTCTTTGCCCATTACTTTACCAATTCCATTCCCTTTCTAGAGTTAGTGGAGTAACTTTGCAAATCTTTCATGCTTTTTAGACATACACAGATAGCATGTGTTTTCCAGATGTAGAAAGAAAAGTATAAGAAAATATGTCTGCTGATAAACCAAAATATTGCTCCAGCTTATGAACCCAGTGGTGGAGCTGTGTACTGAGTATCTCTGAATTGCTGAACAGAAAGCCATCATTATCTTTCTAGGACTCTTAGCTGCTAGCCCCATTTCTAACTGTAGTTCATACTTAAATTTAAAGGCTTTTCCAATGGACCCCAAAATCTATTCTTGCACTTCAAAACTGCTAGGCCACTTTTACCCATATACACTAACCATTTTCAGCTCCCATACACACTGACAGGCGTGGGAGCAACCAACATCTCCAGTATTCTCTGTACAGAAATAGCTGTCTATTGCAGACAATTTAGTTGGGTGTCCTGTTAATGAGATGCTTCACCATTGAGCTCTGAATATTATACATACTTTAAATGGGAAATGAACTTCCCTTTAAAGTGAGAATATCTTGAAATAGGACTCCTACTTTGAAGAGTTGAAAATTTCATTTCCAAAGAGAGTAAAGAGTTTCACCACATGTAGCTCTTTCTTTCAAGAACTGAAGCTGCATTTTGATAGTGAGGCAATAAGCACTGACTAGAATCCAGAAAGAACAAGTTACTCTCACAAGGTTCAGAAAACTGGCTTACTTCCTACTGATTTCAAGAACAGGAAAATCCCACAATAAGATTTAAACTGGGGCCATTAGTGCAAGGAAATTCATATTGAGGGCAAACATAGCATCCTTAAATCAGCCCCATTGTGTCGACATTATGCAGCAAACTGCAGCTCTCTGCAAGAAGACTTCAGTTCTCAGAAAAAAAAATCATTCCATGTATCTTTACAGACAGATTACAAAATTGCATTGCAATGGAAATGTCTTTAAAAAGAGCCAGGTGTTTTGAAATGACTCAAATTACATACGCACACATGCCAGTTGGTACACTGGGAAGACATCATGAAACACAGGCATGTACACAGCATAATTTCTGCAAGGGTTTGGAAATTTGGATCCAGATTTACACCACCTATCAGAGTAAAGCCATATAGTGCTATAATTTTTGTGCAATGACCTGCTAGTTCATGCAAAACCCTTACTGATTTAAAACACAAATTAAAAGATGCTTAGAGAAGCGCACTCTGTTTTTATCTTTTCTTTTATTCAGTGGCACTATGACGACTTAACGATGCTGCAGCCCACGCCTGCTCTGCAGCATTAGAAGACCTTGACTGTGTTGCATATAGAAAACACTGAGCCAGCCAAGATGTGTTGTGCACCTCCCTCACCTTCTCCCACCCATCCTGGCTTTGGCCCAAATACCTCTCTTCCAGTTCCAGCCCCTTCCTTTCAGCATTCATCTTTCTTTGAGTCTAGCAGATACTCATTCCATAGCTTTCTTGCAGTCTTCAGAAAGCCATCATCCCACTCAGATCTGCCATGTTACCACTTAAAAAACGCTGTCTCACACAGGCAACATAAAACCTCTGCATTTCACACTCCACTCATGCGCTTACTTCACTGTGCCTGTCTTTCAAACCTGATCAGGAAACCGTGCTGGAGTCTCTCCTGCCCCAAGACCATATATCTATGCAAAGGTTGGCATTACCTGTGACATGATGGCTAGCTGTGCTTGCCACGTACCTCCATGGAGCAGGAGGGAACTCAGTGTTCAGCCTCAGTGTTTGATCCTTCATAAGAGTCCCGGCATAGAGCAGTCCTACAAAAAGTCATCCTACCTGGAATTACAGCCTTTTCTCATCTTCCAACATCATGTGTATGCATGCATCCATCACCTGGGACTCTACAAAGGCATGCCATAAACACTGGTTCTCACCATAAGAGGGGGGTGTAATACAGTTCTGGAGGAGATTTGTGAGCAGAGGAGGCAGATTTCCATTGCAGTCCTTGCCAAATCTGCTGAAAGAGAAGGATGAACATGTGATAGGAGCTATGGGCATGAGAGGATGGCTTGGGACACAGGACAAGACTGGACTGGAGGAGATAAACTTGTCAGGAAATACAGCTTCATTATCCAAATAGTATTTAGCAGAACTCTTCCTTTTCTCTAAAAGTCCCTCAAGGAAAAATACTCAGACTCTTTTAAATAATCTACATTTTAGAAGTACATTTTCATTGTGTGTAACTCTTCCTTAAGGTGAGCGTATGAGTTAGTAACATTGTTATATGCACAACATGAGAAAGAAGACTAAGTTCTTGGCTGTTCAGTCTCACATACGAGTGGAAGACTTGTTGAGTAAAGCAGTTATTCCTTTTCAACATGAAGCTTGAATGTATTGATACAATATATGTATCGAAATATGTAACACTGATTATAAAGCAACTTATTTTACCTGTGTCCAGAATAATGGAGTCTCCTATTATTTTTCAATTCTAGCCTAGTAAACTAAATAATAGCACAATAAACTAGCACATTCTAGCACAATAAACTAAAAAATGGAGAAAATTTTAAATACAATAAAGCAATTGCTTCTAAGTGAAATCATACTTTGCAGTTCTCTGTTCCTTGAGGATCTCAGGTTATTTCAGTCTTCACTAATAATTAAATTCTAACTCATTTGTGCATCAAAAGTTATACAAGAACTTTCCCCTCTGTTAAGCACAGAAGTAAAGAGTTTTTACAGTTACAGAATTTTAACTCAAAACTTTTTTATGTGTGAATTATCTTAACATTTTGTCATAGTAAGCACTATCAATACACATGTTTAAACACACTATCTTTAGTTCATTTGAGCATATAATGAACTTTTCTGACATTAACTAAACATATATGCATTGAGTGCTCTCTTTCCAAGTCTAAGCCAGGCCTGTTGTTACTCAGATGTTTTCTAAACTGTAGTGAAACTCTGTAGTTGATAAAAAAAGAGATTGGTGCCATTGTTTAAATATTGCAATAACTTATTAATAACAGCCTGCATAATAATATTGTGAAAAATATATAGATCAGCCTGTCTGTTTTATCAATCAATCTGTCAAAATGAACTGTGCATTTTAACTGTGTAGTTACCAAAACATCACTTTTGGAAAGACAAATAAATAACAGGGGCCTTTGAAATTTTAAAAGGCAGTATAATCAAAGACAGTTATTTTGTAGTGTGCTTTAGTACAGGAGTCCTTTGGACTTCACATTAAATGATGTGATAATGTAAGTCATTTAAGAAAAATAAAAGGTGTTTTCAACAACACTAGCTAAGCTGATCACGTTGTTTACACCTGCACAGCATATTGCAGAAAAACTAGTGTGCCTGAAAAGGACTGTCTTGGAATGCAAATGTCTATTATCCATGCTTTCCCGTCTAGTGGCTGCTCTGTCATGAAGATAAATGCACACTGATACCTAGAGCAAGTCTGTGTGTAACAATAAATATTGTTGATGAAAACTATCATGAAGCAGCTAATAGTTTTAATTATTTGATGCATTAATTTATTAGTTCTCATTTCTGCTGAGTGCTACATGCCAGCTGTTTAAGCCAGTGAAAAGAGTAGGAAAGTAAATCATTACACCAATTAAAATCCCACTTACAGGACAGCATATTATCATCCAGTATATTTCAGAAGGAAATTATGACGTAAGAATCTGCCTGTTCAGTCTCATTTTTCAATTTCACTGCAATTAAAAAAAAAAAATGAATAACATAAGATTTTTTTAAATGCCAAGATAAAGCACAGGAGACAAAAAAAAGGATTTGCAAATCTTTACCATGTTTCTGATATATGAATATGAAGTTTCTAAAGCTCTGACCAGTCAGATTAAAAGAAGGTACATACATGACATCAGTATTTCTAACTAAGAATATTTAAACATCTTATGCAATTGCACATGCCACTTGTAAATGGAATAGATTGCATATTCCTTTTTTAACTTGATAGCTTGTAAGCATTTCTCAACCTGAAACTCTCCAAATTCCCTTGGAAATAGTAAACAACTCTGTTGTTGCATTTATCTAAAAAACAGTGCAATGTAGTAAACAGAACTGGAATTCACAGGACCTATGTTTTTACCCTTCTTTTGTTAGCACAGGCAAATCATTTGGCTTTCCTTGGCATCAACCTCTCCATTGTTCACTGGCAGTAATAACTCTTACTCATTCTGAAGAGCTTTGTGAGACCTACGGGGCCATGTTTTTATCCCCATTCCAGAGCTATCTCAACAAAAGCACTCTGAAGCCTTTCATCTACATTCAACACAGTATGTCAACGTAGATGCAGATTATCTCCTGATAATTGTTGCTTTAACAAATATATATATATATATTATCCCTCAAATTTCCTATGTTTTGTAAGAACTTTATAAATGTTTTACCTTTACATTGTAACTAATCGTCACATAAACTCTGAATGTTCATCTGCTGAGAGATCCTAGGCCATTTACGTTGCACACTTGTGTTTTGATCTTCTATAGTAGGATATTTTGCTTGTGTCTTAAATGCCTCTGTTTTGAAAAATACATTTAAGAGGAACATATAGCAATCATAAATATAAACTTGGCTTTATTCTTACCTATGGTCACCATAACATAGCTGATAAATCACACTTAATACAGAACTATTTATTTATCTATCAATTACCTCAGAGCTTCCTTTCCCTTTAATATTTACATATGCATCCCATGTTAATATCTTTGTTATTTATGACAGTGTAATTTAAAATTATTGATGTTTCCATTACAAACTCTATTTTATGTAGTTTACTTCATCATAACGTATCTTTCCATTAGATTGTTACTAATTTTTCAAAATGCTCTATGCAATTGCCTTTATTCCAAAGAAGTAAAAATAAGAAAGTTGAAACAGATTATAGATGACAAAAAACTTTAGAATAGCAGTATTTAAAATTTAATTTAGCGTTTATATAACACCTCTTTTGTGTAAAAAATGCATAAATTCAACTAGATTATTTAAAAAGAAAAAACACCCACTGAAATGCAAAATTATTATTTTTATCTCAAAGAATTTTCCTACACCATTTTTCCCATATGCTGCAAGTGGCATAAAAAAAAATAGGAAGAACCAACCTTATTGCATCTGAGTGATACTAACCTCATTAATAAAAACGTAGTTGTCAAAACAAAAAACAGGATATGCACATGCACCCATCTATCATATACTTGGGAAGCAAAAAAAAAAAAAACTATGAGAGAATACAACAAAAATACTATCATTAAATGACATAATCTTATAATTTAATATTAAACTTCTTACCAAGGAACACTGAAAGCATTTTAAGTTTTGTCTACTAAGAACATCAGGATCCAAGGCCATGCAGCTGTTTTGAGGAATACCAATACAAGTATGTATCTTCAGATAAGTACTATTGGGGAATTCATGTCATTATTAGAAAAAGCCACCAACTTTGTCTTTCTTTCTCTATTCTTCCATTAAAAAAATAGGAAAATAATTATTAGAATACTCGTCTCCTAAAACATTAGGAAATATTTTAAGTTGTGATTGTCTTCTCTGATTTTACTGCCAAAAAGGATTAAGTGTGTAGGGACATTCCATGGGTTTTGAAAGCCTTCAATCCAGCATTCTCTGCGATGGACAGCAGGAAGAGAAGCTTTTGCCTTTGTAAGCAAATTAGAGTTCTGTTTGTGTTCAAAACATTCTTGCAAGTCAAAAACCCTAGCGAGTAAACCTGAGGAATATTTATAATCACGTATTCGAATTGCTGACCTTTGGATGCTTCTGCCTTGGTTTGCTCTTCAGGCCGCCTTCTGCTTTTTTGTACTCTGTAGAAGTGATCCTTGTTGTATTTTAAGGAAATACTGTTGTTGTGTATGAAGCTGAAAATATACAGCAAAGCCATCCTGCTAGCTTTCCAGACAGGACTGAATTAATTGCCTGACTTAAGATGTCTGATGGCACTGCTCAGGTGCAGGGGAAGTGGGCAGCTCCACAATGCTGGAAAGCCAGAACTTGGGGAGACCAAGGAGGGAAGCTCCCCAGCATGAGGTCCTGCTGCAGTGCCTGAGCAAGGTGAGCAGAGCAGCTTCAGTGGCAGCAAGGCCACTGGCTGCAGGTTGCCAGACATGTCCCTTGTAGTGGGTTGGGTCTGGGATCATGCTGGGAAGTCAGACGTAACAGGCAGGGGCAGAATCAACCGGGAGCAGCTGAGCCTGCCAGGTCATGCAGATGAAGACCAAGGCAAGGGTCTGAGTTCAAATGCACTGGTGGGCAGAGGGCACTTGGGTGGAGGCCACAGGTAAAACTTTCCACAGCTCTTACTCACAACTTCGGAATTTCTATAGCAGTAGCCTTTAGTGTTTCTTGCATAGCAGCACTGTATCAGAGCAGATGTCAAACACAGGCAGGGGAGCCACAGAGAGCTTTCAGGTAAGAGGGTTGCAGGCTACCCAGGAAAGTCACAGCCTGTTGGCACACCAAAATACCTAACGGCCACTAGAGACCCACAGGCATATCCTGACCCAGCTGGTCTCCTGGCACCGTTCCCACAAGCTTGAAACTCTCATAGCTCTCACTACATATCTACCAGCCCTGTGCAAGCACCTGAAATAGCCTCTGGCACCTCTAATGGCAGTATCTGCATGTATTTGGAGAACCATATCCCACCTACCAGCTGTTCAGGGCCTTTTGATGACCAGTGCATCTTCTGTATCTGAGGGGTTATTGCACTTAGCCAATTTTTATTGATAGTGGTTATATCCAAACCCTGACCCTGCTGTTGGCACTAGAAAAAAAAAAAAAAAAAAAAGAAAAAAAAGTGGATTCTATTGCTTCTCTTCCCACTTAAGGAAAGAGAAGACAGATGGTTTAAGAATGTTCTAAGATAGAAATAATGGCACCACTGCTTACAACTTTTTAAGTGGAATATGAATGATAGGGGCATGTAGTGTCCCTGTTGAGTAACTAAAGTTATGCTGAAGCTTATTGCTCTCCTGAGATTATCTTAAAATATGGTGAGGGTCATACCAAGTCAGCGGTAGTCCTCCATTAGCAAAGCAATAAAAAGCATGAGGATTTTTTTCCCCCTTTGAGAATCATCCTCTTTTGGAGAAGTATAAAATCAAAACTATCTAAATCATACAACTGAAAGGTTAACTAACCATTTCCTAAAACCAAGGAAGATGGAGAGGTTTATCTCAACAGTAATTCTTATATGATGAAATCTGCATTTGTTTTCAGCCATTTTAACAAGCTATTTGGTGTTGTTTCAGACAAGGCTATTATGACTTCTCTATCATGCAAGAGTATGAAATCCAAAATTCATCTTTCTCCTCATCCTTTTGACAGATTTGATGCATTTCTTCTCAATATCTTTTATCACTTAAATCCAAGAATTTTAGATTAAAAATACAGATGGAAAATGAGAAAGCACAGACATAGCCTGTGAAATAGAGTAACTTTCTATCTCCGCTGTCTTTGTACCATGCTTAAAATTAAGTTTGTTCTGTAGAGGATTTTGCATTTTCCGTAGCAAAGCAATCAACTATGGTTACCCATGTGAATGCCAGGATAAATCAGTACCTATTTACAGGAGAGAGGAATCGCCATCCATTCTGTGGCTGTACACAGGAGACAGCTCTGAATAGAAGCTGCATCTTCTAAGTAGAAACTCTGAAGATGTTTCCTGCAATTTGATTAGAAATAGTTTTGTAGTGAAAATTGTGCACAGAGACCAGAAATTCCATGTAGAAAAACAATCCAAAAACTCTACCAGAAACTTTCAGCAAACACAGTTTCTTCATTACCCACCTATCATTCTCCTATGACTTAATAAAATGGGTTTTATTTTAAAAAGTGTCATTTCAATTGTGCCTCTAATTGGCATTTCTAAGACAATTCAAGATGGAGATGTCTTCCTTTAGAAACTATTCTCACTTGGTCAATGTTGATTTCCTTGTATTGTTTACAATTTAATTAAACACAACATTGTTTCAAATTTGCACCAGAGATCTTTGTATTAATGTCTGTCATTTTAAGACAATAATTGTGACACAGTAAGATATGCCTTAGGCTTGTACTTGTCTACGCTAATTTATTTTGTCTCAACTTCAGATTGCACCTTGGTGGATAAGTACAAACCATTTCTCTTCCCATGCTATCAAAGCGATTTGGCGGTGTCATAAGGTAGTTTTACTAATCCCACTGCAGCAAATGGTTAGTTAGTATCACTTTACAAAAATATATCATTATGGATATCTTTGGTTTAAAACAGCAATAGCTGTTTTTCATATCAGGTATCTCTGGTTCAGAAACAATAAGTCTGATCAACACTTTGACATATATTCATAGTAGCTCAACATTTAAAAACCATTTAGAAGTAAATGTAACTGGTAACAATAAAATAAAATAAAAACCAATAAATTCTAATAATAATCTAGTAGTAGACCTAATTGGCAGAAAAGTAGGGGGAGAAATCTTAGTGACAAAATCTTTAAGTAATTACTAGACACTGGTTATTCAAATTAGTAAGATGCTTAAGTTATACAAGTTTGAGGTTTTTGTCATGCAGTGTGCAACAGTAATTGTAACAGCAATTGTGAATATTTCAGAAGAAGCCTGACTACTTAAAATTTTCCCATGCCCTTATGCCCTCATTCCTAATATTTACTTTGTATGTGTGAAATCTCATTAGTGTCACTAGAGCTCCACATAGAAATCCTTGAAACATAACAATAGCAGAATTGAGGTCCTTTTATATTGCACAAAAACAACACTTAGGATTGTTTCCAAATAATGGGGAAAGTTGTTGTTGCTAACTTTGGCAGGCTGAAAATATTTTGATTGTGGTCACCTGTTCTGAAACCATTGGAAACAATTTTAAACCTCTGCATTTGAATGAGACTGTTTTGCATGCCCCAGCTTCATTAATGTCTATTTAACAAATACTAGGAAAATATTATTCATACCTTTCCTTGGTGACTGCGGAGGTTTTGTATTGCACATTTGCTATATGTATGCCTAGATGGCTGTACCCTTAGTAGGCATACACACAAACTTCCTTATTTGTTGCAATTTCTTTTATATTCTATGCTTGCTTGCTTTTTTTTTTTTTTTTGGGGGGGGGGGCAGGGGTTGGGGGGGGGAGTTGCTTTCATGGAATAGAATGGTTTTGTTTTAAACCATTTAAGTGATTACATTTTTACAAAATAATGCCAACTAGTTACAGAATTTTTATAACATTCATAGGAAGTAATTCTGTACTTGACAAGAAATCACTTGTGCTTGGCCTCAATTTACTGAACTTATGTAGCAAGATGAAATCTCCCAGTTTTTCCAGAGCATTTCAATTCAATGTGCTGTTCACAGATCTCTCTATATAGACAACCACTGCATATATTGAAACTTCCTATGAACGTAATTACCAAAAACATGGGTTCATTGTTCTGAAACAGTATTTGGTTAGCATGTGTGCTAAAAATCTATCCATAAATGAATTCATATAACATTCTTTGCTAGATAGGAAGCAGCAAGGAAACAGATGCATTAGAAAAAAATCAGCCAAAAATAATTTCTTTAGCCACTAGACCTGTGACCTGCATGCTTTCAAAGCTACTAACAATGGCTGGAATCCAAGGTCAAAAATTCTCATTATTTCAGTAGTGTCATTCATACAAACTACTGAGGAACAGTACGGAAATTTCACTGCAGCAGAAATAGGGCCAGAACTTGCTTCAGTCCTTTAGAATAGACCAAAATGGTGTGTAACATATTCAGAGCTGTCAACCCACCAAACTGTCCAAGGACTATAATACTCAGGATCTGGGAGACAAAAAAGAGATAAGGGAAGAAACAGTCGTGAGAGAGCGAGCTATAACAAATATTATCACAAAAAGACCACATGGAAGAAAAATAGCGATGGGAGAGATCATACAAAACTTTGCTTGAAATGAAAGGCTTAAGAATTCAAGAAAGAAAAAAAAAAAGGCCCTAATAAAAAGTTTGTTTTTATTTTTTCTGTGACTTCATTGTTAATGATCTTTCTGCTGTTTCCATAAATAATGAACATTTCAAAATCAACACAGATTTTGATGCGGAAAGGGAAAACCACCTCTCAGATCACAAAAAAAAAAAAAAAAGTAAAAGATATTTGGGTTTTGTTTGTTTGATTTTATAAGTTAATTGCCCATCCTTTCTCACGTTCATGTGGCTAACCCAGCTGAATAAGAAGCTTCTGTAGGCAAGCTGTACAAAAATGAAGGTAGTATGAAGAAAGGTACATGTATTTTCTCCCCTCTTGGATGGCCCTCAGGAAGGATAGGAGGCTAAAAGAAATTGGGTTTAAATCCAATATGATATTTCCTGTCTGAGCAGTAGACAGACCAAAAGCTCTTTGCATATTCTTTGAAGATGCCCAGACACAGTAGCCAGAAAGAACATAAGCCAATAGCACAGTGCTGTGTCTGAGGTGATCAAAAAGAACAAGACTTGCATTTGTGTTAATGTGTCTAGATTTCTGCTTCATAGCTAAAGCCACCCCTAATATAATCTCTATTTTTTTTCAAGAAGCTGCAAAAGTATTAAGGATGCGTTTTGGACAGACTCAGAAATTTCCATGTATTATTCAGGCTTGAACAGTTAAGAAGAAAGTAGACATTTGTCAAACATCTACACTACTCTCAATATAGTTCATTAAATACCTAATATAAATTCTGTGAAACACTCACATATCACTTACCCCTTGAACTGCTTGAGCTGGTTGAAAGACTAGATTTTTTTTTCCCCTTGTTTTCCTTTTATATTCCATTTACAAATTTAATGACAATGGAATTACAAACCAAATAGTTACTTGTGAATATTTTTGTATTTTGAAGCAAGGTATCGTTTGGTATTTAAAAAGGTCTTATCCTGTAAAAAGAGGCTTCAATATCTTAGTAATGATTACTTTTGAAAACACGCTTAAGTTTTAATTTAAAAATAATAACAATCTCTTACTAATTGCAAGCACTTGTTAGTTTACAGGCATTTTCCCCCCGGAAGAGAAAAGCTTCAAATGGCTACCCATCTTTACACATAGCTTTTTTCTTTCTCATTTGTATAGTGTTTTTAAAGATCCCATAATCAAACTACAGCTTAGATCATAAATTGATTATTTATGAAAAAAATAAAATTTTCCTTTATTTTACATTAAATATTTCACTTCCCACAGTAGCACTAGAAGATCTGGAGACTGTGCTCAGAAATACCCCTCAAAAAACCTATGAAACTCTCCACAACAAGTCAGATGTCTGTTTTGTTCCTTAAATAATCGATTTGATGCATTGTCTTCTAATTCATGAAGATCTGCCAGCAAACTCACAGCTAGTTTAGCCACACAAGTCTTAGGAGTCAAGTATGACTAATTCAAAATTAGTTTTTATTTTCATTGTTTCTTCAGTGTTTCATTCTTTGATCAGAATTTGATACCTGACACCTTTCCGATTACAAAAAAAATAGAAAAAATGGATTGTCCAAGCATAGTTTTGGACACCAAATGCTGAACATGAATAATGAAGATGTAGGTCTTCTGTGATTCACAGCTGGTTATCAGAGTCCTGCCAATAACATGAAGAGCAGGAGGATGGCAGAGCTGACCTTTGTTCCTAGCTATGCTCACAATGTAGTAGTTCAAAGAAAAAAAAAAAAGACAATTCACTCCTGCCTATAAAAAGCAACCTAGGCATCTTTACACTAGAATGCAGTTCAAAATACATCGGTTAATCCTCTTGCCTAAACAGGCAACAGACAGCAATTCTTTCACAGTTAATTCAGAGGCACTAAGCAGATGATGCAAATGCTCCCTTTCTACTTGCATTTATTTTGATATGCTGAAAAAAGGGCTTTTCTTTAATTGTTAACTTTTAATAGCCAATGACAGAGCTAAGGCAAAGCTAGTTCGACATCTCTCTGCAGTGGAGGCAGTATTTCACTGTTCGGTGTATAAGAGTAGGCCAGAGTAAAGTAGGTAGAAGGCAGAAAGGGTGCAATGGGCAGGAAACCCTACCAGGCATGTGCTGGACTCCACCAGTCCTACCTGCACGCTCCAGCATGAGTTACAACAGTTGTCCTTGGACTTCAACACAGAGCAAGGGGTCTCCAACTTCCTGGCCCTCCTGGCCCCATTCAGCAGCTGTCTTCTCAGAGTAAAACAGAGAAGCCACTTCTAAAATGTGTTATAATATGTATCCTAGCAAAATAACACATTAACATCAGAAACATTACTAATTTTCAAAACACCAATCAATATACTTGCCTTTCTTATGTCTTGGCAGAATGTTGACTAGTTTTCTTTAAGGAATAAATTTTGTTCTAAACTTCAGTGAAAACACTCCAGTGAACACACATTTCTATGTTGCTGATGTGCTACACTCATTAGCTACAGCAAATCCAAATCCAAACTGAAAAAACTTAATAATGGTTAGCTAACAATTAGTTAATATTTAAATTTTAAAAGTCATCCTTGCCATGCCCTCTGAAAGTTGGGAATGGTATTAGAGTTGGTCAGAATAAAATTAAAACAAAAGTGACAAAAAATAAAGGGATTTCATTTCACAACTGTTTTACTTCCAAATCACCACAATTGCTATCTACATAATACATACATGTGTGTACGTGTGTGGGTGCAAAAGAAACACAGGATTAAACTAAGGGAAAAAAAGCTTTGATAACACCAAATTAACAATTCAATAATTTCCAGCTGCAAGTACTTTGCTAAGAATATTAAACTCTACTGTATTTACTTTTCTGCATTTCTGTGGGCAAAAACAGTACACAAGAAATACTGGAGAGAAGCTTTTGATCCATCCCTTAAGTACCTTAAAGAAAAACTTGAAGTAAGAAATAAACAGTCTGATTTAAAACTTCAGTATCTGTAACATTATATCCAAAATTTTGTATACAACGATAACTAGAGGCATTTGATAGCAGCCTGCATCAGTGTGTCAGACAGCACCGTCACCCATATCCAGCAATCTGTAACAACATAATCAGCATCTGGGTTGACGTCCTCCTAAAATAACAGGCTATCGTTGTCAATATAAGTTTAAAAATGGTACAGCTATTGGAAAACAAATTTGTGTTACTAAATACTTGGAAAATTTGGGACAATATATTCAGGGCCAAACATGAAGTGAAATATCTCATCTGCTGTTTAAAAAGTAGTACTTAATTCACTATTGATTTCCACCCAATTATTCGAGGCAAACAGTCAGTATTGATGGGACACATATTTCACCATTTTCATTGCCTGAATTGTAGGAAGCATCCCAGCAATGAGTAGTCCAGAACAAATAGGTACAGTGGCGGTACCATCTGGCAAATTGTTTTGATTTTACATTTGATATGGCTAAATATATACAATATGAATAATAAGGTCAGCTTTAATTATCTGTTATAACTGAGGCTATGTAACTCAAATATTGACTTAAAATCCACTTCATTTTTTCAGCCTGTTGCCATTATACTTTTCTGGGCTGTTAAGCTCACCACATTTATTTGGTTGTGATTTACTGTTCCTTGTGCATAATAAAGACTTTGTTATAGTGAATATACAGAACATCAAATTCAGATGTATGGATGCCACCCATGTATTGTCTGTTGCACCTTAATATTCAAGTTTTGATGTCACAGTTCATAAACTGGACAACTCCAACTCCAGAGCACTTAGTATGGAGCTTTGATTACTGAAGTTATCACTAAAAAAAAGGTATTCAGTTGTTCTCTCTCAAGTACATCTGTGTAACACACTGCATTAGTATTTGGCCCACTTGGATGCATAACATTAGAAAGCAGTTGTCAGAGCCCTTCCAAAATGAGAAAATGTCTTTTCTGAAAGCAAGCCAGGACAGATAAGATTGCCAGTAACATTCTTGGTACACAAAATTGTATAGATTTATGTAGACCTCTGTCTCTTAAGGACATAGGCTGTTTGGATTTTAGTTTTCATAATATTTGGGTTGGTTTTAAGAACAAGTTAACACTTATAAAACTGTACTTTTTGTAGAACTAAATAGCAATATGTTTAAAGTAAAAGGAAGAATATTTTCTCCTATTCTGAATTAATAAGGTTATTTCCAGGCTAATATTTGTATAAACAGCATATAATGTTAAGTTTATCTCAACCAAACCATTCCTTAATTCCTTAAGGGAAAATTTTTACTGTTACATCCTGCCTAAACAGTAGGTGCAAAATATTTATTAAAATCACCACTCCCATGTAAGACAGAGCTGTAAGCTAGCACATATTCTACTAGTGTTTTTCTCTGGAATAAAACACAGATTGACACGTTCAAGTAGTACGTTCCTCTTGTTTTTATATAGTTACCGAGTGAAATATTTTGACTGATATTTAGTAGTTAAAAAATAAAAAGCTGCCAAATTTTCATATACAAAGTGTGATGCAACTCTCTAAAACCACTGCTTGTGTTACTTTCTCTCAATTCTTTTGTCAAATCTGATTTCTGAAGTTGTTATATCAGGCTACAACGTCTAACTAGGATAGTTTTGTCAGATACCCTTGTACCAAAGCAACAAACTTAGTTAAGAATAAATATTTGATCTGTAATGGAAATTACAACTTGATCTTTTATTTCCATATGTACATAGCATAAAATCCCCATCAAATAGCATGCTGGTATTCCTGCCTGTGCTTGCCTTATTTTTTGCATATTTTTTCAGATCACTGATATGTGCAATTCTTGATTACAAAATCCTGTCTTCTCATACAGATCTTTTTACTTCAGCAAAGCCACATTGCATTTTTAACCACTGCTCATGTTGTCCAAAAGCCTTAAGCACCTTGCCTCTTTCAAGTAACAACAAACTCACCTATAGTTCCAGTTCAGTAGTAACTATAAAATAGCAGCCAATGGCACAAAGCAGGTATTAATCTTCATATTTCATTATTAATTCATTACTAATATTAATTTGTTAGTTAATATTCAGCAGTCTGAAGTGGATAAGATTCTCCAAGACTACAGCTTAAAAAAAATGAAGAGAAAATAGCAAATAAACCAAATTCAGACTTGAAGTTTTTAAAAACTAGAACATGTCCCCTGCTTACACGTCTCAGGAAGAGGAGGGAAGCATGAGATGAGCCACTAGTGTTTTAGTTCTGATTTTAGTGCAGAATTTCTCCTGTAGCTGAACTTATATTTACTCTGCTTTTCTCTCCCTCCCTCCCTCCCCTGCTATCTTGCAGCAAATGTATGTGACAATGAGCTCCTGCATTGCCAGAATGGAGGAACGTGCATCAACAACGTGCGATGCCAGTGCCCTCCAGCCTACACTGGCATTTTGTGTGAGAAGCTGAAGTGCGAAAGGGATCCAGGAGGCTGCAGCCAAAACTCCGGCCAGGGGGCAATATCTCACGGTCCCCTATTACTGCTGACTGCCCTACTAGGAGCAACTGGGCTTTGCACATGCTAGGCTCCGTATGGTTGATGGCATCATATTCGGACTGCTTCAAAAGAATGTGCCACATGAAAACAAAACACAACCCAAGCGTTTGCTACTGAAATTTAAAAAAAGGAAAAAGAGAAAAAATACTACATACAAACTAGGAAGGCCTAACTGAACTAAGCCATATTAATCAGTTACGGACAGTGCTCTGAGTCAAGACTGTTCCCCGCGACCCGAGACGGGTTGGCAGCAGCCTATTCTGTCAAATCAGCACTAGCTGCCGAGCTCACACAGGACAAAGGGCTTCGACAGCCCCAGAAATGGAAACAGAATTCAAAAATGTTTGCTACTCCTCTCTGGTGCGCTACTGTACCTCCGCCCGGTGTGTGGACCGACCAAATAAAGGCATTCTTTGCTGTCAGTGCATTGTGGGTATAAGGAAATCTGTAAAAGCTGCCATATTGGCCTGCTTCAGTCCCTGAATCCTTTCCTACCTGTGCTTTAGTGAACGTTGCTCTGTAACCCTTGTTGGTTGAAAGATTTCTTTGTCTGATGTTAGTGATGCACATGTGTAACAGCCCCCTCAATAAAACTCAAGCCAGTCATTTCCTTGTATAACTTAGCAGCACTGCATCAGTAAGATGCTGTGTTCACCTACTGTACAAGAGTGGCTATAGGACAAAGTGTATTTATCCTTTTGTATTCAAATGAAGTTATTTTTCTTGAAATAATGTACAATGTAGATTTTTTGTATTATTGCCTATTTGTGTTACCAGACAATTTGTTAACGTATTTAATTCTAATCAGATAAGAGAAAAATATTACTTTTTATTTAGTCCTTTTCTTTTACCTTTCATTTAATTGTGCAGAGATTTCTCTGTATGGGCAACGTGCTGGCATCAAAGAATATCAGTTTACATATATAACAAGTGTAATAAGATTCCACCAAAGGACGTTCTAAATGTTTTCTTGTTGCTTTAACACTGGAAGAGTTCAAAGAATAAAAATTCCTGCATAAATAATTCCAGGATTATGTATTGCTATTTCTTAAGACATTTTAGGGAAAAAAAATAAATCATTGTACCACCTCGTATGTGAAAGAACAGATTCAACAGTAGAAATTACATCATAACAATCTAACCTACTTATATATTTTACTACTGTCAGTGTTTTTCCAAACAATTTGAAACAAAGCACATCATTTCCTTGAGGAAATCGAAATCTTAATCATCAAATCCTAAGCATGGAAGAGGTGTGAAAAGTTGAATAGTTCTCATCTTTCTTCTCTCAAGTCATCACAGAAATTATTCCAAACTAATTCACAAGGTATTTCGGAAACCAGTCTTTAAATCACACAATTTGTGTGGATTTGGGCAGTAATGAAGTAGATATAGCCACAGCTTAAACCGTTTCTCCAAAAGCATCATTAAAATGATGTTTGTATGTGTACTAGTCTGCCTAAGAAACTGCAAAAACAGCAGCAATCAAAAAAATAAGATTTAACTTTTAATAAAGTCAAATTTAATATTTAGAAGGAGTGTCAAAATATACAGCAGCAAGTAGATAAAAAGTGCTGCTCCAGCAAATAAAGTTTGTTTTAAGTATTGCCCAAGGTGTAATAAATTCTTGTTTCTGCCTTTTATTAGGCCAATTACTGAGTGTGACAGAAATGAATAGCAAGAATAGAGAGGCAAGGCAAAACCACAGCAGCATTTCAAAGTCCGGGGGGGGAAGTGGGGGGTTGGATCAAAAGGTAGCAAGACTGTATGAATTCATTTCCTGGCAATTTTCATCATAATGGCTGTAAATATTTTACCAACATAATAGCCTACTATGGAAAACTGTTAATCAGCAAAAGAAAAATTCCTGAGAGAAATAAATTCTACCTGGCTGCCTCTTCCAAATGGTGAACAGAGCACAATTTAGGGCACTGCCTTCATGGCTAAGCTCTTTCTGCTGAGGGAAGTTTTGCGTGCCCACCCTCCAGAAACAGGTAGGCACACCAGGTCTTCATTTCTTTAAAGATTCATGTGAAGATGACAATGAAGATAACACGCTGGTATTTCTTCAGGCTGTCAACCTGGGCCCTTCACGTAGAATATCTGCTATTTACATCAGCACTTTGTTTCACTGGGCTAAGATAAGGCAAAGAAAAATTTAGAGCTTGGGTGGTTACCAGTGATGGTCTACATTAGATTGAAGGTATACATTAAAAGAACATTCATGACAATAAACAGAAACTTATACTGCAGACTTAATGAGGAATATAAACGCTAATATAGGTGACATGCAAAGCCAGACACTTATAATTAAGCGGATTTCTGATATTAAGATGTGGAATTTAAGTTTCCTTAATGCTTATTAGCACAGACTAAACTCAGATTGTGCAATTATTGGAAAAGATGCACTTAAGCTGTCATAAACTTAAGGCTTTATGAAAGTGCTAAGAAAGCATGTTATGCACATTTTGTTAGAAGATATTCTGCCAGCAGTACTGAAGTATAATGAATATCAGAACATAATCAATTCAGCTGCATTCCAATTTCATGTGGTTATGATCTTCTAAACCAGTGCAGAGTATACGTCTTTCCACATTAATTAGCTACCTTTTTGTTTGTTTTATCCTCCCTCACCTATTAATAAAATCATGATTTTAGGAGTACATTCACTGGCAAGTTTTCATATCAATCGTCGTTTTCTTCAGCTTCATTATTTTTTCCTCTGAACTTCACAAAACTTCACTAAGTGAAATTTTTGAATGCAAGTTTCTGCTATTTTATGCCAAATACAGTTGCAAAAATTTGTACATCTGTAGAGAGAGGAGTTTTACACTGCATGGCATTGCTTTACCTGCTTCTTCATTGAATTCAGTGGAAAATGAAGACAGAACCTGTTTCCCATTTCAGAAAAACTGTAAAAGAAACAAGATTCCTGTTGCTGAAGATATAGTGGGATCTTCCCATGATAATGTGGAATGTTGCTTTATTTTTCAGCTGAAAACATACACCCTTTCAAACATATTATGGGTTTCTTGGAAGGGGGGTAATCTTGTCCCTGCGACTGCCTGTAAAATAGTAAACACACACAACACCAAAAAAAAAAAAAAAAAAACCACAAACAAACAAACTAAAAAAACACCTTGATCACTAACCTGGGATTTTGGTTCTGTATCAGAAAGCAGCAAAAGGACCCTACCATAGAGTTATAATTCTCTGTCCTGGAAGACTTACCATCCAAAAACTCCACATCATTTAGTTGTCTAGATCATGGTTCAGAGTACAATGACCTTAAACCTAACATTCATAATTAAACTTAGGCAGTTAAATTGGTTTCAGTTATTTTGATAAATCTGTCAATCCTAGTCCACTTGCAATTGCTGTGTTTCTAGCCATAGAATTCATTCTGATCTGGGATCCCCATGTTTAACATCTGAAGACAGTGCAGCTTAAGACAAGGTCTTGCTCCTTGATGAGGGAGCAGCAGAAATGTCCACATGAAGCTATAGCCATCTTTCTCGAAAGGACTTTAAGATAAAGACATCTATCACAGTGCTGCATAACCGTTTCAAAAACAAACTATTCAAAGAAAGAAAATCTAGTTGGACTCACATTAAACTGAGATATTGCCCTCAAACAATAATTGATCTAATATTTTATCATGACTTAGCCACAGATAAGAAGTTATTTCATGTTGTGAATAGAAGAAAAAAATAATGTGCAAAAGACTCCTCATATTTAGAAAGAGCTCTTCTGCTTCCATATAATTTTATACATCTTTTTCATAACTCCAAGACACCAGGGGGATTTGTTATAGCCTCATTGGGATTCTAGGTTTATTAAACTATTGAATTAACTAGATTCATTCATGCATGCAGTTTATTCACCTGTGAGAAATTTGAGTAATATTTTTCATAAAATATGCAAGACCAGATTTTCAGCCAGCCTCCAGCCCTGCCTTCATGTTTGTCCTTAGAAATGCAAAGTTACAGACGTAAATATTAAGACACGGTCAATCAATTTATTGCTAAGAAAAATCGTATGTTTAATTATTTAAGAATGCAAATATTTATCCACCAAAACCCAAATCTGACATGATAAAACAGAAATGCTTATATTAACCAACTTACTACCTTTCCTACCATCATCCAATATCAGAAAAATGTAAAAAGTGTATGCAAAACAGACAAGCAGAACAGCAGCATTTTGCACCATATGGTGCATTTCATTTAATGAAATGAAGGTTCATCACCAGTACAGCATGTTCACTAAGACGCACCATTTTTGCCACAATGTGCAACAGACAAAATTCCAGTACAAAGCATATGTTTCCCTTCATGGTTTTTCTGACCATTATTATGTGTGCAGAACCAAACATACACATGATGAAATAGCACTTGAGAAATTGTACAGTCTCAGAGAATACAGCAAAGACTAATATTATGCAATCTGCAGAACTAACAGACTCTGAGGGCTTCAGGATTGAATTTGTGCAAGTGTTGCTGGCATTTCTGAGAAGGACCAGGATAAAAATCACATCATGGAAGCGCACTGAATCAGAGTTCACAGCAGTCAGCAGAACTAAGCGACAGTCTAGCTACAGAAAGCACAACAGGATGACATCAGCCCTGCATCCATCAGAGGGACAGCCACATCTCACCCAAGGTCATCATTCCCCTGTCAAAACCTTTGTACGTGCAAGCGCGTGTGTGCACGTGCCCGTTACATTTACTAAGTTACCCGCACTATGCTGCTGAATGGAGTTGCTACACATGTGTTCAAGTTTACTGTTAGCACTGGTAATACAATTCTTATACTACAGGTGAACCATTGTTGAGAAACTGAAGTAATAACAGTTATTCTGGGGAAAGAGAATGATGAGTGTGTTTTGAGGTATGTTTGTTTTGAGAAAATGAAACCAAATTCAGATGAGTACTGTTTCTCACATTATGTCATTTTCACTTGAGTTCTCTGTGCAGGTCTTTGTGACATCCAAGAAATCCATTACTAAGAATTTAATTCTGACATTTGTATGTCTGAACAAGACCTTCCAAGAATAATGATGTCAGTGCAATACTGTATACTGACAGCCTTTACAGTTCAAGACTGCAGGAGAGGCTCAAGATGGAGTACCGGAGTACTCTTCTTCAAAGACAAGAAATAGAGGCATTGATTAGGGTGAAAAGAACTTGTGTATTCCTACATGTAAGTGTTTAAAGTTTAAGAAAAATATGTTACACGGAAGACAAAACCTCAATAATTTGGATAGCTTTGCATTCTAAATAGAAACTGCCTGATTTTCACGAGTCTGTCCCTTACTGTTTATTGCAATAAATGTACAGTGAAGTGGACTTTCCTCTATTCTTGTGGAACAGGAAACGAAAGTCTTTCTATATCATTCAACTGTAATTTACAAAGCCACATATATAATGATTTATATATCATTGCAATGTTTAATATATAGTCGAGTTATGCAAAGCTTAAATTCAAAGGAGGGAAAAAGGCCAAAAAATCCACTGTTTTCAAGAGTTACAATATTTGGAGAAAACACAGCACTTGCAGAGTAAAAAGAAAGAATTTAAGTTGCCCCCAGAAAAGAAGTGTGCTAGGATCTCAGGAAAAAGACAAATTTAGATACTATACAGACTTAATAGTTCCACAGACACAGCATTTGTCATTCTAATCCCTCATTTGGATACTGCAGGACTTGAGCCTCGCTTAGACGAGATACTCTTCACTTAAGGCTTTCACCTCCTGGTCTAGGTGAAACACTGCCGACTTATCTGCTGGCAGACCCTAGGCCCATCCACGCTACCTCTCCTTTGTCTTTGACTTTTTGCTGGCACCAGCTGTGAATTTAGCAGCTCTAGTCTGGTCATCTAGTACAGATGTTCACGAAGAAGCTGGCCTTCTGCACCTTTCAAGAAACCAAGTCACAAGTCTCCCTGAGGGCAAAGCACAGCAGCAGTTACATCTGCTTTTTGTCAGGTACCTCCAAAACCATGGAATGTAATTCTTAGAAGTATACAGAAAATGAAATGTGTTCAGAAGAGAACGTGGTCCCTCCAGGCCTTCTTTTGGCATCTGCTGTCACCATGTTCAACACTGGACTGAACTAGGCTCTGAACGGCTACACTGACTCATTCAATCCATTTCTCGTTAACATCTCTTACCTCTAATTACTGTTGCTTGGTAGGATGAGAGAACTGGCAGGTAGAACGCTCCAGTAATTACATTTATTATACTGCTTTCTTTTGCCATCCTACAGCTTGCTTTCCTCCTTAATTTCAGTTTTTTTTTCTATGCCCTCATAAAATATATTTATTACTTTGCTCTAGAGATCTCCCACAGGCAAAAAGTAGGTGGATTGGTACTTATGAATTAGTCTTGGCAGTGCTCTTTTGCCTCCCTAGATCTGGTACCGAGTCACAACTACTTTTACAGTCCTCTCATGGAGTAGGATGTAAGGAATGATGACTAAACTATGTAGATTTACTGGTGAACAATTTTTTGACAGGTTTCTCATTTACTGACGATATCTAGCATCTGAGTATCTCCCAGACTTCACTGAGGTTAGCCTCATGACACTACTGCAAAGCAGGGAGGCATAGTCTTTCCATTTTATTCATGCAGACTGAAGCTTTAAGATGCTGAGAGACTTACAAAGTCAATTACAGCATGAGAGATTAATTCTGACACCTCGTCCACCGCATTAAGTACTAAGACCTACAATTTCCTGCTCCATCCAAATTATACAAGCCTGAAGTTAAATAGTCTTCCATCTGCATGTATTTGCCACCCACTTATTTCAAATTATCTTATCTAAGTCTATTTTACATTACACTTCCCAAAACATTGTCTTTGCCTTCCACGCTTGGAGTTTGAATATTGTGCTACATACCTTACACATTCGATTGCGCTGTGTTGGGTTTTTCTCTTTTGCAACTCCAGTCTAAAGCTAGAAGGAACAGCCACAGTTTTTTGAAGGGATGTTATATATGAGTCAAAATAATTGGAGGCATCATAACAGTTTGAGAAATTAGAAGACATGCATAAACAAAAAAACAGTAAAACACTAAAATCCTCTTCCAAAAGGAAGACATTGGCTATCTGTTTTTCCCCCCTCCTTGTCTGAATTTTACTTTATTGGATTTATTAAGGCACATATAATAATTCTATTATGACTTTATAAATTATTATACAATATTTTTAATAGCTGGAAATGCCTATAACTTAGGCATTTAATTTCCTCCATAAATGCCTAGATACTGACACAATTAGGTTGTGATGCATGGGTATTTCTGTTTACTGGAAATCTGGTAGCAAAACGACTCTACATTTTGAATGGGCTCATAAATATATATTGAATTTAATTTTTTAATACACAAAATCCATTTTCCTTTTGTTTGGCTGGTTTGGTGGCTGCTTGAGAGAAATATTTTCTATAAATATTTTTGTTTTGTACAACTAATTAGTCCATAAATCAGTACATTGTAATATGACAGAGATTACCCTCAAGCCAATAGAGAGCAACTGATTGAATATACTTACCTTCTTCATAACTCATCTATCTCTAATGTCTCTGCATTTTCTTCTGCTGCTTTCAAATGTTGTCTTTTTTTCCTCTTCCCATTCTTCAAATATAAACACCAGCTTAACCAATATGCACACTATTAAACACCAGATTTTTCCTGTGTTTTGTATCAAGTGCAGTGGGTTGACAAAGTACATAAATAAACAATAACCAGATAATCATAGATTAATCATTGTGATTCTGTAGTAGGAATTCTTACATGCTTTACATCTTCACATTACTTATTAAGGCCATTTACTGATATTAAAAATGTGCCAACTCTCAAGCACAAACACGTCTCTAAGAGTAAAGAGTAAAACTACAAATGTCAAATTCCTGTAACAGATGTCAAAGACTAATTTAGAATTCAATTCAGGATAGTAAATATTACAAAAAAAAGTAAGAAAAAACTATTTGCTGAACTTGAAGAATCTATTTCAATAACATTGAAGCTCTTTTTCTTCCTAGCATATATGCCTATTTTATTTTTTTAAATGGCTTGTAATGGCTAAGACAATGTAGGTAGTTCTGAGGAAGTAGTCATTCAGCCCTCCACAACTGTAAAGTTTAAAAAAAAAAAAACAGTAAAAGAGACATGGCTTTGTCATTATTTCTGCTGACTTAAGCTCCTAAGTGGTAACTCTCGTGAGGCAATTAGTACATTGACTAATGGAGATGTACAACAAAAGCTATCAGTCCTCTCTCACTACCTGTCAATCTTTGCAAAGGAAGCCTAATCGAACTGGAATGAAGATAAGCTAACCTTGTATCCTTAACCAGGCCTCAAATAAGGAAACAGGCTGAGGAAATAGCATTAGAACGTGTAGAACTTCAGTGGACACAATGCACCTGTTCTGTGGACAATTCAGATTCATTCTCCATAGACTGACCATCTGCATTCACTAATGACCTAGTCCAGATCCACTAAATGCAAAGGAAAGCCTTAACTTGATTTCAACAAAACAGAGTCAGGTTTTAAATCATCTTGAAAAACAATTTCAGTAAAGGAAAAGGTAATCTCTCAGGCATTATCTCAGTGATCCCAACATAATCTGCAACATTCGTACAATTCCTTGCACTATTTGTTGTGCATTATTCTATTGCAGCACTTAAGTTATTCTCATTTGAATTTTTCCACAGACCCAGCAATTCATGACAAACATCTTAATTTTAAAAGCTGGTCTGCATGGCATGCACTATGTCTATCCAACTGAGAAAGGAACTCCCTAGCTGAAGCTGTTTTCACCAACAATTTGTTTGCCAGCAGCATGTTTTCCTGTTTAATCCGTGTTAACATTTTGTTCAGAGTTATCCTAACTGGCATGTATTCTATCTGATAAACATCTCTTCTTTTCCCTCACAGAAACATTATTTATTTATGACATTATTGTTACAGACAACTAAACAGCCAAGAGGGAAACACATTTGCTTTTCTACAAATACCTGCACATGCTGTTAAACCTGCATCATTTTTCTTACAGAAACATCTAAAACTTGGTAAAAGGCTTCCTAGCATGTCTTTGGTATCCACTGAGAACAAGGAACAGACACCGACACATGCAGCAATACAAAATCAGCAAGAGTTCAGGAGAACAGGAGAAAAATAATGACATTTCAGGTTGTTAGGTTGATAGATGAAACTTTCTCCCTTCTGGCCCAATTTGTCATGACTATGACTAAATGAACTAAATGGGCCCAATTTAAAATGACTCAAATCAAGAGCTGCTTTCATTCACATTCTCTGTATCTTTGCCAATGCAGGAACTAACTACTCCATTATTAGGAAACCAGTGCCCAGCAAACAAAGCGAGTTAACACCAAATAATTTGTGTTTTTGGTCACAGTGCCCCCCAGGCTGCTTCACGACTGAGAATGAATTAAGGAGGAAGAGATAGCATAATTCAGAATTTCTAAAGTGCCTGAGAAGCAAATGCCCTCAAGTAAATTCACTCTCACTTCAACAACTGGTACCACACGTTGGATCTCTGGTGACAGAAATGCACATCCATTTACAAAAGAACAGAAAGTTCTACATCTTTCTCATGAATGCCATGGAAATTGTGATTGGTCATCAATTTGAATCACAGCTCTGCCCCAGATAGACACTGGCAATCTCCCACATCTGTGAAGACCCTGGTCCATCCAGGATCTGTACTTTTATCCACATGTAAAGATTTTAGTGTGCCTACCTTTAGGTTTCCCACTCTTGGTTCTTTATGATCTTTGTCAAGTGCAAGTTTCTTTAGCACATCCATGTCTTCAAACTATGTGACACAGCTGAAGACATAGCACTTATCCTCAATTATTATTAACTGACATTCTTGAATCTTCTAACACTGGGCTCAGACAAAGAATGGTTTCTGCAAAAAGGTTCACATTAAAGGAGCAGGAGCAAAGAGGCAACTGGAAGAGATAGAATGCTTTGACTATTGACAGCAGGACAAAGGTAACAAAGATGGACTAAACTCTATGAGTATTATTTATATAAGCTTAGATGCACTGAAATTATATAGACAATATTACTTATATTATATAGATATACATACATATTCTTATTTTAGTTTTATTTGCTACCTGAAGATTTTATAGGGTTTATCAAATATTTCAATTTTGTTATGTAGGAAAGTATCTCCATATTATGTGAACATACACAAATAATAACTGTGTTTGAGCATCTACCCACCTGCTCATTTGCAATTTGCTTTCTAAGTTATATCATCCTTTTTCTCTATACTTTTTCTCAACTAAAGGACATTTTTCAGCCCATTATTGGTTTATTAGCACAGAAGATTTAGAGACCCTCTGGAATCCCTCATCAACAGAATCTATTTCATTGAACTAGTCCTTAGCAATGAAAAAGCAACACAACCTGGTAATATTAAATATGAAAGAAATCATATACTCTACTATACTCAAGATGATAGCCACAGTTTACAGAAGGCATGATGAAATTAAGCAGAACATGAAACTCTGTGCAGGCCCTAAACCGGTGCATATACTCACTGTCTGTGGCAGGTCTATTACCTGATGTCTCTCACTGTGAGCCTGTGCTTTGACTGTAGTTGCTCACATTTATTAAAACAGAGAAAGAAGGGAGTGCTGGTCTGTACAACCAAGGATGCACTCCTCAGGGGCTGAGCTTGTATAGTGCAAAGCACCCGTCACATCACCTCTCAGCCATGGACCACAGGAGGGATCGCCACCAGCTGTGAGGCAGAGAACACAGCACAGAGAGTGATCATGCAGACAGAGAGCAGGTGAAAGGGTCAGTAACATGGACAGCAGAAATAATGGTTATTGGCAGGTCAAGGGGAGGAACTGGTATGTTTTTCAAAAACATCAGAACATTGACTAATGTAGAAATATTTTAGCTTAGTCCCTATTTTTTTTAATTTATTTTTTTTATTATTTTTTGCTGCACACCACTACTTCAAGGAGATCAGGTTGCTGATTATCGAGTCTCACCTGCCTAACGTTTCTCCACTAAATTGGAAGATGTGTGGAGCGGGTATTAAAAAGAAAAGCTCCCCACAGCACAATCTTGAAAAACACATCTTGTTTCTAACGCACACCACAACTTTCTCTGTTTCTAACAACGATGAGCAAGTAAGGAAGTAGTGTTTATAAAACCTTCTTAAAGCCACGTGTTGGTAGCATTTTCAGAGTTATTATTCGCATAACTCCATTCCCACTGAAGTCACTGAGGCCAATGACTCATTAGACAAGAGGCCAAACTCAGAAAACTTGAACTTAGAGTGCACAGAACTTGATTGTATGAAGACTTTCTACCTAATTGTATCTTACGACAAAACAGCAAGGGCTGAGAGTTTCAAATCATTTTAAGAAACTGAGTGCAAAAATCTTTGGGCTTTAGAAGGAAGTGATTGTTGGGCTTCTTTAGACTTCTTTGAAAATCTACAGTTTAATCATTACACTCTTTATCACTTTTATTTCTACGTACACACATATATGCGTAAGTATAAATATATATACACACAGACAAACTGTACTCATAACCCTGATGTGTTCCTCCATATTCAGATTAGCCTGCCATCTTGTGTCTATAAGGAACATAACATCCCATTTAACCAAGCACCTATGTATCAACCTCATGCACACATGCATGCTGTCTTTATTACAATTTAGGCAAATACAAAACAGCTCTTGAGCAATGCAAGATGATTACTTCATTTAATTAGATATGGTGGGATCTCCATGTTGTATGCTGATGAGACAAGCTGGTATAGCATGGTAAAGGCCAACTACTGTTACAAAAAATGCAGAGCTTTGGTTAAAAGAGACCAGACTACAGTAGATAATATTTTGCTCAAAACTATATATCTATCTAATCTGACATAAGAATTGCAAGGATATCTTAGTTGTTTTCTGATATTTTCATGTTAACTATTAGTTGGATTTTTGCCACTGAGACACAACCATCCCTGCTGCAAGACCAGAACTTCCATGCAGCAGACTACAAGAGAAAAGTCTTCCCAGACAGGAAGATGAATGACTAAAAGGGAAAGTGGTTTTGCCTACACACTTGGGATTAGCAAGGGCGTGTGAGTGACAGGGGGAAGGGGGAGAAAATCAACCAACCTACGAAGGGTAGCTGCTTTTGCTTTTCCTAAAAAGGTGTTTTATTGATTCCTGTTAAAGAAAAATAATTGAACTCTCAGGGGAAGAAAAAGAAGATTTCTTTTAGGAGCATTTGCTGCACTGTCTAAAGGGGCTTGACACTTACCTCCTGTTCTCCTTTTTGGCACAGAGAAGAACAATCGAGCAATAGTGCAGAGAAAATAATTTGTGCAGTTTGATTAGTTTCCACACCAGATGTTCCCACATATATTCACGTCTCCCCAACTCTCTCTCTCTAGCCAAAAGTGTGCGCAGCTGGTGCTTCTATAGTCAACACCAAAGCTATTTCACAGAGCTATTAGCAGGGGGTTACATTACGGATCCCACCACTTCTCTGGGGGCCTGCTCCCGTTTCCAGTGAAATTAAGGCATCATTGTGCTCATTGTCTTCAGGGAGTGCCAGAAAAGGTTGCTGGAAAAACTTTTGCTGCTGATATGCACCTGCACTTTCAACTCTTCCAGCCTGTGATTTCCATTTCACTCTCATTCCCTCAGCTTTCTTGCTGGCACCACAAAGCACTGCAGCTGTTCTGCTGACCAGCTCTAGGTTTTCATTCTTTGTAAAGTAGGTTCCAATGACAAACTATTTTAAAAAGAATCACAAAGCATAAGAACTTTTGCTTGTTTGTTAATTTAAAGTTTTAATGTCCATGGATTTAAAGAAACAGCAACTACAAAGTTGCTGAACATGAACATACTGGTGACTGAATAAATCTTAAAAAATGGTAAAAGTGCTACCACATGAAAACATTCACAGTTTCTGGCAAACTCTGCTAGGGCAAGTACTAGCTGGGAACCCATCACCAAGAAATTGGCCACATTATGAGAAATTCTAAATTCTTAAAAATTTATTTTTTTTTAAGTTTCTTACTTAATACCGACAGAAATGTTTCTATAGCCTTGGAGCTTTGGGTTTGGTTCAAATTGCTCTGGATGCAAGTGGGAGGTTTTCTGCTGATGCAGAAGGAACTAAGGTTATGCACCTTTTAATTTCTAGGAACTCAGGATCTGTGCAAATTTTGCAGTCAGTTTGTCTTCATAACTGCTGCATCTTGTTGCAGAAGACATACACATGGGATTCTTTCATGAAGGATTTATGCTTTCTTGATGTGAACTGAAGGTGATCTGAAGCAGAAACATGCTGGTGAAAGCACTGCAATAACAAGTGGGAAGAAATCATCCTGTATACCAACAGTGATGTCCATGAGGATTTTTTGCCAGTAGGTTCTCAGTGCATGCATCTGACAACTAGTCTTGTCCATGTGGATGATCACTTGGGAGATAACATTAAAGGTGATGGAAGGTGTCTGGTTATCAGCTGGACGCCGCTACTCTCCAAAAGGGGCATTTTAAATGTTTAGATGCCAGGTTAGCTAGATGACCTTAGCTACCTAAAAGCATAAACTCATGCAGCTTTCAGGAGGCAAGGGACTGCAGGAACTGGTCAGTACAATGTGATTTGGGAAGAAAGAATGGACCGTACCCACCAGTGAAGTCCCTGTAAAGAGACAACATGTGGTACTGCATTATGCCAATACAGCAAGATTGGGTGAACACGGCCAAAAGATTGGCAAAGGACAGCATGGCACAGGCAAGTATCACTGGTAGTGGGACAGCACATACAAAAGGACGCAAGGATAAAAAAGCCAGTTGTACTCTGAAAGGGCCAGGCTAATAAGCAGAGGATCTCTTCAGAACAAAGAGGGCAGTGGGCATCATTCAGGTCTCCTAAAGATTTGGAGTTGTACTGATACCTTGCACAGAAAATTAGATGTAAATGATCAGTGTTCATTGTCATTTTGGACTTGAGATGTCACTAAATTTAAACACACTCTTGTGGTGGCTGCTACTGTAGCACAGAAGACTTGTGTAATCTCAGGGAGAAAATAAAAAAGGGGCCACAAAGTAAAGTAAAAGAATTCACTGTCTTCCTTCTTGTTGAATGAGGTGAAGGCAAAAGCAGCACAGAATTAAAGGCAAATTACATGTCTAATATGATTCTGATCATTGAAAGTAAAATTAACAGACATCTGGATCTAGTATGCGAAACTTTGCTTCCTGAACTTTGCTGGAGTTGTGCCACTGACTGCAACGTAGCCACAATTCTATCCTGAAAATGTCTTGAGTCAAACTCTGTGAGAAAATGGAGGCTTACCAGTGTATCAAGACTTGAGGATATTGCATACCTGCCTGGGGGAGTGGGGGGCACTTTGCTGTAAGACTGTTTCTATTCATAGGGAAATAGAACATATTTGCATCATTTTATCATACCAGCATAGTAGCCATGTTCCCCTCCCACACACACAGCTGATGCAAACTCCCACTGTTTTTATTATAACAGAGAAAGCACCCAGGCCTGTTTCAGCTGTATTAACAGAACCTGATTTTTAAAACCCTAAAGATGAAGATATGACAAGGGATTTTCAAATGCATCTGAACACCCTAAAATCTGTCCCGCAGGTCCACTGACATTGAAACAAGGCACAGGATATTTTTATCATTTTCCAATACATCCTTGAGAGGTGACAAATGAAAGCAAACGTAATAGAGCAAGATAGCATGGTCTAGTAAAGGATATCTTGCACAAGCTGAAACAGTACACAAAAATATCATTTGGACCCTTCCTCCCCATAATCAGAAAGCTTTGTCATCACAAATGCTTAGACAGACTATATGGCAACCAAATGCTTCCCCCATCCCCTTCAGCAAGCTCATTTCAGTTGCAGTTATAAACACAAAGATTTCTTCAATGAACCCGGGAGACAGCAGATGTTAATTATAGCAAAATGGTATCAAAGCCAAACAAAAATTTGTTTTGGTTTGGTTTTGCATGATTAGTTCAGCAGCACTCCCAAATAGCATAAACTGCAGGGTATGCAAACCCTGATCACTTGACAAAGATGTATGTAGACTTGCCCATCCTATATAACCAAATGTCACCTACATAGTTATTAGCAATTGCCCTTAAGCTAATGCATCATGTGTCTTTTTGACAAGAGGAATGGCCGGGTTCTGACAAAGAATAATTGTCATTTCAATTGAAAAACGGTAAAATATAACCAAAATCAAACATGAAATTATTACTGAAAAATGTAAGGGAGCAGACAGAACTGTATAACTTGGCTGGAATTAGCAGCAGCTTAATTTAGGCAAATACAGATTGACCTTAAATTAGCTCTAATAAGCATTCAATGCAGTACAAACTACAAAAGTAAATGAAAATGGTAGTTATGGCACTTCAAGATTAGGGTGCCCTCAGTGCCCAAGGAGCTTCAGCACTAACCAAAGAGGAAGAGGAGTGCTTCTAGGGAGTTCCAGTTTCCACCTAACCTAAGGTTTAATGACCGAATTCTTCAGCTGTACACTAATTTTCAACTCTGAAGCTACTGAAAACAATGAAGCTATACAGTGTACCTAAATGAGGGTTAAGGCACATCCTCCAGCATCAGCTGCTCTGCTGCTCCAGCACACCCTTTCTGGGAAGCAATGAAGAGGACTGAACAGTAAGTACTGCAAATCTCTCCTTCCAGATCTCAGACTTCTGCAGTATGCTATTGTCACACTTTCAGCATTATAAATTAGGCTCACTAAATATTCCAATCAATTACTTTTTGATTTACTGCCTTCCATGGCATTTTCCTCTTTCATTTATTGGTACACTTGACTTGCATTTCCTAAGGGGACGTCGTGTGCTAAAATTATATGGCAAAGAACATGTCATTCTTTTAAAATGTCTTCTTTCCTTCCACTGCAAGTTTAGGCTGTACCCTGTAGGGTGCCCCCAAACTAATCTCTTCTCTCCTCAGTCCTTGCAGGGATCTCTGCTTCGCTGGCTAGCAGCTTTTCCCATCACAACGATTAGAATATTGATTAAAAGCTTCCCCTGAATCCTGTCTCCATAGGACTGCACTAACAAGCTAACAGACTTAAAACATCTTCCAGCATACATCTATAACATAGCACTGTGTGATTTCCTACCTTCAAATGCGCTGGTTGTAGTGCTTGTCTCCCTCTGAGGAATAACGGACACAAATCAGGAGTGGGTTTTACCCACATATCTGTGCTGCCAGGCAGTCCAGACTTTGGGATTATTCTTTTTGTACTGGCCACTAATCATTGCCAGCCATGTGGGTAACCAAGTCAGAAGATCCTTGCACTAGCCAATACTAGAGCAGCTCCTCACAACTCACTAACTTAAGCACTTACTGATCAACTACAACTTGTTTTGCAGGAGGTGGAATCTTAAGTGTTTGTGTTTTTTTTTCCGTGAAGTGAATTTAAAATATCACTTTGCTTTCTACCAAGCCTCCAAAATATTCTGTCATTCAGGTCCACTGCTTTGTCATGGTTATTCACATATAACATTTTTCTCGCACACACAACCCTCACCTACCCTTCACAAACATTCTTTGCTTGAGAAAAGGAAGGAAAAGGAAAAAAAGGAAAGATCCCTTGGGATGGTAATCTCCTTCTTACAAGTATATTGTTTTCCCAGTATAAATATTGCAGAATATATCCTTAAGTCTGATGTTACTTGCTCTTAAAGTATCAAAAACTAACAAGGAAATCATGCCTACACAGTATTGATAATTCACAAGGCCACAGAAAGAGGCTGGGTGGGGATTCTTTGAAATTTTAATTAACCCTGGGAGAATCAATAAAACCATTTGTTTAGTTCTAGCACCTGTTTTTAGGCAATAATATCTTCATGCTACTGCTTGCTTAGTTATATTAGAAATTACACTATCTCTTCGGCTGCAAAAAGATTATTGATTTGTATGTAAAGTCAGGCACAAAATACTGGCTGTTTACAGTGATTCAGAGTTGCTGTGAGCACTGTCTGTAAAGTCACCCAACTCCACTGCAACATACCAGCATGCCTCAAAGCAAGCAAGCTTAACAAATCAACAGTTCACATCACGTAAGGAGCCGCTAAGCCACCTTCTTTGTCAGGTAAGAAACTTTCCAAGTCTGATGATATAAACAACACAAACAAACTCATGCTTTTCAACAGCTCCAAAGAGGAAGATAATGGTAGGAGAAAATGTGAAAAATATGACTATTTACTATTCAGGCAGCTTTCCACTACTTTTCCCTTTCTTTATACCTACTTCATATATACATACAGAATTTAAAAAATATGAAAGCCTATCTAGCTAGTAATGACTAATTACTAACCAGTGAGCACTCACTGGTCCAAAGCACTGCAATGAGCAGCATTCCCTGGTCAAAAGGGTTTTGCCACTACAGCACAAATAATCTGCCCTTCAACATTGCCACTCACGCTAGCCGAAAGTTGAACAGCTCTGAATAGTTTACAATTTTCTTTTATCCATGGGATTTAGACAGAATCCCTGTTGACCATTTCTGTAATACCCATAAATTATAAGTACCCCACAACATTTATTATCTTTAAAAATGAACATCATCAAGTCTCAGACTACAGTAACTGTGGTATCATAATGAATTCCTGCTTCCATTCAAGTCAACAAATGGACTGACCACCTGTAGATTTCAATTGTCAAGTTTCATACTTCTGTTCACCTGGTTACTGCCTAACTTTTCTATGAACAGTATGAACAGACTTACAGCTCTTTACTATCGGCCACTGAATGTTTTTTCATCTTACTATGTCTAGACTGAGGTGTGAACTTAATTTGAAACTCTTGGCTTTGTCAGTTTTGTCATGTAAGACAGTTTTTGACTATCTTTTATTATTTCAAAAGCAGATAGGAGGAGGATTTAAAAAAAATCATAATACTAACATGTTTAGTAAGCATGACAGTTTCTCTTAAGAACAGTGAGACAGAGCAGTCCATTTTCAGCCAACATATTTGCTGCCCTGTGGCTAATTTGTAGCTGAACCCAGCAAATGTAAAAATGCCTGGGCTTTCTCTGCATTTACTGTTGGAATCACAAACTAAGAAGGGAGGAAGCAAACAATGCCACTCAAACTGTTTTCAGCAGATTCTTCATCATAAACAGTTTTCTCAAAATATCAGCCATTCAAATTTCAAAAAAGTTGTTCTCAAACATTTCCCTTAATGGAACAAAGAACTGGGTAAAACCAATAGATCTGGTTTTTTGTTCTACTCTATTTCTGATGCTCTAGGATTACCGTAGCTTTTAGGCCCAAGCATAGGAATGCTTAACTCCCACAGAAGTAATTTAAGTTGAGGCTTTTGTGCAAATTTTGGTTTATCTTTAACCTCAACTTTCATACGTGTGATGCTAACACGTTCCTCCCTATGCAGTGAAGATCAGCATGCTTAAGATGTAATGTAACTTTCTGGACAATTATTTATATGTGATTACCAGATAACTATGACTTACACTAAGACATGTCTGCGGGCACTGTCACTGCTAAAACTCAAGCAACTGAGTAATTCTCAAGAGCTTGCATCTCAACTGATCCACTTGGCTTCAGTTTGTACTTCTCTGTGTCCTTTTGACAATGAAAGGTCCATGGTAAAACAGAACTTTTCAGTTCTGGTCAAGCTTGAGCTGATTCAGAGGAAGTTGACTATATTCTACATCACCATGGTGTGTGCTTAAGACATGTTTTCCATCACAGAAGGTTAAGGCAAATATTATAGGATTCTAGCTTTATGTGCTACAAAGTATATTAGCGAATTCTTATCTTGAAAGTAACCTGATAAAATTTAAAGGGTATCTCAGTTTGGGGTTTCCCCCCTCTTCATAACAAGCTATTGTAATCAGAGGCACAGTAGATTACCTAAGCAGAAGAACTGTACAAAATATTTTGAAATAATATAAAATCTCTGGAAAGTTTCATTATTCAATAGAATATTGTTAAAATGAGCATTCAGTTCCCTCTTATAGAAAACTCCCTCCAAACCTCAAAAAATATAAATAAAATAATAAAAAAAAAAGATGGCTCTGTAAGCTCTTTTGTAAGAAAATGCTTCTACTGACTAGGTGATATGGTGATCCTCTTTAGGGTTCTGTTCTCATCAAAATATTCAGAATAGAACATGATTTCAAAAAAAAAATTCTATATCTACAGGAAATGCTCAATTTTAAAATAAGAAAAAAAGATGGAATTTTGACTGTACCTGATCAAGGGTGCATTTTGCCACTGAATTCGATACTACCTGTATTCCATAGGGCTTCTTTTAGTTTTTATATATACACACACACAGAATGCTGTGTTACTATGCTGGAAAGTGTATCTAGCTGCTTTAACATGTATACTCCAACAATTTGAAGTTAATGATCTACTAAGCACTTTTCACACTAGCTATACAAAAAAAAAAAAAAGGCAGTTAAATGTTTCTTGCACCACTAAGTATACTAAGAAACCACTACCCAAAGGCAAGGCGCTCCTCATGAAAACTTAATACAGGCTGGCAAAAGACCTCTCTCCAGTTAGTGCCTACTGAAACAGGTATGAGGAGTTGGAGTCTTCTGCTCTTGTGCATAGAGGAGAGGGAGCGATAGAAAGGAAGCAAAAAAGTGTAAAAAACAGGGAAGCAATGCAGGCAGAGCAGAAAGCCACAAATGAGATTTAAAAGGGTGGGTTTTTGAACCATGTATTCACCAAAAACCTCAGTTTCTGGAGATAAAACTGATGCTTGGACTGGAAAACAGACAGCTCTGTATAGTCTTTGCAATTTTAATGGCTGCACCAAGAAAATACACCATTTTTTACTCCTTTTTGTTCTCTTAAAAGAAGCAAGGTTCCAAATCGTGGCGAAGTACAAGGAACAGAAAGAAAAGAACAGTCTGTACGCATATTTGAATCTGAAGGCAGTCTTATCAAACAAATACAGCTGTAATCAGTGTCTAGATAATTTTTAATAAATTCTAAAAACTCTATTAAGTTAAAACATCAGTAGACCAAATCCTGACATTTTGCCAACTCTCTGAAGGTAGGATAAAGCTACACAAGGACCCACCAATACCTTCTCCAAAATAAGCAGCCACAATGACAAGAGGTTTCAGCCACTACATGGTTCACTACACAACAGCCATTGTGTATGCTCTAAGCACAAGTCAAGAGAACACATTGTGGATTTGGAGAACAGACACAGGTGAAACTCCAATGACACTGGGAAATACGAACACACATCACATGCCAGTTACTCTACATGCACCTTCACTTATGTCACAGATTAATCATTGTCATTTCATCCAACCATACATCATGTGGTCTATTAATTATTAGTTAACAATAATTTACTACTTTTTTTTTCTGAAATCTAATAGTACTTAGAACTGTACATGCAGTGACATTCAAATAAAGCTTCTTGCTCTTCACAGGGCACTCCTGATGAAGAAACAGAAAGAGAAAACACCTTGTTTTAATCTTACTGAATAGATGCATTCTTTTTGGACCATAGCTCTTTTCTGTGCTTGTTGATTTATTTCATTGATAACTACTAAATATTTATGACAATCCACAAACTGAGACTCAATTCAACTGTGTTTAGGAGATAAACCATTGTACCTGTGTATGAATAGTTAAAACACAGAGAAAAAATGCTATGCCAAAAGCTAACACTTAGTTGTTATTAATCTATAAAGTCAAAAAAGATGATGTGTTCAGGTACCAGGTAGAATTAATTTTAGCACTAGCATTCAATCCTTTGACATTTTAGAAGATTCCAATCATGCTGATAGCTGGTTTACTGCTCTCTTATGGACAAGTTGTAGTATTACAGTACTTATACAAATTCAGCACAAGAACAAACCCACCTTTTTGTTTTTTAAAAACACATTTTCTATTGATTTGAGGTAAAGATGTTTGAAGCAAAATTACCTTCTTCTCAAATCTTTTATTTTTTGTTTGGAATTGAGTAGAAAGACATGGTACCTGAGAAGCCTTCATTGTTAACCATCCCTGAAATTAATGCATATCTAAGAAAAAAGTTTTGATTTTGACAACACTACATATGCTGCAGGAACAATACATTCAAAAATAAACTTATAAATGGAAATAATGTTGTTCAAGCTCTGTCTTCCTACTGTTAACCAACTCTTAAGACTTTCTTTTTTTACACCAGTTTTACACTGCCACTTGAGCTAAATATGATCCAGTTGCATCTCTTGAAGAAATTGTTTTAATTTGTGAAGATTCAAACTCTGCATATTGAGCAACCTGCTAGCTCTAAATTGTATGTTCAGCTTATTACCTGTCATAGATCTTTTCCTCTCTACGCTGGCATAACATCTCTGCGGGTTTTTTTGGCAAACGCCAAGTTGATTGAAGCATTGCACAGCTGAAAGGCAATTACAGAAAGGTAGTACAGCAGGAGCTCCAAGGAAACATGTGGTCAGTATCTTTAGCATCTTTAACTACATATAGAACCACAGAACAGTTTGGCTTGGAAGGGACCTTAAAGATCATCTAGTTCCAACGCCACTGCCATGTTTATGTCTAGATATCTATAAATTATCCCTGATATATTGCTTAGCTAACCATACTTCAAAAACTTCTAATGATGGAGGTTCCACTATTTCCCCGGAAAATTTCAAATCCAGGCAGCTTGGTATTTGAAAAAAGTTCCCTGAAGTCTACATCTCCTTTGTGCAGTTCAAGGATTGTTTTTTTTTTTTTTTTTTTCCTGGTACTATTTACACTGATTGTGCTTCGTCTCATTAAGGTAAGCAAAGCCTTTCACTTATTTGAACACTATTACCGCCACCACCCTTAGCCTGCTCTTCTGTAACTCCATCAAACAGCTCATTTCTTCACCCTTCCTTGTTAGTCTCTTCAGTAATGTTTTCTATGAGCCTTACCTTACATAAAGTTTAGTGCCCAAAACTGGACCGAGTACTCCAGCAGAAACCTTTCCAGAAATGAACATTTTATAGAGGATATTTCCATTATTATACACCAAGACAGCAATTACCTTCTTCACAGTACAATCCTGTAACTTTCGTTCTGTCCATCATTCACTTTTCTTTTTCTCCCTCAATTCTTTAATGCAGTACTGCAGCTTAACCAGAAGTTCCCCAGCCTGAACTGGTGTACACAATTCAGTTCATCTGTAAATGTAACTTTGTAGATGTTAATTTAATTGCATCTTTTTTATATATTACCGATTTATCAGTATGTGTGTTACAACCCTATCCTCCAGCCCATTCGCAACCTATGCTTGCATGACATCATCTGCAAATATTTTTATGCTCTAGACAAGAAAAGGTAGCATTTGTTTGTGAAGAATTTGTTTGTTGGGGGAAGGTCACCTTTCAAATAAACATCCCTGAGCACAAGATAAATCCTAACACGGTAAAAATAGACTGCGACCCTCAGAGACTCAAGAATGCGCAAGCAGGGAACCGTTACCACTGGAAGCTGTTTGTTTTTCCTAAAGCTGTACAACGATTTGGGGTAAGAGGCAAAAGAGATAATGTGATTGGAAATATTTTCCATATAAATCCTTTGTGTACTTGTACGTACGCTTACTGGCATCCCCCCAAAGATACAATATAAAAAGGCTTTTGTGCAGCTGGTCTTTTTAAGTCCTGTATAATCTGAGAAGTTGTAAATCAAATTCTGTTTCTTCCCGGTGACACGAAGTCTAAGCCTGCATTCTCACATTCAGGACAACGTTTGAAAAAAAAAAAAGTGAACCTTCCCCTTAAGTGTGAATGAAAGTTGCAAAGACTGAAAAACTATCTAGGTTTTGTTTAAATTTCTGGAGCTTGATTTTCCACACTCACTGTCTGAAAAAGGTCACAATGATATGCTGATTCAGAGAGCAATAAGCATTTTAATCTCACATGGTTCCTGTGTCTACCTGATCCAACTGGATATGCTTTCTTTGTTAAAGAATTTTCAAAACAATCAATGGTTCTTTTTAAAGTAAGAATAGAAAACCTACTACTACATTCTCCAGTTGGAATTATCCTTGGGAATATTAACAGTTGATATATTAGGTAATGAATATCCCACACACCCTCAATAAAAATGCGTGTTACCAAAAACAAAAACAAAAAAATCAGGCATGATTGCTTCTGATCTACCTATATTTTTCTTCTCTCCACATTAATATTCCTGATGACAAACAATATACGTACAGGACTGGGCACATGAACTGGTACCTCCCTTTCCTAGTGCAGAAGTACCTTCAACTGTTCTTTCAGCCAAACTACTCAAATTTGATGACACCGAAGAGGCACACCCAGAACATTACAGTAATCACAGTTCCAAGGAGGCCAATCACTCATCTATCACAACTCAAGTTTAATGAAGCTATATTCGGAAACACCAAATGAAGAGAATAAAACAGGCCTACAGATTCCTCTGGGTCTGGCATTCCCTTCTCTTGCACTAAAACAAAAGGTTTTCTATACCTTCCTTACAGCCATTTGAAGTCTATCTTAAGCAGTAGGGATGCAAAGGAACAGGAAGGAGAGAAAGCTCCCCACCCCCTGTGTTCAAACTGTATTCAGCTAAATGGCTTTCTGTGTCACCTGCTTTAAATAACACTTGACAGGAAGGGGAAAAATAAATTCAAGATTCAAAAAGACAAATTTCTAGAACAGGTGAGAAAGCTGTTTTTACATCATCTAGCAACTTAGTGGGGTGGAGGCTTCCTGCCACATTACACTTCACAAACAGCTGACAAGCTACCAGGATACAGATTGTAAAATTACTAAGGAAAATGTTCCTTCAATTATACATATTTCCATTAGCCTTATGCATGAGTAAGAATTTGAATCCCAGGAACAATATTGCATCTCCTTGAGGAAGCCTTTTAATTGCTTTGGGAAAAAATAAAGCTAATTGAAGACAAATTTATAGAGTTCTCTAGTATGACTGGGACCAAGTCCAAGTGTGCTCAATCCCTCTACTGCATTAGCAAAGTTTTTCAATACAAAAGCATTGACAAATTTCTTTTCAATCCAATGCTAAGATTAAATATTTAATATTTTGAGCAATCCTTTATAAGAATTTAGTAGCAGGCTGTTTCTGGCACATATGGTATGGTATCAACTTTTTACTTCTTGTTCTATCATCTCTATTTCTGTTCTTCCTAAAGCCACACATTTTAGCCTATTAATATTTAATAAAAAAAAAAAGTACTGAAAGAAACAAAACAGCCTCACGCCCCTTGGCCAACAACCACCTCCAAACCGGCCATTTGTTGTAACTATATGCTTACTTAAGGTCAGATTGGAACATTTTTAACTGAACTTGCATATTTTCTGAAAAACACATTACCAGATAAAAAACTAACACAGAAAAAGTCACCAATAGCTCAAATGTTACAGGTGAATAATTAAAATCTAACTTCACTGTCATGTAAAGCAGTAGAGATCCTTATAATGAATGGACAGAATAAACTACTGCAGATCAGGAATTATAAAACTAAATTAGAAACTCAAATCTCATTTGCTATGAAAACAAATGACTCTTTGTTCTTGAAAAGGAAGTTGCTAAGCTAATGCAATGAATCACCCTTCTGAAGTCAATTTTTGATGCTTAATCCTTTCTATACGTTCTATTATCTAATTATATATGCATCATACACTTCAGCACTTCGTGAAAAAGTACGTACCATTAACATCTCATCCCACAGCTTTATGAAGTCAAAATTACTCTTCCCCCACATGTGTAAAAGCTAAAATTCCATTACTTATTTGAAGAAAGGCTAAGAAATGTATTAACTTCTTTCTCTGAAATGCACAGATTCAAACATTCAACATTGTGCATCAGCGATGGCCCTCACCAAATCTGATGTAAAGATACTGTTGTGGCTTGCTGAAGTACCATGGATTCTATGTACACACAGCATCTCCTGTTTTACCTATTATTTTACTTTTATACCTGCTACACTGGGTCTGGCTTAGACAGCTTTCTCATAGCAGCTCCTAGGGTGCTACAACTGGTGTAACCTGGCTGACAAGATTTTACCTGTTTCACGATGATCACCACCACGTTACAGATGAAAGTAAGACTTTTCGAATCCTGTATCACAAATCAGCTTTCAGTGTTTACGCTTTTGCTCAAATAGAAGAAGCAGTGCTCTACGAACAGAAGAATTTGAATTCCAAATAAAGTGGTAACGTGAAACTCTCAGCAGCTCAGTTTGAAGCAGAGCCAGGAGTTGGACTCCATGATCCCTGTGGGTCCCTTCCAACTCAGGATATTCTGTGATTCTAGTATAGTGTCGACACACTTGGTGAATCTGCATGACAGCATTAGTGTTTAAATTGTAATTGGAGCTGCAGCTTCTTTTCCTAAAGTGTTGAAAATATTGATTATGAATTAGAAACGAACATTTCTGTACTGAACATCAAAGTCAACAGAACAAAACCTGGGTGCACAGCTGGATATTTTGTATAAACAAGCCCATCTCTTTATAGACAGCATATCTTTCTTACTTCTATGAGCTATTAAAACCTTTAGAATCAACCTTATCTTCTCTTTCACAGAGTATCTAGAGTTTGCCTATGAGGCAGAGGAGAAAGGTATTCTGGTAGGCATAATTTTCATTGTTCAAGTCTTTTTTGTGTGTGTTATTTTGTTGTTGTTGCTTTTCAAGCTGAGATTTTCAAATAAGTCTCCAAGCCTTAAAACTGAAAAAATTATTCAGAAACCCAGTCACAGGTGGTTCTTATGCCCTAATTACAGTGCTCACTGCTTTCTCAATTTCTCACCCATCAGAGGACACACATCTCTTCTCACATAAAAGGGGAAGGAGAACATCTGTGACTGAGTGTGATACTGTTAACAACAGAATTTAATTGAGAAACATTTTTGCATCTCACATTAGGTGTGTCTCTTAGTTATGTGGTATGTTCATGGCTGACAGGAAAATTATGCCTTACATCTGTACAGACGTGTAAATGCCTCATTAAGTTTAATAATTAGATGTTAGAAGGGTAGTTCCACAAGAAAAACTTTGCTACTGAAAAATATAAGTGACACAATGAAACAACACTGCAATTGTATCACCACTGACCTTGCTGAATTAATTCACCTGTCCAGAAATATTTTTATAAACATATTAATAATGAATTCTACATTGTAAAAAATGTATGAATGGGTTACATCATGAAAATACTATCAAGTAGCCCATGAAATTAGACATACTGTATTTTGAGATTTCAACTCAATTCAACCTGAATTTGTACGTAAATTTACATATGACAAAGAGACGAAGCAGAAGGTGGATGAGGAAGGACACTCCTATGAAACACAACACATAAAAGGAAACCTTTTACAACCATTTTTTCCCCAAAGACTGCAAGTTACCATCTTCAACATATAAGAATCAACAGTGTATGACTGATTGCAAGGTGTTCTCTAGAGCTAACACAAACAAAACCACCACTTGTCTGGATGTGGCAAAAGACAAAATATTCCAACAACAACAATCTCCCAAAAACCTCAGTCTTATAGCTAAACAGGGATTATACAGATCTGAGAAACCAAAACATTATCAGCCTTCGCTCACAATGAGAAGGCAGTTAGACAAACCAAGTACAACCTTCATACTAGCCAACTACATATTTTGACACATAATGTTAAACAAAAAAATTAACCAGTTTATTATATTTAACATATTTACAAAATATTACAAAGTACTGTAACTCCATCATTGCATGACAACAAAACCTCCATACAAGCAAAAGCAGCACATGAAAGAGACACTCCAGAGTATTTAGGAAGTCTTTGGTACTCAAAATACAGATTAAGTTGCAGCATTAACTCAATTAATACAGGGCATTAAACACAGACAATGCGTAGATTTATGCCACAAAAGTAAGTTTTGCTATGGCTTTCATTCTTCTCCTAGGCCGATTACAGGATTCACGAGTTGCTTAAAAGCTTTACAGCAACTTTAGGATGAAGAGACTACTCAAAATAATTCTAAAACCAAGCTGTCAAAAATGACTGATGTGTTTTTTAACTCACTGAATTAAACTGCCTCTTCTCAGGACTATACAACAGCAAAGCACTGAACACTTGACAGATCTAGAGCCTATTCCTCTACCCTTTGAGCAGACAAAACTGTGAAAGATCAGTTTTGTCTACTTAAGGAATATAGGATCAGGATCACAATAGACAATAGAACTGCATGGCAAAACATGATCAAAGAGTATACCCTAGACTACACTGCTGTACAGATAATTTACAAAATGTTTTGTGCACAATGTACATATTTACAAATGCTCTGAATTGTTCCATCAAGTAATATAATTAACATAATCACAGTTTACATAATTTTGAGGTAAATCCTTGAAAAGTTAAGAGCAGAGTTTCATCGGCAAGGCTGAATCTCACAAGTGCAAGATTTCTAATTTGCAGATCCTCACTTACACCTGGTCACAGCAGTGTATGCTAGATGTAGCAAATGGGTAAGATGGTTGCAGAGAGGAGGGGATTTCTGTCATCCTTTGTGCTGTGCTTGGTTCTTCATGATGGCCAGAAGGAGGCCAGAAAGAAGCAGAGAATACTGGGGGCAGCCAAGGAATCTAAAACGCATACTACCACAGATTCTGTTCTGTGGATGGACAGTGGACATGATGCTGCTTGTAGAGTGGGAAAACTTGCAGTGTTCAATTGTGCAGTGCACACTAATTGCACGATGCTTATGTGAGAAGGGGACAGGGAAAAACAAAGAGAATGTGGAATAGAATGAATTAACTTTCTTGATTAGACAATGTAATCTTAGAAGAAAAACACATTTAAGAGCTTTACTTTCTCAGAAGTTTTCAAACTGGGTTAGAAATTATGTAAACATTAGAAACTGCACATCTGAAGGCATCACCCACATTTCTTTTAATTTACAGCACTTCTGACACTACAAATACTTCAAATGACTGCCTCACCCAAGGAGTAGACACCACTTTGAGGCCTGATGTTTCAAGCTAACTAATCTGTATACATTGTTCCTTGGGGATATTCACAATACTGCAACAAGATCACTCGCTGCCTTGCCATTAAGGTCCTAGAGGACAAGAGAGGAACAAGCACGCTAAACTCTGTGAGTCCCCTCTGCATTACCATGGAAGAGCACAAAAGGTGTCAATCTCCTAATTAGGAATAGAAGCTCCTGTCTAACCATGAAAAAAACCGTTTATAGTTGGAAGCATCAAAAAGTTTAACTGAATCAACCATGAGGTTAAGATAAACAATTTTGTTCTTGAAAAGTAAAATTATCTTGCATCAGTATATCCTGCTACAGAATAGCACCACAATTATGCTAATGCTTAGAATATTAAAATGAATCTTGTCATAACTATCCTTGGTTGCACTTTTATGGTCAGCTGCTTAAATGAAAAAACTCAGAAAACAGCTGGAATAACAGGGAAAGATTCCAGAATTCCAGCTTTGTTGATTTTTCAGGCAACACCTTGTCAACACACCTTTTTAAAACGCTCTCTTTAAACAAATTGTTAGAACATTTAGGCAGGACCTCAAAGAATTCAGTTAGCTAATTATATATGCATGAATGCTACTCATATTCAGTACATTTGTTTCCTTCAGGTGTTTTTTTTGGTTTTGGGTTGTGTTTTTTTTTTAGTGTAAAACTGTTTAGAAGGTGATAAGTAAGGTAGTTTGATGTTTCACGATAAGCCCATGCCTACTGGAATGACTGAACTCTGTTTTCTGCATGCAGTGATAAGGAATAGTAAACCTTCATCTCCTTGTACCATCACAGATGTTAGTTAGAAGAAAATTGACTTATTAAACATTCAGCCATAACTAGTATTCATGGTGTACTACAGGGAAAAATAAGAATAAATAAATTTGTTTTCCAGAGATCTTCTGGGAAGGCGAAGGTTGGACTTTGTACTGATCCCCAGTGATGGCGAAGTGGCAGGTTGTTTCTTGCACAGCTCTGGGCAAGGTAATATTCTGTCAGCACAAATTTTGTTATAAATCCCAACATTAAGACTGGAAGGTTCAGACAGACAAAAACGCTGCTGCTTAAATACTTAACAAGACCAGTAACACTTTAAAGTTATTAAATTTTACAATCCCTGAAATTGCTGGTCAGCAGAGGAAAATTTAATTCATTCGTCCTCTTCAACATAAGTAGACGGAAACCAGCCCACCTAAAAAGAAAAAAGCACAACAAAATACATTTTTTTAATGGCCAAACTAGGTAAAAGAATGGATCTGTTCAGTAAATGTAAGAATAACATTACAAAGTTAAACATGACTGACCTGCCACAGTTAGATTGATTACTCTAAAATAATTTTAAAAGAGTAACTTATAGATATGATGATTTCAAGACTAAATACCTCCCCACTTGAAAAAAAAAAAAAAAGAAAAAGAAAATACACCTTTGCCCATATTGGTGGTCTATGCATTTAGGAAAAAAAAACAGCTAGAAAAGTCAAGAGCAGAAGTAGCTTTTACTACAGACAGGATGCTGCTACCTTTTGAACACACAGATAGGCAGTTAAGTATTTCACAGGCTTCGGCCAGGTCCAGAGAATCACCTTACAAAGGCAATAGCAACCGATTCCATTGCATTACATGGAGTTAGGTCCCGTTGCTGACAATGGGACTTTTAGATTAAACAGAACCGGAAGGCAGAGATCAGTGTTTTACACTTCATAACTTACAAACTTATCTCTATTCTGAGATTAATGATGTGTCAAATAAGGATTATATTAGACATACAGAGAAGCAATGTTGTATTATTGTCTTATCTATTCACTTCAGTTTTTCCATTCAGACTTTATTCTTAATTTAACACTGACAAAAGACCTCAAAACCAAACCTAGAACATGACTGGAAGAAGTGATTGCATAAGCATTTTTTGAGACTACATGACCAAAGTACCCACAGCAGTGATCTCATGATCTCAAGCCTGGGCTGTGAAAGCCATCAGAAGGAATTCTAGTGCACAACAGGGTGTCCTTTAGGAAGCAGGTAACTACATTGGAATGAGATGCTCCGTTTTCTTTGACATGTTAGGGATATGGGATTATCACTTCCTCCTCCTTATTTCTTCTTGCCTGACTGCTTTCACTTTAAGATCATAACCAGTTCCACATACATTAAAAAAAGATCTCTAAATTGCATAAAGCACTAAATCTGGACGTATGCTCCCTCATCTTCTTCTACTGGACTTGCAACTTTCGTTTCCAGTGTCCATACAGTTCGTTTTTCTCCAGCCCATTTACAAAACAGGAGGGAAAAAAGGCATTCCTTGACATTGCAGCTCAGCTCTTTAGACAAGTAAACAGCAGCTCCAAATTCTCCTGACTAATGTGCATTAAGGAGCAATACAATAAGATTGAAACAATATATAGTCTTTGTAGGTCAGAACTGAAACCTTATTTCCATGCATTCAAAGCCATGCAAGTCTCAGAGTGCAGTATGAAGTGACTTTGTAAAAAAACACTACTAGATGTATACACCACTTAATTGGAACCTTTTTTTTTTTCCTTTTTTTTTTTTTTTTTTTAAGAGATCAAAAGCAGAAGCCTCTTAAAAACCCATAGCTGATTCCACAGCATTATAGTCTAGCAGAGAGGTTGCAATCCTCCTGCACTAAACCGCAAACCAGACTCCCAGCACCAGGAACTCAAAGAGATCCTGAGGTTCTGACCTCCCCTCCCCCAAATCCACGTGCGACATTTCAAGAAAAATCAGCAGTAGCTCTACTATTAATCCTGGTTATTTTCCAACCATATTATCTTGTCCAAATATTCAGGCTGGCAGGTTACATTAAATAACCAATTAATTTAGATGCTGGGAAAGCCACCTGGCAAGAGTGCTGCCTGGCTACTATGAAGCAGATGAGAACATGTTGCATCTCGTGTATTTAATGTACAAAGAAGGTTTACAATATTGGAACACACCTTTTTAAAAAATCACCCACAGTGAAGGCAATACAAATAATATAAAAACAACATACCCTTCCGTTTACTTCACCTCTCCACCAGCCATTCGCACTCATCTTTGTATAAATTTTTACAACGTCCCCTTTCAATAAGGACAGCTCTCTCATGTCTCTTGCACAGAAGTCATACCTGGCTATGGCAATGCCTATCACCTTTGGGCTTAACACTGAAACCAAACAGAAGTTGGTATTATTAGAGTTTGTTAATTGACAGCTAAATAAGATAAATAGCATTAATGTAAAATATAAGACCATGATTTCATGACAACATATACTGACATTAACTTTACGGAAATATGAAAGCATCTGCACTAAAGATATCAAGAAGGTTTAATTGTAGATGAATGGTAAAAGTTGAAGGGATTAATGATCTGTTATAGTTTGTTATTATTAGAAAAAAATCAAATTTAATAAACCGTAAAAAAATAACTTTCATCCCCCAAATTGCTAAATACATTTGAAATTATTGTATTTTTGTGTTTCATAATAAAACTTGCTGCCAGCTACGTGCATCAACATATTTTACTGGTCACTAGTTTCTTTCCAAATGAATTATTAGCAGTCACTGTTGATTTACATTTACTCCTCTAATGAAGCAAAACAGAATAAGGTGCTGTTCCTTCAGAAACAATTCCTCAGTTAAATATTAATGCACATCAAATTGGAAGTTAACGTCAGCATGAGAAAAAAAATTAAAGTGTCCACAGCAAATTTGTATAGATCATTTGTTACAACCTGCATGAACACCAGCTAATATAATCTCACTCTTTTCAGGACTTTATTCTGTAAATCACCAGTGAATCTGCTCTATGAATCTCTCAACAACAAAACAATGCTTGGAAAAATTTTCCTAAATTTCAGTGAAATTATTACCTACAATATTTAACCTACTTCAGTATGTAAGGATTTTGCCGATGTCAAGCACAGATATTTTAAACAACAAAGAGTTGTAGAATATTTTAAAGTAACAAACGTAGGGAAAAAAATCTCATCTCAAGACACCCCCTCACCAAAATCTTCACCCTCTTGTAGAGTGTCGTAACTTGCATAATAACCCCTCAACCCCCTCAAAGGCAGCTAAGAGTTAATGATCAGCCTAGAAAAAACATCTACTAATCTCACACTTTAAAATTAAAGTATTTGGCCAAAACACTGATATATAAAAACACACACACATATATATTAATGCCTTTTATTTTGCAGTTTTCCACTGCACGTCTTTGTAGGTAGAAATTTATACGCACAAGCCAGCTTCCATCTGAAAAGATTTCAAAAGAATTTTTTGTACAGTCACGAGGGATGACTTCATTATAATATACATAAAATCTTTTTTTTTCCCCCCCTCAGAATCCTTTCCAATTTCTTAGAATTTCCCAATTGTCTTTAGGAAATAGCAGTAAGAATCTAGTTTTCACAGTGCTCGTGTTTACAGTATGAAGCTGTTGTAAAAATCTAGGCCATGTATTAAGTGTATTGGAGTTCAAACATACTTTTTCCCCTCTACGCAAGTCAGCTGTAGACACTACTTGTTTAGATCCTGACATCAATATTATGTCCTATATCTTATCAGGATTTCAGAAATCAATTTTGCAGGGAAAGAGCACAGCACAGGCAGAAATTGTTTTGAAGAGGAAAATAAGAAAGGAGTTACTGGTTGTAGTGTAAGGAACCATTTACAAGCACAGCAATATCACTGTCAGATTTGCAAAAGCAAATCTCCCTGCAGAAGCAGGGAGTGATTCTGGGGAATGGCGTATCACTACATATTCTAGAAAGGAGGAAAACGGGCAAGAAAGAAGGTAACATGAGACAAAGATGAACAAATTTGAGAAAGAAAAAAAAAGAAGGAAAAAATGACAGATGAAAATGCATTGATGAATAATGAAGAAGGAGGGAAAATACCAAGGAGAATTAGGGTAGAAAAATAAAGTAGGGCAGATCTGGGGAAAAGGAGGAGGACTAACTCTTTTTCAAGTTGTGACACCAGCAAGGAAAAGATGACAAAAGCAAAAAAAAATCAAAAGCATAAAGCCTTGAGACAGGAAGTAGCAGAATTTAGATTAATTTAGAATCCAACCATCTAGATTTTCAAATAACAGATATTTGTTACAGGAAATATATGAAAGGAAGCCAGTCAATTAGGGAATACAGGAAAATTCCCAGTGTTTCTTTTGGAAAACTATTAACCCTATCTCTCTGGTGACAGTCACAAAAAAACTTGCACAGAGATATCAGTCCTGAAATCCCAATCCAAGCTGTCCCTGCATAAATCTTGAGAGATGACAGCATGCAGAAAGGATACCCGTACAGACTGGAAAGAGTGAAAACACTGAGTGAAGTAAAGAAGGATGGTGGCTACAGGGAGAATAAGGAAGGAGAGAAGGGATTAGCAGCAGAGATTGATGGAAATAAAGTGCCCAACAGGAGAATGTGAAGAAAAAAAGAAGTACCAATAAAAAACAAAAGCTATCAAGGAAGGTGTAATAAAAAAAAAAGATCTTGTATATTAGGAGGGAGATACCGGGATAACGAATAGAAAACAGACTGGAGAAATCCAAGGGAAGTGAATAAAAGGTACATCTGTAAATGGGAAAAATACAGTTTTGCTTGATCCAGCCTTTCCTTCAGACAACAGAAAGAAGACAGGAAAATGTAGTCAGTTTTGTCTCACACTAGAGGATACCAGACAAGTTTCGCACTGACAGTGAGATAGATGGGCTGCCAACAAATTTTAATACTAGCTTGGTGCAACGTTGAAGCCACTAGGATGCAAACAGAAAAGGCTCCATGGGATTAGCTCACATTTCTGCCTGTGCTTAAATTCCACAAGTGTCTTAGCCATATCCCCTAAGGGTTGCTCTTCTGTATTAGCTTCCATGCGCCTTGAAGCCACGTACATTTTCTTGAACTGTTTAACCAAACCTCAGTTCTATTATGCAGGCATGGGCAGCACCTCCAGTAGTGCTCAACAGCCTGCTAAACTCTTCTTGTGTGTTACCAACTTCCACATATCAGCAGAAGTAAGCCAGTTCTGAAGACACATTTTTGAAAAAAAAATACTTATAATATCATCAAAAAGTATTTATTTAATGTAAGCTTTTTTTGCGTATTTTAAGAGCATTACTAAGAACATACGAAGTATTGTAGCCTATCAAAACATGAAATACCATCCAAACAGGTATATAACCTTAAATTAAGAATTACTACTTAGTGTTTTCCCTTATTATTTTGCACTTGTGTAAAGAAATACTTCACATATCACATTGTGATATACAAGACATGGAATCCTTACTTATTTTTAGTAATTTATGAATTTTCCAAACAAGCAGTTTTTCATAGGGGAAAAAAATTATTATTTGTTGAAATCATATGTGGGAATATACAGGATTGTGTGATAGGCTCAAAGTAACACTGAGCCTTGATTTCTTGATTGCTGGTCTGTCACTGTAGGCCAATTCATGACTTCCCCCCCTACCCCATGGAACACAAACACAGGAAGAGTGCCTTTATGATTAAGTATCATGCAACTGAAGGAGAGAGAGGTCATCTTTTATCCCCACCCTGAAGGCGATTGCCACATGCTCACAGTACTCACCTGCAATAAAGTACCAAAACTTAACTCCTTTGTGTTTTGTGACTAAAATAGGACTCAAGAGCTTCAGACATTCTAGCTGAATATTATGACCATAGGATAAACAGCTCTGCCAAAACAGCCTTCTATTCATCCTTCCTACAGATGTGTCCCTTTATGTAAATAAATGTTAAGTGGAAGAGTCCCTTACAGCCTGTATTCTCAGTCAATGCTGTGACTACTGAAAGGGAGTAAATATCTGTCCTCCAAAAAACTGTAATATAAGGACTTATATCTTTATAGATAGGAACCGAAGAAACGAACTCAAAGAACAGTGCACCAACTGAGCGCCAAAACATTCAAAAACAGCAAAGGACATTGTGTATGAAGATCCTAGCATGAATCAAGGGAGGGCTCACTGGAGGCACTCTCAACACAACTAAACACACTAACCATTCTACTCCGGAGCTGCCACCTACATGGGTTTCCCTCTAGAAACTACAGAGCACCTTCAGAATCCTCCTCAGAGCCCTAAGCAATTTAGACCACCTTTGTGGGAAAGAAATAAAACACACCAATTCACATCTTCTAGCCAGACTTTGATTACGACTGCATCTGGATTCGTGCATGCTAGCTACCTCCCTTTCCCCAGTGCAAGAGCTGGCCTCAGTCCAGATTTGCAGAGCCTAGAAATCCTTCTATCCCGTGTACATGGAAGCCAGTACACGGAATGACAGCGAATGCTGCTATATTATCAACAAAAGTACCTCCTGCTCTGTGTTCCTCAAAGGCATTTACCTTCCCACTAGCAAAATCCCATTCAAATTGTCCAGCAGTTCAGTTCACATCTTTGAAGACTATGTCTTAAAGACCAGAACAAGTCGTAATTGCACTAGTACATTAATTGAGACTAGTGCTGCTACTACTACTAATTCAAGCATTTTTATGCAGTCTCACTTTAAAATGTTTGCATTTATTAAAGCCAAAGAAGGTTAAATGAGAATCAAGAAAACAATATTTGGAAACAGATGGATAAAATTAATAGACCGTGTTAATGCAGAATTTAAAGAAAACACTTTCTATGAAAAAAAGACTACTATGCTCTAAGACGTTTCTGCAGTATGATTTGCTGCAGGGATGGGACGAAAATATTATTTACCTAGAAACACAGCAATTTTTAGATTTGTGCAACAGAACCAACGCATTAAAATATAAAATTTATAAATGCCACAGTTACGCAGCAAATTAATGGTCAATTAATTGATCACTGATTGAATCTGGTGCAACTAGTGAGCTTTGCAACAGCTATTCAAACTCCTTTACTGTAACATACACTTTTTCACAAGTTTAGGAGTTTGATTTTTGTTACACTTCAGGAATAACACGCAATAACTCTGGTTCTGGACTCAGAAGAACTGAAATATTAAATTCGTCCCTTCCCTCACATGACACACAGAAATAAACAGAAACAAATTTAGAATATAAAAGCAGTAAAGCAGTACCTGACCAGAAAGGAGTGGAGGAAGGGGGAACAAAGCTGTAGTCTGGAGGAGTTACAAAAGAAAACCCACAGAACAAAGAGGGGGCTTAGAGAAAGAAAGAGAAAAAGAGACAAGCAAAAGAACATTGAAATATTGGCACAAGATTTAAATAATAGCTTTTTAACTATATAATTCATTGATAATAAGGAAACTAAGGTTCCCTACTAAGGATGTCTGGAAGGAAATTGACTATAATAACTAGAAAATTTGGATCTATGATTTAATTTTTAACAATTGCATTTTTCAAAGAGTAAGGTAGAAAGAAGACACTCATTCAGGGTTTCAGAGAAGCAAATTAAAACCGCAGACTCTCGCAGATATAACTTTTTTCTTTTTAATTTTGTGTGCCCCACTTCGTAAGAGTACAAAAGCAGGCACTCATGCATATGAAAGAATTCCTCTTGAGCCCAAAAATACAATAATCACACACCCTTAAGTAGGAACACAGTCTAAGTACCAGTTGAAATGGGGTCTAATAATATGCACGGGGAAAAAAACATATGCCTTTTGCCCTGATAACCATTAAGATCAATAGCAATTCCTCAACAGTACTGTCTAAGGACCAAACAGCGTTTCTCATCTTTGCAGTTCTCCCATACTTGAGGGAAAACCCTCAAGCAAACAAAAAAGGCCTAAGTTTGAACCAGGCAGAACCAGCACACCATCCCTACTCACTGTAACAGCTTCCACAGGTGAACATTAGAGATGTATGTGCACTACTGTCAACAAACCCAGGGTGACCTGTCACCATATTTTTAAATGCAAAACTAGTTGAAATGGAGTTAAATGGCTACAAGTGGAACTACATTTTGTTGTCCTGTTCTCTCATTCCGCCACTCCTTTGAAGAAGCAATGAAGATCCATATCTTCATATAACATGCAAAACTTAAATAAGTTGGGATATTTGCTCCCAGCTGTGCACTTGGAAAGTCTGTCCTCAATTGGATAAATAGTCTAGCCTTTAAATAACACCCAATATTTAAAATGTATTTTCATGTATGTAATCTATGGGTTAGTACCTGAAAGTAAGAAATACAAAAGAAACATACGCCAGGGCTTCTTGCATACTAAAAAACTGCCTTATGATCATTCACAGTAATGAAGCTTTCTCTGCCTCTAAAACTAAACGGATTATCTGAGAATGCATGAGGTTATCTGAAGAACATCTTTATACTGGACCCAGTAATCCCAGGTGACAACTCTGTGTGGAAATGCATTATGCAAACCAAAAAGACAACTTTGCTCAAGTAGTGCGTCCATTCTTCGGGATAACTGCCTTTATTGCTACAGCAGCGTGTTGACATTGAGCAAATCTATCACATAACCACATGCTAGATACTACACGGGGGGGGGGGGGGGGGGGGGTACCTGGTCCTTTCCTGTCCTGTCCATACACATCTTAATTTTTCAGAATTTCTATTTCTGATATAACTGGCAGTTTGATTTTCTGCCAAATTCTAGTCCACTAAATCTGTGTGGGCAAGGAACTCCTATAAGACTTCTACAGATAACCAGCCTTTTCCTAAACGTCACTAGTAAAAGTTTTGGTGTTGGCCTTCGTGTATGGTCTAAGGTGACACTCGTTTTACTTTACTTTTTCAACTGATGTCACATTTACACAGTTAACGCACGTAGAATGATATAATTAAGGTACCTCCTTCCTAGTCTACAGGTGATGAAAACAGTCATTTGATATTTGGCGTCATAATTTAGGTACATTTAAAACTAAGTTTCACAAAGATGCAGATTTCTCAGTCGTGCTCTGCATCAGCAGATTAGAATAAAATGCCAAGAACTATTTTTGCAGAAGGAATGTCAACTGTTCTTTTCCATGTTTGCCTTCATTTCATTAAAAGGTCGATCACTCCTCAAACCTAATGTAAGAATTAACATTTCTGTGTAGCAAAAAAAAAAAAAAAAGATCATACTACACCTAGAAAAGCCTGGAACTGAAAAATTAGAAGTCATCTTAATTAACTTGAATTTCTATATTGAGAAAAGGAAATGTCTAACCGCTTTTACAACCACATTAAAAGTGTGTATTAAGTATCAGAATAGAGTGGATGACTTATCTAAGACCAGAAGAACTTCTAATTAAAATGGGAAGCAAAATTAGCTGTTTCCACAAAATGAAGATTTTGTTATTAAAAAAAAAAATAGATTCTAAAAGGAAAAGCAAATTCCTTGAAAACATAAGATGTTACAAAGTTATTTGTTAGGATTCATATCAGAAATTACAAATAAACTGAAACTCCACTTGATTCTTTCCTTCAATGAGCAAGTGAAAACTTGACAATTACCAAAAATAAATTCAATCCTTTCTCACATTGTTCTGGGAAGCAAAGTTAATTTATTATGGCCACTCAGCTTTGGGACAGCTCAAAGACTTTGTCCGCAGAAAATGATACAACTCCTCCAAAGTCTACAGTACTTTATCTGATATTTTTCAGAAATAATTTCCCACTTATTCTGTCAATTATACATGCTAAAGACCAGCTGCTTTGAATAAGCTGATACCTTTTCAAAACACGTCCTCGTTAAAACATTCAGATACACTGTCATGTGAATAGTGTAGTCCAAAACCCACTTGAATTCAGCTTCAAGCCAAGAAAGTCCATGGCATTCACTAGCTTCAACCTCATGCTTGTTAAAATGTGCTAAGTATGATATCGAGTAATTACACATCTGAAAAATGTGAGTGCCCCTCTCTCACTTTTAACAGCTAGGGTTTTTTGCATTCCAATTAGATGGGAAGAGGTCACAGAAAACAGCTGTGTGGAGGTTGACACTCAGGGCCAAAACAAAGTGAACCCTAACGTCCAACTGCTGCCATATGACTTGTTTCCTTCCTTAAACAAAACTGCATCCCAAAGTTTATCAACACCTTTTCAACTTCAGTCCTGCAGGGTTCACACAGCCTCAATACACAGTTATTTTATATCAGCTTTGTAAAAACTAACAGGACAGTTGTAAAACTGAGCAACATGACTCACAGATGGGCTGCTAATCAGGGAAATTTTGCTTTAAAAGAAAATTTACAGGGACATGCTGACACTCTTTTAAAAGAAAACTGTCAAATCCATTAAGTGAAGTGTCATCCAGAGCAAATCTAGGTAGGCTAGCAGAGCTGTGGGCATCTATTAGGTTTTACACAAGTCTGAGAACTGAGAGTTTTTTGGTCAGTTTGGCTTAAGAGAAAACCTGCCTTTCCTCATCAGTATGCTTTATAATATTAAATGGCTGAAATGTACTGTAGCAGAGATGTACTTTTTCATCCCCTTGACTAAAATGAGAGCATCCCATGTTCATTTCCATTGAATCCTGTGAAGCATGAAACAATTGAGCTAATGCTCCTACACAGTAGTAAGTTGGTAGACAATATAGACATACGCTAACTGGTCTAAGAAAGGGAAGAAGAATTGTTTTTGCTGACATTCAGTAACAACCAAACAAATGCAAACAAAAACACACAAGGCCTGTTGTCTCAACAATTAAAGCTTCAATGCCATGAGCCAGCAACAGAAGAAGAAAGTACAGGAGATGGCAAGAGGAAGAAAAAAGCAAATAGAGATCACAAGGTAAAGGGAGAAAAAAACGGGACAGAAATCCACCAAGAACAGATATACACTGAGACACAGCATAGCAGGGAGAAAATAGACAGAACTCCTGGGAAGCAGTGAAAGAGAACAGAAACAAAAGGAATAAAGAGGAATTAGGATACAGAGACAGAGTAAATGAAATGCACAGAGACACAATGGTTTCTTACAATCACCTATCCTAAATTATCTTCACTTTAATTAGGGGAGGAAGAAAATCTCTGAAGCTACAGAAATGTTATGGAACAGAGAGAAGCAAGCAAGTAAACAAAAGCTTACAAACACAGCAGGTGAAAAGAATTCCACCAGCTTCATCATCACAAAGACTAGACTGGACTCTATGGTCTTTCATAGAAGTCTTCATATTGTTAAAATCACCATCAATTCTTATTTCCCTGTTATTATCTGGTACAGTACAAAGATACTGCCACTGTCTGCAGAACTGCAAATCTAATATTTGCTCTTTGACAGAAATGGTATATATTTTCCAGAGGTGGGCCATGTGGTAATTTTTATCATTAACACTGAACTTGCACGTTCTAAGAATCAAGCCAGCTTCCACTTAAGATGTAATGTGTTAGAAAAAAGGATACCGTGTGCATTGTAAATCTCTGAAGTTTACTTCTAAATTTCAAAACTTTTTATTTGCTATTTACATTGTACAGTAGTTCATTTACCTTTAGAAGCACACAGGCCTTTAATAAACATCTAAGGTTAAAGGGAAAGCATAAAAACAATTATGCTACGGTAAATCTAATAGGGTTGGGCTTATCTACGAAATTTGTGGTGTTATTGAGATCCTAGTTCATACAGCTGCACTACAAGACTGATTTATTTAAATCCTTTCGTAAGGATTAGAAATTGTCACAGATACTTATTAACACTTCAGCAAATATCCGAAAAAAATAAGCAGGATGTGATTGATTCTCTCACCAGAATTCCTAATAGATTTTTGAATATCAAGGAGATTTTATGTTTGGCAGGAAGACAAACTTGCTAGACATGTTTATAAACCTCTTGACAGATATGAATCTGCTTAGCTAAAAAAATCCTAACTAAAGGCATTACCATATTAATTGGTTATATGTCAAAAATGGAAAATGAAGATATTTAGGGTACCTTTCCCTTGTAATATTTACGATAGAAAGTTGTACATAAATTTAAAATACTTACAGTTGCCACCTGTTCTGCTACTCCTTTGACCCGATGAGTTTTCAGATTCTTTATACGGAAACTGAAGAGTAGTATCCAGACTTCGAAAGCCTTCTTTGAGAGAGTGGTGCTTATAGTACTCTACAAGTTCCTTCCAGAAAGGAAAAACGTCATTGGAAACTGAAATGACATCCTTTTCAAGATTCTGGTGTACAGTCAATGTCAGTTTTACAAAATAAGGTTACTTGTATATACAACATCCCACAGAGCACTTATATGAAAAAATCAAGTATCCTAAATATTGGTTCATTTTATACTTCAACTCATTCAACAATGTGTCATTTAATCCTTACCCTGGAGTACAGAACACATTTATACAGTGAAAGCTTATTTTTCACTAAAATGATACATATATGCTTTTTTTTTTTTTAATAGAACTTTATAGTCAGAGTCAACACTTACTGCTCCTTTGAGCCATGCTGAGCATGTATTTGCTACTCTCCAGTCGGGCTGAAGGCAATGTTCGTTAAGTATATAATGGCAACTGTTTTCACAAATTTCTTTTGCAGTATGTGATATTCAACCACAAATGAATTTATAAGCACACAGACCCCAAATAAGCATGTAAGGCTTGCATATAAGGCAACAACCTGATGTGCAGATACATGGACCATATGAAAGTTTCAAGGTTCTGCCATTATTATTTTTCCCTCATAGTGCACATTGCATAAAAAAAAATCCAGCATTTCACATTTTCCTTGGGCCCAATCCAAAAACTTACACATTTCTTTATATACACATTGAACTGGATCACATAGTTTATGTAACCAAGGAGATAAATCACTTAAGTTTCTATTCTAAAGAAGGCAGCACACATCAAAATACTGACAACTCATGTTCTTTCTTTGCAACCTTCAACCCCTGTCACTGGCTCTTAGATTTGAATCAGTTCTAATAATGACATCATACAGTTTGTACAAAGAGCCTGGAATAAGATTAGAAGTAACCAGACAATTATAAGCAAATATATTTTATTTGATTAATGTTACTTCAACTGTGAGATTTCACTCTTCAGAAATGCAATTGCACAGCAATATATTTACTGCAAACCCTTCACTCCTACCACTAACTCCCTCAATCATTCAATTCTAAATACTTACATTTAGATTTCTAAAATCAAGAGTTGACCAAGCCAAACTTAAGTCAAAATAAGGAAATTGTACTGTATTCAATCAATTCCTTGTAGTTCAAAAAAAAACTAAATTATTAGCCTAGATCAGTTCAGAGATATATTAATTCCAGCCAACAAAATTACTCCCAAATGATTTAGTCCAAGACCTACTGCCTAAATCATATGTTTCTGATAACAGACTGAAGTTTATCTTCTGAACTGAACTCTGGAACACTTTGCTTCCCATGCTGTGAGCTGTTGTATGTCTCTGGAAATGCTTCTAAAACAGTCTAAAGCTAAGTAAAATCTATACCTGCTTTAAACAGTTCATAATCACAGACTGCCAGACACTACAACTAAGCAGGAAGGCCAGGAGAATAACTGTTTGCACTTTGTTACCTTGACATTACCATAGCAGGCAAGCCACAATGTCAGCAACCAAATTTTCTTTCACATAACACCAGGTACAAGACACATTCAAATTACCAAGGCAACAAAGAGGGTGATTTTTAAGAAGCACCATTTAAAGTAAGATTTCCAGATAAATGGAAAAACAGTTAGTATGAAACTTATTTTATTACTTTTGCACCACAAGTTTGAGAATTATGTGGACTGGGAAAGATAGCAAGAATATCAACTAGACAGATTCTATTTATTGGCAAAGTACGTAAAATAGTTTCAAATTGAGAATAAATTCGGGTCTTGATTCAGTTGCTTTTAAAACCTTCACTTTTAACACTAGAAACAGTCAAAAATCAACTGGTGTCTCAAACACTCATTACACAAATTAAAGTAGCAAACTTATGAACAGGTAAGTAGCCACAGCCCCTGCCTGTGTGGACAAGCTTCTAAGAAGTCTGTCACATCCCTGTAATCCACACCAGCCTCGGAGCTGACTTTTCACTGTATGTCCTTAGGCATGCTTTACACACGCAGCACATTTTAATTACTCTTGTGAAAGTTTTTCAAATGTACCACGAAAACAACAAGCAAGAGCTGTTTTGCTCCATTTTTTCCCAAGCAATACAGAATTCTGTCACTGCAAATCGTTACTTCGGGTTTCCACGACTGCTGGCTTGTGTCTCTTCTGCTCCCAATTCTACTCAAACTACTTTTGTTCCTCTCTGTTTCCAGACACGATTACTTTTTCCTCTTGTATCTATCCAGGACAAAGTAGATGTTCCACAGCATATGCAAACAGTACTTACACTATCACTTGTCAATTTAACTCTCAAGGGCAGCCTTTATAATATCATAAAACTGAGTTATGAAATTACTTTGTCCTAATTGAATGTTAGCAAGGCTGAACAGGTAGCAATGAGGCCTGAAGGCCTCTAGTGTAAACATCAGAAGTTTACTTTGTCCTCTCAGTTCTCTGATGGAATGCACATTCTTTTTGTTGCCTTTTTATCAGGGGGTTGTGTCCTGTACTTATTTTCTGATCCTTCAGTTCTATTTTGAAATATCCATGACTGCATAAAACTGCGTCGTCAGAAGTAGTTATCCAGGCAGACAACTCCAGCTCACGTGCTTTGTCAAGATCTTAGTGTGGTCATACGTTTTCATCAGTTTCCAGGCAATTATTTATAGTGTTTGTAGACAAAGTAGCTACCTCCTTCATGCATTTGAGAAATGCCACCATTTCTTTGTTGTTACCAACGATAAGGCCCTAGCATCCACAGCCCTAACACTAAACACTTCCTGGATTTTAAGTGCCAAATGATATCAGATTGTGGAAACAGGTTGGTGCATTTTTCATCAGGAATTTTATGTTCGTCCCATTCTAATGGGCACTTATTTGAATCAGGGTGACACAAAGCATAGATTCGTACTTTTTTTTTAAATCACTTGTAGACTGTTCTTGTTTTACAGAGTGTCAGTGATTCAAACAAAATAATTTCTAAGACCTCCTAGTTTTAAAGCTTGTCTCCCTACTCTTAGGTTGCATTGTCTTTCATTTTACTTTACTGCTTCAGAGAATTTGGATATACATGCAGGAAGGCTGCAGTATAAGTGCAAACTAACTGATTGGACTAAACGTAATATAGTGAATAAGCTCTTACAGTGAATAAGCAGCCACACATTGCTGTAATTTAGACTAGTTGATAATGACCCCAGATGACTATTCCAAAATGGATTTCTAAGCTATCAGTAGTTTTGACAGCCCCATTTTCCAGATACACTTCTTTACCCTCTCTCTGGTGTACCATGACCAGGAAGACTAGCTCTCACGAGTTTTTCTGGGCTCTCTGACACAGCTCCAACTTACGTCCTTCTCCCTCTGAACTCACACATCAATAGGCATCGTTCTGCTCCTCAGGACACATAGTGGGGTAGGGGCAAGGAATCTTCACCTAACTACTTCTGAGGATCATTGTTATATAAACAGATCCAAAAACATCAAATTCTGCTTTCAATATTTATCATAATGCTATAGTGGGCTGATGTATGAGATTCAAATTCCTCCTCTCATCCATACACCACTGCAAGGTACACAATCCAGCCCTAAATACATAATATTAAGCACATGCCACCATCACTTAAAGTTTAAACCATAAACATTTAAAAAAAACCTTATTTGCAGGACATGATTCAAATCTCTCTCTCTCACAACCTTCTGCAATTCTACAAACCAAAGCAGCAGACACTTTAACAGCAAGTTACATAGAAATCACCCCTTGTTAAAAACCTAATCAATACTTACCATTAAATTTTTAAATTTTCTATTTTCTGCAATGTGGAAAAAGCCATCTCTTGTTAAAATCTTGATGTGTTTCACTTCGTTATTGTACCTGTGGGCAATGAATAACTTATGAATATAAATGTGTTTTTAATCAGAGGCAATCAATAGTTACCTGAGGGCCTGCCCCAGTAACACTATACAAATAAATTCTTAGGACAAAATGTATATCCGTGCCAAAACAAAGTTGACATATAATTAACCAAATATATTTATTAAAGTACAGCTGAAGAGGTAATCTGTATTGAGAAAAGAAGTTTCAACTAATTGTTCTAATCCGGAATTCCCACATTTTGCTTGCTTTTAAATTCATGCTGATAATCAATATGAAAGCAAACAAGACCTTTGTGATAATTTCTGTCCATGGAATTTTATGAACATGTTTTTCTGAAAAGCAGAGTTTTAACAAATTCCTACTGAAGAAAATGAAACATTCTTACTCACTTAAAAGAAGCAGATCATATCACACTTCAAACACTAGCTTAGTTCTACACAACATATTATACTATCATTTTTGTATACCTGTTTGCTACACTAACATTATAAAACTACTACTTCTTACTATAAGTCCATGTATTTGTCAGCAAATTCGGTTTTCCTAAACTGACTCTTAAAGATGGTGTATGGTTATATAAATTGAAAAACTTTTTATTTCTTTCCTTATCGATTTCAAATATTGAGTTATTTAAACATAAATGAAAACAGAAAAACTTTCTGTAGATCTTATCCCACTTACTTAATACTAATCGCATATTCTCCTGATTCTTTGGTTCTGTGCCGCACCAGGTAAGTGCTGTTTACTCTGTTAATAAGTTCACTCTCTGCTTGCAATCTTTCCATTGCTCCTGCAAACCTGCAACACAGAAAAGTAAAATTGTCTTTGAGTCCTCCCAAAGGTACAAAGATAGCTACCAAATATGCACTGCAGAGTCCCAGTATTCTGCATGAGATGGTGATCTACAAACACATCATTTGGAATTGAATGCTAATTCCAGGACTTTTGATAAAGTGCAAAGAAGCTATGCCATGGGTGTGGGGAAATCCTTAGTTAGAAAATTAGAAAAGGCCTTTTTCTTTGAGGATGGGGAGTGATAGAGCAGTGTGGTGGAGTTCAGCTGTCCAGCAGGGTAAAATCACCACAGAAGGTAAGACAAGTAAGTCACTGATTCTGCAGTCTGACTGCATAAGTAGATTTGTGCCCTTGCTCTGCACCTTGCCAGTTTGGGAGGGACTTCATAAGAAGCTGTCTGTAGACACTGCAAAACTAGAGGCTAAGCTGTTAACTGAAGAGGGGGAAAGTGACCTACCTTACAGGAAAACTATGCTGATTTTACCATTTTAGAAAATAATCTAAAAGCACTCAATGTCAGAGACCACTACTCTGAAAAATTTCCTGCTAATGTATCACTATCAGCTTAAAAAGATCTTAAAAAGAAGTTATTTTATCAAACACACCAGGAAGAATGCATTTTGAAGTTTATCACAGAATACAGGACTTTTTACAGCATTTCAGCCTGAAGTAATTTTTCAGTTAAGTTTTACAAAATCTTAGAAAATCAAGACTGATCACAGTGATGTCCAATTAGAAACACAGCAAGTGTTAGAACTGAATTACAAATACAAAATTTTAGATGTTAAACATTCTATTTGGCTTGTTGTGAAAAATCAATGTTTTCATCTGATTCTGATTTCACTTCACGCAAGCTAGAGGAAATCAGAATTCATCTCTAAATAACAAAGTATAAAACCAGTGAAAGAACACAACCGATGATTAATCTGTTCTCTCAGAATCAGCATGTGTCTTTTCCAGAGGTGGGCTGAATTCCAGTAAAGAGTTCATTCACAACACTACATATACCCCATACCAGCAGTTAATTGTAGTTCTGATACACTGTCCTCTTACACTGCTAGACATGTGTGTTTGTTTTTAAGGAAAAGCAGAAGACCAAATGTATTTAACATTAATCCTTCTCTTTAGTTACTTAGCATGTAAGATGTACTTGCATGCTTCATATTATACCGATCTCTTACAATTCCATTTCAGACGTCTGGGACTAAGGCTACAAACTTGTAAATAAAATGTCAAAATCATTAAGCACATTATTACATCAGAAACACTTTTAGACAATGCATGGTGCTGTTTTCGTAAATTAAACTGTAATAAGCAGTTATCTTTCTATGACCACTTCTTTCAAAGAGATGCTTCTTATAAGATTAGACAATGACTCACCACAGTTGTGACGAATAGTCTACTGGTTTAGGAACCTAAGACAAAGGAAATACAAGAGAATGGAGATCAAGATGATTTTTTTCTATTCAGCACATAAACAGTATTGATCTAATACTTTATTCACATAAAACAAGAAAAAAGAAATAGACAATCTAATTAGTCTGGAATTCTATTTTCATTTTAAGAAACTTAAAATAAAAAGCAAATATTCTGTACTCTTCTGGAATACCACAGAATATTTTAACCTTTTGCTGCTATGACAGATTTTTTTTTTACTGTTTTTATGTTCATTTATTAACAGAACTGTCATACTTTTTCTTTTGACAAAGCCTACATTAAAATTAGTACTTACAATAGCCTCATGGTACATTGTTGAAAAATACTTTAAAATTTGCAACAAATGTACATTAACATTTACAGATTTCATTCCATGTTTCCAAGATTATGTGAGTCCTAGAAAGACTGTCTACTAGGAAACATAGTACATAATCTCAGAGAGGTAATACTAATACATGGATTGTATTCTATGACTTCATTCATACCTTTGTACTTTGTTTTACTCTTGAATTAAATTTTTAAAATGAAGCAAACTACAATCAGTTTGTCAAATGGATGTTATATGTATATATATGTATATATCTTATATATATGTATATATAAGATATATACATATGAGATATATGTATCTGTATATAAGAATGTCTAGATAATTTTAATACATGCAAAAAAGCACAATATGGCAGTCCTCACAAAACTCAGCATTTTATCTTTACCATCTCTCCACTGTTGTCTGATACGTCAGCATTATCCTTCTCTAAAATAATTTGTGAGAAACTTGCAAGGTGCTAAAAAATTGATTTTAGTGGAAGCTTAGCACACATTTTGAAGACTTATAACCTACTGTCATATATTTTAAAATAAGTAGTTGTGCTTTTTTTCCTCAGTAAAACCAAAGAATGTTCTATTATTTTCTGGAACCTAATAAGGCAAAAATTACAGTATCATTCTTCTTACAATTTTTAATGATATACAGACTGTATTCATCAGAGACTTCCAACACAGATTAACTCAGAAAGACAGTATTATACAGGCCCACTAATATAAAATACTTGAAATTTAAATTAATTATAACTCCCACTAGCTTGTATGCTAAATAACATGTAGCTATATACAGATGACCTCAGGTATCAACCAAGTGTTTTCTATGAGGTCGCTAGACCTGACCTTGAAGTGAAAAAAAAAAAACACTACATACCACTGCATGTTTAAGCACCCTATTCTGCAGTTACAGCAGCAACAGTCCAAAGGTAGTAAGCAAACTAAGATATAACCACTTACTCGAATGCCTCTCCATCCAAGATGTTTATGATAAAATTGTCAACTACACAGGACAGTCCCAAATGTACATTTTCTTTAAATAACAAGACAAGTACTAATATGGAACAGAGGGAAGTTCTTTGCGATAAAAAAAAGCATGGCCACATGCTCAAGTTTGCACAGCAGTACATCTATCCAGGTGTTAAAACAGTTACTACATTAGTCTAGTTCTTGGGAGAAAAGAGGAACAACAGACAAAAATATATTACTCCCTAATAGAATAGGCAAAGGGCCCTCAAACAGCAGTACTGTAGTGCTGGTGGTATGCAAACCCCTCGGATGTGTAAGGGCCTAACACAGCTAGGTACTACCACTGCCAGCAGCAATGGCACTAGGTATTGCCACAACTACTGATGGGGTTACTAAAGCATTTCTGCCTCTAATGGTGAGACTTCGGTAAAAAAATAGCAGCTTATGAACATCCTGAGAAAGAATTTCCATGAGAAATATTTTAGTGAAGCAATCAAATGGGGGGTATTTCAAAGCCAAGGGAGCATTTACAGACTCTTTACATGTTGCAAGATATCTCAAATAATAAATTTCATCTACAGAAAAATTGCACCATGAATGACTTCCATTATCCCCCTTAAGATTAATTAACGCATATTATCAAAACCAACAGAAAAAAACAGTTTAAAAACAAACACCCTTCATGTGTCAAGTATCCCTGCTATGTTGGAAAGGACATACAAATTTGAAGATGGTTTTAAGGCCATGCTTCAGAACAGTTAAACCACAGATGATTAGTCCTTATCATTTATTTTCAATAGACCAAGATATACAACAACCATTGTTCACTGTCAGGAAATAGAGTAAAATCAAATGTTATTCCTGAAGCTCTTGGCTCACATTGTGCTATATATACAATGCCTCGATAGAAACGAGGAAACTGTAGGAAAGCTAGGAAGGACCAGACATTACTCTTTTAGTGTAGAAAATATCTAATGATATATACTACTTACGGCAAACAGGAAGAAATTGTTTATAGGTACATCTGTGAAAAGTCTGGATTATAGATATTCTGCAGCTCAGCAGTTTTTCATTCAATATTCATTCCTAAAGTCTTTTGAGATATGTATTTTATGCTGTTTCTGGGCATTTTTATATCAGCTGGTTGTAAAGACTGTTAGACTTAATAATAATAGTAAAAGTTATAGCATGTTAAAAAACCTGATCGATGTTTCAGTTTCTTTAACTGCGTCATTTGTCATAATAACATGTTTATATTTCATTCTTCCAGGTTAACAGTGGTGAAGCATCAATTTTTCTTTTTGGTCTGATCACGACATCAGTTGGTAACGTTTCATGAATAATATTTATTCACTCTGTAAAATTGTATTATTTTCAATACTCCTTTTAATAGTTTATTTCTAAACTTCGCAGCAAGTTTTATCACTGGAACACAACCTTCACAACACCCCCAACAGCATTTTTCATAAGTCTGGATATCCCGCTTCCTCTGCTTTAAAGTATAGTGGCGGTTCCTGAAATGTTGCTGCAGTTGCTGTCAGCAATAGTACAGTATGACTGACTGTGTGGCTTCAGGAACCTAAAGCCTATCCACAGCATGTATTGCCTGTGTCCAGCAGCAATGCTGGTGACACCAGGGCACAAGAAATCCACAACTTTTATAATAACCAAGGTATCTGGAGAAGGAAGCTAAGCTCATATAACATTTTCATCATCATTGCAGACCTGTTCTGTCACTCAATTTAGTATACCTTGTGCTTACAGAAATTCTGTGCATCCTTCAAACAAAACTCTCAAAATATACGGTAAAGATGTCTCAAGATATAACAATGTGTTTATTCTTTAGGATCACACGTATTTGTTTGAGAAACTATGGGATAATGTAAGCCTTAAAGGCATATCAAAATGTAGCCACTAACAGCTGGTTCCATCTACTTATAAATGATTAAGTGGCATCTTGATTGCTGTAATGAAAGTAATTCCATTAATAAGTCAAACTGTTGTGAATCAAGTTAAAAAGTTAAAGCTGTCAAAGCAAAGTGGGGAATATAATTCGTCACTGTTATGTGTTTACATGAACTATCTCAACAAAGGGACAAACAGTGATCTGATGCACATCATCACAGAGGACAGAATGAAGGACCAAGCACGCAGCCTTTTAATGCAGTCATCACATCCATACACAAAAATCATGAGCATTCATTGTTTTTTTTTTTTTAATCTTGCATTTTTCTTGATTAAGAAAATCATTGAGTTAAATAAAGGCAGGTAAGAATGTACAGAGATGAGATTTATCAAGTACTCTCAATTCAGTTTTATTTCAGTTTCACACATTTTTAAACTCACTACTCACAGTGTAATCTCTCTCTCTAACCCAAAGTGACTGGGCAATAGATTAGAACCATAGCATTCTCACCTTGCTGTGGGAGAAGGAAGAAAGTATACTTGCACATAAAATGTTTGTTCTATATTCCGGGAACTCTTTAGACAATTCAATTTATTAATATTCCCAAAAGTTAAACCTACCTCTGAAACATGTTTTCTTAATATGTGCAACTTAAATCCAGTAAATTAAAGTATTACAATGCTATATTTTAAGCAATACTGAACACCACAAAAACACAAAGGAACTAGAAATAATAGGATTTTGATAAGGTAAGATTAATAAAGTGCTGGTATGAACTAGGAAAATTTCCTATAAATTGACAAACTGAAGTGAACAACTGTACTTACACATGGGCTAGGCTTTACTGCATCACTTGGGAAGAAGCCAAGCTCTCCTGTTGTTAGATTTCTGCCCTAGAAAAAAAAAAAATCCCATTTTTGAGACATTATGGCAATTAATAATAAATAATACACGCACAGCAACTTAGAACCATAAGAGTTTACCAAAGAGAGCCCTTAGAATAAAAATGCTACTCTAATAAAGAGTTACTCAATGGTGTTTTTTAAAAATATACAATTAAGTAGTAATTATAGATGACATAGATGAGAGTTCTTGGAGATAAAGCACAAGGTGTACTCCAAGCCTGAGTTGTAATTCCCAGTCCTGTTAATGTCTGCAGTGTCTGAAGTCTTCATTAAAGGTGATTCCAATTACCTCCTTTCAAATCACTTCCACCTAAGTTGGCATCACTCTAGCAAGAGCTGCCTCGCTACAACATCACAGAACCCCCAAACACCACCACCATGCAGTAGCGGCTGCAGCACCCAAGAAATCATGCCAACTCCAATAGGAACTTATAGCTAATAATAAATCAGCCAATTTGGATATCAAATTCTACAGTTAAGATTTTCCCTAAATTGTGCAAATCACTGGAAATTGTGTGGGCACAAGAACACCAACAGAAGTCGAGATTTACTGTCTTATGCCATAGTCACAACAACATTGTCGATGTGGGCACGCAGCTGGCAGACGAGCTGCAGCATTGCATTCACCAAGGCCTAAACTGAGCCTTTGGGGTACCAGTTGGGTTCCATCAAAGTTGCAGGACCACCAAGTTCCTCTGGGCTTCTCAGTGCCAAATGCGACCTGATCATTACAGAGCCATGCCTAAGCAGCAATAAATTCATCACCAAGCCTTCCTGAAGAGCTCTTTCTCAGCCAGTCAGAACAGGAAAAAAAAAAAGAAAAAAGAAAAAAGAAAACCACACCTTTCTAGTGCTAGTAAACATTCAGCTGCGACCATGCCAACCAGATCACTCAGAGCAGCATAGAACACATGGCTAAAATTTCCAAACAGGTGTCTAAAATGAAGGCATCAAAAGGTGCATTTTGGCAAGTAAATGTTGTCACTTAACAGATTTTAGAGAGCACATAAATGCTTAAGCTCCATTAAGTTTAATATGCTGACATAACATACTATCAGCACTTGGCAATAAGAGCAAGAGCAAGTATTTTGTTAGCAATGTAATCTTGAAAGCAACATTTATTATTTTGACTACATACCTGCAACACAAAGTTTAAGGGGAAAAATGCTTCAGAAACACTTTCCTTCTGTCTGCCTGAATTTGCATCCTTATACTGTATTCACCCCCCAGTGTGAATACCTCTGAATTACAGGTTTGACTTACGTACCTCCGACAGTCTCCCATCTTAACGATCCCTATTTACCATACTAATCTCATCTGAACAGTGATATCACAGTCAACACAGCCAGCCACTAGAAAAAATATATTAATGAGAAAAGGCATTCTAAGCAGCACAATTAACCAATAAGTTTGTATGTGCCCACACACCATTGTTATATATGTGAAACATTTATATAAGGTAAAAGAAGCTGAAATAGATGATACATCATGCAATGTATGTCCACATCTAGAGAACAGCCAAAAGATCAAAATCTGATGAGCTCAGGGTCAGAGATCTCTGGTACCTTCTGACAGCGCAAGAAGGGACATCTTTTCAGATGTTCAACAGTGTTTAAAACTCTATGGACATTATCAAAGTGCCACATCCTTCAAATCAGAAATACAGTCTGGATACTTGCAGGATTATCTTTCTCCTCCAGAATTTTTTTGTCCACCCACAAGTCTAGAATGAAAGCTCATTTTAGCTTGCAGGCACTTAAATGCTTCAATCTGCACGACGCTATAACAAGAACATAGCTGTTTCATGCCCTCAAGTTGAAGGTGGGGGGGAAGAGAAAAGCCACATTGCAGCCACTAAATGAACTGCAGCATGTACAGAAAGACCCAACCACGAGGCAGTAAGATGCAGAGCCAGCATTATACTACCTGGTTTAGATGCTGTTATGAGCACACAGTGCCATGAATCACAGCTTAAAAATCCAGCAGAGCTGCAAAAATCATGAGATTAGCTGTGCTCCACACATTAAATCATTATCATCACAATGCAGATCTTACAATGTAGACACACTCAGAATAAAGGAACTGAACTGCAATCCATAGGCTGGATAACATTTTAACATGTATGCGCACTTTCATTACGTATTCTGCAGGTAGCAAGTCAACCACACTTGCAGCACAAAATGAATCATGTGAAGATTCATTTGACACACCTAACATTCATTGAAATGAAAAGTGGCAAGAATGTCATCAGTGGACAAACTAACATGAAAGGTACCGATTAACAAATACTCCCACTTGTCAGAAGATGCTGTGGGACATTTTGTGTCAAAATGTGTGTCATTTTGTTGGGCAAGAAGAGGCTACAAGTGTAGCATGCATTCTATGGACGTATACCAAACCCAAAGTGAAAGCAGTAGTCGTCACGTGGACAGGCTCTCATCATACAAAACATCACTACCATCACTGGGACACCAATTCCTCAAGTACTACGACTGGTACTAAACTTTGCCTTTACATTTTGAACAATACCACGAATGTAATAAACACTGAGAGAACCCCAAGAAAGGCTTTGCCTTCTGAGGAAAAGCTTTACATTGGATCTCTTCAGATGTCTTTGCTAGTTAAACAAAACCAATCCCTAAAACAGAACAGGTTTTGATTATCACAGATTGCTCAAGGAAAGTGCTCACTAGAAAATGTTCTGTAGATAATGAACTGATATAAGTCATTTGATAATGCTCTTCAGATAGTAGGTTAATTTATTTACCTTCAGAAATCCTAGCTAAACTCATCAAGGCTTGGTGTCGTTCATACAAGAAACTGACTTGTCAGATGATGGTTTTAAATTTTAAGATCTATCCATCAACTGGTCATGATTAACAGCAAAATTATCATGCCACCATGCTTCACTTCTACTAATCATTTCTTTCTATTTTACATTTCCTGCTTGCTAATTGCTTACTGTTTGATGAGTAAGCATTTCATTTCCTTTGAACACTCCCTGTAAAGACTTAGGGTCATCATAAAAGCAAAAGCAACTGACTGGACAGAACTGCTTTTAACATATATATACACTATTACGTTGTATTTATGTTTTAATATATATGTGCATGTGGGTACATGTATTCGTACATATTAATATATATAAGGGCCAATGAAGCCCTTCAGTCCATTTCTTTCAATGACACTCTCAGCAAGACTAGAGGCTGACTCGCTACTCTTGTACCTGTGTTAATGGAAGAGGCATTCCCAAGTCAAATGACACTTCTGCTATTTCCAGACTCCTCCCTGCTATTTAGCTATGCAATGCGCTGCAACTTCAGTGGGCTCGCACAGAGCTAGCATTCCAGGATACCTAAAAAATTATTAATTATTGTGTCCTTCACCCATTTTTTTTTTGTTTACTGCAAAGTATCTGGTGAAGAAAGACACGAGTTGGATGGAAAAATCACAAACTGAAAGAAAAAAGCCCTGTTTTCACTTTCAGAGAGCACTTTTACAGTGATGCCTCCCCAGTATTTCAGAAGACGTTAGGTAACTCTAAGTTTAATACCAGTTTATTTGTATGTATCGTAAACATCATGTCTACAGGTAAGCATGTTGTAAGAACCACAATGAATGAATGCTGCCTGTATTCAGCAGAATATCAGAACATATTTACTGTCAACTCTACTTCATGCTGAAAGACTAAAATTAGGAAAATTCAGTACAGTACACCTGCTTATATCCTAAAAGTTGCATGACAGGAGAGAAACAAGCCTCTCTCACGGAAGTCCTTGCTGCTGCAGTACTCATGCATGACTTACACATGCATTAACTTATCCCACAGCCACAGAGGGAAATGCTATGCAGGACAGATTACATGATATACATGCAACAGACAGAAAAATATGTTCAGTAAGAAATACAGACTACCATTAATATGAGAAAGCGACTTTTCTAAGAGACCCTTCAAGATAAGAGTTTTAAATTGCCTAACAAACAAGGGGCATTGTAACATACACTGAAAAATCTTAACCCAATATACAGCTATGATACCACAATGTGAAATTAAGATCATCTCCTATTAATGAACTGCTACAGCCTACAAAGCTGCACAGTAAAATCACTCACTTTTCCAATATAGTGTAGCAATATACAGAATCTATATAAGGAACTCAAAAATTACTGGTATTTTAAATGAAAGTAATTAAAAATCTATCCCTTTATAAACATTTTCAACCAGCATCAGCATTACATGGAAAACGCCAAACCAGGACAAAAGCAGTTTTCAGACCTAATTCAGGCTAGCTCTCTATTGAATTCCTTTCATCTAAATTCAAGGCAAAGCAGCATAATTCTAGAGGATGCTTAAGAACATCCACCCAAGTTCTGCTCATTTATGAGAAATCCCTTGAAAAGACAAAAATTCCAAATAAAGGAAAAACTAGACACACAGCACATCTACTCAGGTGCTCAGGGAAAACTTAGGAACAATTTCACAGAGAAGTTTTCTGATGTATAAATTAAGGCCCTTATGTTCTATCATCATTTCATCTGAGCAAAGAAGTGCTTCAAGCTCTTCCTCTTTCCCTCGTACTCAGCTCCCACCTCAGACTGAGGAAGCTGAAGTCTATATTCTCTCTCAACTTCCAGCCCTTACTTCCCTTGTTTTTTAGTGTTTGTTTGGGGTTTTTTTTGCCCCCCCCAAATATACACAAATGCAATGTTTTAACATATATGAGTAGGAACCATATTCCAGATCTGCTCTTTTCCCAGCAAAACCAAGTTTTCTTCTGCATGCTCTCTGTGCAGAGTAGTTCCTGTTAGCTAGCTCTAAGCTGCTCCCTCTCAAAGCATACCCTTTCAGGATCAGAAAGCTTACCTCCTCCTATCTGCTACACATTGAGCCTTTAAAATACTTTATCAAAGCCAATACCCATTGTGTTTTGGGGTACACCAACTGACTATCTAGAAAGTCTTAAAATGAATATTGTCAGTTTAGCTTGAGGTAACTACTTTGAACGGAGACATCAGATTCATATTTCCCTCTCTTAGCAGCAATCACACAGTAACTCCTAGCTTTCTGCAAAATTCTTCCCAAATGAGAATTATGCTCCATACTTGTGTGGAAAAGATAAGGAGCTCATGCTAGTTCCTCTCCACATTCTGACTTTTTTCACACAGTAGCGTGTAACAACATCATTTTCCACTGTCCCAGTGGGTTGTCATTACATTGCAACATAGAAAAATTAATTCGCTCTCAAACACAATTTCCAGTTTTATATCATAAGTATATTTACAATATACTTAATGTCTTTTGGATGTTTACAGCAGGACTACTAACTACTGAAGCATTAGGAAGGACATCTGTATTAGCAATTACTTGATATGGGTTTAATTTGCATTAAAGAAAAGCTGGTTTTGAGAATGGAAAGAATCAGCCCAGGAATTACCTGTACTCTTTCAGCATACTTGAGAAAGACGATTGCCTGAGGATGGTGGGTAATTGCAGTGGAAACCTGCAAAGCTAGAATTACATTATATCTTATGGCAGGCATCGTGGCACCCCTGAAAGCCTGCCCTCAGGTTAAGCAGGTACCAGTTTACTCAGAGCAAACTGGAGAGGAGAGAAATGCTCACGTCCACAATAAAAACAAGACTACTTCAAAAGGTACACTATTACAGCTGAAACAACTAGTAGTGCTCTGGTTAAGGGTCTGAAATTTCCATTTAAAATGTCAAAATTTCTCTCCACCCACCCACTCTCAATCTCCCCCACCCCTTTTTTTTTTTTTTAATTTCATTCTGTAAGTGAGGATAAACAAGCAACACCTAGGCAAAGAGCATGGCTCTTCCAGTTCTGCACCTTGACAGGAAAGAAAAGCAGTCATGCAAAATGGGATACAAGAGGATCAGCACAGGACCATCCTTTTTCTACACAAGTGTTTACTGAGAACAGTAAGATTTCTTGTGATAGCATCAATCCCCTTGCACCTTCTCTTCAAAGAAAGCTTAGGTTTTGAATGATACTAGTGGGGAGGCAGAAAGCAAATGCACAGCATACAGAAATACATATCTCAACCATCTTAATGTCTCTGTGATTGGTCAGATGGTCTCTGGGAAGGCCATCATAGAAAAAAAATCCTGCTTCTGTTTTCCAGGCTGTGTAACAGGTAGATTCATGTCTGTGTACAGCCTTGACTGACTGCAGAATTACCACAGTAACTGCTATACAATCATTCATGCAAACATTAACTTCACAGAATTTTGATATCTGTCAAAACACATTTGATAGTATTGCTTTCCAGCTGTAGTTTAAAGTAAGTATTGCTTAATAACTTGGGGTGTTTGACATACTGTAAAGAATGAAAAAATTAAACCACAAATACTTCTCTATTACAAGAATTTGAATTTCTAAAATGAGCAATGGTGCACTTAAAAATTCATTTTTATATTACTATTTTGCAGGTCAGCTACAAGTTATACTAAAATGCCTCTTGAATAAAATTTAGATTTTCATAAAAATGTTTTGAAGTTTTCTTAATATGCATTTTAAAATACAAATGTTGTCACAAGTCCTATGAAAACCTTTATTGAGCAGTCTGTGACAAGACCACTTGTTAAGGAAAAGATTTCCTGAGTGATTCTACTGAACATGAGAATTTTCACTAAGATTCAAAACTGTTACTGAGGCTTCTGAGGAAAAAGCCTCGCCCACTTTCCAGTTTCTGCTAGCTGAACACAATTTGATTCTAGCTAAATTACTTAACATGATAGGTATAAATAACATTGACGATAATTCCAGTAGGTTGAGTTGATGGATGGATGGATATGGACATAACAATAGAATTAGTCCCACAAGGTCACAATAATTCTAGCTTATACGAAGTGTATTAGTCTGATAATTATACTGTCTGCTTGGTCACTTGATCCCAAATCAAGAACATGCTTAAGTACTTCTCTGAATCAGAATTAAAGAACAAAGCCCTAAATATAAATCTATATAGGCAAAAATCTGACTACCAACGTTTGACAAAATTTATTTTTCACAATGTGAAATATCATCGGTCTGCTATATAGCAATTTTTTTTCTTTTACAATTATTTACATATTGTTTAATAGATAAAGTAATTCTATTGGTTATGACCTCCCCAGGTTAAAAGTTGTTCAGGATCACCCAGAAGTATAGGAACAGAGTTCACTGATTCTGTCCTGAATAGTTTGGAGAAGATCATCCTCACTGAAGCCAGCGAAAAACAATTATGTCTTAATTCATGTTACAGACCAAGCTGTTATGACTATATTTATTAATTTAATATAGCCATAGAGAAAAAATAAAATCAAACAAAAAAAATCAAACAGCTACAACAATTGAAGACAGCTGATGCTTCCCTGTTATTGTTCTATTACTACCCTGGATGTTCTTCTATTTTGCTCTGTTTTCAATCCAATAATCTATAATCCAATAATATCAGTAGTATGCAGGATTCTAGTATGAAAAAAAAAAAAACAAGAAAATGAGACGTTTTCATACACCTATCTTTAAAGTAAATAAACTTTCCAGCATTTTTAATTCTTCTTTATAGTGCTCAACTAAAAAGAAATTTCATTAACAGTAGTGATATGTATTATGTGATACTGAATTTCTATCAAGGTAACTAATGTTGCTGTCAATAGATTATACTTGTCCTCTGTACATAAAAACTACCCTCAAATGACTTGAGAGGTAATCAAGATGCTTAGGTGTGGTTCTGTTTTGCAGAGCAATTTCTCTCCCCTATAAATCTACTACCTGTAACTGAGTTTTGCCAATACAGATTCCAGTTCTGCCATGCCGGAGAAGCAATGAGTGAAAATACATAGGACTTTGCCATTTATATGTCAAACCCTCTCCTTAACTCCTATAATTTCAACGGAAGGATTGCTACCTATGTCCTGTTCTTGCAGATTTACTCAATACGACTTTTACTCTAAGGCTGCAACATTCAAGCCTTACACAATATAGGTACTGTTGGTACTTCAAAAGTAAGAACAGTTGTATTAGATATTTATTTTGGTTAAAACAAATCAGATTTTCCTTGTTCAAAAAAAAAAAAAAAGGAAGTTACAAAAGCAAAATATCAACACATTTGTTATCTGGGATTAATGGCTATTTGGTAAACCATACAGTACCTGCCAAAATAAGCTATGTGCATCGCCTGTAATAAGTTCAATAGTGTCCCCAATCTGGATATGCAACGGTGGACCATCTTGTGGCGCTGGTTGGGGTATTCCATTGTAGTTTCGAATTACTTGCATTTTTGGTAAACCTGAACCAAAAACAAACAAACAAAAAACAAATTAAAAAATCAAATATATTTTAGTTAGCAACAATTTATGAAGTATAAAGACCATAAAAGCATCCAAAAGACACTGTTTAATAGGTACCTGATTATGGCACAAAGGCAGACTATTTCTTTCACCTGGTTATTACCTCATACAAGTTTATTATCACATACAGCCTAGCTTTTTTTTTTTTTTTTTTTTTTTTTTTTTTAAGTATTTTTAAATAAAAAGGGCAGGAAAAAAAATAATTTGTCCATCCTTCTTCTTAGGGCAAAGTTTGTTTCATTTCCATGAAGACTCTTCCTAGAAGAGCCTCCTCCTTCATTCCTTTCCCTCCTCTTCCTTCTATAAGTGCAGAGATCCCTGGATCTGCGTATTGTTCAAATCTCACTGTTATTTTTGTAATTCTAAGCTAAAAATTGTGATGAACAGGTATTAAAAATACCAATATGGACAATCTCATAGCTTTTAGATCAATATTACTGAAGAGCCTACTGCTCTTGTGAACATGTTCAAGAGAATAAGGCTGACATTCCTTCATTTTTTGACAATATTTTGGGTTACATGTAGTGAAGCTTAGATCAATTTAATGTTTCATTTTCAAGACAAGAACTCTGGTTGCACACTACTACTTCTAAATGAATACCGGCTGCATTTAGACAGCTGAACCACATTTCTTTCTTTATTTAAAGAGAGCAATCCACCCCTAGAGAAACAAAATATTTCACTCAAAGATTATTCTCGCTACCTCTACAAAGAATTAAGTCATTGTTTCTGACTACAGTTCAAGAGCCCTCCCCAGTAGATATGAAATAAGGGGGAGGGAGATTTCAGCACGAAGAGAAAATTGTGGGTACTCTAACTCCATGTTCTTATAACTATAATTGCACTTGAAAAAAAAAATACTTAAAGCATTATGGACAGCTAGTCTATTGCACTAAAACAGTGTCCTGTGATATTATAAGAATACTTGAAATCATGTGAAGAAGTGCCAGCTCCATAAGAAACATAGCAAAGACTTAAAAGATGTTATGATAGCATTTTTTTCAGTCTTTATACTGCCAAGGAAAGCATCATTTCAATAGAACAGGTCTACTGTTGATCACTCTCGCTCTACCTTTAATTTATACTTTGTGTAATAATTTCCCTGGTTTTAGCTCCACATGGAATTTTCAAGATTACTATAATTAAGTGGGCATATCCATTTATAATCTTAACCTCAAACTTTTTTGGTTAAGTAAGATTTTGTAAGAACGTATACTAATAGTACAAATACGAGTGAAGGCACACAAAGTCAAGGTCACTGGGCAGCCATGTTTAAACAGCTTCTTACTGGAAAGTAATAGAATCAGGGTCACCTGAGTTTGACTTTCAAGATCACGTCCAACCACCAACCTGACCTACCAAGTCCCATCACTAAACCATATCTCTTAGTGCCACACCCACACATGTCTATAATATCTCCACAGACGGTGACTCCCTCACTTCTCTGGGCATCCCATTCCAGCTCACGACCACCCTTCTTCAAGACGATTCTTCTTCATGTTCAATCTAAACCTCTCCTGTTGCAACTTGAGACCATTTACTCGCATCCTGTCACTTGTTACCTGAGAAAAGAAACTGACACCACCCTCCTCACCGCAGCCTCCTTTCTGGTAGTTGTAGAGAGCAATGAGGTCTCCCCTCAGCCTCCTTTCCTCCAGACTAAACAAACCCAATTCCCTTAGCTGCTTCTCACGTGTCTTGTTTTCTAGTCCCTTCACCAGCTTCACAGCTCTTCTCTGCAAACACTCGAGCAACTCGCTATCCTACCTGCAGTGAAGGACCCTAAACAGAACACAATATCCAAATTGTGGTCTCACCAGTGCTGTAATCAAGAGGATAATCACCTCCCTAAGTCCTGTTGGCCACACTATTTCTGATGCAGGCCAGGATGCCATATGTGTTTTGGCCACCTGGGCACACTGCTGGCTCATGTTCAGTCTGCTTTCAACAAGCTCCCCCAGGTCTTTTTCTGCTGGGCAACTTTCCAGCCACTCTTCCCCAAACCTGTACCACTGCATGGGGTTATGAACCAAAATCGGAACCGGCACGTAGCCTTCTTGAGTGTGATGTGATTGGACTCAGCCCATCGATCCCACCTATTCAGATCCCTCCACAAAGCCACAAGCAGATCGACAATCCCACCTAACTTGGTACTGTCTGCAAAGACACCGAGGGCCCACTCGGTCCCCGCATTTAGATTGAACATTAAACAAAACAGGCCCCGACACCGAGCCCAGAGGAACACCACTGGTGACCAGCCACCAAGCGGGCTGACCTCCATTCTCTAGGACTCTCTGAACCCAGAGATCCAGCCAGTTCTTCGCCCAGCAAACTGTTCACCTGTGCAAGCCACAAGCAGACAGTTTCTCCTGAAAAAATCCTGTGGAAAAGCGTGAAATGCTCTACTAAAATCCATTTAAACAACCTCTGTTTCCCTCATCTACTAAGCAGGTCATCCTCTCATAGGAGACCAGGTTAGTGATTAACTTCTAACAGAAAGGATTGGTACGTCTGGAAAAGACCTGATCGTGCTGCAAGATCATTATTGCAATTTAGGCGGCAAGAAGCACAATTATTTGTCATCTCTTACATGATCTCCTCTAAATTGTATGAAACATGAAAGAAATCACGTTCAATAATTACTACTCTGTAGTTAAGAATAAATAATACTCCCAAGTGCTGATGAAACATTAAGCAAAATAATACCAGTTCCTACATTACTCAATCCAAATTACTTCATAACTTTTACTATTTCTTCAGGTTACTGGTGTACCTAAAATGGGCACCTAATTATTACTAGGCCATTATTCCACTTAGGTAAATACCAGACCTTGCTTTATTTCTCAGCTTAATGCTGTCATGCTTTGAAATTCTGATTGAGCATCAAGAAACACTGCACCTATTGTGTGGCAAATGAAAGCAATGCTGCATACAAGCAGCTACTCAAAGCTGACAACTTCATCCTAATGCAAGAAAACTCCCTCATCACAATATAAATGATAGCTCTGCATACATGATTAACTGTGAGCATGCCCTCATCTTAGAGACATACATGGAAGTCTAACCAAACCTATAAAAACATTATTTGCTTTATGAAACTGTGTATCAGGTGATTTAGTTTATCACATTACTAATGTGCAGAAATAACACACTTAAAACGCCACCTTTGTATTAATCCCAGGTGAGAATGAAGAAATTCTCGTACTTTTTTCAGTGCAAATCCTATTGTTTGCAGTGCTTTATTTTCCTTTAAGACAATACATTTCTGAAATTATTAAGTTAATCATAAATGTGTAAAATTACTTGTAATTTTTATTTACCGGTATTTCACTGGTAATTATGATTTTTAGCATCTCTGAAAACCAGGCCAATAGAATTTGGAAAAATGCAGTGTGTGAACTAGCAGAATTATTTAAATTATAATGAAGAATTAATCATGTTAAAATATACTATGCCTAGAATACTTTCATATAATTCAATATGCTTAATTCTGTAAAATGCTACAGCAATGTTAATTACAGTACAGAGAGGTGTGATGGATCTAATCCCATCCATTCTTACCAGAGTAACCAGCTCATTCAATTTTATCTGTTTAGCAAGCTTATCCTAAAACTAATTTGTTTGTTGCTACTGTTCATTTCACAACTTCCATTTCAGCATTTTCTACTGTCCAACATAAATCAGTTCATGGCCAACTTAGATCCATTTCACCTAGTGGTTACAGGCTGAATAGTTCTTTTCCCTGCCTGCATTTGTTACAGACAGCAATCATACCCCTTCTAACTTTCATTCTGCTAGTCTAAATGAGCCAAGTTTCTAGCCTCCTCTCGTAACAGATCAGTTCCTCTGAGCCTGTATATCAAGTGTTTGACTGAAGCTCAGGCAAGCTCAAGATAGACAAGAAAAATATTCTAGAGGTTACTTTCTTAATTTGCACACGGATTCATCACAAATACACTTGTTAACAAACCTGAGTACTTGCTGGAAAACAAAACAGGAAAAAGTGGTATGTTACAGAACTGCTTTAAGTGTAGCCATTGATTAACATTCTATACTGTTTCTATCACAAATAAAGACTAGAATGTAAAATGCAATTAACATTAGAGACTGCCATTATGATGTACATAACTGCAGTATCGAGTGTATCTGACAACTCCAGAAAACTCCTGGAAAAATATCTGGCAAAAAGATATACTTTTTTTTCATGATTATGTTTAAAAGCAGATAACATTCCAACAAAAATCTCATTGATTTCCATGAGGTCACATTTCCACGTAACTGAAAACTTTTGTCAGGAAGCTTCCTGCCTAATTTTAAGATGCTAAACCAGCTTTGCAGTTTCTGACCTTCAAATCAAGGAGCAACAAACTGGCCCAGTTATTCCATAAATAAATTCCTAAATCTTGCTTCACTTGAAAAGGAGAAAAACACCAAGATTCCTAGTAAAGTCTTCATAGCCAAGCTGTGGGTCACAGATCTAAGCAAATTGATTATCTAAAGCAAATCTTGTGAGAAAAGCAGAAAGCATGCTAGAGTAGGAGTTAAATAAGTACCAGTTTAGCTGCATTATAGAAAAATAATACCCTTCAGAAAACACACCACACCTTTGAGTATTTTAATCTTATAGCTACGGGTCATAGAATCATAGTACGGTCGGGGTTGGAAGGGACCTTATAGCCCACCCAGTTCCAACGCCCTGCCACGGGCAGGGACACCTCCCACCACACCGGGTTGCTCACAGCCCCATCCAACCTGGCCTTGAACACTGCCAGGGATGGGGCATCCTCAGCTTCTCTGGGCAGCCTGTGCCAGTGCCTCACCACCCTCTGATTACAGAATTTCTTCCAAAAAATTTCTTCCGAATATCCAATCTAAAACGCCCCTCTCAGTTTAAATCCATTCCCCTTTGTCCTATCACTCCACCCCCTGACAAAGAGTCCCTCCCTACCTTTCCTGCAGCCCCCCTTTGGGTACTGGAAAGCCACTGTAAGGTCTCCCCAGAGCCTTCTCTTCTCCAGGCTGAGCACCCCAGCTCTCTCAGCCTGTCTTCACAGGAGAAGTGCCCCAGCCCTCTCATCATCCTCATGGCCTCCTCTGGATGAACTCACTCTAACGGGTCCACATCCTTCTTGTGCTGGGGACCCCAGAGCTGAACACCGGGCTCCAGGTGGGGTTTCACGAGAGCAGAACAGAGCGAGACAATCCCCTCCCTCACCCTGCTGGCCACGCTGCTTTGGATGCAGCCCAGGATACAGGTGGCTTTCTGGGCTGCAAGTGCACATGGCTGGCTCATGTTGTGCTTCTCATCAACCAGCACCTCCAACACCTTCCCCTCAGAGCTGCTCTCAGTCCATTCTCCTCCCAGCCAGGATTTGTGCTTGGGACTGCCCCAGCCCAAGTGGAGGACTTGCACTTGGCCTTGTTGAAGTTCATGAGGTTCGCACAGATCCACCCCTCAAGCCTGTCCAGGTCCCTCTGGATGGCATCCAGAGTCAAGGAAGGTTACATTTTAGAACTGAAGCAGTACAAAGTTAGAAGACCCATTATATATGTTTTCATCATTTCATATAAACTACTTATATTCCTTACAGCAGCTCTCCATTTATGAAAGGTACTGAATGACCCTCAGAGTTTCATGCAGATTTCAAAATGCTGACTTTTTTTTTTTTGGCCAACAACATGCATAATGTATGCCCTACAACAACCTATATATGTCAAAATTGATTCCAGCATCTGTTATTTCCAAACAATGCAGAACATGGTTTCTGCTTTGGGTAGGAATCATTTTAATATACAGAATAATGACAGAGCATGGGAGACCAGGATACAAGGGTGAATTGGTGGATACACTATGTACTATAAGCATAAAGGCATAAAACAGCTTTATCTGCACAGAACATGCACTCCTAGTTAACATGAGTCTTGAAGGAAGAAAGACTTACTTTTTCTCTAGGAAAAATACATCCCAGTTACCGAATATTTATAAACTGATCCAAAAGCCACTAACATAATTGAAGAAAGCCTCCTGACTTCAAGAAGCTTTGAATTTGAAAGAATTTCAGACCATCTGCCAGGGCCACATCTTGATGTTTCCAGAACCTCAACACAAAGAGAGCTGCTTTTCTTACAGGAAATGACATGAAGTCTCACTAATTCTGTTCTTTCTTTCCCCAAAAGAGCATGCTAGGTGTCTATTTGGAAACTCTGAACTTGTTCCAAACCTTTGTTACTTATTTTTATAGCTGCAGAAAAACAGGCTGTGCAGCAAGGACAAGGAACAGACTGACATCCTGTGATTGATAAGCCTCCCATAGCAAAGACAAGAAGAAATACTCTGTCTCAGTTCTCAGAGCAGACATCTCCAGCCAGCTTCACCCTTCAACAAGGAAATAAGGGCAAAGCAACTCATGGCAGCACCTCGTTGAGTCATCAGATTAAATATCTGAACAGTGACCCACAGTGTAGCAAATGCATTAACAGCACAAACTAAAGACTAACAGACAAAGTAAGCCCCACATTTAAGTAAAAGCAAAGGAATCCAAAATTAGCATTTATACTACAGTCAGTCAAGTTAGGCTGTGAAGATTTCGGATCAAGCATAACTGCAGATGATAAAGTAATAAGGAGCTTAAAAAAATCACTTAAAGAGGAAAATAGATGGCTTCTTAGGGACAGGAGTGTGAAGAGCAGGTGGATGGAGTTACACTTACAAACTGAGCATCCATGCCAATTTGCTGATTTTATACACACAAAAAAAACCTAAGCTTTACTACCTTTCTTGGCAACATCTTGGTTCAACACTAATATTATAAAAAGCTAATTAAAGAGATGTTCTACTCTGAGCACGGAGTACATAAAAACAAAGTCCTACAGCTCTCTGTATGTTCTTCAAATCAGCCCTTCTAGCTTTGTGTTCATCATTGTTTTAAATTCCTGTTCCTAATGATTTCCTTGCAGAATTAAAAGCATTTTTCTCTTGCATTTTATCCAGGGAACTGCTTCTTAATTCCTAATCAGTGGCATCTACTTCTGCAACTGGGGAAGTCAATCGCATTATACAGTTACTGCCAAAGGGAAAAGCTTTCTAGAAAGACTTCGTAGCTGGTGAGAGGACCCAAGTACAGCAATGCCACCACTCAGCTTGCTGGACTGTCTACTAAAGACATGGAAGACAATAGTTGTGGTTGGGGTTTTGTTTGGTTTTGTTTTTTACTTTTAGGCTGAGTAACTTCTGACAAATTACAGAACTCATGGAACATGTCAGCGCAGTCTTTAAAGTGCCCTTTTCAGAGAGGCAATAATTTAAATAATTACTATTGGGAAAAATTAATTCAGTGAATAAGTACATAGACATACCTCAAAAGATATTTTAATTGAACTTATTATTCTCCCCATCTTAAGTCATTATTTTTGAATGTCATCATAATTAAAAGTTCTAATTTTAGATATTGCACATAAATCTTATATCCAGGCAAGACGACTAAAACGTTGAGGGTACCCAAGAATCAGTTTTGAATGTTTCACTTCTGCTTGTCTTCTGATTACAAGTTTGTCTTTGAGTAATATTCAGTAAAGACTCCGTGTTTTTCACATGACTAACCAAAACAATGGTTTTGCTGTTTCACTCGAATTTAAGTCAGAAGACTTCAGAAGGCTGATTCTTAAAAAATTAATAGTTGCCATTAGCCTTATTCAACTGTTTAAATTTCTGCTTATGCAGCCCAGCCAGAACTCCCTTCCATAAACAGAGAACTCCCTAGCACAGACGGAGGACAGCTTCACTGTCTCATGATTCAGATGATGAATTTGAAACACACTCCAAACCACATTCATATTTCTCTTTCACTTCAAGACAGGTGATTTCAGGACTGCCATCCTACAGGACAAACAGAACTAACAAAGAGATCAAAGCTCTCTAACCTGTTCTCCATGACTGTTCCCCCTCAACTGTTCCTGCTATTGTATCTCCTTAAAGATCTTGAAGCAGCAATCAGAGTTCCCTCCAGTCCTTTACTGCTCATCAAATCTCCATTTCCTTTAATTATTCAAAGACTTTTTCCACCATTTCTCTTTAATGCTGTGTATGTAAGCTGTATTCTTGGCAAAGACCTCTGCAAAAATGGTCAACCATCAACTCAAATAATGCTGTGTGGGAGGAAAAAATCTGTCTGCTAACAGTCTGATCAACAACTTGTTATCAGAAACAGAAAAACACCACAACTTAGGAAGTCCTTTTGCTTCTTTGGGTTTTGTAGACCTAATCGTTAGCAAAAATTCTCCTGATAAGTAGCTGTAGCTCCATTTCCAGAGAAAACCCACACAAAACTTGGAGTTACACTGCAGATCATAGCAAGAGTTCACTACAAGGAAAATGAACGAGTCTAGCTGTGTTATTCAATTTACATGGTTGAATTTTTGCAATTGTGCAACTTGTAAAAATAAACCTGTGTAGAAATATTTAAGATTGAAGTAGTTTGGTTTAAGAGCAATGCACAGAGACATCTTCCCTCGCTCTGAACAACAGCACTAATTAGCTAGTGGTTTTTGGGGGGGGGGGGGTTCAGCAAAGATATTTGAGGATAGCTCTTTTTAATGCTCAGTGACAATAAGAGCAGCATTAGTAATATTAGCAGCACAGGTGCTTTGACACTCACTGAGGTAGATACTCCTCCCTCAGTAGCAGCTGCCAAGTCAAGGCTGAACTTAATGCTTTGCTTAGCTTTATTTCTTAACAGACGCGCACACTTGGGTCTTGTACATCCGTATGTAACTGTAGCAATAAAGAATCCCATTTTCAAATATCTCAAGTACACGAGACCTCTTCACTAAACTCCAGTTGTATTTCAAGCTTGACACTGAAGACTTCAGTGCATTGCTCTGGAATACCTGGTTGTGCCCTTCACAGCTTATTGTTTATACCCAGAAATTTGTATTTAGTATTTAAAACTTTGACGTCTGCAATTTATCCTTTCCAAAAAGACAGTACTGAAAGAAAGGGGCAGAGAGCTAGGAAGGTCACTTTACAAGGGTCACATTCACATTTATTCTGTGATAAACTGGACTGAAAACTACTTATCTTTCAATGAAACACTTTTTTTTGTTTCATAGCATGTCTTCTTTCAAACAAATGTTTTGTATAATCTCTCATGTTTTTTTCAAGATCTTATGCAAGCAACTAGTCCTTACTTTCAGTGATGTAAGTAGGTATCTTTGGTAGAGTAAGGGGTTTTGGAATCGTCTAGATTGAAAAGAATCTCAGCACTCTGAACAAGCATTAGATATGCCCTAGTGCTAAAATATTGTTATGTGAATAAACAAAGAATCATCAGGTTTCAAAAATACACTGGTTTTGCTTCTATTGACAAATTAATGGCACTTTATTTTAGTGTAATCTACTGAGTAAATCAGGAATATGAATTTTAAAAATAATATTGCTTCAAAATTAAGAATCCTCATTATTTTCTTCAAAACTGAGCAAACCAGAGTTTTATCGTATGAATTTAAAACAGCGGTAAATAAGGTGCTGCTTTATATAAAGGTACAAGGTATGAAGATTAACCATTGTTAATTACCATGTCTTTTAATGTGGTCCCAAAGACAGGTAGGGCATTCTAAAAGGTGTATTTGTTCAAACAAGTATATGCCCTGAGGAGCTAACAACTTTTACTGGGCAGATACTATAGACAAGCTATGAAGGTGTGCCCAGACAGGAGGAAGCTGCGTGCAGCAAAAGGCTCTGAAAAAAAGGGACAAATCTTGGAAGAAAAAGAAAATAATAATCCATGACTTCAGAGAAGTAATTACTTCAAGCTGTATTTTTTATACTATCTTCTGCAGGCCCAGGGATAATTCTGTGGCAAGGAGTCAGAAGAAAAAGGCTGGAGAACAAGAGCCAACTTTGTAAGCTTAATTTAATACTGTGAAATGTCATGAACCTTGAACAGGACCTCAGCATTTTCTGTTGAGTAAGCTGTAGCACATTCACCGACTAATTTTGAACAAAAGTTGGTCAGTTCAGTAACAACAAAAAATTGTCCTTTCTAAAAAACATATACACTGCAGTAACAGTATGATAGTCCAATCTCTCCTGCAGCATACCTGAAAGCACAGCATGACGGGAAGCAACCCTACCTCTCAACAAGTCTAATCAGCACAAATGGAATTAGTCATCCTGCTGACTGTGCTATCTGTACACTTAAGTAACTTGTGGACAGCAAGATGGTAACTGTACATATTATAATCTATAAAAAGGCAGACTTGAGCCAGCTAGCATCTTTAGCAAGTCTCAAATAGAACTTAAAAATATGCATTACCGGAAATGTGCTGAGATTTTATTCATCAGACACTGCAAAAATAAAAATTATCTTTCATATTTCTTTTGTGCTCTGTATTGACTAATAGCATCTGACTCTAAGATAAAAGACCTTCCTCTCAGTTTCTGCTAATTACAAGAAACAAACTCTCTGGCAAAACAGTTGCTTTAAACGATTACATAACACGAGCAGGAAGTGGCAGATGCCTGACAAAGCAGGCAGGTTCCAGCAAATGACGGATTAAGCTCGCTTGCACGCACCCTCTTCATAATGCTGCATAATCCTTCAGCATTCCAAGTTAAACACTCTTGTGGTCTTCCTCCTCAAGCAATATTTCTTCTTGTTAGCCTCTACCCTTCTTGTGGCAGGTATCTTTTACTTCTTAATGGGCAGCTCTTACCCTACGTACAAAAAAAGTCTCAGCACAGAATAAAGATTCTTTGCATGGAAACATCTATATAGACAAGCACTGTCAAGAATTGTGGCACTGCATTAAGCAGTGAAGGGACACTGCTGCTTTGCCTGAAACATGGCTTCAAAAAGTACACCTACTGATCTCTTTTTTGTATAGACTACAGTTTGAAAATAGCAAAAACTTGCTTTCATTAAAAAATTTGTAACAGTAAAAAAAAGGTCGAGTTGTGATTTCACTGTTACCACAACGTAGATCAAGTTGTTTATCCCCAATCCATACTTGTGATTTTGTTTTTATTCTGCATACTTTGCACATTTGAAGCACCGGCAGTCTATGCACGTAACTTGGAAGAAGTCCAAAGGGCATGGTATTTTGTGGTATGTCCAGCTTTTCTATGCATTTGTAGTATCCCTAGCCTCATTCAGTCAACGTACCTGCACACAGAAACTCAGGTCATGTTTCAAGTATCCAATGAATGTAACAAAATCTGTACATACATGCATGTCCTACATTTTATTTTATCTCACTTTTTTCATTTATAAAGTACCCTCTCTCTTCTGGCATGACTGGCATATCACAATCTACACGCAACTCTGATGCGCTAATTTCTGCAAACTCCCTCCCTTTTTAACAAAGAAAATTATTTGCAATTTTAGTACAAATCCAAAAATTGTTTAAAAAATTAAATAGTTTGATTTTCTGTTATCATTTATGTACTTAACTTGAAATGGATCACATGATAAATAAACAAGCAGTAAAAGGGTGTTCCCCATAAAGATATAAATGCAAGTGTACGATAAAGTGATCAACGGTCACTTTTTTGTTGAAATAAATTGTTATTGCTAAATTATCACAGGCAGAGATAGGAATCACATCTAGTCCTCTGTCTAGATGTCAGTCTTGCCATAACAATCAGGCTACATCTTAAGATTTTTTGGCCTCTTTCCTTCCCAATTCCTACTTAAGAAAATAAAATAAACACATGTATACCCCTCAGCTACATCTTCCCAACAGTGAGAGATCTCCTATGTTCTATTTGCAGTGTGAATATGGATTGTGTACTCCAGCAAACGCCAGGAAATTTGTTAGGACACAAATCACGTCACAAAGCAACAAAGGATGAGAGTTAATGTTCCACAGAACCCAGTGTGAATGGTTTCTGTTGCACCCCCCACTAAATGCGCAGCCACAGGACTGCACTGGTTCAGCAACCCGATCACAGAGGAAATCACTTATGCCCTCGTCACCACCACCTCCTCTCATGACGTTTCATCAACTTTCTGAAGCAACTTAGTCCTATAACCAGACAACCGTTATAGTTTAAAAAAATACAGTGAGGGAATAGCCAGGTGGGGAAGGAAGACCACACCTTGTGGCAGCAGCCTGTAGTTACATCAAAGAACCACCAGAGATCAAACTGACATCAGCAGAGCTCATGGAGTTGGTTCTTCCTCCCAAAAATGCTGCTCTGGCAATGAATGTCCTTTATGCATTTAAATCCCAGCATCAGCACTTCGAGCTTAGTTGATCACTCAACATTTCTCAGATGCCTGAGCCATGTGCAGAGCTACCTACAGGATTCCAATGCATCAGAAACAGAGCACTAACAAAAGCAGGGTAAAACACCCAAGAACAGTCAGATTTAAACCTTCGTAATTCTTTTACTCATCCTTTTGAGCCTCTCCCCATTTATCCTCTTCTCTCCGTGATCAAGAAAAAAAAAAAGTGAAGGAAAAACAGAAGGCAAATTGCAGGATCTTACAGGAGAAAAAAAAATAAGTTGTCGAAAATTTAGTGGTATTATGCAAATTTCACTCTACTAAAATTGGTACTTGCAAGACAACTGCTATTGCCAGAGATGCCCCTTTACTCTGGAAGAAAAGCTGTGATCCACATCTGCATCTTTTGTTACTGTTTCATAATTCATACGATTTGCTGCTGTCAAATCCAATTAAGGGGAAAAAAATCCAAGAAGAGTAAACATGCTGCCTTACCATGTGAATTAAAAGACAGAGCTTCATGTTCTCTCCTCTCCCCACATCTGCCACTCCAAATGAGTTGGTTAAAGAATAACCTCTAAGGTTATGAACCGTGGCAGTTTTCAAGGTACCAGATAATAAAGTTACTATTTAATTCCCTGTTACGCACTATAGATTAAGAAATGCAAGCTATGAATAGTGCAAGACTGAACAAGTCTTCTGTTTATTTGCAGGTCAGCAAGAGCAGTAAAGAAAGCTGAACTCAAGTACTTTCTTTGAATTCCTTATAAAGTTACCTTACCTTTTTTTTCCTGGATGAACAACATCAAAGAATTAAAACAAGAGGGTTGAACTAATTGATTCCACCAAAAAAAAAAAAATCAATCAGATCAATTTTGTACTGTCACTACTTGGAATGACTCTTCGGTGCTAAATGAATTCAAATATGAAATTGCTGAGTTGTTAATCATGATCTGTAACCTTTTTCTTAAAACAGCCTCAGTACCAGAGAAATAAATGACATTGAGTGTGAAAGCAGTGCTTTAAAGCAATTCAGCTGATATCAGTAGATGCCCCCATATGAATATCTCATGTTTGTACCAGGCAGCTTGGTAAAGTCTACTATTAAACCAGAATTTGCTAATATACAGATAAATATAGATAACTAATGCAACAAATAAAAAAAGAAAAAAGAAAAATGGGGCACACAGTTTAGAAGTAGACAATGAACATGAGGATCAAGATGATAGATACACTAACAGATCAGCAAAGCACTTTTAACAGGACTCACTATCAGGCTCTCTTCTGGTTTTCATGATTAGACAGTTCCCACAGAAAAAGAAGCAGCAAAAGCATAGGAAGTAGAAGATTTTACCAGTTGTTTTTTTTCCCCCCCCAAATAGGTTTCCAAGAAGGTCTCCCCCTTATAAGTACTTGGTTTTTATTGTTCAAAAAATTGATAAGCAGTATTGAAATGGAGTAAATAATGGGTTAATAAGGCTTGCAGAAGATGAAAAATTGTTTCTTTGAACGCTACTTACAAAGAAATGGAGATTTCATGAACTGAAGTGTCTGTACAATAGGATGATAGATCATAGATTAGCTTAAACTGCAGAAACCTTTGGAGCTCTTTTCATCGAAACTTCATGTAAGATGTAACTTAACAAATACAAAGTAATTAACACAAAGGTTGGAATATTCACACACAATGATGGACTCAAGCAGCTACTATTATTTAAACAACAGATCTTGGAGTAATTGGTAAAAATTCTTTAAAATCAATTCTTTAGAATCATAATCTAATACGACTGTGTACCAATTCAAAGAAATTTCGAGGAGTAAGTTCTAGGAGTATGCCACAGAACTAGAAAAGTTCATTATTGGGCTGTATCTCAAATACGGTATCTGTATTTTCAATACTGCATGCAGTTTTGGTGAGAAAGATCATTCTTGGATCTATGAGCACGCAGACAAGCAAAAAGTATGGTCAGAGGTACCAAAAAGTTCTGTATCAGAAGAATTAAGCAGATAAGGGCTGGAAGATTTGACTAGAAGGGATATGACAGAGATAACTCAAGAGTGGCACAGCGTGAAAAGAGAAAATATCCATTTACTATTCACTTCCTTGGTTTAAAAAAAAAAAAGAAAGTAATAGTAGAAACAGCAGCTTTAAAATAACAAGTACTTCATTCACATGACTAATCACAAAAGTAATAGTGAAAGGATGCTGTGAATATCAAGACTTTAGATTGGCTCAAAAAGTGAAAAAAGAGTTTCCACATATTTTTCTTAGGAGCTAAGAAACAAAACCAGAAGCTACGGGGGGGGGGGAAGTACCACAACATCTCACTCCGTATTCTATCCCTAAGCATCCATTTAATTGGTTACCATTCAAGAAGCGAACCTGGGCAAGCTTGGCCCGCAGCCCAACTCGGCCTCATTGTTCTCTTCTCTTGGAAGCTCAAAGAGGTGAGCAGATTAAAAACTCTCCTGAAGAGCTACATCAGTTTCTCAGGGTCTTGCCTCTGGCCCCTTCTACCAAGCTGCAAAATCTTCCTTAGGCAGAAGGCTGAGGCAGTTCTGTGAGCCTCTCTTCTGTGAATTTTCAGCAGTCTTTTTTCTCCCATGGGGTGGATGCTTTTAGTTTTACACTGTTTCCCAAATTCTTTGTGTGAGAATTACTTTGAAGTAGTGATCAAATACTGATTTAGTTAAATGAGTGAGCCACAAAAAAAGAAACCATATGCTTTAGAGTACGTTAAAATTCAGTAACTTTTGACTATTTTTAATCAATCATTGCCTTACTTTGTTTTGCCCTCGGAGAACAACAGTACCCTGAAGATTAAAATCAGATATGGAAATACATGGGTAAATGCAGTATTTCTCTTGAGGATGAATAAGAGATTTACAGGTCCCAATAAACATTAGCAAAATACTATGCAATTCCTTTCTACTTGCCATGGAAACTAAAGGCAACTTCAGGTCTGCACACGTTTTTTTCCCCTCTTATTTTTACTTTTTTTTTAAATTGTGCTGTATTGTTTATTAAAATGCAAAACAGTATCATTTTGGTTTTATTGATCATACAATGCCCGTTTTGTCCACTTTCATCCCAATCTTATTTTTTGTGCCTGCCAACTCCCTCCATACAGTGACATTTTTCCCAGAACACTCCAAGCTGATAGTTTAAGTAGAAAAAATGATGCTATAGAACTGTTAACCGACCTCACTTTAAAAGTTATATTTATACATGCTCAGCATGTATGAAACACCGTATTACTCAAGAGAAAAATAAAGTGTTAGTTGCTCAAGATCTAGAGACTGTCCCCAAAACACATCCAATAAGACAAAAGAGTCTAAATTACTCAACTACAAACTAATCTTGCAATCCAACTGGGCAAGGATGAAAGAGTTCAAAAAATAAATATATTTCACCCTTTGGCATCTGGGTCTTCTGATGTTTAATTAAAAGAAAAGGCTAAAGGCTATGTTCTTCTCTGAATGTTAGCACACTGCTGAGATGCCAAAGGGACAGGCACTTTTCAAAATACCTTGCCCCAACAGGAATGTAAAAATCATTTCAATTTAAAATATAACAACCCAAATAAAATTCATTAAACTGCATTTGAAATGCTTCATTGGAAGACAAAACTCTACTTCACCTCCCAGAAATGCATTAGTGGAAAATTTCTCGGTGCAAAACATTAGACATGTTCTTTCTTGTATCACAACAAAGATGAATACATTATCTTGGGAAACAACAATAGCTCAGCAAATGGCATTAGTGCTGCAGCACAAAGGCAGAGCACCCAAATGTAAGATACATTCTTTAAGATGTGGGATAAAGACTTAATTCAATCTCACAAATTAAGTCAGAGTTCAAGGAATCTTTGAATTCACTGCTGCTGAGATCCACCTGCAGGGGGCTGTCCTCTCAACTGCTCCTAAGAATCCGGTGACCTCAAGGAAATTAACTGAATCTGGTCTTGAACCCCCCATGCTGTCCCAGCCACATGATGCAGAACATGTCAAAACACAGCAGTCAATACTAAAAGTTGCTCAAATTACAGCTGCAATCCATTTCCTTGAACCACTCCAGCACATTCAGAATTACACTTTTGTTGGCAAGAAGCATTGCCTGCCTGCCTTCCTGGAGCATGGAGTCCTTCTTCTGCAGCAAGAGAACTCCTAGCTGCCCTGCTAAACCCTTTCTTACCTGAGACTCATCTGGTTCACACAGATTCCTAGAGACACACACTGTATACTTTAATGCACCTGGAATAAAATGTTCAGGTGCCACGTATGGAAAGGAGAAGCATCCAAAACCCAATAAAACACCCGTAATTGTTAAGCATGTGTTACATATATATAATCAAAGTTCATTTTAGGTTTTATAGCTTACATTACAGTAGAACATTTCAGAGAAGTCTTTAGCAACTTAGGAAATATGACACTCTGCAAACACTGCAGCATTATCTCTAGGGAAAACATGCAGAACTCTACATACTTGGACATAATTGTTAGTTACTGGACACTAGCTCCCAGAGAAGTAAAAGTTTGAGTTCCTTCAAGTCTAAACTAGTTATTGGTGTGTTGCTTGTTTTTCCTTTATTTTTATAAGCCATATAGGCTATGTTTCCACCTATAATATGGAAATTCAAAAGCTAAATCGAAAGGACCTAACAAACAGGTCCTTATGGCTAGTCTGCATGCAGCAGTGTCCAAGTCTCCTCCTCTGTTACAGGATGCAATAAATGTTTCATTACCGTGAACCTTACAGTTTCTCTTAACAGTAAGCAGTACAGAAGACCTCAGACTTGTCAAACCACCAACTCCATCACCAAAGCAAGTTTTGTGAAACATCTTTCCTTCAGGCTTCTCCCGAGTTCATTTACAGTCAGCTGCTCCTTCATATACACATTTACTTTAACTAGCCATCAAAACTCATGTTTATGTTCAACGTAAACAATATCTAAAGCTGAAAAGAATGTCCTACATGCACTGTAGCACTTCAGCCTATGCTGTCAGGAAGACTGTCCCACAACCTTTCCAAAGATATGTAATATAGAAAGAAATATGCCTGCAGGACTCTGAGTAAGGTCCTGAAGGAAGATGCAGAAACATATCGCCTGTAATAGTTTGCTCTGCTCAGTCTGAAAGGAGAGGCAAGAACTGTTAACAAGGGGAATGGTATCCACGCCCGTTCTATTGACAGGAAAACAATTGTTAACCTACATTATCACACGCCTCATACCTATCAATATACTTCTTGACTCTATACATAGGAACTCCTGCAGTAAAGAAAAAACATGGCCTCGGTGTAATCCATCTTGATGAAGACAGTGGTAATACAGAGATACTTTTAGTGACTTCAGTCAGCTCCTCACTTGCTCATGAGAAAGCTAAATACTGGGGGCTTGTTTAACGCTGGCTTGTGGTTTGGGGAGACCTTTTTCTGTGGCTTAAAAACAGTATAAATTGCTCTCCTCAAAAATGATATTAATGGTCAGTCAGCAATAGGCCACAAGAGATCTGGCCAGGATCACAGGGAACTACCCTCATTGCTGAGAAGAAATAAATTCCTGAACACCAGTTTTTCAGCACTGAGCTTAATGTTACAGAAGGCTATTTTTCTTATTTATGAAACTGGATCTTCTCTGTATGTTTGGGATGAACAAGGAAAGACAACAATCAATCAGGACTATCAAAGCCTTGTCTCGATAGCTCATCAGAAAATCAGAGATCTGCTTCAAATTTTCAGTTAAAAAGGGTAGGTTTGTATGGAACAGCCGCATGCCTGGCAAAGAATTAATCGCAGGTTGGGATATTCTGGCATTTGAGTTTGGACCAGATTTTGCTTTAGGCTGGACATATGCTTGGACTGGCACCGAAACCAAAATTAGAGTTAAACTTGACTGTCACAGAGCACGCAGCATCAGAATTTGTTGAAATATCTCATGATTCAATATTCTTAGCTGGAAAGTAAATTTAACCCATCTGTATTTTACTACTAGCTTTTCACAATGAAGACTAGATACAATCATTATCACAACACACAAATGTCTGAATACTGTTTCACTGTTTAGTAATCAAACACATAACAATGATACAACCTAGTTAGAAGGTTTCACAACCCAACTGCAACCAAGTACGAAGAACACAGTAGCTCACTTCCCACCACATTTAATTAAAATCTCCAGTGCTGTACTTCTTGCTGCATTTTTTTTAATATATATGCTCTAGGCCATAAACCCAGCTATTCCCTTCAGATTCTTTTCATTATGATCTGTGTAAAATCAATAATAAAGAATTGCTTCACAAAGCAAGTACAGACCAGACACCAACCAGAAATATAAATACCTCTTTTTAAAATTACTGCTTGAACTTTGAACTCTCAGACTGAACAACAACTTCACCCAACAGCAATATACATGCCATTGCATACATTACTTGTTAACAGTCTCCACCCCACAAGATTCAGTCAGTATTTCAGTTTATTTCAAGAGGCCTGCTGCTTCTGTTCCTTAGTTCAGAACTGAGGTTTTCTAAGTTTTAATCCATGCTTAAAAAGAAATTAGCTATTTAAGAAGTCAGAACATGCTCAATGACATTCTTTCACAGATCAGATTTTGAGTTTAATCTGCAGTGAATCTTGAGTACAAGGCTTCTATAGTGTTCTATTTTTACCACGTTTATCCTTCTGATATGAAATATGCTTTCACACTTTTAGAGATTAAAGTTCCAATGTTTATATTAGCACAAGTGTTTAGGGTAAAACTAGTTTTAAAATCCCCAAACTGTGAATCTATTATATTTAGACTCTTTACACCCTTAAAAATAAAAAGACAGCAAACATACAGTATAATATTTCAATAGCTGAGAAAAAAATTCACTCTTATTAAAATGCATACGAAATGACTGCTATTAAAAACATGTCAGGTTGCACCATCCTTCTCAAGAAAAACACACAAAACCTTAGATTTATGCTTACGAATATACATATGAATGATCCATTTGTCATTCAGATCAGCAGTGCAAATCACATGCTTAAAATTAAACATGTATAAAAGCTTTCATGAGATCCCTTACATTAGGAAAACCTTATATATAATTATCATTCCACATGCCTATTCCAGGCAAAATCTGACATCAATCTAATCACTTCTCAAACATATTTATGCAGAATTGTGTAGTTCCACAGTAAAATGCAAATGCAGGATTAAGTTCTTTCTAGTTTTAGAGGTGCAGATGCATTTACAGGTTCATTCACTCATTGGCTTTTATCATCTGCCAATTAATCCAAAGGAAGTTTCTCCAAAACCTGGCTCCCCTGAAATGTAGATGGATCAGTTCAAGCCATGTACAACTGGACCACATGGTGAAGTCACAATATGCCATATAGAAGAGACAGAACAAATTGTAAAGCAAAAGAAAATATCTATCGGCACTGTTTCTGCGCTTATTTCTTTTCTCACAGCTCTTTCATTTCCCAGGAAATTCTCTGCTTTCCCATCATTAATCACTCTTCCTTCTATGTTTCCTTATTACTCAACACAAAGAAGAAAAAGTAAATCTCAAGGAGGAAACTGCCAGTTATAACCAAACTTCAAAAAATGATACTGCCATGAACAATTTACTGCTTTTAGGGTACTTCAGCTAGTTATTTGAAACTTTATCAGCAGAAGATATTTTAACCCACTATCCTCATGTTAACAACTGCTTCTTTTAGACTATCTTTACTCACAGTACTTCTCAATTTTTTTTCCCCCTCCATTCAGGACTAAATGGTGTCAGTAGAAGTTGGATTTGTCTGTAATAAAGCTAAAAAGACAACCATAACACATGAACTTGACTGTGCCAAGCCTCCTTGTATTCATTATTCATTACTAAACTAGTCAAAGACACCAGGCAAGAACACGATGCTGAAAAGATTGTGTAAAAATACTTGCTGCCCACAGTGATTTTATTTACTGCTGATAAACTCCATCATATTAAGGCACTGCAGGTGCCTGCAATTGATTCACAGCAAATGCCTGCTTTCCTAAATTAGTACTGATGCTTCAGTACCATGACATGAAATATGGTTAGCAGCAGCATGTTAGACCTCTTACACAGACACCAGTCCAGGCAACAAACTTTTCCCTTTAAATACATATGAAATGCTAACAACAACAATAAGGCAGTACATTAAGACCTTAAACAGTATCTATAACTGACTACTGCTCTCAGCAAAAACATCACCGTGGTGCTATGATTTCTAGAGATTTATGTGACGGTTGTCTTGAAAAGATCTTAGGGTCTACGCAGCAATATATGCCCAAAATAACTGATCTTTTAAAAGTGCTGCTCTCTGGATGGCACCTTCTGTCTCTCAAGACAACATGATATCTGATGAGTAGTATTATTTAGAATATTCAAAGGAGTTGCCAAGAGATTACCAAAGACATTCGTGTCTGTTATCTCCACCAAGTTATAGCAGGACTCAGAACACATATGCTGACAAAATACAAATTAAAAAGTTCACTTAATTTGAAAACTGTCAAAGTATACATATGGAGTGTTAGTATGTAATTTTTTTCATTAAAAATGAATAATGTCAGAAGCAATTCTGTAATAGTCTTCTGCAATAGTATCTCTAAATGAAGTAAACACAATGCACATGTTCTGCATTTCTACTGGCTTTCAGAAATAAACTTGGGACCAAGAACTTTACTCATTAAGACTACCCTCAAGAACTCACAGTACTATTCTGTACAGGTAAAGAGACAGGGAGGAACAAACGCATAATTTAGACATTAGTTTCATAAAGCTCTTAAGAATCTGTTTAATTCAATGATCCCAGTGATCTGAATGGTACTTAGTCTTCAATAAAAGCTAATTAAAAAGTATCTTTGTATATAAAGATCATGTAAATATTTCTACCAGACTTCAACAATAAGTAAAACCACCAGTATATTTGAAAACTTCTCAAAGACAAAATTATCTAACCTTTTCAAAGCCTAATATTAGACATGTTTAAAGATCTAGGCCTGTAAGGACTATTCTGCAAGCATACACTATACTCGACAGCACTATATATGACTGAATTAAAGAACTCAGTTCCATTTGGAACAAGTATTTTCATCCTCTTCCAAATTATTTTCTTGATATTCTTAGTATAGCCAGCAGAGGAAACACTAAGTTTTAGAGTTATTGGGTGCTCACTTTTTCTTTTTCTTTAAGAATTTCAACCAACAACACAAAGAACTTAGGGGCATCATGAAGCTTTTTTTTTTTTTTTTTTTAAACTAGAGGGAACAAAGTGACAATACACAGTCCAAAACACCTCAAAGGTACATGCGTAAGAAAGGTGTGGTCTGATTCAGCTAGTTACAACATTTAGACTTCCCAAGCCAAGGCAGCTGCAATGCTAGTGGCACAACTAGCATTCTTACTTTTTCAAAACTGCTTAGCTCTGCCAGGCTACAATGTATTATCAAGTTGCCATTCTGTTTAATGTTTGACTCAACTATTCTCAGGTGTCCAGATCCAGAAATCTTTAATAATCTACAGCTTAGGTTCTTTCCAAATAGTATCTGCATAACAAATCTCCAGTAATTACAGTATACAAGAAACCTATAAAGTACAAAAATGTAATTACTGTAAAAAATGATACTGAAAATATCACACAGTTACACCAAAAAACATTGCGTATATTATTCAGGCACATAACGGGTCTCCAGAGGAAACATTCACCCGCTTGAGTACACAATCTATAAGCAAGCATTTAATTTTCTTAAGGATTGCTGCTGCCACGATTCCACAAAAATATCTATTCTATACTAAACAAAAACTAAAATCACTTAAATTCTATATTAAACTACAATTGGTTTATGTCTTTTAGAAGAGCAACTCATATCCAATAGAGCTAAGCACTAAGCACCAATACAGTAACGAGTTGAGAATATCCACAACCCTGCAGATCAGAACCTAAGCTTTGTAAGCAACTGTCTCCTTCTCATCACCTCTTTAATTGCAGAGTACAGTAGGTGTGTCAAGTTAACCAAAAGCCCAGAGGCATTTCATTGTTCAGACAGAAGTGAAGCACTGCTTCAAGAAAACAAGAAAAAAATAGGCCATATCTTTGAAATCGCTAACACAGAAATTGCTTTATACCTTCACTTTAGCAATAAAGAAAGTTCTCAACATTGCATACACTAGAACAGCAATCATAATGCAACTTGATGAAGTGAGTTACAGTTTTCTTGCTCTTTTTATTTAATGTTTAACTATTAAAAAGTCATGACACAAACCTGGGTCCACGTGTCTGGAGTTTCTTCTAATTCCATTCGTTCGTTTCTGAATAGCAAAAACACAAATTAAGGATATGAATAAACTTGTTTTCACGAAGGCATATTAAGCTCCTTTCGTTCCCACAATCTACTAGGCAAAGATGGTTATCTTATTTCCCCTCACCACCATCACCACAATTATCTCTATCTGATAGAAATATCCTACTTTGAAAATTATTCTTAGTAATGCAGAAAGTTTATTCATACATCCTATTTTTTCCTGACATGATGCTCAAAAGATTCTTAGTCCACAGAGGGTTTATTCATATATCAATTCCTTTGGATACTAAGCACTTTTTAAAAAATCATTTACGAACATGACAATAGAAAAATACACAATTTGGTAACATCTGATCCAGATAACGTCCATAAACACAGTAGTAGTGAGGCTGCTTCTCTTCTTCTATTGCTTTAATAAGGTAGAAACTTTCTCTGTTCCTACTCTGCACTTAAGGTATGTGGAATTTCCTAGAAAATTCTTAATTTTCTGGGCAAGTACTTAAATGTGTTTAGTAACTCCCCTCCCTCTTTCTTTTAAATTTGGATAAGTAGAGCCGCACATAATCAGAAACACTAACAAGAATGAGACTTTTTTTTTAATGATGAGGTTGATTTTTTGATGTTGTTATTGCTGTTGTTTTGTTTTTCTATATACTTTATTCTCCAGGACATATAATATGGGTCCCTGAAAACATCACTGTGAAACAAGGCACATCTATGAACTACTATCTACTTTTGCAAACTTGTTTTAACTGCTAGCTTGCATTAAGGTTCATGCATTTTTATTTATTTTTTTAATCAAACCAAGCAGGGGAAAGCACGTTGCATAACAAAGGGAACAATTAGATTGCTCCGATTTACTTGCAGTTGATATAAGCTGATGCAGGACGCACAACCAAGGTGAGCCAGAAAGCAGTAACCTGAGGCACAACCAAATTACTAAGCCCTATAGCAAGCTGGTAAAAAGGAAAAGCTTGATTTAAAAACAGCTTTCAGACTCTTGAGTCTTTGGACTTATTTGGTCTATACCCCACATTCTAATTGAAGAAAGGATGCAGTGTTTGTTTTTTTTTCAGCTGCAGTGGAAAGAAGAAAATTGTGAGTTGCTGCTACAAGAAGTGAAGGTAAAGTTAAAAAATAAATGGCTCAGTTATATCTGACTCCATTTTTTAGAAATTGAGGCAGTATTACTTTTCAGGATTAATGCAGATTTGCACGTGAGAGGTAAAGAGAAAAAGCAAATGTCAAGGAAGATGCAGACATTTAACTGAACTGAAAAAAAATACAGTAATTATGTGACAACACAAGTCAAATACACCGAAGCACCAGATAGAAAATGATGCTCTATACCCTTAAATATATTGCAGTACCAGTAGACTTAATTACTGGTATGAAAAAAATCCATCTTTCCCAGAATCATGAATTCTAACTTATACTTAAATTACCTCTTGTTGAAAAATTAATTTAAACAGGCAATTATTTAAGAATGAAACTAATTCAAACATTTTGGCTCAAATCAATAGCCAATACCAAATCAATAGCTCTCAAAAGGAAGCTGTCTCTTTACACAAAAGAAAAGATTTCAGAATCACGCTGGGGGTGAGAAGCTTAGGGTCTTGAGGGCTTAGCTACAATTAGTATACATATTTTCTTCATCTGGCCACCTGTGTTCACCTTATTTAGCTTTACATACTTGGCAACATGGCCCACAAGGTGCAGCAAGCAATCTGTTCATGGCTTCCCAGTGCTGCCTGTCAGCTGCAGTACCAGGAGACTTAAGCTAACAGACCATGCCATAATTTTCATATTTAAAAGTGTCCTTACCTAGCAGACATTTCTAGGCAGAGACAGTAAAGACAAGGCAGCAGGTGGCTGGAAGTACAGCCGGCGAGACACTGGCTGAGGGAACCGTGAGGAAGGCAGGCAGGCGGCAGACATTTCGGGGCATGCAGGCAGGCTGCAGGGCCGCCAAGCACAGGCTCTTGTGGTAACACAGCCCCAGCACCCCTCTCCTCACTCTGGGCTCCCCCGGCCACCCTGTCTGTCCTCACCCTGACAGACCCCAGGAACCCCAGCAAGCCCAGCTGTAAAGGCTGGTGCTCACTGCAGCCCCCCGGCCTACTGCAGCCCAGGCCCCCGGCCACTGAATGTGCCAGGTGCTGGGGCTCCCCTCCCCAGCAACACTGCAGCAGCTCAAACGTAGGCGGGCATGAGGGGAGTCAGCCTTGTGTGTGACCAACCATGAACCCTTCTGCGCCAGTCACGTCAGCCATAACATCCTTTCAATTCCGTTACTGATCTTAGAGATAGCACCAAAACACCAGTGTTAATGGAGAAAAAGAACACACATCCTCATACATCGTTCATAACCAGTGTGGCACTTAAGCAGTTAAATTACCATAAACTTCTGGTGTAAAATATATGCTAGGAACTATTATACCCTAAGACTTAGTGCTGCCTTTCTTTTGTCAGAATTGGCTGACAAAAAAATAACTGCTACGCCCTTCTGTGCTTCAGTGGAGAGGCACGAGTAACTGGCAAGAACATAACCCAGTAAAACTAGCAGTGTTCTTGAGTTTAAGTTGAGGTACACTACATATACCACTGTGTCCATTTTAACGTTCTCTCAAGATGACAAATTCCACAGCCACTGAATAACTCTGACAAACGCATGTTTAAATAAAGAGGCAAAAATTGCCCGGCCAGTTCTTCACTGCCCAGAGGTCTGTGGAGAAGCAGACTTGGACACTAGCACTTCACTGCCGCAGAACTGGCTACTGTTTAAAAGAAGAGTAGACTTAATTCCACTGCCAAATTTGGTCTAGCAACACTGAAAAACTAGACATCAGTTGTGAAGTGTTTTTTTTTTTTCCCTGTAATTAAAAAAAAATAAATACATCTCCACCCCTTCCAGTTCTCAGCATTAAGCCATGTCAACTGAAAATTGACACACGCTTGGAGCATAGTACTTTTGTATGTAATAACTGTTTTCCACCATTCTAAAGAAATATGTTAGTAAAGGCAGAAGAAACCATACATGTTCCAACAGCACATGCACAAAGTAAATGTCATCAACAAAGCAAAAGTCACATGAAAACAAATCCTTACCTCATGTTTCAGGTTCCCGTGTTCTGAAAGGTAAGTAAAAATTGGCATTATTGTCAACTGTAAATTTACGCTGCGTATATAGCTTCCTCAGCCTGCGCTGTGTGCATGACGAGAAGCACCGCTACGCCCCGCGCTACCTGATACCTGCAGCACGCCCGGGCAGCGCCGTGCAGGCCGTGCTCGCCTCGCTCATTGGCTCTTCCAGCCAGCACTGCACAGGGCTCGCGCCCGCCAGCTGCCCGCGGGTGCAGGACAGCCTGATCCAACACACCTCACAGACTTTTGCAACCTCCCCAGTGCGCTTCCTAAGTATCAGCTTGTCGGGAATTAAAAGGTATTGCTCTTCATTGCAAATAGTGTTTGCACCCCTTCTCACCTGTCTTTTCAGAGTATGCCAAGTTGTATCAAGATAAGATGTGTATCTTCAGCTGAAACATTTTCTACATTTCTTGTACTTCAGTTTAGCATTGCATTAGTATGCAATGGAATTTAAAGCCTGTGGGTTTTTATGTGCTTTTTTGCTATGCATTTCTTATACTACTTATAAATGATATTAAAAAATATAGTCTTGTGGTTGATCAGATGGCATCAAGACAGTAATACTTGCACACACACAACACCAGACATAACTACAGAGACACTAAAAGTTGCATTTTTTATATGTATTTTTTCTTTGTGTCTAATCTGATAACTGATATTTTGGTGTACACTAGATGGTTTTGGTTCAGTGCCTTTTCAAAGGACAACTGTATTTACCTGTGCATGTTCTCTAGGACTACACATGCTGCTGAGACAGAGTACTTACTACCCATGCCCAGTTTGTCACATTTGAACACTTTTACTGTAACTTCTTGTACACAGTGAGCCAACACTTGCAATAAATCAAATAAAAAGCTTTAACTGCAAGTCGATTTTGTTCCACAAAAAAACAAAAAGAATGACACGAACCAGTAAAGTGTGGGAAAAAAAACTTTTGGCTTTCTAGCATTTTATGCAAAGATAAGCAGGCATGCCAAGACCCAGCATGCTGGCTGAGGACTCGGGGCCAGGCATGCGAGGCCCAGCCTATTTACCACCAACAGAAATTCTTCTCATGTATCATTTTAGTCACTGTTTCTTCTCATACCGTATGCCAAAGATGCATCTTCCCATCATTCTCAGAAAATATTATCATCATTATACCCTTTCCAAAAGTGTTGATTTGCATTTGAACAGCAAGCACACAGAAGAAATATAAGCCAGCCCCAAAGGAGGAAATGCAGGTAGACTATGGAGGTTTTCAAAGGAGCCTGAGGGAATTAGTTGCCTAAGTGCTGCTGAAATCAATTCAATTTTGGTGTTTACTTTCACAGTTTCGTATGCCTTTCAGAAATTTTGCCAAAATCTAAATAAAATCACGCTTTTTTTTAATGTTTCATCTCAGCATTATATATGACTTCAAGGGAAAGTCATTTTGGTAAGTACTTTCAGAGGGGCAAAAGCAAAACTTCAAACCCAGACTCGAAGGGTCCATTTTGTTAAGAATGACCTTATTTAGTTCTGAAGATCTGTTATCACAAAACAGAAATGGACATGTCTTTCTATCCTCCAACAGGAATGAATCAATCTGACTTTTAACAGTTGCTGTTGAGTTGTGGGTTTTCTCCCCCTTTAGCAAATATCCCAAACAACTACATGAATGAGCTCCATTTGATGATTTCAGCATCCCAACACTCTTGACAATAAATAATTAAGAAACTCATTAACTTCCAGTATCAATATTCAAGAAATCACTACATAGGAAGGTTATAAATAAACCCAATAATTTGCATAAAATGAGTTTCATGAGAAGTGCATGGGGTTTTTGTTTTGATACATAGGTTAAAAAAGTAAACTGCTCCATTAACCAAGGCCAGGAGGGCATTTGTCATTAAAGCCTAATGAACAAATTCAAACTCAGAAAAAATAATAGCAACTCCAATGAAGAACACTTTCTTTAAGCCGTCTCCACTCCACATTAACCCTTAAAAAGCCCAAAACATAGCCAACGCTGACAGACTGAAATCTGATTTGTTATTTCACTATTAACATGCACAAAAGAACATTTAATATTTATTTCCATATAAAAGCCTATTAAAAATTAAGGCTTATGCTTGTCTTATTTCTTTTCAATATTCCTGTAGTTCAGGGTATTTTGTACTGAATTATGTCAATTGCTCCATCAGGAGTTCAAAATTATTTTTTTTCCCAAAATGTTCCATTAGCACAAGAGCAAAAAAAAAATAAATTTCTATCTACTTCGATACTGAGGGTGGAAAATGAATGTTTGAGGATATCCACCAGTAGATATTTTACACGTGACAACTTTAATTCAAGTTTCTGCTCATCACCAACATACCTATGAAGTTAAGGAGCAAGTGAGTTCTTAGTTACAACAGCAAGGTACTTTTACTGCCACGGTTCAGCACAATTTTTAGGTTTCGTTTATTCAGTGAAGCCACGATACTACCGGGTCAAATTTTGGTAATTGCATTTTACTACAAAAACAACAGGAACAACAGCTGGCCTCGATATGTAAGAAAACTCAGATCAGAAAACCGGTTTAGGCCGCTTTCCTCAGGGATGCAACAGAGCTGCTGGATTTGCATGATAACTCAATGGAGAGTAAACAAATTATTTACATTAAATGTAAAATGTAGTAAATTACTTCCTATTTTAAAAGAAAATTCAAAATATTTTAAAACTAGGAACTAGAAAGTAAACCACCTTAAAAGAGCTGTGGGACTATCTGCTACTTTCCAGTCACTTAGCCAGACATTGAATAATCAGAAGAAAAGCAAATAGTAACATAGAAGTACCACGGTGTTGGTCTCTGCACAACATACCAAGCCCCATAAGTGACTTTTGTTCAGTCAGACGGTTAGTTAAATAATACAGCTCAACCTTTGTTGCAGTTAAACAAGTGGCATAACTCCAATGAACATTCTGGGACTTGAACATTTACTCATCAATGCTGTTGACATAGTAGGTTTGGAGAATAGCCAGCAATTTTGCAACTGTTGATCAAGCCAGCAACAAGGTAAACAGGGAAAGCTGCTGTTTTCCTTTTAGATGTCAAAAAATGCATGTTTTTTATAAATACTCTCTAACGTGCTGTAGCAAGCCATTATTACATATGCAGCATGGACTATATTATTGGGCATGCACATTAGCATATGAAAGCAACCCTGAAATTAACCCATTCGTATGGTAATATTTTCTTAAACTTTCTTCATACATTTGAAGAAATACTCCTCCACCTAAGGAAAAGCAGGGTTTTTTCAAATGGAATAGTCTGAAGGAGAAAAAAAAAAAATCATGCATGCAATAACTAAAAGTTAACACAAAAATGCCCGATTAATGTTTTTGTGATCGATTTATGCCCTGATGACAGATGCTTCTAGCATCCCTGGGAACAGAGATAGAAAGGGAATTTCATGGTTTGGCACTGTATTTAAAATATTCAAATATTTTCAGATTCTAGATCCATTACTGAAGATTCATCTAATTGAAATATTCAATAGCCTGTGTAACCAGAAAACATTTGCTTGAGAACATTTAATTTAATATAATTGGATGAAGTTGGTAAAATTCCAGTCTGGCAATGGAAGTGGACTGTTAATTCTGCTGTTTTAGACTAGGAAATGGACTGAAGTTCTGCAGTATTTTCTGTGACACGTGATATAAAGCGTGCCTTTTATAGTGTGCCTAAGAAATGATAAATGTGTGCCTTTACTGATGCTCACTTAACAGTGGTCCCACTCTTAAAGATTACCAAATATAAACCCTTCCAACTGGTGGGGGAGCATCACCATGTAAGAATTGTACTCTGCCTTGAAATAAGGCATAGGAGTGCCACCGAGAAACCAGGAAATCTCTATGTCAGCCACTGCAGATAAAACACAGCACGTATACCTATATAAATGGCCTTGTAAAAGAAATACATGCATCCATTTCATAATCCTTATGTTTAAGGATAATGGCTTCACAGAGCCTTCTATCGAAGTCTGTGCAGCCTGAAGGAGTTTGCCTGAACATCAGCAACACAGAGGGATAATGGAGAATTTCAAGTCACAGAAAAATGAAGTGATAACGCATAAGTGTATGAAAATATTTGAGCATGTACAGGGCAGCATTTCAGGGGACAGGAAGTGAAACAAAAGACAAGTGAGCACAGACAACTTCAATCACCACTGAACATTTAGAGCAACATGGACAGGAAAAATAACAAGAAAAAACAAGGCTAAATGCAGACATTTTGTTCTATTTATTAATTCAACTGATTAAGCCTGTATCTTTTATCACTGCAACTTCTTAGTCTGATGAACTAGCCTTCTTTGAAGCAAAACATCTGAAGAACTGGCATATGTTTTTGTATATGGTATAACATGACAATACAGCAATTTATCTCAGATTTTGTCAGTGTTTCTCTCCTAAATTTATCATCCTAATCTGACACTTACTAAATTTGTCATTCTAAAGGCTTCATCTATCTTTGCATGTCTGCCTTTTGAATTTTCAAAAACTGACTTGGAATAAAATACAAAAAGTATTAATCCACTCAGGGGTGTTCTAAGCATAATTTCAGAAAGCTTAGCAGAAACATCTGCTCAGTGATCTAAAAAGAACAATGTTAAACTGTACTAAAAAAGGAAAAACAGTACAGAAGAAAATGCTCTGCAAATGCCTTTATGAAGCCTTTGAACCTGGGAGCCTTTGCATAGAGGAAAAATAGACTGGAAAGAGAAAGAAGTTTGCAGAGAGGACAAAGTAGCGTACACCTAGATTTAAGTTGAACATGCAACAAAAAACAGAATCTTAACAACCCATTTGCTTCCAACTTCACTTAAGATTCATACAGTATTATTTTACCAAATATTTATGTATTTTAAATAAAATCTAAAGAAAAATTCTGCTCCTTCGAAGTTGTGAAATAACTTCTTATAGTCGTGAGGTAGCCTAAATGTTTCATTTGTTTTGTTTGGGTAAGAAGGGGGGTGGGTTTTTTTGGTGTTTTTTTTTTTTGTTTTGCCCCAAGCAAATGCACAGTATTACTGAAACATATACGGCAGGAAAACTGCAAGATATCAGACCTTGTGTTATCTTCGGATTTATGGTCATTCTTACCGATTCACGTTGCACCATATGTGTCCACAGATCTTTAGAGAAAAACTGAAAGGTAAGTTGCTGCCTTCCAGGGTGCCAGATATCCAATTAAAATAAAAACTACAAAAGTGATTGGAACAGAAGGCAGGAAATAAAAAAAAAAAAAGTAGTAGGGGTGGTTTATACTGGAGAAGATACATCTTTCTTGTGAAGGACAGTATGCCTTTGCTTTTGCACTCTATTAATTCAAATGTGATTGCTTTAAAATATTTATTTTATGTAAGTTTATTTTTTTCTCCAATATATATATAGGAGGTTCTGTGAAAAATCTATCCTCCAGAAAAGAAAAAAAAATAGAAAAAGAAAATTTGAATGAACAATACTGTGGTTGCTTGTATGGTTTTTGGATCTACAAGAGGTGATCTTAAAAAAAAAGAAAAAAAAAGACAGACTAGGATAATGGCATAGAAGAGTTCCAGTACAGGAAAACAACTAAGATCAAAGTTCATTGGCTGCAGCAGAAGTCAGCATCTGACATCCCAATGATTTTGTGAAAGGAGGAAGCAGGCAAATAACACACAGTGAAAAACCAAGCAAAAGTCAGGAAGTAACACAAACAGGGGCAAAGACAGAAGCAAGCTCATACAGCTTTGAAAGGAACAAAAAGCTAGAACCAAAAACTTGAAGCAGAAGCTTAGTGAAGGGGAGAAGATGAGGTCATGATGTAATTCAAACAGAGGGAGAGAGATTATCTCAAAGCATTTTGCAAAGATTATAGATGGCAATACCAAAAAAAAATTAAGAGGTTGCAGAAGCCCATGTGAGATATGCAAGAAATTTCACACAGTTATAAAATGTTCCTGAAAAAAAGAACGTACAGGTTTAGTGAAGCAAGTAGGACAATTTCTGAAAAAGCTTCCGCAAAAGATACAGCTACACCTTGCAGAAATCACAATGTGTTCCAGTGTTTTTTCTCTTTCAAACACAAGCAAAAGAAATCCGAATGTATTAATGGTGGGGCAAGTTCATATTTGGAGGGAGCGCGTTTTTCCTGCTCCACCAACAAATCAGCTCTAGAAAGAATATAAGAACCTGGACGGAGGTAAGAGTCAAAAATGGTACTGTTATGTGACAAGGTGTCTGGAGTGCACAGAGTCACTGCCACTGACTGAACAGGTACGGGGAAGGGAATATGTGCTAACGACGAGCACTAACATTTGGCATTATAAGCAGGAGGTGTCAGAGAGAATTACAGAAACACTACTGAGCAGAGAAGGAAGAGGTCAAATTTGGAGAAAGCACCCTAAGAGGGAGACTGAACAGTGGCTGAAATCAAGAGAAGCCTTGAAGTCCCAAATGGCAGAAGGAGAATGGCAGCTTATTAAGGGGGGGGGGGGGGGGGGAAGGTCCTTAGATGCTGGCAGTAATAAGCCAATCACCTTTTTTTCTGAATATTGTGAGTGGCCAGAAATGATGGAAAGCAATGAGATTAAAGAGGATGCTGATGCAACACAGTTTCAGGAGCTGAGAGTAAAATATGAAAACTCATACAGACATCAAGGAAGAACAAGGGATGCTAGATAATATGCCGTACACTAAGTGTTACTTGTGAGCCGTCTATGATTAAAACCAGATCTATTTCTTGTTGTATACACAGGACACCAACAAAGAAATTGGGTTTGACCTATAACAGTTCACTCTCTTGCGCTTTTTAACAACTCAGTTTAGTACGAATAAAAGTCCCCATGAATTCTAAATGCAATTCTAATTGTACTTATAAATGGTAGTTTCACAAGCATGTATGTTACGATAAACACAAATTAGGGTAAATTAAACCTTAATTATATCTAGCAAGTTTTATGTCCTAATTAAAAATGGTATTCTAACAATAAAAATGACTTACCACCTGAATTAGCTCTGCCACAATTGTCTAATCTTCCTAAGCATTCTTTGTGTGCTCCAGCTCCACACTTAGAGCATAAATAGCCTTGATAAAATGTTCCCCTGTAAAATAAAATTAGGTAGTGATACATTAGAAGTGATAAATTCCATGCATAAAGAAATAAAAGACATGGCAGAAGGTATTAGAAGCCATTTGCCTTGTTGCATAATGATAGTCCTTAAAGACCTGAGAAACAGCAACAACAACTGACAAGCAGCTCATCAGCTTTTTGTCACTGCTAGCCATTTCAAAATAACAACCAGATAGTTCCTCTGAACTACTGATAGAATAACAATCTTCATTCCTATTTAGCCCAAAGCAACTCTGGCACAGCACACTTGAAACTGTACCATTATCTATCTATCCTACCATACAGCTACACTCTGTTTCATTTCAATGGGAATTCGCTCAGACAACATGAAGAATAGATCCATTTTGGGAAAGCCTCAAGTATGAATATATGTTTAAGTACTAAGGATTTTATAGGCTCCAATGCAAATATTCTCGACTTCAAAAATGTCCATTAAATAAATAAAAAAAATAAGCTATTTGGATACACTTCGGTTAACATTCAGACCTGCTAAGGAGTAACTTTCCTTACTCTAAATGTTCTCCAATTCCCCTTAATGAACTAAAATCTGAATTTGAGTCTGAGAACGCATTTATTTTCAGATGTGTGTGTTGCTTTTCTCTCAGGTACAATCCACAAAAGGGCTAACAGTCTTTTACATGTACTTCTGAGCAATTACACGAGTTCCATCTATTGATGTGTCTGCTTAATCTTCACACTAGACTTGGCTGTCTCCAAGATTATCCTGACCAGTTTGGAGTGATTACACATCCTAGTCTAACATGACATCTTCAGCTTCAAAGGAAAATCAAGTTTCATATATGGAACACAGGACTGGACAGGTTTAACCTGAATGCAACATACAGCAACTGCTATTTACTACAACAGGTACTAGACTTCAATTAATTGCCTTTATTAAACTCAGAAGCACATTAATTTTTTAAGTATCAAAATACAGAAGCTTAGAGACAAACAAATATAAAAATATTTTAATCCACTTTGTTCTGTTTTTGTTTTTTCTTATTGCTACACAGGAATACAAGACTCTACATAAGAGCAGAGGACAAAATTATCCATCCCTATAGATGCTTTTAAGGCTGACATTTTATCCCCACTTCAGAAAGATCAGGCACAAAGGTTCAAACTTTGAAGTATTTACGTGCCATTCTGTTTAGCATTTTGAAGTTTAAACTGACAATATCCTTTCAAAAATTATTTAGCCATTTTAGGACCGTAAACCCAGTATGCTTTCAATACTACTTGGGTATCCAGGAACACGTCTATGTATCACTAAGTAGCACCTAGGGGTACCTAAGCTATCTTGGAGCAAATTGGCATGCCTGTGCAGAACCACGCAGGATCATGCAGCCTGTGTCCTGAAAGCAAGACAACCGTTTCTCAGCAACAGCAGCCAGTGCAGTAACAGAGACAATGACTCAACTATACTGCTTCAAATTAAAAATTAGGCATGCCATCTCTAAATTCAGGATGTCTGCAGCATTCTTCATAGTCACTTAGACCTTACTGCATTGAGCAAAGCATCATCTAAAAAAAAAAATCTCAGAATCCAAGTCAATAAAACTGTTCAGAAAAAAGGTTGCTGAAGGAAAAAAAGGCAAGAAGGAACATACATGAGGTTATTGTATTCCTCCACACCTGTGCTTAACAAAAACACAACCTATGCTTTAAACACCCTTTTTAAAAGGCTATGGCTACATTTTGTTTTTTAACAGAGCTCTTGCAACTTCAGCTTACACTATGAAACTTAGGTTCAATATATACATCTGGACCATTAGACATACTGTGTTTACAGAAATACAGGTAGCTTAAAGATAGCTCAAGTAATCCATGTGAAACCACAGATGTGCATGTACATGCACATACTTCAGAAGAAAGAAAGAAAAGTTTTTTTTCAACTCAAGTTAGTCTTACAAATCCTCGCTCTTGGAAGAATTTGTGGTCTACTAGCATTTATCTAGCTTTGTAACATCTGTCTTTAATTTGCCTACATATTTCTAGTTCAGCAGAGCTTTTGTGAGACAATTATTTTCTGTTTCACAAAGCAATCTCCCCATATCAAACATTTATAAGCATCTTCATCATCTGCCTTTCTAAAAAAATATTCCATCTGTTCTTGGGACTGATGGTCTACAGCTATGGGACCTGTGGACCAGTCTTGCTGGTCAACACTATATAAAATGGCCATCGTTTACTCTTATGAGCATTACTTTATTTAATAAGGGAATTCTTACTGAAGAGAATTATGACAAAGCAGCCTTCTGACAAATGGGAAATGGGGTAGTACCTTCAGGTTTTGATCTTTCAACAGCACTGCTGCTAATATTTGGTACTTAATTATAAAATCTCACTCATACTGTGTATGACTGGCTTTATGGCTTGTCCATCTTGTAGAGGTAACCAGCTAGCCATGTATTTCATCACACTTTCACTCAAATATTACTGGTGGGGGCTTAAAATTCTTACCTCAGAAGCATTTGACAGACCTTGCAAGATGTCACACGACTGAAAGTATGCATTTTGAACTCATGAAAGCTTGTATCCGCATAGTCTGGTCGTATATTTGACCTAAAATAAAAATTATTTGAAAATCTGTTTTAAACCAAGATTTAGAACATAATACACTATTCACAGCAGGCAATCTGAATCTGTGAACAACTAACTCTATTTACACTTCAATGATTACCACTGAGGTGAACTCAAAACATGGACTTTATCACATACCTTTAAATGAAGTCTGAATCATTATATTTTGCATACATGATCCTTAAAATACATCCGAACTGTTTTAGCTACCACAGTAACTAGAAAACAGTTACTATACATCAAAAAAATTGGGGTGGTCCTGTATGGAGCAGGAGTTGGATCCTTGGGTGTCCCTTCTAACTCAGGATATTCTGTGATTCTATGAAAATACAAGTCTGCTTTTTAATCCTCATTGAGTAGGTTCATTTTACAGACCCAAAGAACACTCACTTCTTCATTCTCAAATATTTTGTTGTGTGTATCTACAAAGAAGAGCAGCTCACAGTTTCAGAACCACGCCATTAGAAAAACATAAGCAGCAAATTTGGGACAATTAGGTCACAATTATGCAACAATACACTGGATAACAAGAGCAAATTCAAAAGCAGTTAGAAAATATTTAGGGGTTTTGTTAGTGTTTCTTAAATGAGCTTCTTCAATGCCTACAGCTGTTGCTACACAACCTTGATTTAACAAATGAAGTAGAAGATCACTATTTATACTGCTAAAATACTGCAACACGGTAGTTGCAGACTTATTTCCATACATCTAATTTGCCTAAGCACTAATCTATTGCTGTCTCTTGTTTATCCTCTCTACTGATCCCATTTAAAAGTGGGAGTTTAAGTTAAATATGACCCACTCATTTTGTTGCACTGGTGACTGTTTGCAGGCTTATTTAAATTTTATTAAGTAATCCATTTTTTTCTGTCATTTTCCACATTTCCGTGAGGAAAGAGGGGACAGGAAGTTTTAAGTTATTTGTCATCTCTTTTGCTTTAATTCAATGATATCCTCAAATTACGAAAATGCAACTACCTTACACTTACAAAAACAGAACCACTGAAGTGCTAGCTGCATAATTTAATACTCGACGACATTAAGCTAGACTATCCGAGACAAAAAGAATATATGTAGGACACATTAATGGATTTTTAAAGATTATTTATCTTGGAATGTTTAGGACTCCATAGAATTCTGGTATTTCTTGCAAAAACAAAGGAACGCGGGATGCATAGGAATTAAAACAGGGAAAAAACAGAGAATAAGAATGGAATAATCTACAATACTCAAAAGGAAAGATAAGAAGCTTTCCTGACACACAAAATTACAAATTCAGGCATTAAAGTTGGAGGTACTTATTAGGCAAGTTTCATTTTTATGTATTATAAATAACTTCTGGACTATAACACAGAACAGCCACAAATTGCAGCGAAACAAATATAAGTAAGCATGCAAGCATCAATCTCTCCAGGACTGAATGAAAAGGCTTATGAAAAAAACATTCAGATAACCTGTTTAAGTACCCAGTGTCAGAAAGGTCAGTCTTCTAATCTGCCTGCTGAAAATGAACGTGCTGAAAATGAAACCATACTCAGAAAGCAAATGGGATTTTGCTTTTATGCTCGAGAATAGCCTTTCACACAGTCCTGTTTTAACTCGCTCACCAGTGTCTCTTCTTGCTGTGCTACGCAAGATGTCAGTACTACAAGACCTACTCAAAAAGGCACAGATACTACCTATACAGAGCAGGAAGGTACAGGTATCAGGCTAAATTAATCTTCAAAACAGAAGAACTTTTAAAACCAGAAAAACAATGCACTATTTCAGGGTTCTTAACTCTGCAGAGCAAGGCCTGTATTGCACAACACATTTGCAAAGGGTCTGATAAAACCTCTGAGGCTACACAGTTCACTACAGACAATGCTGAAAATTCTAGAATGAGTCACAATACTTACAATTGCAACAAAAGCTGTTTTTAAACCAGTTTTGTCTTTAAACCATTTGATTCAGACCAGCATAGCTTGCAAAACCACGTCACAAGCACCCACCTCATGTGCAGAGACTCATCACGTTTCAAAGCATATAAAATTAATCCTAACATCGTGACCATTTTTCAAGTACGAACCAAAGAATTGCATGCAATTGCTTAACGCAACTATGTGACTAAGTTTCTGTCATATGTAAAAGTTCTCTTCCATTCTTCCCTAGGACTCTTCTACAAAGATCGAAATACATATAAACTACTGAAAATATACCTCCTATTAACAGAACAATAGTAATACATTGGGTTGATACTTCTATTAAAAGGAACTTTTGAGCCATTCAGTTTTATTTTATAACCCCTATTAGAAAAATTTATTGAGAAGAAAAATGAAGCATAGTCCTAAAATGGCAAAGAATGAAGCTGTCCCTTCACAGAGGAGCTGACACAAGGCCTTCCACCTTCCGATAATATAGTAAGTTATTTTTATTTCACCTATGGACTAAACTATCAGCTTACCAGGTCCTAAACAAGACAAGGTTTATCCCGATGAACAGACTTAGTACTTCAGCTTTCTACTGTATGCCAAAATTTGTAAATGCGTCCTGTTTGTATAAGTAGAAAAATATAAACTGGAAACGTGTAATACAAGACAAACTTCGGAATGCAATGCAAACTTAAATTTACCTTGTCCATCACGACCTACAGGAGGGCATAGCTCAGATCCAAATACTCCTCAGTTCTTAAGGATCATATAAATGCATCATTTCTCAAAGGTTCTATAAATCCCACCAGGTTTTAGTTGAGTGATTCTACTCTGAAGATTGCTTCAACAAATTCTCCTTCTAAACACTCATTTTCTTCACCACCTACAAGCCTTTCATACTCCCTGTCAATTCACTGCCATTGAACTTCACGTATTTACTTGCTGGCTAAAGCCAAACTTGCACAAAGATCCTTTAGAACTGCTGTTTTTAAAAGACCTACATCTGAGCAGCTCTTTTAGGGGTATGCAACAAGTCTTCATAAACCAAAGAGCCTTTTAAATTTTGCTATCCCTTCCACCACTCAAAACATATCATTCCCACCCCTCACCCCAAAGCCAGAAAGAAAAGCAAAAACAAACAAGAAAGCAAAGGAGATGCCACTGAAGTACGTCAATCACACATTAAATGAATCTTGAAGGGACTAAAGCCTCAGAATATTGCAGAAGATTCTGTCCAAGAAAGAGCAGGAATCAGAAGTCTGCACAAAAAGAAAGACTGAGCAGAGGATTATATTTAAATATACTTCCAAATGGTAGTCTCAAAACAAACCATGCCATTATATTCACTGAGAAGAGCATCATTCCCGTTTTCTTAGTGATCATTCCTCCTAGTAGTCTACAATTCGAGGTAAAATGGGAATGGGCACATATCAGCGAAATATATTCTTGAATTTGAGAACGTCGCATTTCAAAAACTTTGGTTTTATACGCATCATTTCTTAGGATTCTCTTTATGAAGAGATAAGTCTATTAAAAATATTAATTACTTAGATGCATCATTTTTTCATGTTAGACAAGAACGCATTTCCTTACCCCTCAAAAAAAGCTGTCACATTTATATGAAAGCAGTTTCCATTTGTCAATATACTGACAAAGGCAGTAGAAAAGAACAGTGCAAAATCCAAACTGTTTACTCTGAATACAGAGTAATGTAAAGCGAATGAAAATACAGTGAGATTAATAACGACATTAAAAAAGATTGAACTGTAACATCCATAAATGTGGAGGTAGAATAAGGAAAGGTTTATCTAAATACATGTATTTCACTGCTAACTGTGGACAGGAAGACGCTTTCATATTTAGCACCTTTCAGTCATGCTGCATGATGGCAAATCCAGTTCTGTAGTCACACTATGTCACACCAGCCAAGTCTGATGTAGTCTGCGATGATGCACTGTAGCAGTATATATCAAGTCACATGTTTCTTAACATAAAGTTTGCTCTTAACGTAAAGTTTGAAGTTTAAGAAATCTGGGGGATTGGTATTTTCATTTTCGATATATTACTTTTGAACATTTATATACATATAGCATACATACATATCAACATATGAAATGTTTGGCATCTAATACCTGTTCTGTGATACCACACAAAAGTTTCAAAGTAGAGATCAAAAACAACTCATCTTTTGTCTATGGCCCATACCACAAGAACCACGGGATTTTTTTTCCATAAAACCTTTTACTCTAAACAGCATATACTGTCTTTTCAGTTTTAAAAAATAGTAAATATATCTGGCAACTTCAAAGGAAAAACATGAGCCATGGCACAGCACACAACCTTTCATAGTCACCTCCAACCATAAAGGAGGACTTAGCATTCAAGCCCATTACAGCATTCAAGCCCTACACTGATACTCTGAGAGCACAGATGAGAGCTGTTAATGACATGGCATCAAAAAAAACTTACTACCCAACATGCAGGCATGTTCCAAAATACAGAAGAAAATTAATATTAAGCCAGTATTAATTTTAAACTCACAACTACGAATATTGTCTTGAGAAGGAGTATTTCTTGCCAGGAAAATAAATAGGAACTCACACACAACTGTTACAAAAATTCTATCATACAATTGAAACAATTTCTGTGGCCAGTATTAGAAAAATTTGATTTAGGACTTAAACTTGGTCCCTTTCCCATTAGGCAGAGTGGGACGCAGTCACCAGTCCAGCCTTCTCAACTTCTATCACAGGGTGCCCCATGCTCATCCCAATGAACATATTATCCATCGCTGCTTTTGAAAAATCTTGATAAGCATCTGGAGCAGGAAGTCACCCCTATACCAGCAATACTTAATCTGAGATAAATAGTGACAGAGAATTTTGTCCCTTATTTCATTGTAAAATTGCCTCTTTTTCTTACAAACATTACGGGGAGTCAAAAGTAGCTTCCCTTTTTCTCTTCTACTTTTTCCCCAGAATGTTATAACTCCTACGCTCTAGCAGGGACAAGATGTCAGAATACAGAAACAGAGTGAATCTGTAATTAAGAATTTTTTTCCAATTCTCTCCTTAATTCAGCAGCAGAATTTTTGTAAGGGACAACCATAAGTGCCCTCTCCTGTACAGCACTATATCCCCATAACCAGATTTACTCCAGTTACTAGAGCAACGTCCTTGGGCTGCCCCAGAGCCTTTTTAGTAAAGCTTTCTCTTTTCAAGTTTCTTGCAGAATATTAGTCCCACTGGGACCAATTCACTGCTACACCACCACCCAGAGACCTGCAGATGCATGTCTTGCTAGTCCCCTTCATCATTTGGGCACTCAATTCTTATCCCTGCATAAGCCATCAGAGCCACCATTGAAGGAAAGGAATGACCATCTGCTTCAGTCAGCCCTGCAGCTCTGGGCAGATCTCACCTGCGAAGTTTGGAGAGTGCAGGGCAGGAAAGAGTTACCAGGAGACTTACACAATCACACCCGATATCAGGCTTCTAAGCACTCCATTTTTGCTGACATCGTGCCAATGAAATATTCCCCTTTTAAAAAGGCCACAAATCTGCAGTGATGCAGTTGACTCTTACTTCTCAGAAAAGTAAATTGATGCACAGACCACCTTTTCTTCAGCCACCCACATAACACCTTTATAAACAGTGTCAGAAACTGTCACATTATTAACAGTCCCCTCAAGCTTTTGCAGAGGGAATTCATTCTAGTAATCACCTTCACCTAGGTTAATGGCGTGACTGACCACAGAATAACGTCACTGACAGTCCAAGATTATCTTGCCACATGTACAGGTACATCTCAAATTACCATAATATTGCGCACATGAATACAATGCAACAGTTGAAACTATATTTTTATTACTTTCCTATAGCAGTTGGGATAACAGTTCAAAAACCTGAAGTAACTCCAAACCTTCAAGACAAACATGTCATGAACAAAGCACTAATACTGAAGTCCAAGTAAAGCAACGAACCTTGGCAATCTTGAAATATCTAACAACATGAACTCTATGCCTCATTTTACAAAACTGAATTTTGACTGTCTTGGGTCTAATGTGTTTCCAAGATACACAATACAGTGGAAAGAGTACAACATCAATACCAAGCAAGTTAGATGGGATGTGTTGCTGGTATTTCTTTGCTTAATATGAATCATTTTCTGTTGAGAAAACAAAGATCAGAATGTGCCCAAATACCAATAGCATACAACAGGCATTTGGCTAATATGTAGCAACAGTTTAGTTTTTATCAGCCTTCTGACATTTGTTCATTTTCAACAAGAACTATACAAAAATACCTTTCACAACAGGAGGTCAGACTAAACAAACAAACTAATTTCTTCAGTGGCTTAGGCACAAATATGCTTTCTTTTTACCATCAATTTAATTTTCTCTACCCAGTTAAGGCTTATAAAATAAAATACACCAAGAAAAATACTAAAATTTCAGCCCCCAAAACTCTCTTATATCACTCTCTAAAATTAAGTATGCAATTATTAAATATATAATTACAATGGATAACATAACCCAAGAGATTAAATAAAGGAAGGCTAAAATAGCTTACTGTAGCTCCTCCCATTTTCCCCACATGGAGAACAGGGACACGAACATCCCAGTCTTCATTTCAACAATGGTCATATTTCTGAAGACACACCATGACACATCCTTACTTCACAAATTCTAACGTACTGACTGGATCTTCCCTTGGATGTTTTACTTCCGTTGGAGATCCTTCAAGGTAGATCTGCCCTTCAGATCTTTAGCCTCAGAGACTTTAAGAACTATTGTCTGAAGTTTATTTTTCATGTGCATATTACCGAAAGCCTGCTGGCTGCCAACAAATTAACAGAAATATAGGAAAGGAATAATTTGAAGTATTAGGTTGATTAGACTAATTAAATTCTTATAGGAAGTTTAAACTTTAAATAAGAAATTAATGAAATGCAAACATGACTTCTTCTGGAAAAGAGCATACAAGAGAAGAGACGGATATTCTAATATGTAAAGAGCAGAAGCAACTAGAATTTGGGGTCTTTGGCCTCTTGGTTACGGGTACCAAACTCTTCATGCAGCACTCGTGAAAATAAGTCACACAGCCGCAGAGCAAGCAGCAAGTCTACCATCGTGGAGCATATTCTGCAGGCATAGGGAGTTAAATGAAAGCCCCTAGGAACAACACAAAGAAAACAAATCTCTTTTATTCTAAATCTATTCACTATTACCTCTAACACTACCAGCTCGAAATGGTGGTTTAAGCCATCTGCCTGCGAGGTCCACTGCTGTTCTCCACTAGTGACTGGTTCTTCTGTCTCTTTCACTGCATTTTGAGGGCCGTTTCTTCTAATTGCTTCCTTGGCAGCTTTTCAATACTAGCTAGATTTCGGCAATTAAGACCTGTACAGATCCTCCCCCTTCCTTCCCTGGGTCAAGGCCTCTAGGAAGGTGTTGCTTCTACTCATTACAAACATTTCAATTAAAGTTGAAAAATTGCTTCTCTGGAGTACTTAATTAACAACTCAACTTCCCCTTCCAGACTCCAAGTAATTTTAATCTAAATTTATTTTTCATAAATGGGAAAGAAAAAAATAACTATTACAGGAAAAAAAGAGAAATTTAATATTCCTCAGATTTTTGCACATCACCTTTCCACCATGCAAAGCATATATATGATTCATTGCAAGAATTGCAGCATATATAGAAGAGTAAAAAAAAAAATACATCCAACTCAGACAAACGAGTAAGTGACCCTTTGCAAATGGATGGAAGAACATCCTTTCAAAAGTGAATTAGCAGCAAAACAAGACAGGGTAACAGCAAGAGCAGGTGCTGACCTAGACGCTGCCGAGTAGATCATTTCTTCTGTTACAAGACACAGAGAAAGCAAAAGCATTGTAAACACTGACTGAATGGAGCCACTTTTCTCAGGAGGATGTTAGGAGGAAATTCTTCACTCTCGGGTTGGTGAGGCACTGGAACAGGTTGCCCAGAGGGGTTGTGGATGCCCCATCCCTGGAGGTGTTCAAGGCCAGGTTGGATGGGGCTGTGAGCAACCTGGTCTGGTGGGTGGAATCCCTGCCCGTGGCGGGGGGAGGGGGTGGGGGGGGGAACTAGATCATTTTTAAGGTCCCTTCCAGCCCAAGCCATTCTATGATTCCATGATTAAAGTCCAAATATGTTGTTCCAGATGATCATAACTAAGTGGGACAGACAACTTGGATAGAAGAGGAACCTTCTCCTCCCAGAACAGCAATCCCACAAGCACGTTTCTGTGTGACCAAGAAAAGCAGAAAACACACTGTTATGGGTGCTCTTGGTTCGGGAACACGCTGTCCAGCAGTCACAGGTTCTCAGACTAACAACTTTCAGTTTTCCACCAAAAGGGAAAAAAATGTTATATCTTAATCAGGGGGAGAGGGGCCAGGTTTTTGTTGTATTTTGTTTTTAAATATTAATGCTATTTAGGTTAGGTTTTGAAGCTCCTTTTCACATATCGGTCACTTCAAGAAATGCAATCTTATCAGAAGGTACACAAGATTTGACTGTATGCAATGTATGCAAAATATCCCATAATCTCAAAAGTGTATTATATTTGAAAACGAGTAGCCATTCCATTCAATTAAAACATGGCTTTAGAAAAATCATTAAATGTATGTATGCCCAACCGTGAGCCCTGAGGCATAACAAATAAGCAGGTGCATCAAGTATCAGCTAAGGAGTCTACAGTGAATCAAAACTGTTTTAAGTATTAAAAGAAGAAATACTACAGGGAGCTCAGATAAAACTCAATACCTTGAACTCTCTTAGACTCTCAACCCTGATTTAGACCTTTGCATTTTAGAGCTGCTATTATTCTGCACTCCATGTTATGCTTATAAGAATTTAAAATGCTCCAAACAGAACAGTTCAGTATTATGGACACCCTGAGCACACACTGCTAAAGAACATTTTCAAGCATATGTGACAAGAAATCTGATGCGGTAATCATGCAATATAGCCTACCAAGACAATGGCACAGATTAACAGCTACAGATGCTAGAAATTTTCGTTCTGTTTTCACTTAGACTAATAGTTGACAACACCACAGAAAATGCATCAAACCTAGATCAGCCAAAGTTATTAACTGCCATCAGAAGTTATTTACAGAAGGACTCAGCCTAAGTTAAAATTCCTACTTAGTTGCTCAAATGACCAACTTTCAAAGTTTTATACACCTTATAAGTTAGCCATGTCAACTGGATGCATCTTAGAAAACTTTAGGAAATTTAGTAAGCCAATAAATATGGCAGACGTTAGCCACTTTTTCTAAGTGTTTTAATTTCTATCCATGTTATTTTTTATGAATCAGAAAACCGTGTATGTTACTGTCAAAGCCGACAAACAGCTTACAGCAAAACCTCCTGTGAACAATTTCATGAAAAGTTCCTGCTCTGTCATGCAGACTTCCCTAAGAATCACACTGCCCACAAACAGCAGAGCCATTTCACATATCCTCTCTTTCCACATGAAACTTGGTGGCTGAGCTATTATCACCATTTCAACTGATCACTTCATACAACATGCTAGCATCTAACAGAAAGGCACCTGTGTAATCGAGTAACCAAGCAAAAGGGCAGGGACACAAATACAAATAAATCATTTGGGTATTTACAAGGATTTTATAATTAACTGTAAAAAGATGAAAAGAGGAAATAGTGTTCTTAAAGGGTATTCTCACTAGAGGTGCGTGATGCCTTTTTCCAAAGGATGATTTTCAGCTTCTTTTCCACCTTCTCTCCTCAAGGAGCAACACTGATTACTTACAGCTAATTTATTTTCCCTGTTCCAGATAGGCTGTTATATTTCAGAACCATCTTTGAAGAAGATATTTACTAAATCAATCAATCAATCAATTCTCCATATGTTAATACTCAGACATTCTGGTTTGTCACATCAAAGAGTCTCCATCGAGAATACATGTTATATAATTAAATTAACCATATCACAAGTAAATTGTGCTTTTGATCACGAACGCACAACTTCTAAGACTTTGCTAGGAAATTTACTTATTTGATCATATGATGAGTAGCTTTTCTGAGATCAAAGAAATCATCATGTTAACTTTTTAGAACTGTAATGCATTGTTTCGAACAAGATAATGGCTCTCCTTTGTCCTTATCAGCTTCTTCCCTGAAAAGTATGGGAGATAGACTGCTTTGAGCTGATCTATTCTCATTATAAGGTGTATGGACACCGCCACCTGATACGAACAAAGCTCTGTCACACTTGACTATTTGTAGTCAAAAGCGTACTTCAAGTACTTCATATACTTTAAATATTCACTGGCTGAGTCTTACAAGAGCATTCTGTAAATTTGGATTTGTAAACTTTAGTTGCTCACTGTGATAAACGTCAGATGTTCTATCACAGATTCACATTTAATGAATATAAGTGTCTGTTTTGGTGTACAAAATGTAAAACCACAGGCTGTATAGGACCATAAATCTGTGAATTGCAGGACAAACACCTAAATCTTTTAAGTAGGCAAAAAGGATAGCATGGGTTTGCAGGGAGAAACTAGGACATTTGTTCACATGGTCAAAGTAACAGGACAAAATCAGCATTACATGTTTAGAGACTGAAAAAAAAATAACACCTTACACAAAAGCAGTATTAGACAGTGGTACTTAAGTATTATGATGTGGTATCACTGCAGTCTTAACTCATGTTGATATTCAAGTTTATGAAATGCTTACTAATTTTCATAGTAGTATAACTCACACGTTATAAGGTAATTTGTGGAAACATAAGGACAGGAAAATCTATTTTTTGTGAACCAGAAGATACAGTATCAAAGTATATTTATCTCCAAGTGTTTACACACTGTTTTCATAAATTGTTTTGCTTTCACATTCTGTGCTATCCTTACACTGCACTCTTAATCATATGCAGAATCTTCACACGGTTTTTGCTGTGCCCAGAATAATCTAAACAAATCACATAGCTATAAATATATTGTGAATGGTTGCTTGTAACCCTGAAAAACATTTGATCACAAACAACTGGAATCTAAGCAAAGAACAGGCAGCCATTCTTCTTTGGCAGACAAGAACTTTGTAATCATTTTTGCAGTACTGAAATATTTATACTGATGGAGAAGAATGGCAAATGTTTGTTTATTGCTTTGGTAACCACCTATTTGAGGTTGGTATAAGAGAAACACCTTTCCAGGCTATTTGAAAAACGCAACTGGTATCTAAGGTTTTTGAAGTACCCTGATAAGAAAGCTTTAATTTGTCAGTGTTCAATATGTCAGAGCTCAAATATTCTCTCAGAAGGAGTCTTAATGCATATGCATTATTAATGCTCTATCTGAGGGAACAGATCTATTTGAGCTGAATCTGACCAATGTCATTAGTCACAGAGTGCAAAGCAAATTTGGAAATAATAGGTAAGAGAACAATTTTCACCTACTCTGTGGTTTATATTAGTTTTCTATAAAATCTGGAAAACCAATGAGCTCTATCTACAATTTATGTAGCTTGCCTAATCTAAAATGTTGTACACACACCTATCAAGTCTGAGAATCACTGAATCTCAGGATTATTTCCTTTCAATCAGATGATGTGTTCTGCTTCCCTTGAGTTAAACAGTGTGAACTGATGTCTAATTGAAACAATTTTTCAAGAATATATTAGATGGTACCTGACCTGCTGCACAAACTCTAGGTGATGTAAAAATTTAATATAACATAGTTAAGATTAAAAAACACTTTTTTTTGTGGAGATTTTGTGTTTTCTGTTTGTTTGGTTTTTTTAGGACTATACAGCTTTCATATGTGAAAAAGCTTCTCTATGAACACAAAACTAAAAAAAAAAATCAGATTCATTAACTCCACGCAATTAATGTGTACACTAATCACTATAATGATGTTGGGTTTCCCACTGATGTTTCAGGGATGATGTTAATATTGCGATTTTCACTAACAATGTCAAAGCAGAACCTACAATCATAGTACTTCTGAAGGTGAAATTTTAACTAGTTACTTTTTAAAAGGCCTGTTTGTCTGCAAGATGTTTCACACACTTTTTAGTTTGTGAAAGATGTTGAGTAAAGCCTAATTAAAAGGCATGTTACAACACTGTTGCATGAGGCTTTGCAATATTGGTTCAGTGCATCTTGAAATTCAGCAGTACTAAACTCAAGCAAAGAAGGCCCCAAGCAACCTAAGCCCTGCTATGGGCTAGAGACTGAAGTAGCCAATCTCCACACACCCCTTCCAACCTAAATTCTTCTTTGGTTTCATTTTAAAGTGCATTTCTGCATAATATGTTCCTATCTAGTAAAATATACTCAAGCCAAATTTGCTGATGGCCATTTTTAGAGCGGATTACAAAGCACAGTGAGAAACCAGAGAAAGACTTAATTCAATTAGCAAACTAGACATCATGATTACAAACTGAATTCAGTAGAAACCAGCATAAGATACGGCATACTGTATTACACTAATGGATTCAGATATTAAGCCAGTGTGAAAATTCAATACATGGCCTTTCAAGAAAAAGGTCTCTAATGCCATTGTGAGGACGACCTCATACACCTGGCTCCATGCCCTATGGTGATCAAGAAGCGTTAACCAACTAGGCACAAAGAAATTTTAGTAGGTTGAAGAAAATGTTCGGTGTCCCCATGAGACATAATAATTCACATCTTTTATATCAGTATTTGTTCGTTCATCTTATAATGAAATAAAAAAGAATGAATCTCATCACAGCAATGACAAGAAAAGCAGTTGCCACATAAGGAATTAACCCTGATAATTAGCCCAGTAAGTAGTTCCAAAGACAAAGTAGTACAGCTGAGGAACGTGTGCTCATACAATACAGAAAGAGAACTTCAACTTTCAAATATTTCTTTTAATAAAGAACAATTAGCATGAAATTCATTAATAAAGATATTAGTCTCTTTTTTTAAAAAAAAAAAAGCATCTGTAGGAGAACTTTCTAGGAAAAAGCAATACCAACCAGTGCTATCTTTTACTATCATCTGAGTAACACTGAAATGTCATATACTATATGTAATTTTTATTTATGAGACAAATTCGTTCTGATTCTTCTGGGTTTTGTGTGTGGTTTTTTTTTTTGTTTGTTTGGTTGGTTGGTTTTTTTTTTTACGTGCAGGAGAAAAGAACAGATTAGATGGGACATGTTACTAGAAAAATCTATCAAAGTTGTGTCTGACAGTTGCAACCTGTTTTTGAGGTTTCAATGGCTTGGCTACAGCAAATAAACCATGCACTATCACACTGCTAACAAACTTTCTCTTAATACGTCATCTCTAGCGTGGCTCAGTAATTTGGTGCAGTAATTTAGCTCTACGCTCCTCCTATTATTATCTTGAATATGGAATGACTGCATTTAAACCGATGCTATTTGACATACTAGATTAAACAAAGGTTCCACATCTAGTGCAACAAGTCTTTGCAGTACTATCTATAAAAAGGTGCTTATTTACCCATACAGCTATAAGCTCATCTATTATTATTAACAGAGTTCCAAGAACAAAGTAGCAACTGCTTGAATTAACCACTGCTGCTGCTAAGCAGCTCCTCTGAGGCCATTAGCAGGTACGCTCTCACTGTGCATGCCAAACTTCCACTCACACAAATGAGAGGGAACGGACACACCAAGAGCGAGCTAATCCATTCGCAACACCCAAGCTACTGCTAAAACTCACTCCACTGGTCTCTGCTAACTTCATGAAAACCTCTCAAATACAGAGTCCAAAGCTTTAGCTTCAGGAGCTTGACTACAATGTTGACTGTGCTGCCTCAATATCCTGCTTCACTTTACGATGATCTAGTGCTTCCAGCTAACTGGCAATTTTGAAGTTTGTACAAATTATATATACATCCAAAAAAAAGGGGGGGGGGGGGGGGCGCGGGGGAGGGCAGGAGAAGACCCAGCCTCACCTTTGGTCAACAGCACCAGTGCTGCTGTGTTACAGTGCCACTGCTGCTGAGAATGTAGTCTAAGTAGTGGCTCCATTAATCATCTTTATCAAAGTCTTAGGAAAAATAATAATTATGGGTTTGTGGTATTATGTATTTTCTAAATAAAGCAATAAAGTCTCAGGAAAACAGCAAATATATGCATATAGTAGAACTGCCATATTAATACAAACTTACTCAGTTTCTTACAAGCAGTAACCAACTGTAGACCCAACCTCCCTCATGAGGAACACCTCACCACATACTACAGTAACAACAAAGCAAGCCAAGTGGTAGAGTATTTTTCATAGGTTTGTGAAAATAGTTTTCTTACAAAGTTACTAGTTAACTTGTCTGAAAAACAGCACTCAAAAATTGCACTGGGATTTCATCTTTCCTTCAAAAGATTTTCCATATCAAATGTGCCTAATGTATTCCTGCCCTCCAAGCTGAAACTAAGCCCAGCCTGCAAAGCAGTGTTCTCCTCTATTTCATACTTCATCAATAACATAAGCCTTCCGTACCCAGAGACGAATTCTCATCTCAGTTACACCAGAGCAGCAAAAGAATAATTCAACACATTTCACTGGATTTAGGGCTTGTCTACACTGAAAAGATTTTTAAACAGCTCTTTTCTTGAAATACATTCACAGGTTCAGGAACTGAAGTAAGGTATCTGTACAGTAAGTGCCTTTTCAGCAATATAACTATAATCACAATTGCTCGTACACTGATACAAACATCTAACCTACAAAAAAGTAAAATTGCATACTATTTAACAGTTATGCAAAAGAAAAAAACATTCTAGTGGAAACAAGGCTCATTTTTAATTTAAAAATGAGATCCCAATTTGTTCTCTTGTTATGTTCTTGGATTAACACTTGCAGAGACCTGATTTCATACAGAATGCTATCAATAAGGCAACAAAACTGCATTGAAATTTCTGTCTGGAACTCAGTAAACAACATCATTTTTAATAATCAAGGAAGTATCTAATAACCCATCCCCTCTCAACTGTGCTATTTCTGCAGTCTCAGTAAAATTTTCAAGTAACAAGAAGTATCTTGCCCATAAAAGTACCAATGCTAATTGAGTATGATGAATAATAGCATAATTCTAATCATGGCTACTTTTCAGAATGGATTCACATTAGAATAGTTATCCTACACAGTAGGCCATGAGACCCCTGAAAACAACGAATCAAAGAAACCTGCAAAACAAAATACGTCATGTTGTTTATTCCCAAATACAAACTCCTGTGCCTCAGTACATATCAGAATATAATTATTGCTATGTACACCCACGTACGTTTTGGGAGAGCTGCAGTGGGAAATATGCTATCAAGTCAAAAAAAAACGTAACAGACTCGGGGAATGTATAAAATCTTCAGGAAGCACCAAAGCTCCAGATTCTTTTTAATCCAAGTGGTTATAAAATAAAATGGAGCAAAAGAATTGGCTAATGCAAATCATACCCCTATACCACGTTACTCCTCAGCCCTGACCCACAACAACCCTGCTGCTCCAGTTCCCTTGCCTCTGTGTTACAGCCTTGAATCATGCGGGAAGACGGTAACCCAGAGGTATGGGTTTACGAGAGGGACAAACATCCACGCAAGACAAGGCTGGCACCACAATGCTCATTTTCAGTGAGAAACTCCACCTGCCCAAGAAGAAAGAGTAGCACATCAACTTGTCAGCCCTGCAGGTCCCAAACCACCGGCTGCAAACAGCACTAATGGAAGGTGGATGAGGCACATGAGAGGGAGACTCAGACTCTCAAACCAGCAGTCGTGGAGGAGCTGCACATCCCCTGCACACAGAGTGATGGACAGAACCTGAGGGCACTGGAGACCAGAGAGCAAAGAGCAGAGGGCATGAAAATGGGTGCACAACCTGCACACAACTGTAATGATATTTGGGAATATCTGAGGACATACTCATGGGGAAAAAACATAACTCTTACTGCTCTCCGTAACTGACTTTTGTTGCTGTATTGGGTGGGATTTTTTGCGCACAGGTCAGAAACTGGAAGCCTGAAGAGTGATCAATAGCTGCAATGCTAAAGCTGCTAAATCTAAGTTCCCCATGCCTTTCATACATGTTCTATCTATGTTTAAGTAAATATCAATAATGACATTTTTAAAAGTGCAGCAGAGAGAGCAGCCAGAAAGATAGGAAAAGGTGAAGTACTTGGCTTTCTGCACACATACAAATGAAGCCTCTTCCCATTCCCCACTCTGCTATCCAGGTTTCCAGTTTTTTGGTTTTTTGTTTTTTTGTTTTTTTTTCCCCAAAATATGCCATTTTGTCTTTGCTAAAATCAGCAAGATGGGAACTTTGGTTAGAGGGCCTCATAATATCTGTCCAGCTTGGGCTCTCCTCCCTTCTATTCACATTTACATCATTAACAGTCATCCCACTAAGGTTTTAAATAAATACATTTAGCTTGTAAGCAAGTTTCAGTTGTATCAGCTCATAGCAGCCTTTCTTCCCCACTCCACATACCTTTGCAATCACATCCAAAACAGTCTTGATTAATTCTGTTGTCTTCACTCGGTATATCTCACTCCCCCTCACACTTTTTTTTTTTTTTAAAGTAAGGCAAGCATCACCTTGTCATCTGATTCCCTTGTTTACATGTTTTAAATTTAATCAGAATACCTGAGGTGTCAACAACCATGTTTGTCTTTCCAACAAGAATCAGAAATGGAAATAAAGCTCATGCTGCATAGCAATAATGTAATCTGCAGTGCTACATGTGAACAACTTTTCAAGAAGTCTAAAGCAGACTGCTTCTTTCAGTTCAAAATATACAAAGAAAATCAGCCTTTTGAAACAAGATGTAATAAGCTGAGCAACTTATTCCAAATACTAAAGAATAGATTAGTTAAAAGCCACTAGGAAAAATGGCAGAATCCTCTCCCTTAAATCATCAGCATCACTTCTCAAAAATATATTTCAATTAATCAAAACACTAACGTAAGGGGAAAAGAGTCGCCACTACGTTAGATATTTATTGCTAAAATAATTGATGTTTTCCCCTTGTTGCTTAAGATAATACTCCTGAAACAGTCTTCGCAGCAAATTTGTGAAGTAATACATAGCCTAGAGTGCCCTCTTTCTTTTCCAAGAGGAGTTTCAGGAAAACACTCTGTTCATGAAGATGTCAGTCAGCACTATTGATTTTGAGAAAGTCAAATAAAACAGGTAACTAGTCTGTATAAAAAAGTAAAATATGTAAGTAGCTCAGCTTAAATTAAGTGACATCCTTAGACTTGAGAGGAACATGATTTTACTTAAAATATATATACATATATATACTTACAGAGCCATCTGAAATTGTTCAAGCCATTTTTTCTTCAAATCTTTAGTTTTGCAATAAACTTCTAAACCATTTTGACCTTGGATATGAATGAGGTAGAAGCCATAAGACCACTGCATGAAAACAATAGCAATAAACAGGTCAATTATGGACAAAAAAAATCATCTCTACATTTTGTAATAAAAATCCTGATTTTGGAAACACCATACTGTTCTGTTCACTTGAGAATGGCTTACTCAAATGTTTTAGTAACATCAGAACAAGCTAAGTTAAAATCCTTAAATATTCATTTTTGCTTGCGGTTAATACATAAAAGTTTGGAAATTAATTGTATATGTACATTCTTAACTCTTATTAAAAGGTTTGAACTGCTGCTAAAGATATACATTTTGCATGAATTACTATCAAATATTTACCTTTTTATTTTCTTTATCAGTAGTGGGATTATTTGTAATTTTGTATTTCTGAAGATCTATTATTTCCTTCATTTCATAATTATCACCTCTCCGTTTGCAAACAATTACAGCTAGATCAAACAAAAAGATATGCCTACAAAAATACAATATGAAAAGGGTTAAAAACACTATGGATAGACAACACCCTAAGTCTTATCTTATAAACGTTTTCCTGTTGCATTTACAAATTTCAAGGTGAACAATTAAACTACTGAATAACAGAAAAAGAAACACTAGAAGTACTCTTGCTAGAGACTTACTACTTGTAAGGGACTCAGATGATCTTACATGATAACGTAATAGCTAGCTTCCCATGAATCACCTTGCAAATTCACTTGCTAAACAGTGATGAGCTCTAAGATTGCACACTGAAATGAGAGTGCTCTCACGAATCACTAAGCTGACCTCAAGTCTGAAAAGAGAGTGTCACTTTACAGGTATTTTAATAACAAACACCAGAAGCCATGCCATCACCTGTCTTGCCTTGCACGTTTGTCTAATGTAGTGATCCTTATTTCCCCATCACCTTGAGGCCTTCCATACTGTAAGAGGGAGTGATTCTGAAACAAAGAGTACGTATGATTCAGTAGAGCAACAGCAGTAAGATAGCACATTCAAATCTTAGACCACTCCCTCCTTTCACCCCACAAAAGGGCTTTTCAGGTCCATTAAAAAAAAAAAAGGCATCTTTTCCTCATTATCATCTAAACTAATTACTGTGAGGCATCAGTCCATTCCATATTTGTCTTCAAACAGATACATTTTCTGCATTACAAAAACACCTGAATCACTGTACAAATACACACATTTAACTACACAAATACATTTAACTACATATAGGCCCCCAGCTCGGATTTACTGGAATTTTACAGAACCCCTGCAGGTATTTCTGTGAATATTTATACCATTCTAGGCCAAGGAAATCATACTTGCATTTGAATTTCACCAATAGTACTATAATCTCACATGAAATTGGGAAAAAATTAAGTACTTCATTGTATTTGATCAGAAGTTATTAAAAATTGTATAAATGCAAACTATCACATACCAAATTCTCTATTGATAGTTGAAATTGTCTAATTTCACGGAGTGTTTCGTTATCTCTCTTCACTTCATTTACATATTGAGCCAAGTCCTAGAGCATCAACAGGAAAAGGGAGGAAAAAATCCAAAACTGTCCACTTAAGCCAAAGGCAGAATTAAAAATAAATTTGCCAAAGCATATTAATATGCACATTTAGTTATTTAAAAATATATACATCTTCCATGTTCAAGAGTTACCGATCTGTATGCCTAGATATAGAAGGAAAAAAGCCTCTGCTTATCTTAAATCATATTTACAACTTTCTTCATTGTATCTGTTCAAACCCAAATCTAGTAGCAAGAAAGAGGAGAACATACTGAATATTAGAAAAGGGCCAACTTTCTGAATTTTGTTAATGTCCTATTTTCAAAACTAAAGACAGAAATGTAATTTACACAGCACAATTATGGTCTGAAAAAGCAACCAACAACATCCAATACCTGAGAATAAGACAGAGGGTAAAAAATAGCATATAGTAGAAAACATATGCAATGCTGCTCAAAAGCAGCATGTAAGGTATAAACATGTCTGTGTGCTTATTAGGAGGGAGAGAAGAAGCTACTGTACAGCAGTAGTGTTGTACAGCAGAGAGAAGGTATTGCACTGATTTTAGGAGGCTTTTAATCGGATATATTACCTAAAGTCACAGGTTGAGATCGTTATGGTCCCCCTTACCAGAACATACGTTGTACACATTTCACTAAAGCCTTTAAAAAGCTCTGAACATGCTTGAGTAATAGTGACAATTTACTGGGGTTTCTCTGTTTATGGCTAGAGATAAGGAACAAGCGGCAGTGGTAATTGGTGAGGTCAGAGATGCCGAGAGCAGCAGTTAGAAAAGGTATTCTGATCTTCACAACTTGCTTTTACAGTATCCTTCAATATGGTCACAAATTTGGAAGGTGGAAAAATGATGCATCTTGCTAAGACATTTTTAATCAGAATCCAAGAATAGCTGCAATCATTATGCTAGTTTCCCAAATGAAACCAGACAGGATACAGCACATCAGTCTTAAAAGAGTTGGTACAGAAATTATGTAACTTTTTTCTTGCTGCTAAAAAGAAACCGACAGCCAGATTTCCTCCCAGAATCTTCTTTCCAGGGTGGCAGTACCACCTTGTTAGCAGGACATTTTTTCCAAAGATTACTTTCAAGCAGACACACCAGGGCGTTTAGAAGCAACATACCTACACTGCACAGTTACTGCTCTGGCAGTTTACTAAGAGACAATACAGTAAAATGAGAAGGGAAACAATGTTGTGACCTTAATGAGAGATGCTAATTCCTGTAGTGTTATTTACTATTATTGGCTGGTTATGTTCTGCCAGCCAGGACACAACTGCCACAACCACTCTGAAACGAGATTTTTTAATCTTATTTTGAGTCCAATCACCAAAAACAATGACACACACAAAGGGGAAAGAAAAGAGAGAAAAAAAAACTTTTTTTTTCCTAACCAATTACCAGTAATCAAGATGCATGCATGGATCGCCACTAGATGGAAGCAATGTTATATCACCCTCGTTTCAGGCATCTACCTGGGAGATTATCATGATGGCTCTCTGCATTCACTCCACAGAACTGAATGACAGAAAGGGGAGCCAAAAACACCTTTTGTGAGCTACTCTGTATTCTGGGCATTCAGACATTGACATAATGAAACCCAAAAAAGTGTGACCCAAAACTAACTTATTCTGACTTCAGCATCTTCTATGAACCATACAGATTACAACAGGAGGCGTAACCTTTGCTGTGTTAGCTTCCCCCTCCAAGGGAGGGAAGAAAAACTCAATTTCACCACATGAATTGCACAATTCATGTAGCAAAGTTAAATGAAGCAGAAATTACATTGTGCAGAGGAACACAACGTAATATTAAGGCAGTACTGCTATTCTAGAAACCATTTGTTTGTGCCACTTGTAGAGGGGCAGGTACTACTACCGTACCTCCAGAAAGATACAAATGTTTTCAAAGGTAAAGACAGAGATCATACTAAGACAACAGGAAAAGAGTCTTGTGATTCTTGTAAAGGAAGAGAATATCTACACCTCACTGGGAAACCACTGACCCTGATTAGAATTGGCTTACCATGGTAGAAGTATTTCTACATTTTCGAAGTCAGACGAGCATCATTGAAACACCTGCTTTTTATCTCAATACATGACATCAAATTGATTTTTAAAAGTAAACTGAAATGAGGAAGCTCCATTCATAAACACTCCACTTCAGAAAGTTACTGAATTTGTTTAAAGACTTCAGCAAAGCTTTCAACTATATACTTGCCCTAATGTACTCACGAAGTTCACAGTTACTTGAGAAAACATCTATTTGACCTGCTGTGAAGATCATCTCTTCCAGGAAATATAGTTGTGAACTACCATTTTAACTGCCAACATGGATATAAATACTTCACTGGCATGAACGCTTACCTTCATTGCATCAAGTGCCAGTTTTAGATTTGCCTTCTCCATGGTATCAGTAGTGTGCTTTACCAGCTCCTGTTGACAAGAGTAATTACAACTTTTCACCTGCTGTCTGACAGTTTGAACAACAACTGAAGCTATTATTGCTTGCCCCATCCCTCCTAACCCCCCAAAGAAACCTAGAAACAGGAAACACAACCCAAGACTTCGTATTTTCTTCTCTATACTGACCACCTATAATTGAGTGGAGACTGCTGCAGAGATAACTAGCAAGATTTAAGAATGGCATAGCCTAAACACGCAAGATTTAAGAATGCCATAGCCTAAACACTGATTGAGGTGTTAACGAACAATCTTTCGAAGTTAATTTGGTCTGTGTGTCACTTAAAACTTGCCAGTTGGACCATTAAAGCATGTGCATGCTGAAAGCACATGTAAACACGCAAGTTCATTTGCTGATTGCCATACAGCATATAATCCCTTTCCAATGTACACACCTGTCTGCAGACAGGGATGTATGCTGGCATTAAGATCTCAGCAAAACTGTGCAGCTACTTAAAAGAAGTTACTGTTTCATTTTAACACAGATAAAGCGGACTCAAAAGACACATTTACATCACATGCAAATGTTTAAAGATATTTTTTAGCCACCTTCCATTTGGAAAAAAGTGTTGTTGTTGTTTTTTTTTTCCTGAAGTGAAAAAGTAACCTCTTAGGGAAACAGATTTTTTTCCTTATAATTTAAGAAAATTATACATTCTAGGTAACAAAATAACTTGCTAAAATCCTAGAAAAAAAAGGGAATAAGTATTTGTACTTCACATTGCATTTCCAACAGAATTACTGGATTTTTTTCTTTCAAAGTCTATAGAATATTTCTTGTACAATGCAAACTTATTTCATGTTATCTCAAACATTAGGACATAGTGACATATTGTTTATCATCTTTTCATAATATACAGGCTGATAAATTTATGACACAGAGCTAAGTTTTTTAAAAAGCAGTTTTACCATTCATTTTGTTCCAACTTGCTGTTGATCTAAACATTGATGACTTAGAAATATTTCAAAAATTTAATATACAAAATGTATGTTGCTCCACAGAGTCAAAATTATGCTTCACATGCAAGTAGTAGATCTTTTTAAAAGGACATTTTACAAGCATCAGCAGGGTTGACAGTCTAATATAGTAATATATTTCTTTGCAGCTGAACTAATGAGTCTCCTGGCACAGCTATCAAATTAAATTTATAAGACTCTCCACCCTTATTACAGGACTAACTGTGAAAGCTAACGCTTTGTGGGTTATAACAAGAAGCATTTCAAAATAAATATGGCTTTATTGTAATTTATGACAGCAAAGAAGCATCTTAAAAGTATGCTGTAAGTATGGTTTCAGCTTCCTTTTTAGGGATAATGGTCCACATTTAAAAGCACAATGATTATAGTTTGGTGCTACTAACCATTTTAAACATACCAAGAATGAAAGGTTCAGATACTAGGGAAACAATTCTGGTGTATTCATCTTCCCCAGATGTGCTTCAGCTCCGAAGAACAATCTCCATAAGGAAATCTGCACTTGACTGGATTTTATTTCATAGCAAATAAGCCTCAAATCTATAGAAATGTCAGTCACCTCCCTTTGATAAAGGCTTTTAGCTCTCATTCTTATAAACAACTGATGATAAACAAACCACTGTTTTGTTCTCAGACCCTAAAAACTAAATATATATATGTGTATGTATATATATATATATATATATACACACACACACACACACACATACCTGGAGCAGTAGGTGATATTTCAGCACTCTTTGCATTGGAACCACTAAAAGATCCCGCAACGTGAATTTCCCATTATTGGCCCTCTTGGAACATTCCTAGTTCAAAGCACGTTAACAGATTAAAGATTAGAGTTATATAAACTCTATATACAAATAAATAAATGTATATAGATGATAAATAACATTTATGTATTATAACGTATTCAAATGACATACATGGTAATTCCAAGTGATACACTGGCCAACCAACTGTAGTAAACTTGAAGTAAAGAACATCAACAAACTGGAAGAAAATAGTTGATATGGCAATAAAAGCTAAACTAAGAAATACTGTGTCTATGCATTTGTTCTTAGGTATTTCAAGAACATGAGAAAGACTATGGAATAAACATCGTGACAGAAATTAAGCATTCAATTGAACTAAAAAAAGACATTGCTTATCAGCACAGCAAAGAAGGCAAGCATTGCATCCATCTTCAAAAAAGCAGAAGAGAATTTTAGAAGCTACAGGCCAATCAGCCTCCCTTCAGGCCTCTCAAGAAATTATGGATCAAGTGCTCACCATCAACCTGCTACAGGTAAGTCAACGCTTGACCTACCTGACAGCTTTCAGTGATGAAATGGCTACATCTGTGAACGTATGGGGAGAGTCTACCTCAACTTTTCCAAGGCTTTTAGCATCATCTCCCAAAGCACCCTAATATATCCAAGTTGGTATGTTATGGTTCGGATGAATGAACTACTACGTACATGGAAAAACTAGCTAGATTATGAGGCTCAAAGAGCCCACACAACCTGGGGGACAGCTGCAAGTATGGCTCCTTGAGGGTCTGTCCTGAAATCCCTCCCAGTTAATATCTTTAGCAATGATGTGAAAGGGTACAGGGAGGATATCCTCAACAAGTCCACAGATAACACCAGATTGGAGGTGCAGGTGATGCTCGTCAGGACACGTTCAACAGGAATCTCGTGACGCCAACAAGAAAAAAGCAGAATCCTGCACCTGGGACACACCAGCCAAGGACACATCAACCTTGAGGGCTGGCCAATAGCCCTGCTGGAAAGGACGTGATGTTCTTGGTAGCTAGCAAGCCCTGCAAGGCTGTGAGACTGGGGCTTATTTGGCCTGGAGGTCCCTCCCACCCTGGGCCTTTCTGTGATTCTATGTTCTCAGCTGAGATATCACAAACAGAAGGGTTTCTTGAAAACCATCCTATCCATTCTTGAAAAGCATCCTAACCCTACTGCTGTCAGTGGCAGAACACGTTCACTTCTTCTCTTCAGGATGCCAGACTTGGCATAGCTAACACATTCATTTGATCAGAGACTCCAGGAAATGAAAAGAGGAGAGAAAAACACACACTCATATATCAGTCTAGCCAGTTTTAATTAACAAGGTTTTTGACTTGGATGAAAGCAGAGCATATTCATCAAAGCACATGTAATACATACACACAAGTAAATACTGATACCTCTAACTTCAGTTTAACATCTTCTTTTGTCTTAGAGATGTTGTCTAAGCATGATATGGCTATCTCCACTTGACTGCAGTACTGTCCATAAATAACCAATCTAAACCAAAATATAAAGAATAAAGGGAACATTTGTTATTTAAGGACAAGTCCTGACCATTTTTCACAAATTGGTAACAATCCTCCTTTCAATGGGAACGGTGCCTAGATATGCAAGGATCAGATTTAGCTGGATTTCAATGGGCAATGTGAATATAAGGAAAAATATGCAGAAAAATAAAATTTTAAGCTAACCTCAAAATACTGTAGAATCATTGCAATTTCCTTTAACTTTCACACGTGTATGTTGTGATAAATGCAGGACTCATTAAAAGACCAACAGTCTATATGTACAACACTGTAGATTTCCAAGACTGTAGTGAACAAATTCTGTTAGAGACTCAACAGAATTAATTGAATCTACCCTTTAAAGGACCTAAAGGTTACTCAAACTGAACCACCTCCAACAGTTTCTATCAGGTTACACATCCTGTGAGCTTTCTGATTCAAGTAACAGTTCATGTAAGTTCAAGAAATATTCAGTAGTTGTCAACAGCACTTGTACTTCTCAAAAGAGCCTGCTTTTAAAACAGAAGTTTCTTGCCCCTGCTTGAAGTGCTTCTGCTAGTCTCCCTGCAGACTGCTGTTTCCTTTCATTTTATCCATGTTTCTTCAGGTGGTTGCTCCTGTACGCTTCAAATTCATTTTTGGAGGATTCCCATGACTTTCCACTGGTGCCTCCTAAATTTCATTTTCCCCTGTTCTAATCTTTACCATTCATCTTTTGTTCTTGTTACACAATTAAAACAATGATACTGATTTAACACCACTTCTGATTACTTTTAGTAACTATGTGGTAAGACACCAGGCCTACCTCCAACTGTTTCCCTTTTGCAAAATAAATACAAGCTTGAGGTTTCTTCTTGGTGTCCTTTGTTCTGCTTGTAGCACACATCTCAGAACTGCTTTTCAAAAATAAGCATTTTCCAGAACAACTTATTGTCCCCTAATACCCTCCTACAGCAGCTGTAAAGTCTAACAGCCTGGGAAATAACTACGTCCTGCTCTGACACAAAAGCTGAGATACAGGGCCTCCAAAGGCAAGTTTGTTTATGGGAAGCCTGGGACACCCTCCTTCCTCAGAAAACAACTCTCCTGCCTAACGTTTTCCAGATGATGCTGCCCAGTTCTTCACAATCTCATTATTACTCCAACAGCTCTTCCTCCCCATCACCCTCAAGCAAGTCCAATTAGCTCCCACTGGTCTTTTGCACTCTGGTCCCAGAAGAAACTCCTTTTTAACCATGACCCAAGGGTTACTACACAGTAAACCAGCACTATAGCCCACAGTACAGCTTTTCAGCTAAGTATTACGGGCATACCACTTCATCATACAGCCCAACAGTTGTTCGGTACTGGCAAAAAAAAATGTGAAAAATTGGGTAAAAAAATGGTAACTACCCTACAGGGCACGGCACGCTCCCATGGCTATCTTGTTATCAGTCTGACTGTTTTTCACAGTTTGAAGGTAAAGCATGTCTACTTTACCATCACACATTTGACTGCAGGTCACAGTAAGACGCTAGTCTCTTCTCTCCTTTCACACCTGCCTTCTCTTCTTTCAAGTTACCACCTCTCCTGTTTTCTTTAAGCTGGAATGGCTTTAATACACATTTTTGTCTTATTTTGCCCTTTTTATAACATTTTTCCTGTTAAACAATGCAGGTGCATGCTATAAAATACCTAGGGTTATTTGCATGGGGAAAAGAAAAAAAACACTGTGCAACAAGTCCAGCCATCAACCTGACCTACCAAGTCCCACTACTAAACCATATCATTTAGTGCCACATCCACACATCTCTAATATCTTCAGGGATGGGAACTCCCCCACTTCCCTGGGCAGCCCATTCCAATGCCTGACCACCCTTCTCCATCAATAAATTCTTCATGTCCAATCTAAACCTCCGCTGGCACAACTTGAGAGGGTTAGTATGTCATTTGACATAATTGTCAAAACTGCATGTAAAAAGAAAAAAAGGAAAGCTCATTCAGCAGTAAGTTACATTTTGACTTCCAGGCTCCTAACACAAAATACTAGCTTCGTAAGTAATCCAGATACTGAATTCTATTCTGTTTTAGAACTATTCAAATAAAAATATAATAAAATGCTTTAATAGATTAGACACAGATTATCACAGTTAGTAAAATTAGTGCATAATTCTTACCTTTCCTTGTAGTTAATAAAAATTTGATACAGGTTCTGGTCATCTTTGTTAACAATGGAATCATTGATGTCCTGTGTTAGACTCCTGTGAATTTTCACCAAATCCTTAAAAACAACAATGAGGAGGAAAAAATATTTTTAAAAACAGAACTACTAAAGCTTCGAATACAGAAATAAATGGCTTTGTGTTAGATCCATTAATTGAATAAATTGGTAAACAGATCATTTGAGATTAGAACCTAATTTAAAGGTTTGCCACATCTTCCATATAGGGAAACAAGAAAAACTCAACTCCAAGAACTACCTATTAAAGACTAATTTATTCTAGCTTGGAACGTGCACTGTTAATTCATCTTCATTTTATAATGATAATTTTAAAATTAAGCAAGTCAAGTAAATGCTTTAGTGACAAGATAAAGTAATGATTTATGTCCCTGAGCTGTGAAAAATTAGTTTTGTACATTACATTGGTCAATTAGTGACGTTCTAATGCTAAGTTAACTGCAACCATAATGAGTTTCCCAATACAGCAAGTAACTAATGGCTGAGAGAAAGGCAAGAATACTGCAGAAAGATTTTCTCCCTGAGCACGGTAGAAGAGTTTACTATCATAAAAATCTGTATGCTACTGTAGATTACATCATCCTTAATACTATGTGGATACTGTCAGAGAAGTCACAAGAAATAAAGCCAAAACACGTTAAGAAGTTCTGAAATCAGAATAATTAAGTGACATGAAAACCACTGCAATTAAAAACAAAGGAGTATTTAAAAAACACTAAAATGGTTTAATGCAGTAAATGATACATTACAAAAACACACAACAGTGAGTTCTGAATAAAGGGAAAGCATTTCACTTCACACTGATGTCAACTGTGAGTACATATAAGGTCAATCACGACATCACAGTTGAGGTAGCAGAAACTAAAAACCAATCAAATTCAGTTGCTAGCAATTGTACAGCCATATCCCTCATAACCTTAAATTGCAGCATATAAAAATGTTATCACAGAAATGCTTCCAGATGAATATATTACAACAGTACATTTTTTTCAGGAGTGCACAGGGACTCAGCTAAGCAATGGCCATGAAATGTAAATGTTAGAAGCTCAAAGACATTTTGTTCCTATATCTACGCTGAAAATATTTAACTTTTTAAATTAAACCAATGTTAACATCATTAGAAGTTAACGAAAGCATAAATACTTCAGTATGTTATAAATACTTCCGTCTCTCTCCCTCGGTATGTCTGCATATATGTCTCAATTCAAATTCATGCAGAGACATACATACAAATGCTTCTATTATAGAGAGACGGATATGCACAGGTAACACACAAGTACAGAGCCGTATATACGTTTTATAGGACAAATCTTCAAATTCTAAGCCCTGATGAAAGGCACTCACTTTACAGCAGTGAGTTTTGGTAGTTTTGTTTTTATCCTTAAAAATAAAATACCTTTTGACACCAGCAGATAATTTTATCCAGCAAGCATCTTTCACAGTCTATATAAGGAATACAGCACCACCCTAAAGTACCAATCCTTAATTTAAAGGTTGTAAAGTACAACCTTTAAACAGAAGCAAATCCGTCCTGTTCTGAGACCACCACCTCTGCTCTCCACATCAGTTTGCTGTAGAGCTCTGTAACAGCTATTTTTAGTCTAAAACAAGCTTCCACTGCCCTCCAGCCTTCCTGCTGAGGAACTGCTGCAGAGACAAGGTCTGAGCACAGAAAGCACTTGCACGTGGTTTTGGCTTAGGCAAGCCCTACATTTCTTTTAAGGTTGTTAGATGCCTACGAAATGTTACTGGAGTTAGAAATAACCACGGTCTTGTAAGAGCAGAATACTTAATCATGATAATGAAAAGTAAAACAACCTGAACGCAACCATTTATATCTTCCTAATTTCAAATGAACAGCTTTTGACCTTTTTACTCCTCTCATCTGATTCCCTGACACTTCTTTAAGGAGTAGCAAGTAGGCTGACCTTTCGGTTTGTGTGTGCAATGCATAAGCCCCTTTTACATCCCGGCGCGGTGCAGCATGTCACATTGGCTAGCTTTGTGGCTTTCAGTGCCCTTAAGTCACTGAGCCTTAGGAAAGAGATTTACAGGAGGTTAGGTAGGCTGCATCGGGGCTACATTTACAATAAATAGGAAAAAACGTTAGTGTAGGATGGAATGTCAATTTGATTTTGAAAGCAAAGGGTTCTCTAAAGGCAGCTGACTGACATACTCGAAGAAAACAAGTAGGTTACTGATAGCCATGGCAGTATTTTGGACTAGCATTGAAAGAGGAGGAAATTTTAGCAGTTCAGGTTTGTGGCAAAAACTTTAACACGGGAACAAACATAGCAAGATGTCAGGTACCATCCTGTAATTCATCAGTTTAACAACTGTCATAATTTAGCTGCTGTCAGGCTGATGTTAGCACAGCAATTAAAAACATTTTTGCAGTCCAGATTCCACTGAATAAAAATCCCCAGCACCTCCTCCCACATCCCAGAGAGGCTGCAGGATATGCCAGAGACAGCCAACACAAAGATGATCTTTCACAGGCGATAAAGGTTTGATGTGGTCTGTGGGCCTCACTTTGGGGATCCTTACTTTACAGTCTGCCTCATAAAAGAACAGTCCTTTCATTTGTCTGTGTTAAGAGATGTGTCTGATGTCTTCCTTTCAAGTCAGATAAAGGAAAGATGTCTGCTGGATACTTATATGAACTATAAAAAATGTATGTAAAAATTGTCACACTATTGTGAGTAGGCCAGAAATAAGTGGGACAAAGTAATAATCACAGGAAACCTTTCAGATTTCAGTCGAGATATCTCCTATATACTTCACAGAGGATTTGCTTATCCTGTCCAGTTCCAGATTCAGAATCCAGAATTAAGTTATCTTAACTTTAAAACAACTTCAGTGATGACAGATCCAGGCTAGATACAAGGATTTGCAGAGTACCTACAGAAATCCTATTGAAAGTACTCTGCAATGTCCAGTGGTAGGCAATCTAATAGTCAAAACTTCGTACAGTCACAAAAATACTGGCATGTTTTAGAAGTCAACCCATCTTCTATAAGTTATCTTCTGCAAGACAAGAATACTGCAACTTCTAACCATCTGCTATCTGGTACTGTATTACTATTCTTTCGGCCTATTCTGTGAAACGGGGAAAAAATATTTTGTATATGCTTTTTTAAGTAACCTAATAGCTATATAAATGTATTTTGCACTGTTTCAAATAATCAGTTTATGCCATAACATATAACACTAACATAATCAGATAAGCATCTTATAACTCTTCTTGAAATATGTAATTACTCACAGGAATGTTGATGAAAACAGTATCAAACTCTGATGCTGACAGAAACCTTTTCAATGGCACCATGAAAAACTGCAGGGGAAAAACATATATGCATACATTGACTATGTTGTTACATATTCTAGAATGCTATAGAAACACACATGTAACAATTCTGTAAGTTAGTAGTATCTTACTTTCTCTATTGATTCCAGAGTTTCCGTGTATTTCTCTTCAGTTTGTTTTATTTCAGCGAGACAACAGCTTCTTATATCATTTTCAGTGTATTTCTGCAATTACAATGAAGTCAAATACATGTCATTAACAGGCACCTAATGGATAACAAATGTATTTATTTGTTTAAAATTAAGCAATTAGGATAACTGCTTCCTGAAATTTTCTGAGTACTGCAGCCTCCAAAGATGATAGTAATAACCAAGAATATTTTAATGTTCAATTAGCTGATGACTTGAAGAGTTTTACTAAAATTCCACATCAAAGGAATATTATGAAAAGTTAATGTTTAGACAGAGAGCTCAGCTGTCTGCATATACTTCAGAAATTGAAATATAAGGTCGCATTTAACTTACATCCAGACTAAGAAATCTTATTTAAAATACTGAGCAGTTAGTAGTTCTATTAAACTTAATGGGACTAACTCATGTAAGTAACTTTACAATATATAATGTTCAGGCTAATCCCTGCACTCATTTACAGTTTTTCCCTTTTAGTTTTCAAGGGAAGCTTTCTCTTCAGACACAATGTGAGCATGCCTTTGAACCAGGAAATAGAGTGACCTCTAAGTCCATCTCTTGCATGTCTGTGTGCTTGTCTTGAATGAGACTCTGGGATTTTTCTGTGTAAATCAGACTCATAGGAAATTCAAGTAATTACCAGCACAGGATACCATAAAAATAGTTTACAAGCACTCTTACTGAAGTTCACATTTACAGGAATACAGCTTCAATAACTTGTAAATCTCATTTCCAGTAAAAAAATTAGATACCTTGAAGCAGGTATGGAAGCATTCATGTCACGCAAGCCTTAAAAATACCTGGAGACAAACACGTCTGCCTCAAGACCTGACACAGTACAGACCTGACCTGTCTCAGAAGTAGTAATTGAACCAAAATGTTTTCTCAAAAAAAAAAAAGCAATGACATAACAAGTAATAGCAATGTCACATCCTTCCTGAAGCCTAACTACCAGTTGCAACACCCTTCCAAGCTATCCTTCGGTGTCTTTCTTACCTTTTCTCACCCTGTGTAAGGAGGCAATCCACACTCTACATAGAACAGACCTGACGACCAGATATTACTCACGCACAGAGGAAGTCAGAAAGAATTTAACAATTTAATTTTACAGTCCTTTCCACTCCAAAAAAAGACTTTCAACATTTGAGCAAATGACTTTCTCTTCCAGCAATGGCAAAACTTCTAGACTATGAAATTTTAAAAATTATCTCTTAATATGGTCAAGAGCTATAATCCTTCCACTCCCTTTCTGCACTATCAGCCAATTTGAGCATATCATGGCAAATAGCTAAACGCTATTAAACTGTCCATGAGCCCCACACAGCTCCCCTGATATTGTTTGGCTACCAATGAAGAGAAGGAAATATATGTGAACTCCATACCAATTATCAAGTCACATAGGCACATGAAGTTTCATCTGGTAAATCTTACTATTCTTTGCTATTTTGATTTGTCTCCTTTCACCTTCTCAGTTTCTCTCGATGACTCTACAAGTAACTCCTGCAACTTGAACATGCTCCTCGCTCTCATCTACCAGGTGCTGTGTTCTCTCTCAAATTAATCTTTAAAACTTAACTGTTGCAGTTATCAGTTTTCCCACATCAAACAAGTGCTGTCCTTATTGGATGGATGTAGAAATAACCATTTTGTACAAAATAAAAAAGCAGTCCATCATTACTACCAGAAACATACTTTGCGAACATTCTCTGATCAACCACATCTCAAAAGCTATCATTTATTCCCAAATTCTTTGGTAAGGCGAGGGGGTTTTTGTCAGAGTTAAACAATGTCAATCAAGTTTTGGAACTTGACATTACTGAGGTTTCTAGTTATTTCTCACCTTTACTCTTGCACTATTTGCATGAATACACATTTTTTTTGTATCCAATAGGAGCATATATGCACTTGCAAAATGTGGTTATTTGTCGTTCAACAACTCATATGAGAAATGCAAACAAAATCCTAGGATTCCACTCAAAAGGACTGACTTTGGTTCAGACCTAACCTGAACAGGTCATTCCCATAGGCACTTGTGGCAGAAATTAATACACCAATTTTCTGTTCATACTACAAACTTCTGGAATTTGAACGTAGGTGAATTTTTTCCTTTCAAAGGTGAACGGAAAAAATTGTGCTAACAACAGTACAAGTGAAAGGCAAAAAATGCCTTTGAAGGTCATTTACTGCTAAAGAAAATATAGGGAATAGTTTGCTTTGCAAGATAACAATAATAAATCAAAGATGAGGGAGATGCAAAGCATTTTGGCTGCTATTAGGGACTTGCAAATGTTTGAGGTTCTTCTAAAGATATACTTGAAGATTGGCCAGTGCTAATCTTTTTCATATTCAAGAAATTCTTGCATAGGATTCAAATGAAAGAACTGCTCTAAATCACGTTAAAATGCAGTAAATTTATAAACCTGAGATGAAGTTATCACAGACTGGAAATAATTACCACACTCAAGAAAGCTGCCAGAGCAAAGCAATTGTAATGTCTCCATTCCTCATATGTTGTGGAAAAATATTTAGCTGTATTGTTTTCATTTCTCATCTACTTTCCATTAGAAACAAATACAAGTCTGTTCAATCTGAAGTATCTAGGCTAAGATGCAACCCAATTAGAGCATGAAAGTTCTGATTTCTATATTAATCATTTGCTAGAAACACAGGTAGGCAAGAGTAATATTTGTAACAGGGAAGAAAGAATCAGTGTACAAACTGCCAACTGTCAGACATGACCAACTGTTGAAAAAACCCATGCCCATTACATGAAATGTGGACCTTACTGCCATTGAGCTTCAGTATAAAATAAAAACAACATCATTAAAAACATTTCCTACGATTCAAACAATTCTCTAGCACATCATACTTGCAAGCGAATACAACTTCATTAGATAAAAGACAGTTTTTTCAGCTCAATTTTTATTTGGCTTTCATTGAAAAGCCTCGTATTTTGCAATTAAACAGAATTCAGCAAAACGTGAAAAACTAACAAGTTTCTCTTATCCTCGATTTATGTGCAGTAGCCGCAGGATACTGTATTAGCAGAAAAACAGGCTTGAAAACATTTTATACTCAAAACTATCCTGTTATTACAGCAGAGATGAACACAAGCTAGTGCTTTTCCCAGACTTGTTTTTGTTTTGTTTTTAAAACAGATAGCAGTAACCGTAACAGCAGAAAATCCAAATCACATTAGCAATCTTCTATACTTGTACTGGAAGGATACACAAAGAGAAAAAAAAAAAAAAAAAAGAGTAAGATCTTAAGAATTGTTCACTTCTTCATGTAACTGTATTAATAAAAAGCAATTTGGAAAACTAGAGGTGAGTTTCCAACATAAGAAAACATGAAACAGAGTATGAAGGAGAAAGAAAAAGATCTAAGGTATTATAAAAAACACATATTGCCATGGACACAGACTAACATTTCCCAGATCAGAAAGCACATCTCTGAGGAAGGGCAGACAAGAGCATTACAGCTTCCCTCAATTAGGGAGTACATTTTATTGCTCAAGTTTAGATTTTTTTTTTTTTTTAATGACAGTCTGGACGACAAACAAGCTACCATTCCCAGTAAGGCCAACCTGATGATCAACAAAAGCACATGGTTGAATAAACATGATTTTCATTGGTATGAAACAATTACCAGTTGTCATTTTTTAAGATTAGTTGTCCAAATTATGGCTGAAACAACAGTGTTTCACAGCATCATATCTTAATTTTTTTTAAGTGGGACACTTAGAAGTAAGCAGTTAATGTAACTGGTCTTAATTAAACTATCTGGTAAATCTTACTATTCATAACTGGCAATCTTACAGTAAGTTACTTCCAGTAAGAAGCTACATTTCTTTCAAAAAATTGCCATAGTTAATGTTCAGGCCTTTGCAAAAAGACACTGCAATGTAGGAGATAACGCACTGCACATTACAGCTCCACATACAACTAAGCATGAGCAAAGTTTCAGTAAAACTAGCTATGAAGAGGTAATTTCACACATCAAACTTAAAAAAAAAAATACTGTTGTTCAAAATAACTAGGAATTAGAAAACATACAGGTTGTTGTGCTGCTTCATCTTTCATTAGGTCTTCATAAACCTCTCCGCCTTCATCTTCTCCATAGACACAGTCGTACAGCTCCTCATCTTCATCAACACCAGTTTCACTGAAAAAGGAAAATAATTTGAAAAAGAAAAAGCAGCTGTGCAGCACAGGCTAATTACCATGTCAGCTCTGCAAGGGAACATTTCTTATAGGAAAATTTCTACAGTAAACAGATTAATAAAATTACCTAATGAAAAGAATCCATTACAAGAAATTAAGTCCATTAATTGTCTTTCCTCAATGCATTTAAAATATGATTGTATGAAATCAACACAACACTGAAGGCTGAATCAATTTATAACTACACAGAAACTAAACCAGGCATGAAAAGAAGCTTGTCAGGACAGTTTTGTCAGGAGGTACTATACAACCACTCTTCACTTCATCCCTTTTCCCACCACAATCAGAGGCATGGAGCTGCCTCTCTTGACTGCCTGGCATCCTGCTGCAACGCGGGACAGTGGCACAGCATCCTTCCTGCCTAAAGAAAAAATTACCTGGGCTAAATTGCACTTAACACTTTGGAGTAAGCAGCTGAGAGTCTGCACATCCGTGCCATAACTTAGTGCCTTTTATCGTCACATAGCAGCCCTCAGCTACCCAAAATTAAAAACAATCTTTCAAACTGAAAAATCAGTTTAACAAAATAGGATAAGCAAAAGTAGTGTTCTTCTATTACACAGACTACAGAAATATCTCAGCATAAAAATCAATTCTCAGCTCTACCCTCAGCTAATTCAGCTTCATTACAGTCAGTCCTGTAGGAGTTTTGCCTACTTCACACTAAGACTGTACCTAATCCATAAGATGTCTTGCCCCCATATTTCTTACAGTATGTCTATAAAAAACCTGAGAAGATATTGAAAGTAGTCTGGTCATAGTAATACAGAAACTTGATCAGATGTGCTGCTAATCTGGGCATTTTTTGTTGCTTGAAAAGAATGCTGAAATCCTTCAGAGTGAAAAAAAGACTCAGGATTGGACCACTCAGATGCAAGACTAGAATTAGGAATGATGACCATTTCTGTTGGCGGACTGTCAGTGCTCAAGTACATCCGAAGCTCTACTGGCAGAGACCCATGATTTCGAACAAGGCAACATAAAACGGGATTGCTACCAACGCAGCTTCCACTCAGACAACTTAGAAATTTTAGACCAAATCGTCATGTCTGTGGTCAGGGTAACATACACAAACTAAGCAAATTCCTTATTTCTCATCAAATACACCATGAATATTTTTTTCCATAAAGGACATCTGGAGGATAAAGAAATAGCATTGGAAGCTCCAATAAACAGAATGATAAGAAAATATTTATAGGATCCAACAGACAGATTTAGAGATACCGCACACGCCCCTTCCTTTTCCAAGGGACACCATGCCCTTGACACTCAGGTGCTCCAGGTTAGTCTGGCATTTCAGCTTACAGCAGTGATGAAGGTGCACTAGCATTTCACATTAAGCATTAGCAGCTGTTTTAGATGCAGCACAGACATACTGCATTTTACCACATATGCTCTGGAGAACAAAAGCTGGTAAAAAGGTCAAAAGGGGATAGAAACATTTAACCATTACAGCTCTGACAAAAGGCCTTAGATCCATTCTAAATTCCTTAGACACCATTTAGACCCAGAGACAACTATTTCAGTCCAACACACTTCACTAATTAAGAGAAACTCAAAAATGCAGGCCACTTGCATCGTTCACTGGCACTTATTTCTTTTTATGAAGAGGGTACCTCTTAAATTGCCTCCTCCACAATTGTGACAGCCTGTAAGTATCAAACTTCAGCAAGTAATACTTGTTATTGCTGCAAAAGACCATCTACCAATCTCAAGTTCTTTGGTATTCTGTTGACCTTTTTTTTTTTTTAAATGAAAGACCACCTCAGTAGTGAATTTGTATACCTATATAAGAACTGTTAAAAATATTTGCTGATAGTACTAACACCACCACATCTAAGAATTGAAGACATCACTGCTAACCCACCTGGGACTCAGAGGAATCTGTAGCATCTACCTTCCACATTTTTAGCTACACCAAGTGAAAAGCAGCTGAGATAGCCAGTCAGCTGCAAGAGAGGAGAACGTTTTGTAGAGAAGGTGGTAGGTCAACTAATGCAAAGTGTGGTGGGGTTTTCCCTTTCCCAGTAAAGAAAGGAAAGTAGCTGCTGGTATGACCAGCAGCTACTTCACAACATCACAGCAAGCAACATACTGTGTGGAAAGAGATGGAGACCCGTGATTTGAGTACTGGTGAAGTTTGAGTTTTGGGACAGCATGCACTGACTATGCTTATCCATCATGATTCCTAACAGATCTTGAAAGGTGCTAGCTAATGGTATACAGAATGTTCATGTCTATCTCACGTGTGCCTCAAAACAAATACAAAAATGGGCAATTAATAATCTTTCAAACACTTACCCAGAAAGTCAAATGCACTTATACAAATAATTTGTAGTTGTTTTTTTTTTTTTTCCCCAAGATCAAGACCTTCTCGTTGGGTTCCTTACAACTGAGAATTCCATGAAAGCTTTCTCATAGTTCAGACAAATTATTCAAAAACGAATTCACAATTCAGTTTGTTACCAGAACCCTTCACAAAACATGCTTCTTTATATATACAAATTTATCACAATCATTTAGATAAGCTTTCATCATTAATTCTTCCTGGTCATCATAACGACTAACCAAATGTTTTTAAAACAAATAAATTCCCCATTCTCATCAAAACCGTTCTACAACATCATTAAAACAGTAGTGTGCAACTGAAAAAAAACATCTTTCATTTAACTAAATTATTTATGACATACTCTATTAAATCAGGAAGACCTTTGTAGACATCTTCATCATCAACACTTTCTTCCGTAGGGAAAGGTCTATAGAAAGAAAAATATTCTAAGTTATAGATAGCATTAGTCTAGTGGCAAAGTGGTTTTGGTCTGGTTTCTAATATTTTCACACAGATTACTGTTAAGGTTACCATGGTATATATTCTTTCCTTTCTCTGATGAGCAGTAAACATATATATTTAGTCTTGGCTGTATGTATTGATACTTGATAAAAACCCTACTGCATAGTGGGATTATATATCATCACTAACACATATTATTGACAGTTTTTACCGTGAATTCTGAATTTTTAACATAGTAAGTGGATTACAGGACTAGCTGGAGATTGGGAGTAAGAGGAGTTGTTTTGTTTTAGAAACACCATCCATTCACACATAAGATTGCTGAATCACAGCACTCAAAAAAGATGGAGAATTCCCAAGTTAAAGCATGCAGTCTTTCACCTTCTCTCACAGCCCGTGTTTATATTCATGAGGTTAGGTTTAGTTGCATTTGTCTGTTGTTTTTTTTTGTTGTTGATGTTGTTTGGTTGTGTTTGTTCTTGTTTGTTTGTTTTGAAAACAACAATTGCACCAATTGGACAGCTTTACTGATTTCTGTAAGGCAGAAACAGGAAAAAGTCCATTCTTCCTTCACCCTGATTATGAGTCCAACTTACAACCCACATCACAATTATTGGACAAGTTCTGTAATACTAACTGCTTATTTGTCTACTCCATGTTTCATCACAAGAAGGCTTCAGGCACTTCAGTAAATGTACCAGAAACAGAAGATAACCTTCAGAGCTTTCATGTATCATCCACTTCCAGATGAACTGGGAGACAGATTTCTACTTCTTTCGCCTGATCATCCAAACTCTTGTTAAAATGCTTAGTCTACCTATATGGCCTCCAACGGCTATTCGAAGGAACACCATGCAAGAGGCATTATTCCCACCATTCACTAGGCCAATAACATACCTTATTCCTGTTGCTATTGCAATAGGCGTGCGGGAAAGTTTTGAGAGTGTTTCTATCACCTGAAAAAAAAAAAAGAAAAACTGTGATTAGTTCTAAGAATGAAAGCATCAAAAAAATCCTATTTTGATCACAGCAAATGATACAGGTAGACACGAATTCTGGCCATGCCACATACTGAGTGCTGACTTGCACAAATTTCCTATGATGTGGTCTTCAGCTCTTGTGTATTGATGGAAGTGATGGGAGCACAAAGAAAGCACAGGGAAATTTCTTATTTACAAGTTTCAGCACAAGTTAAAAACAATTAAGGCAGACTTAAAACCAGGTCATGTGGTAGTTTTAAGTTGGACCTGGATGCAATTGTAACCAGATTTTCTTACAGACTGCTCTGAAGGTTTTTATCTACAGAAAAGTTTTCACTAGAACTTTTCCAAACGCTGACCAGAAGAGGGAGCCAAATGACAAATGAAAGCGCCTTTTTCAGAACTTGCTTGCAAAGTAAAGGTAATCTTTATTAGACAAATAGGAAAACAAGCTACGAATTTGAGCTCATAAGCTTTTTTTAATTTTAGGTGATAGCATCAGTCTAGGAGATCCCGTTCTAAAAAAATACTTCACATAAGGACCCAAGGTTATACACAATAGAAGGAGAACATTAGGGTGGGTAGAGAATATTTGGTCACGTACAAGTAGAGATTTTGTTGTCAGCTGCAGTACAAGAACCAACTAGTACTCTACCTAGCACGTCCTCTATGTCACAAATGATTTCCTCTTTTTTTGAGCAGTTTCAGATTGGCCAATCTTATTTGCGCGAGAGAAAAAAAAAAAAGCCAAAATGACACCCAGTAGCAATTTCCATACTTGCAACAACAAGGTTCCCTGAACTTCCCAGGAGTTTCAGGATGGGTCTTTACAACTTAAAATTCTTAAACTGAAGTAAAATTTCCTGAGAAAGTTTGTACCAGTAGGATTAAAATTCAGGCATAGCAATGATTGTTCCATGGAAATTGTGAATAAAGTTTACAATTAAAATTGTTTATTTTTGAAGTTCTAATTACAAGACCAGACTGATTATAAAGCTCACAGAGTTAAAAGTACATCTCTCAGAGGAAGGACAATGAGATGTTCACACAGGAAAATGACAAAGTAAAACCACAGAAAAGAATCGCAAACTACAGAGCCTAAATTGAAGTAGAAATGCTTCCAAAGTGAATCAAGTTTCATTTGTTAAAAAACAATTTCAAAAGTGAAATAGGTTATACTGCCCCAGTCGAATAAATGTTTGGGGTTCATTTAAGCTATTGTAAAAGTTTACACTATGGAAAACCTGGTTTTGTTTAATAGAAAAGGCACAAAATATTGAATACAAATAAATCTGCCATGTACATAATTAAAGGTTCAGGCATGGTTAATTCCCCTAAAAAAACTAAATATTGCAATACAAACTAGACAAAAGTTTTCAAAATTAAAAATAAAGTGAATAAAAACCTTAAAATTATTTTACATTAGTCAAAAGGTCAGAAAGGAAAAAGATTTTTAAAATATCTTGCTTATTTAAAACCAGGTGAGTTCTGGTTTATATACAAAGGAACAACCTGCCTCCACAAATCTGACAATCTCAGCACTGACCCGGGCAAGGAATGCTGAGTTGTACGAGAAAGGCTCTACGGGAAGTTCACTGGAAATTCAATAGCTGACAAGGTGATCTCTCCTGACAGATGGGTGAATATTGACTGGCAAAATAACAGGAAAAGAGGTTTAATGATTATTGAAAAAGAGAGAGGCAAGTCTGGTGAACTAAATATCCCTTTCCTGTTTCAACGTGTTATTTCTCAGCACACGCAACATCAAACTACTACACCCACGCAAACCCTTTTCCTTAAAGGGATTCTCGCTTATCTAGCGTAATCACTCCGAAGTATGGCTTACTCTTTATAACTAGTTATGGTTGTTTGAAGAACATAGAATGAAAATCTGGACAAAAATATGGATTTTATTAAGATAACTAGCAAATGGTATTCCCAAATTTACTGCCAAATTGTATTTTGCAGCTATTAATAGAACAGAAACAAAAACAAGTGTTAGAAATTGTGAGAAAAAGACTTTCAGGAACCGATGTAAAATCTCCCTTAAGAAAAAAACACAAAGCTGAAGAAGCCAGAAAAGTGTTTAAAGGAACATGCTGAAAAGGAACCATAACGAGAGAAAATGGAAGGCAACCAGTAATTTTCACTGCTCCGGGAATAGAGAGGGTCTGGCACTCCATGAAGAGAAAACTAAGTGACAGAAAGCCAAAAAGCAGATTTCTATCAAAATCTGAACAATGGATAACCCATTAACAAGAAAATGGCCATCACTGCAACAGCTGTCACTATCTCAGCAGAAATATTGTGTTCTGCAGAAGTAGGTGATGAAGAGTGGTCATGCTAGCATCACAAAAGAAAACACTGGGCAGAGACTGCTGTTCTTCTATCTGAAAACAATTAAGAACCAAAGACCATTAACCACACAATGTTTTTAAAGTTAAAATACCTGAAAACGGATGCAACTTCTACAAAATACAATTTGATGCTTGCTCATTGAACACCCCTATTAAAGCACAACTTAAAACTTCACTGTCTGGAAACATAATGGGTTCTACTCGAGGATTTTGTTGTTGCTGGGTTTTGTTTGTGTGGGGGTTTTGTTTTAAAAGAATTCTTAGAAAATGTCAGGATACACACCACACTTGTACAAATATATGAAACCAACGCTTCTGGTCATACTAGAATTGATTCACCATCACATGTGTAAATTTTTTTGCTTCAACATTTTGTAGGGGCAGAGAAAGATTTTCTACTTCTCCCACATGAAATCTCAGTTGTTTCTAATGCACTGCAGACATTCTTCAGACTTGGCTTACTTCTGACTCCATAGGGAAGGTCTGAGTTATGGACTGGCTAAGTTGTCAGAAACACGATCCGAATTTTGAAAGAAGTTCATCAAAATAATCAAACTATCCCCAGTAAAATGTCTGGTTTTCAACAAACTGACCGAGAAAAAGACAGGAGTTTTCTGAACAGCTCTAGTTTCATGCCCAATACAACTGGTATGAGGGAACCTATAATATAGAGCCATTCTGAACTCCAAAATTACAGTGCACATGAATGTCCATAACATTCAATTTAAAAAAAAAAAAAGGCACAAGAAAAGCATTTTTTGCCTTGCTCTTTTGCACTCAGAGGAGCTTCACCCATTTTATCCATTTAACCCTAGATGTATTCCCAATTCTCTCCCACAGCAAGGACTCAAACGTATCACTCAGATGCTTCTGCACCTCTGAATGAGGCTAAACTGGATCCTAGTTTCAAGCGCAAAATTAGCGCTCCTTGCTCATACAAAATCCAGAACAAAGTTTCTATGGCTGGGACTACTCTACAACAAATAACTGTACAAAGGGCTGCACAGCCTGTCCACACACAATGTGACCAGGAATAGGCACTGAAAATTAGACGCTGAGTAAGGATTCACATTTATGCTCTTGCAAGCTATGACACATTAAAAATAAAAGCTTTATATTCCAAAACATCCTGCAACTACTACACCCATTCATGTAGTCAAAATAGAAGGCTCACTAACTCTGACTCTCCTACAGCAAACCATAAATCTGGAGGTGTTAGCAGGAGGCACATGAGGAGATCCCCCCCGCACCCGGCTCAACATGGCCGCTTCCCACGGACCAATTCTGTCAGACAGAGGTTGAGCAACTCTTCAGAAGTCACACCAAAGCCACGTTCACTTCAAGATGACGTGATCATCCAAGTCTGGTTCTCAGTATACAGCCAGTTTATGCAAAACATAGTGTGAAATTCAAAACTACGGCCCTGCAAGAGGAAGCGTACCTCGGCCTGCTCACCGGGGAGGGACGCTGCTCCTCAGCGTTGTTTCAGGCACAGCCAGCAACAGCCACAGCCTTGTGCGAGCCATTAATTTTTTACTTCATGAATTACTCCAACAACTTATTTTTTTGGCTTGATATGTTTCACTTGACTTGCTGTCATAGGTCAGGCTCTCCAGTTTATGTAAGGGCTTGCGTATCTCTTATCACAGTAATTTTGCAATTTCCTGCAGCCATGCCCTTCAGTAAATCACCTCAGGTATTCCTACACATACCTACCGCAGCAGTACACTAGAGGGACTATTTTACTTTTTTCTGTAGCCATGGCATCTCTGAATCTGAATTTAGAATGGGCCTATGTATTTTGGTCGGGTCAGTTTTCCATCTTGTTTCTTAAAAAGCAGCTTAAAAATCCTGCAGTTCAAAAGCAGACAAAATACCTTTTAGAAGTACTTTTCCACTTTTAGAATAAACAAAAATACATCATTTTGCAGCTTCCTGTCTCCCCAGACAGGCAATATTTCTTTGCTGCTGACAGCTGCTTTCAGTATTAAACCCATATTTCAATTTCTGATGTTTAGCTAAACTGAAAACATGAAGTGATCAACAAATGGTGATGGCAACAGTTTCAGAATTTGTGCCAATGAAACTTACGAATAACACTCACACATGGGCTGGACTGAAGCAGTTCAGTTCCCATGCATGCACTTACAAGAGGATGTGTTTTTCCAATACAAAAGTCACCACGAATATGTAACCATATTATATTTGAAGTTGTTTTGGTTCCTTTGTTTTCTCTTCAAAGTCTGTGCATCCAGTTCAGTATATGAGTGCCACATTTTGTTGACAACTCAGCCTTATTCCCTCCCATAAAGTAAATTTAGCAGATACATACAAGAAGAAATAAAGAAGTTACATTTACCAGTGAAAAATACTTCTAATACCAACCTACTTTTTGACATGCTGTTTTGAAAAATGCATGTTGGTTTCTTATCAACCAGGACTTATTTTCCTACATCAAATTTTGGGAATAGAAAAAAAAATCCCCACTTATACAGGAAAATTAATCGTTCAGAGTGTTGATCGTCTCTGGCTGCAATGTGTCCCCATTCCAGCCTCTGGGTTGGAATAGTGATCTCAAGCCATCTCACTTTAAGAAAACTTCAGAGATTAGTAACTACGTCTAACATACCCACTATCAACTAACTTGAAATAATGCCCCCTTTACTAGTAGTTGTAACTACTCCCAGGCTCAAGTCTAACCATGAAGACAATCTCATAGCTGCATAAGACAGCTTTACGTACCTTAGGTACCACCAACTCAAAAGAGACTACAGAGCTGCTATTACTTCCTCAGAAAAGCAGGCATACCTGTAGTTGGTTATTCAGACCGTTTCTGTCAAGATTTGACCAAGTCTTAGCATCTTTCACTTTTGTACGCAATACCAGCATACTGACCCCTTGTTTCTTCAATAACCTATTCAAAGCCCGTCTCAAGGACGCTCAAGTATCTGTTGACAATGAAGGCACCTGCTCATTTGATAGGGTAACATGAAAAATACTCTGTTCTGAAAGTGTACATGAGCTTCCAACCAGTTTCCCAACAGAATTTGTCAGCAACACATAACCATGAATATGAAATGGATTAGAATCTTTTGGAAACATAAAGAAAGAGTATTCCAAAGTACAGATTCTCGAGACTTGTGCATGTACATATTAATTATCTGCATATATATATACACACGTTTACCACAGTTAAGGGCAGATTATGAAAAACAAAAAGCTAAATCAACTACAAATGGGGGGGGAGGGGGGGGGTAACAAACTCTGAATTACTTGGGACATGGGTAATATTCATACAAGGCCAATTCCAAGTCCATCATGTTGAGCATGCTTCAGAGCCAGTACTGCCACTCATACCCACAGGCTGAGGGGGTTTTCATCAAGCTGTTTTCACTCATGCATCACATTGTAGGGATAGAAAATGAGCAAGAAATCTTCACTTTGCATACCTGTCACTCATGGATAAGATGAAATTGCTATACATAAATATGTTCTCAAATGACTTATATTAATAATGAAGTTTTATTATTTGCTACTCTGAGGAAAGCATCCTAAGTTTACCAGGCCCTGGACAGTCCTGGATCAATACTTCATTTGGCACTGAAGGGGGGAGCGCATATCTTACTATTTTACCGTAATCCATCATTAACTTTTGAACCAAAAGACCTCCAGGAACTGCTACATTGACATTTTCATTTAACCTGGCTGACAGATGTGAAAAACGACATGCAGCCAGACAACTCCAGGGCAATTACACACCTAACATATCTAACAAGCATATTATTCCAAGTAAAGGGTGTTAGTAAAATTGAACATTTTCTCTCCGTCTGCCTTGGTGTTTTAAGTGTTAGTACTCTGTATTGGTTCACATTAGTTTTAATTAAACCACAAGCGTCTAGCAAAGAATGAAGTCTTTTCAAAAAAGGCAGAATGAAAACATTTAAAAATGACCTAAAAGCAAACCCTTAGCTTCGCACCTCTAACAGGCCCTTAAAAATAAATAGTCAATTTCAATCTCCAGCTTTGCAAATATGCCTCTACTAAATACTGCCATAACATACAGTGAGGTGTCAAAGTTACACAGACACAAATACAGCAAAGAAAATGTACAGCCCTGGCACCCTCACCAGCATCTCATTAGGCACATCTTGGTCTACAGACATCCAGCACGTAGAAACCTAACAGCCTGGTTTTGACACAAAGCTTCACATACAGCTAAATACCGATTTCCCTCTCATTCAAATAATGAAATATAAGCTTTAGGTGTAGCAGTGAAATCTGAAGAGCACATTGAAGTCATTCATTTCCACAAAGGTGATCACCAGCCACGGGATGCCATTTCCTCACTGACATGACCTTCAGCTATCCTACTTCTGGTGTCTCTCACTGTCTGTTCTTCCATTTCCTCTGAAATGCATCCTCTAGAAATATACCTGAGGAATCCTCCATGGTTTCCCATGCAGGCTTAGTACCAGCACAGCAGTAGTAAATAGCCCAACCATTCCAGTGAGTCACTGTAGAGAAATTTACAACCGCAAGCCAAGTTTTTTTGTGACTGACAGGAGCCCGCCAGCAACTCTGAAAAAACAGTTTGAAACCAGGTGCCAAATGCTTTTCTGCACAGGGAGCAAGGGTAGAGCGACTGCTGTAAAAGCTGTTCTTGGCAGTCACGCACGTTTCCTCTGAAAACAGCCCCAGCTGCAAGAAGAGACCTCCACAGTGCTGCTGTGCTGGTCGGTGAAAGCATGGTGGGCTTAGGTTCAGACCTCCTCCTTCCCTCCTAGGCAGGGGATGCTATGTGCAGTGCATTGCCTTGGGGAAGTCTCGTCTTGCATCAGTTTTCTCCACTGTGTCTCCAGTGTCTTCATAGATAACGAAGTAACAGGAAAGTATTTCTCCAGACTGAATAAAAGAAATAGCCAAGAAAAAAGAAATGCTCCTGGGTGTTGTCTCCTCCTGTTTGTAGATAAGCTAAGTACAGAGTTGCAAACTACTGGGACTTCAAACACCCTGGGGAATCAACAGCTATAGAAGATGCAACATTTTCTCCAAAGCCTTGTAAAAAGAAGAGGTAAGGCAGGCAGTTCGGCATAAGGAAGGCAAGCAGAGCCAAAGAGAGAAGTGCATCATATAAAAAAAAAAAAAACCACTCTGAAAGATATGAGAGAACAGAAAACCTCATGTCTAAAAGAACAGTCCAAGGCTGGGTGTATTTTCCACTTTTAGGAAAAAAATACATAGAAAAAAATGAAGAGTTCTGTTGTGCTGTTTTTTTAACATATATTTACATATGTATTCCAAACATTTATATCTAGTTTCACTGCTGGACAGAAGCATTTCATTCCTTGCTACATTCCTTGCTCTCCTAAGAGCTCTAACTTAAACCAAGCAACACCCGATTTCATGTACTTACATTACAGATGTGAAGTATCCATAGCACTTCTCTCTAGGATGGTAGTTGAAATAGAAGCATAAATGTAGTTTCAAGCAATATCAAAGGACAGGTCAAACCCCATGCTAACCAACCCCTTCTTGCATGTCTTTGGCTCACTGAACGTTTTTAACATTTCATCCCTTTTGCAGGGAGCAATACCTCAGACCACTCCAACTGCTGAATGGGAGCAGTGGGACTGGCAGATGGATGCAGCACACACGACTCCTGAACATTACTTAAAATAAAAGGGAGAAGAAAAACTGAGTGTTCTCCGGGAATTCATAAGACACAATGTCATATTATTAGGAATATAATGAGCAAGTCTTTAATAACTAGTATCCAATTACGGACAAATCTATAGCCATTAAACAAGAGTTGTGCTTAAAAGCCCACTTTCAAGTTCAGTCTATGATGAAGCTACAGTTCCTAGTCCAAAAGCATGAAAGCTTCCCTAGACAGTTCTGCTCTTACGAGGAACTGAGAAAATCCAAATTGCACAAGCAGCATATTCCTCCTCAGCTCTTGGGTCGGTTTGTCCAGAAAGTCCAGACACTAACCAAAGACAGCAGTGGGGGAAGGGAGCCCCAGCAGCTGCTTCCTGCCTGCAGCTTGTGGTTTTGGTTCTATGAATACCTTCGAGCCCTCACCATGCTTTAAGGGGTTGGGTTTTTGTTTTGTTTTTGGTGGGTTTTTTGTTTGTTTGCTAAGATGATGTTGCCTGAAGAATGACAGTCTTCCTTCCTTCAAGCACTGCTTTAACAGCCAGAGCACTAAAACGCTGCAGCTAATAGCATGAGAGCAGACTACCGTGTAAAAGCTAGAGAATAAAGTAGGATTTTGTCCTTCTGGTGCGTTTATTATGTTTCAGGTTTTGCATAGAAGGCAAAGGAATACAAAACGAAACGCCCAGGACAGTTCTGTAAAATCTGTCTGTTGTTGAATCGTTCCAGTTCCCTTCACAATCAACTTTATTAGGGTAACCAATACTTACGAACAGCATTATCAAATTATATTCGGGCTTTGATCCAATGTTCTCTCCCAGCGCTTTGTACAAACACTCTTATTGACAATATCATATTTTTTACCTTATTTTATGAGGTAACACTAAAGGACCAATTAGTTTTTTCCTACATATTAAACACTTTTTAATATAGTCCTAATTTCTTCCTTAATATAAGCATCCTTTTTTTAATCCTTAACAACTAACAGTAGGAGTTTTAAAGGCATTCCGAGTTTGAAACACAGATTTTTTTTTTAATAAATGGATATAAATCATTGCTGTGTCTTGAAAAAAATCACATTTTTGCTACTGCCCTTGAACAGATTTCAAATGACTGTTTTGTTTTGTTTTTTAAATTTGAAAACAACAAGCAAATTATCTAAATTGAAAACACTAGCTATGGTGTTTGCACACTTTGTATACATTTTTGGTCTGCTTGACCATGGATGATCGATATTAGCATTAAAATGTTCTAGAAAGAAACAAGTGTTTTCATATTCATTATTGATTGCACCTCAAACAAATGCTACTTTAGGTATGCATCCTACAGTTTAATTGACATGTGGTTTCTACACTCCCACTGTATTATTTTTTATATTTTCAACCTATTCCTTGTCAACCTTGGTATCAGCAAGAAGGATATTAGGAGGAGACTGCATAAAGGAGCGTCTCTTCATCTCTTCTGCTAAAAGCAGAGGAAGATCTTTCGCTTCCTGTCTTGAGTGAAGTGTGCACCGCCACACTTCTCCCTTTCCTGAATTCACTTTAACCACTGACTACAAATTCAACTGAGATTGTTGAACGGTACCTAGTCCCACTTGAATATACTCCAGTGTACAGTCATTGATGGTAAGAGTATTTATTGGGGTAAATGCACTCTCTATACACTTTCATTCTTTATTAGAAAAAAATTTCCCCCTGCTACAGTGGGCAGTGCAAAGGGAAGTGAGTTGTTCTTTTTGATACAATTATCATCACGCACCTGCGCTGTAATTTTCGAAAGCCCCCAGTTATCTTCAAGTCTTGTGCTCTGGAGATCTCTCTTCTCAACCAGAAGAGATGAGGGTCTGAATCAGTCCATAGGAAAAGCATTGCACCTGCCCTCAACACTACAAAAAGATTCAACTCACTTTTACTCTCACCTTCTTCCCATCTCATTTTAAATCATCACCTTGGATACTGGACAATACAAGATACACCCAAAGACATTCTGCAATGGGAAAGGCAATACTATCAACCCCCTTTATAGAAACTTGAAAAGAGTTGTGGTTTTCTTTTCTCCCCACTTGTCTGTTCATTTAGATAATGAGCAAAACTGCACTTAATATAGTGAAAGAAAATACAAACCAAGATTTACATTCTCGAGCTTGTACCTCATTCTCCTTTACCTTAATCTGTACTCTGAAAATTACAAATTGAGTGAGAGAAACTAGAAACTAATTTTACTTACTACTGCTTCATTTCTCTCATTTTGTTCCCTTGAACAGGCAGCAGCTTGTCAGTTGTAGCATTATTCATATATACATACATTCCCCTCTTACATTGCAGTAAGAGTACTGCATCTCCAAAATGCTGCTTCAGAACTGCTTCGCCAAGGCAAAGTGGGATTCCTCTTTATTTTCATTTCTTAAAAAATTTGGAATACATTTGCACATAACGACGACAACCTACAAAATACAACCTCTGTGCTAGTCAGCGTCTGAATGACATCGTATGCTTATTCGCGCTGACACTGTCCTTCTGCTGCCTATGGCAGAATTAAGCCAGAGGGATCTCCGAGAGAAGATCATCAGCGAGAAGATCAGCTAGAAGACAGAACTCTCAGAAAAACAATACATTGAAGGTCAGCACATTCAAAAAATAATAATCATGTACCACATGCATCTATTTGGGTCAGTTATTTTTCCCAAGCCACCCACATATTAACACTGTAAAACACAAAAGCATTTGAACACAATAATACAAAGAACACAAAGCAAAATATATATATATATATATATTTGAAGACAAGAACGACAGCAGAAGATCAAAAATTTCTCATCTCTGTACCAAGCATAGTATTCACATTAGGCACTGTGCCCACATCAGCAAACAGTCAGAACCACACCTCTTAACAACTCTACATGCCTGATTCCCCGCAGTATAAACTAGAATTACTTTAGGCACTATGCTAGGACATGGTGCCATCTCTGGTTAAGGAAAACAATACTTGCTTTAAGTCTTCTTGTCATTTTCACATGGCGGGGGGGGTGCACTGTTGTTCACGGACACTGTAATACAATTCCAGCAAAGCTGTGGGGTTTTAGGCACAGGAAGAAAGGAATAAAGTGGTTTGAGTATTATTTCAAGGAATGCTTTATTCTGCCGCCCCAGTATCAGAAGACACACAGCAGCCACCACGTCTCAAACTCATCTAGGACCTGCAGCATCAGAGCTACGCTGCAGAGAGGAATCAAATTTGCTCATAATATATCTAAAAGTTAAGTCACTCATATATGACATCCTTCAGATAGGGAATTGTTCTTCAGTTTTCACTTGGCTGTATATTCACAAGTTTTTCAAGTCCATGATAGGGATCATACCATGCATCTTCGATGCTGATACTGTGATAAACAACAGCAAACCACAGATGTCTATCGCTAACCTTGTAGTTGTATTTAGCATTAAGATGTATCACAGGATTTCAGTAGCACTACTGACCTGGGAAAGTTCTGCCCTCTGCCCCGCGCCTCAGTTGACTACTGTCCTAGCCAGGCTAAACCAACTGTTTACAGCATTGGGTCAGAAATCACATCAGAGAATGGATATGGAGAGAGTGAGCAAGCCTGATCTCTTAAAACACAATTCTGAAGGGCAGATGAGCTCTTAGCTTGTTTCTCACCTCAGCCACACTGACAGGTATGCCAGCATGGCAAAGGGAAAGCAGCAAAGCAGAGGCAGTGACTTCTGACATTAATCTTGCCTATTAGAGCACAGAGGACTATAGCTCACTTCTACTCTTGTGTTTATAGGCATTTCCAAATATTTTATGTGAAATTGCACATAACGGCTGTTGTGAAAGGGAACAGGGCTGAATATATCCTGGGTTGGCAGCAGGTTATAAAGCTTCATCTAAGGTCAACTTCAGTCCTACCCCCATTCATGACAAACACGAGCAGCACCCAAGAGTTCAGTGAAGTGCTTCAAATGAATTGGGAATTTCAGTCCAATACAAAGCACCCACAGCAAGCACGGTATGCAGTGACTGCAGTGGGACTGAATAACACCACCTCAGCAGAGAAGTCTAAGGAGGATTTAATGCAAAAGTAACTGCAAGGCAAGTAGGTGCACCCAGGTAACACCACGACTAATTTTAGAAACTATTCTCTGTCCTAGACAAGAATAAGCTAATGCAAGTGGCCATGCTTTATGGACGTAAGGGTACATCTTCTATAGTAAATGCACAAAGTCACATCTGGGTGATAAAACTGGAAAATGTATTGCAATCAATAGCCTTATTTAAGCACCCTGGATTTGTCTAGCACACAATATGAAATAAAAACCTTATGTGATAACAAGCATTTAATATTCTAATAGTAGCACTGTCAGATGTACAATGGTCTCATTGAGAGCCAATGTTAAAAGCTTAGATTTCTATGGGACAACTGCCCTGGGGAAAGAAAAATTTCAAGTATCTAAACCTTTCTTCACACCAGCAGCAACATTCAGACTTCACTACAAGCTCAGGTTGGGAGCAAACATTTCGAAGTTATATTCTGTGTCCAGCAGCAACCTAAGTTGACTTATGCTTCTTCCTTATTCAATTTCATGTTAAAAAAAATGGAGAATAAACAACAATCAGTCAAAAGGTATGCAGGCTCATGGATGCCAAAGACAAACAGCCTCAATGCCAAGATTTCAAAGAAGCTGTTAAACATTAGCGCTTACAGTTTTACCCCATATTGATCACAATATGCTTCTTAAAATTATGTCCTTCCATACATATCCCTTTTTACTTGGCAAGCACCAATTATGCCACTCACAGTCATTTCCAACAACACGAATTCCCTTGTTACGCTCAGACCAAAAATAATAGCTTCAGGAATGAGACAGAATTAAAAACAGTGAAATAGAGCAATATTCAACTGAGGCAGATGTGCGAAAAGTAATCCTCAGACAACAGTCAAGTCAGAGGGTTTGGCAAGAGCTAAATTTTTGGAAAGATGAGAGATGTCAACAACAGCAAGTAAGAAAGTCAAAGGAGGGAGGGTGAGGCGAGGGAAAAGTACCAATCTCATTTAAAAAAAAGTCATGTTGCCAGCCTCTGACAGGGTTTGAGATGACAAAAATGTCACCTCAAAAACTAGAAAACAGGATAAGAAAACTGAAACCAAACCTGAAAAGCAAATGATATAAAACGAGAACAAAAATACACAGTTCCCTCAACCGTAACTTGTTTCAAAAAAAGATGCTGCATGTTTTCCACAAAAAGGGACAAAATTATCAGGATGTATGCATATCCCATGAATCTTCGTTAGCTATATTAATATTGTTAATTTCTTGCTGTAGGTCTCAGTCAAAATGGATTATTACACACATAATAGGCCAGGCTACTGCAATGCAAGTTCAATCTGTCAGTGGATGTTTGCATGCTGAGACACTTACTTTGCCCACTGCCTGTGACAGTCCCAGCGAGACTCCTCGGGCAGCCTTTGACTACTGCAGCTGACACACCAACAGAGCAGGCGAGGCTAGGGCTGCCGATGGGATCTGCTGCCTGCCCAGCTCAAGGCTCTGCTGGCTATTAGAAGCTTCACGGCAAGATTTTTCCTGTAAGGATTTCATCTGCCAAGTGAACTAACATGGATCAATTTAAAGCCATCTTGAGGTCTGTGGCACACCGTCAGACCAATTCTTTTGTATCAGCCAGGCAGCTCTGATACAACTGTACCAAGTCATAACATTGGGAAAATGCAGACCTTGCTTTTAACATTTTAGCTAACAAGACAAATTTATAGCTCAATTCCCCTCAATGTCCAGAGGTCTGCACTTGTAAACATGCATCGAAGGAAAAACAAGTCAGATACTATACCTATGGGAACAACCAAATTTCACTGTGTCAAATTGTTTTCAACATGCGTGCAAACAGCAGAGCAAGGCCTAGTGTTACTACAGTAAATTGAGTGGCTTTGTCTACTATCTATGAATCAGTGTAATTTTTTCCTAACATTAGAGGAATGGAAGTGTTTCAAAAAGAATCTCATGATTTAGTGTAGACAACAGCTTGACTTCCACAGAAGTTTACATTATTCAAAAGCGGTGAAAGCAGTACTTTCAAATCTTTATGGGAACACCTGCCTTCTCTAAACCAGTTCCAGGATTCATCATCACTTACCATTTCAGGGAAAACACTTTGAAAATGAAAATGTTTTAGATTATTTTTCTGGCAGTCATGAAAGATGCCTTACACTGCTTAGATAAAGTACATTTAAGGAGAAAGAAAACTTACTAACTTTTATTCACTCTCCTAAATGGGATGCACTTTTTTTTTCTTCTTAGCCAGGAACATCCAGAGCATTCCCAGTTGGCTTACTTCCACGTGCTACGTCTACCACAGCAGTAGGAGCTGAAGATGTCTCCCAGTGTCTGTATATATGATCAGGTACAGAAGCCCCAACAAAAAAATTAATGTATCAGCATCCTCTTGGAAGCTAACCAAATCATCTTCTGCACAAACGAGCAAGTAACATCATTTTAGATACTCCTTTTTCCCCCCTGAAATAAGCGGAGACTTGTAACTGTACAGTCCCTGGTCAGGGGCCCACAAACCCGGTGAGACCCTCCTGAGCACCCCGTCTCCCACAGCAGCAGGAGGAGCCGTGCAGGAAGCTGCAGCGGGAGGATTTGGGGTCCCGTTTCCACCCTAACAGCAGGGCTGAACAGCCAGGCTGCGGCCTCCCGCATGCAAAGAGAGAACTCGCACCACAACAACCGCCCCGTGGCCAGATTCACGGAAGTTGGTACATCAGTAACTGCATGGCAGACTCCTTTGGCCCACCCCTTTGTGTGCCTTTTTCCCTTTACATGCCCCACGCACCACACAGGCCGTCGGCACCACGGAGTCTGCCCCGCCAACAGGCCCTCAAGCAGCAGCGTGCCACAGAGGCCCGGCCTCCACCTCCCACCTCGCCCCGCGCTCTCCCTTCAGCCCACAGCTGTGCACTGGCACAAGACTTGCTATTTCTACACAGCATTTCCTCTGGAAAGATCTTAATCGGCTTCTGGCGTTTCTAGTCAGGGCTTCTAAGAAGCTCCGTTACGCTGGTACCTCTTACTGCCTTGTGACACACGCCTTGCTTTCTGTATTGAAGCCCCAGTAGCAGATTTCAGTCATGTTTGTAGTAGTGAGCTGACTAGAAAAAGAAAGCTCTACCATCCTCCCAGATTCAATATTCTCTAAATCAGTTTTACATGATTTACATCAGTTTTACGTGATTTACTCAGTCAAAGCATCTTGTGAATCACTCCAAATAAATGAAAGCTTATTTTATTGATTGCAAATTTTAAAGAAAATTATTAAATGATTTATTGGTTTCCAAGTTGTAAGTTACTTCTTTAGCTTGGAGAGGGCTAATGTCGTCATCCCCCCCTCAGTTGAGAGGGAGGAAATAAAACCTTATCAGAACATCAGTGCTAAGAATTCTTTCCTTTTCAGAGGCTTGCTGGTGTCAGACAACAAAGACCACGGGTCTTCATTTACTATGCTAGTCAACATATAAAATACACTCCGAATCAGATGAGAGAGGAAGCAAGCAAAACCACACTTGAAAATTCCTTTTTACGTGAGTGAAATGAGAGACGACAGCATGATATGCAAGTTCTAGCAAACGTACAACAAGGGAGAAAGCTGAAGTGCAGGATTTCCAATAGAGTTATAATTCTCTTACAAGTAGGGAGTACTTATCTGGTAGGCAGAAAAATTTGGAGATGTATTAAAATGAACACAGGCATAACAGGACCAGTCTCCTGACTAAAAGCAAGACAAAATGAGACTGCCGAAACAAACCTGAAATGCAGAAACAAGAAAGGCCCAAAAAGCACTTCAGGGAGAAGGACTACAGCAGACTTCAAAGCAAAGAGATGAGAGAGGGGCTAAGCATGAAGGCAAAGGAGACAAGGCAATGATCAAGATCCAACAGTAACTAAACAGGGAAAATGAGTTTAAAAATGTGATGAGAGTATAATTAAGTAGAAAGAGTCACACGGGCTGTGCTCATTAGGGGTAAGGCTAGGGCAACAAGAACACAAGACAGTGCTAAGAGCCCCGCATGGAGGAAGGAGACGGGCCAGCTCTCCTCCTCTTAATTTGGAGGGATAAAATGTCTGTAGGACTTCAAAACCAACTAATCCCAGCAAATCCACAGTGAAGCTATAAACAGGAGAGCATCAAAAGATTTTATCCTTTATTTCTGAACCAGTCACACGGTGGGGGGCACTGCTATTTTGGTACCATTATTGCTTTGTTAACATGAAGTTGCTAAGCATCACCTTTTCCTAAGGTTTAGGAGACTGCTACAGGCACAGGTGGACTATGCTGACTAGAGAAAAAAACACTTCCACAGCTGAAATAGACATAAGGAAATCTGCAGAAGTTCTGCAATTTGAATAGAAAGGTTCTCATGCACTCCCACTTAATTTGGCATCCAGCATCAGCATGCTTGCACTGATGAACTGCTGGTTAATCTAATTAATACATCTTGCCCTTGTATGCATTAGAAGCAGTCTGGTTGTGGTTTCTACAGATTCTGAATGTATGCCACCCACCTGTGGGTGGCAAATCTCCATCAAAAAAAATATGTAAATGTGAATTACTTTGTAAAACTTACCTAATCAAAGTGCATGTTATGGTTATGTTCCCAGTATTTGAGCTCTTTCACTGAGTTTTGGATATTATCTAATGCTTGCTAGGTATGTCTTTCCTGCATTCTGGAAAAAAAAAATTCATCTTCTATTTCCCTTAAAATACCCAGCTGCAGGTGCTGCACCACAGGCACCCACTTCTGCATTCACCAGGTGAGGTACCATGGACTCCCTGCCAAAGCTTCACCTTCCTCAACCAAAGCACTTGAAAGCTTCACCTTCTGGTCTAGCAATTTTCCTACCACTCTCAGATACATAGATGATGACAAGTTTAAGCTTATCATTTCTATATAACTGAACTCTTCCTTCTAACCTCATCTAGTCATTTGTTTGCCTAACATATGAAAAATATTCTGGTTAAAAGTTTAAAAAAATCATAAATCAAAAAAAAAAATCCTGAAAGCTAAACTTATTTGTCCCTCCTTCTCCCACACAATCATACTTTTTTCTCCATAGGATTGATTAGGCTTGTCAAGTGTAATTATCAAAATCCCAAATATCACAGCTATCTATTACATCTTGAATCTTTAAATAAAGCCAGACACAAAAAGTACCTGAATTTTACTCTGACTGAAATAATGCAACTCAACTCTCAAAAGGCAAAACATCCAAGAAAATAAGTGATTTAGAGTATGACACTTATTTTTAGCTTAACAACTGTCTATTAAAAATATTAATAAAATATTGATGCAGTATTAAAACATGATTTAAAGCAAGTTTATACTAATTTGGACAGTAAAAACCTGTTTAAGGCACAATCATGATTTTAAAGTTTTCTGCCACAAAATATGCAACTGAGTAAAATCATCATCTCTCATCAAGACTACATTCAGCCTCCGAGTTAGCATAAACAAAAAACAGACCTCACCACTTGGAAAATAGGATGCTGACATTTCTAATGAGGTGGTTTAAGACCTTTCATTAACTTTACCAAGCTAATACTTCAAGACTCATAATGAAGCTTGCTTCCAAGAGTCGTTTCCCCACAGATCAAGCAGAGCAGCTGCATCCATCCACTAAGTTGGGTGCTCAAGCTAACCTTTTTTGCTAGCTGAAAGATTTTAAGGGAGATCTCCCCCCCCCAAAAAAAAAAAATCACAACACATTAAAACAGCCTCAAAAATAAACTCAGAATTCTGTCAGTCAACAGTATTTAGTATAAATTGTAATAAAGGGTAAGTGCTTAAGTCTCAAAAGATGGTGTGTATATATAGGTATGTATGTACACATATATTTTGCACTGGTGGTGACGAGGAGATTATTTAAAAACATGAGAAGCCACAAGAGCCAAGTAAATATTGTAAATGCAAAAGAAAGCACTCTCAAGAGGAACACACACTGCTAATTCCTTCACAAAGCTGGCCATTTCAAACAGCTACAGAATTTCATTATCGTTACCTACCCAAGACAGGACAGTTTCAAGGAAAAGCTGCAGATAAAATATGTAAATATGAAGGAAGTTGGTCTAATTCCTTAATTCACTGCTTTTGAAGGGACAGCTTTTGAAGGCAGGAGTTCATTCCAGGGGATCATCACACAACATGCAAACTACAACCAGGACTTTGACAGCACTAATATTTGGACAGTATGTAGAGCCAGCTGTTTCGAGTGCGACTGCCACAAGCGTGGCATTATTTCCTTTCCTTATGCCATGCTGCACTCAGCTAATCCCCAGGAGCCACGTTCTGCAAGGAGCTGGTGATGTTGCCTGCTGGCCGCCTTCCCCGGCCCAGGAGCCAGCCCCAAGGTGCCTCCAGTGCAGCAGCTGCAGGGGATGCTTATTCTCAGCATGTATCCCAAGGCTCTGCTGGCGGATTTGGCTTAGTTTAGTCCACAAAGGAAAGGGATACATCGGAAGAGAAAGACTAGGGAGGTCTTTCCCTGCATTATCCCTGCTTGCCCACACTGACACCCCCTCTGTCCCTCACGGAGCAGGCATTTAACACTCCTCTCCCTCCTCTGGAGAGAAGAGTCCTTCTCAAAATACAGCTTTAGACATGTCAGCTAAATACCCCAGTGTGCTTGTTCCATAATATCGCAACACCTTACAGCACATCCGGAGCTGGCAAATACAGCCCAACGCAGTAGGTACTGCGACTTGCAGTATCACGTGGAAGTACCCCGCACCAGCCACAGGAAGACTATTCTCTACTGACCTAGCACCACGGAGGAAAACGCTACAGAACGCCAGTGAGTCACTGCGAAATCAGCAGCATCTCTGCTCCACACTTGAAACCGCACCGTGAGTTTTGGACAACAGCTTACCCCAGCGAAGGCTGAATGGGAAATGGGAAAACTCCCTGCCCCCAGCCACCGCTGACCTACATTCCCATTTTCCCTCTACTCCCTGCAAGGGCACAGGCAGTAAATCCTCCCTCAAAAGCCATTTACATATTTTGGTAAAAAGTGGATTACAGAGTGCATTGAATTCCTCAGCTACTATCAATTAGCTACTGCAGGAAACACACATCATGCTGCTTGCACAACATCACTGATGGATTTTGGCACAAATCAGTTCGAACTCAGAAGCACTCTGAGCCTTTCAGCATTTTAAATTAACCATGAAGTAGAATTGTGGAGAATGGGATATATTCATGAGCGCTAACCCTCAACTGGCTTTGCTGTGTAATTCTGCCAAGCGTCCTTTATATGTCCATTGAACAAAATGGCTTTCAGTTAAACATACATCCAGTTCTGTAAGTAACTCTGTTTAATTCAGGAATTTTATTTTACTTTATTTCCAAGATTAACAGTTGTACATAAAACATGCCTGGAATAGCACATTCCAAAAATTCAGATATGCTTCTGTCAGCTACCTCTGCATAGCAGCGCATTTATACAATGTGCCCATGTTGCTACTTCATATCAAAGGCTCTTTAAAGACAGATCTTAAGACTTACGTCAGCAAATTACACTTCTAAACAATAAGGTGAAATTCAGCAACTGATTCACTTGCAGAGTTAGCACGAGCTGAAGTGAATCATTTAATTTCTGTTAGCAGTACTTGTAATTTCTTCTGTAATGTCACTTTCCACTTAGCTGCTGTTGCTTTTCACAACAGTTTTTAAACAGGTTCTCAAGTTGATCAACAAATACACTCAGTGCAAAAATTTTATGACGAATACTTTGTTATTGAATGGTTATTTTGGAAACAGCATGCCCATTTTTCAATCACTTGTGTTTCACCTTAGATACCTCACACAGAAAGCCTTGAAAGTGCAAGCAGTCTGCTCAGTAGAACCTGTCCAGATAAACCTCGTGAATCATGCTGGAATATGAAGTATTAAATTTATCATTTCTATCTGAACACACAGCCATAGTTTTTGCATAAGACTCAATAACTTTTATTGTCTCCGAGGTACTGTCACCTTGGTCTCCTTGTCCCAGCACCCTTTTACTTTCTTCTACTCCCCCTCATAGGTCCCCCCTTCCCTCTCCTGGTGTTCTTCATTGCTAAGGTACTACCAGGATATGTAGTTACAAACATTTAGGACCCAAAAGCCCAGTCCCAAACCACCTCCTTGCCATGGTAGAGGCAGCCACAGCTCCAGATCACTCAGCCTGCATACAAACCCTATGGTGGTGACAGCGACAACGAATCCGCCAGCCCTACAGCACCACGAGCGAGGCGCTTCGCCGGCCCACAGCTCACCCTTCGGGTGCTGGCAGCCCCAAGGCTGGGCCTCCGGAGGGGCAGAGGCACAGCAGAGGCTTTCCAAGGCAGCAGCAGGATTGCTGTCCGGCCTGGGGCTGACAGGGAGTGGGCACGGGAGAGCAGCCCCGCTGCAGTGAGGCCGTGGCTGCTCCCAGGCACCCACCACCTCCGCCTGACCAGACGAGGCTCACCTCCCAAGTTACCTTCCTCCTGCCTCTCCCATCCAGCCACGTTAGAGCCTCGCAGGACCGCACAGAACAAGTGGCAGCACCTTGCTGACCAACACAGGCCCAGGAGCTATTCAACATCTTTTATTTTCTCTGCTCCAAAATCAGCCATTTTGAAAAATTTCCCTCTCAAACCTCAATCAACTTCCGCAAGAACCACAGGGCCCCTTCCCGCTGATCTGATCAGCGAAGAGGGACAGACTGTGCCAGGCACACCTAGCCCCGCAGCAGCTGGCTGACATTTCTTCTGTAACATACTTAAGCCAAAAGAAGCCATCTCCCTAAATACACCTGATGTTTTGCACAGGAAGACTCATTAGTTTTCACGACGAGGTAGTCTTTATGATCCCAGTCAACTACAGCAAATAAAGTATTTTTAAATTTGTAAATACACTTGTATATACTCGGACATATTTCTGTTTCCAAACTATTTCAAGTATTCATGCTGCTTTCCAAAGGCATAGAACACTGCGCATCAGACATTAATTCACAACAGTTACTGTCGGAATGAAAAACAGAACAATTTTTAATCAAACACCTCCCTAGTCCCGTCACCAACACGTTAAGTAAGAGCCCTCTAATGCATTTTGTAAGCACTTCTCATTAACTCATACCTATTTCCTTTTTATGAAACACTCAAAGTGTTTCCTGCTGCAAGCCATTCACTATAGGTTTCACTTTCTCTTGAAACTGTACAGAAAAAGCAGTGAATGAAACTATAACCAATATGACTAGCAGAGCATCCTTCAGGCCAAACAAGCATTGAACTTTTAATACTCGCAAAGAAACAAACACTATCATCTCTGAAAACAGGCTATCATTTGGGACTGAACACTAGAATACACTTCTGCTTTACATAATAAAACTACCAACGACAAACTCTCAGAAGAGAGAGAGTGCAGGGGAGGGGATGAGCATATACAGAAAAGGGGGGTTCCCACAGAGGGAACAGAAACCCACTTTCTGCTACCCCACAGCACACTGCCATCTCTCAGGTTTGGTCCCACCATGGCATCCACACTTAAGCTTGGAGGACACTTGCACTTGCTTGATTAACTCTTCACAGGAAACCCCAACGCTGCACTACAGATGGTCGAGGCCACCATTTCACTTTCACTGTAGCTTGTAATTTCTGCCTCTCAGGTAGTGACCAAGCCCATGGTCCAAATATCTCTGGTGAAGATTTAGCACAGATGCTCTTCAGAAACATTTTAAACACATATGTAAGTCTAGAGGCCAGGACATCTTTCAGTAAAAGAAAAAGCTTAGCTATTTTAAATCATTCCAAGGAGAAATAATAGAAGAAAAATATACTTTATTACACTTTTTTTTTTTTTACATTGGAATGCAGCAATAAAGGCATCAGCTTTGTTCTTTTAAAACCATGCATAGACAATGTACCAGTTTAACTGAACTGTTGTCATCATTTATGCATACAATCAAGACATTTTGGCAAGCAGTATAGGGACTGATAACTACTCCAAGTTGCTCACTTCCAAATAACCTTTTCTGTTTGTTTCTGCGGCTTTCCCTCAAGCTTTAACTTTTATTGAGATCAAGTCAGCTAAGATTCAAGTTAAGCTCTAAGAAACAACAACAAAAAAAGGAGGACAGTAGTGCAAAAGGTGCTCTAGGTAATTCATAGTGCTGTTTGTCAGTCTCTTGCTCAGACAGATGGCTAGGCACAAAGGAATGGTACATTAACAAGAACAGTTGACCAGTATCATAGTAATTAAGCCAAGTGTTGTAATCAGAACTCCTCAAGGACGCAACAGTAACAAACTGAATGCTTTCTTATGCAAGTCCTACACAAAATCACTTCCCATCTTTAAGAAGATGCCCAATTTAGTATTACTTTTGAATAAGCATCCTACCATACCTTGAACATAACCTTGCAAAGCTTATTTCAAGAGACACTTTTAAATGAATAATCTCTCATATTCTCTTCTACAACCTGTATTAAAATCTTCTCAAGAAGTCAAGTAGATGTGAAATACATCAAATGGGTTGATCCAGATAGATCCGCAGCTAGAAAACACTAGCAGAAGAAAATTGTGTAGATACAGGTGTAGTAACACCAGGAGGGAACATAAGGCCCAAACAACATGAAAAGTGATAAACTATATGTTAAAGAGCTGAATGCACTATTACAATAAAAACAGCATAAGCAAGTAAATCATGAATATGCATTCATTAAAGCCAAAGGAAAGTAGCAGCACATATCAACAAGAACAACAGAGAACTTTTTACATAAGGATTAAGCCTGCTGAAGTGCATCAACGCTAAGGCACCTCATACAGCCTGCTGTCTGCTGTTACCTAAAATCCTGGAGATACTTTGTTTGAATACAGCAGGCAAGCACACACGCTTGTCCCTAACCGCCTTATTTAGATACCATAACCAAAACTGTTCTGTTGCTTCATCTTTTACCAGCATCTAATAGTAATAGTGGCTTACTACTTCAGATATAAGAACAACCAAGGGCTCAAAACAACCCACCCAACTCTGTAAATAGACTTCACTTGAGTCCATGTGGCTTAATGAAACATTTGACTTTAACATGACTGTTACAAGCAAAGTGTAGTCCAAACCACTTAAAGATGTCTAGAAATATTAATGCAAACTCTAAAGAGGAGGTGAAGCGAAGCCTGAACATGACGTGCAATGGCACAAGCCTTGTCTCAAGATCTAAAAAGGGTGTGCAGCAAACCATGTCAGAACCTACTGTGATGGAAAAATAGGTGTATAAATGAACACAGATTTAGATCTGAAATAGAGAGCACCTTAAACATACCAACTCAGAAAACAAACCCTGAACTCAATGCAAAGCCCAGCCAGAGATTACCACAAGGTAAAAGAAATTAAAATAGGAAAACATCCAGGTAGTTTTGGTAGCAATTAATGTTAATGGTAAAACATGCGTTGTTACCACAAATGTTAATATGACTTTGCTGTAAGTCTTAAATCTCATAGCTCTGCCAGATCAAGTCTGCCTTACAGAGGCTGGGGGTAATTACCTAGGAAACTAGAATAAATGACTACAATGGGTTTTCCCAGTTCCTGAGTAGGGAAATAAAAGGCTGATGTGCAACAGACAGAATCCCTCAGAACTGAGGGAGCCACATCAAGTTCTTTCTCCCTTTCCTCACTCCCAAAATATAAACAGAATGAACAAGGTATTACAGAAAAAAGAAAAAAAAGAAAAAAATCTGGACATCAAATGGAACATCTCCTTTATTACACAGTGATGGCACTTGGACTCCAAATTAACACCTTCAAGCAAACATGAGGAATATCAACTGAAAGCAAACATGCCACAGCTCTGAAGAGGCAGGGGATCATTGATTAAAAATGGCAAATCCTTTAGGTTTAAAACAGTGCCTTACTTCAGTGTCCAATTTGAACATTTAATTTGCACCACTGATGACAAAAATAAAATCACATTAGTCCGAAGTCAAGGTCTAAGCCTTTTCATGTTCAGCGGCAAATCGATCTTCCATCTTAACATGATCTGAAATTCAAACATTTGCAACAGGGTTTTTAATTTGATGTCAAGCCCATTTCGTGGCATAACTGGAAATAACAGAATGATCAACATTCCCAGGTAACTGCAATAACCCTATTCTATCTGTTTCTAGGGTCATTACAATTTTACATTCACATAATTTGAATATCAAAATCCCAGAGCAGTTCAAGGCACAAGCAGAGAACCTAGACAGCAAGTGGAAGAATCTAGGTCAAAATGGGAGATTCTCCTAGAAATTAACTAAACTGCAAACATGAGATAGGATGGAACAGCTTATACAAATGGTACTTCAACTTGTCTTTTCCCATCCCTCTTCCATTTGCTTTGCTCTAGTTGCAGAATAGTGCCATGCTTTCCCTCTTCAGAAGCCTGGTTACTCCAGGCTTTGCAAAAGAGGGGAAAAGCAAACAAACAAAATGTTTCCTATCCTTCTTAGAGGGTGAACAATGTCACTCAAAGAAAACAAGATGTAAAAAAGACTCTTTTAAGTCCATCTGGATTAATCTGGAAGCTACTCCTTTGCCTTCTGTTTTTATTTGGTTTATAATTGTGTTTGTGAGACCAACAGTAATAAATTAAGTGTTGGTTTTAGTTCTCTCTTCCAGCATCAACTTCCATTTACTTCTCTGATAAGTTTGTTTTGCAGGTACCACAGAGAATGAATTACCTGTTTAAAAGTAAGGTTTAAAATTATTTCTATGAATAAATGTGTGAGAAGGCTTATGTCTTAAACATTATCAAACCTACTCAAGCTCCAATTGTCCTCTTCCTCCAATACTTCTTCCACCTCAGAAGAAGGCATGCTACCAGAATTCAATGCTGCAAGTCCAACATCTGCTGGATATGTGAAAAACATTACACGTAACATTTGGATCTACATAACGTTCGGATAAGATCATCATAGCAACAGGGAGATGTGCTCACAAACTCATTTTTTCACATCAGCAGTTGCTCATTAATCTTGACTTTCCCAAGCCTGCTCATGTTTGCTGAAAAATATAATGAAGTCTACACTAAATAAGGACTTGATGTCTTCTGATACTTGCAAAAAATTTTGAGCACTCCCTAGATGAGAATTTTTCATTAATCACATACTTGTGGTACTTTTAACTTTGTGATGTGGTCAAAAACAAAGATTATCATTATCATTTTCATCAACTGGAAGCAAATATTACAGCTTGAAAAAGTTATGACAAACCTAAGAAACTTATAAAAGCTCATTTGGAAAGACAGCTGTCCACTTGTATTCTGTCACAAGAACATTCAAGAGCATAATCCTGAAATATTCACACTTAAATGTGTACACTCATCTAGAAGCTATAAGCTCATGCTAACGGTTTTAGAACTATTGACATTTCATGCCTAGCAAGTTGTATGAGCAATTTGGAGATGACCAATGCAGTAGCAATTATTACTGACCAAAACACAGAATTTATCTAGTGTTTGTAATTGTTTCTACTGGCACACCATGGCAATGCATTTCTAAAATTTTTCAAGGACTTTTCAATAAGGTTGTTGATAAGGTACAACATCATTCATCCTATTGATTCTCTCCACTCACCACTTATCCCAAAAGCTTGATTTATGTTCTTTGGGGCTGAAAAGGTTTTTTTGTTATTTTAAGGGACGCTTTTAGGGAGGCTACTGAGTGTTTGACCTTTATGTAAATCTATACAAACAGGAATAGGACCTAACAACTAAGGCTTTCCATATATGCCAAACATTTCATCAGTTTTACAAAACAGGTAGTATTTTCCTACTCATTTTGGCCACGGCAATTCTGTAGAGAAGAAAGCTGAAACTTGTCTATATCTTTTTCTGTTTCCTCATTCTCCCACATTCTGAAGTACACACTGAAGGAGTTTATCAAGTGCCATTCATCCCAAAACAGTCCATCTCACATTAAAATGCTACCCCTGAAAGCAACTGTACAGCTGGTTTCTTAGGCAAACAACTACGATTTATTTTTTTTTTTTTAATTCTACCACTGGGAGCTCAGAGTGAAGATAAAAACCTCTGGTTTTAATGACCATTGCGTTTTTACCAGCTCCTTTCTCCTTCCCCATTCTAGGCTTTAGTATCTTTACAAAAATATGCTATGCCTTGACACATTCCCAACATTCTGCAGCTTTATTTTGACTATTAGTTAAAGTGTTCAAATCTTACTCTGTAAAATTTTTACTCTTATCTCGCTCTGTAAATTCACAGCTTAAAATGTGAAACAACTGACGTCGATCTCAAATATCTCAGTTTTACTGAAGATTTCCTAAATGTTTTTTCCTCTTCTCTCTTCCTGGAAAGGTATATAAGTTGTTATAACAACTGTTGCTCTTTGCTGTGTTGATTTTGGTGTGTGCATCTCAGGCACATCTGCCTGATCTTCCTGGAATCTGTTAAACCTGAGGGAATACTAACACACCAGGATCCTCAACTTCAGCATGACTTTCTGCTGCATCATTGCCCGGATTTCCTTTGCGCTAACAGAGTGACTAAAATGATCACAGACTACATGACCTTAATATATGCATTCAGTGTTTTCACAGCAGTTTCTTCTTTTAAATAAGCAAGCTTTTCAAGCATTACTGGAGAGCTGGCTACACTAGATACTATCTTAAATCCTCTTAAAACATGCTTTTTTTAAAATTAGGTACTTGTTTGATTGGTAGGAGCCGGTATCTGATCCTGTTGATTTTTTCAAATCATAATTATTGTATATTATTTCTAGACATCTATTACAGTGCCCTACTGCTGCTATTTAACCAATTTTGAAATTAGGTGTATTTATTCTTTACTGACAGGATTCAAAAATTAAAAACAAGTTGTGTTCGTATAAGATCATTTGTATCATACAGAACACAATGCTCAGTCACACTGCTTCGATTATATAAAAGCAGAGTAAACAAAGTTCTTTTTCTGACAATATCCGGACAGCCTTTTCCCCACAGGACTTCAAACACTGCTCCTGAGGCCAGCGGGTGCCTATTGACATCAACAAGCTCTCAATCTAATCCCAATTCCCATTTCTGCAACACATGAGTTTGAAATTTCCTTCAGACAACAGGGATAGCAACAATTTGTTGCGGCATACCAAACAGCGCAGACACTGTTCGAGGGGCGTGCAGGGCTCAGAGCCGAAAGAACAAGCATCAACGTTATTTGTTGATTCTGGCACACAGGTAGAAAGGAAGAACCTGACAGCCCTGTACTAGTGAAAAATGACTCTCCAGCATGGAATTTGCAATGAAAACACTGTCTGGCACCCCACATGCGTGGGAGGGCATTTCATGCTCCGTCAGGAACGTAACGCAGCAACAATGAAATTTACTGAAAGAAAGGTAACTGAGTGGGAATGGATGAACAATGCAGAACTGAAGACAAAACATGGGGGTTTTATGCTCAGAAAGCATGGTTTGAGAACCTTTCCATTTCTGTGTGATGTATCCCCTCTCTTTTTCAAGTTGCCAGCCTACAAACCAGAAATTCTGCGCTATATTTGAAACAGAAGAAAACCCTCATCCTTTAACAGCTGATGTCAATACTTATACAGCACTTACGCACTGAAGTCATACTCGTGGGGTTGCCTGCTTCCCTCTTTCTTTACCTGTCCCTCACTCTGTACGTGCTGCTGCTTCAGCCCTACTTTCCATAAAAATAACTGCATACACCCTTCTTTTACTCTAATCATAAAGATCAAAGTCTCTCCAAAGCAGAGCACAAAGTTCAAGTCAAATTTTCATGTGTTTTGACATAATATCTGAAAGCAATTCATTTACCCTTAGCTATTAAACATAAGTTTCACCATTATAATCAACCATTTTGTAAGCAGTGTTTCCCAAGGTTGGTAAGAGGCCTATGACTATATAGACAGTATACAGCCACTACTACCATGGCACAGGGCTTTGCTCCACTATTTTAAAAAAAACTTGACATATATATTTCAAAAACAGATGATTTTGATCACTAGGGCATGTTTTTTCCATTTCAGTCTTAGTTCCTTGAAAGCATATTGCTCATTTACTGTTGACACATTTCTCATCTTCCCCCTGTTAGCGTGCTTAGTCATTAAAATCTGTCATAAAGCAGAATATTTTATCCTAAGATCACCAACTCAGGTGTCTGGGTTTTAAAAAAAAAGAACACTTAAATTTAACTGGAACTTTTAAAAGTACCAACTATGTAAGGCTTAGCATCACCTCAGCGACAGTTTATTTACATCTCAGCACTGAAAAGTACTTGCCAACTTCTGACAACTCAAGACAGCTACTGTCTGGCTCCCTGGGTATTCAGATGTTTCAGAGGCTGTGGAAATCACACAAACATCACCCATTTGGGTCAACAGTCTGAGAAACACATGCGTCTCCGAGGCTTTCTAAACCTTCCTATGTTATTTGTTTGTGCTTGTAATCATTCATATTTTGGGCATATTTAGGTAGAGCAGTTTGAAGAACTATTTTTAGAAACAGCAAAGTTAGTTAGCTGCATGCAGCAGCAGGAAGAATCTGGGCCGCTGCTTTTTTGGCCTTTTGCATACGTACAATATTCTATTCAAATTCAAGCAAGCTGGAGATTTAGGCCTACATTTGAGCAGTTATTCACAGGAATAAATAATAATTAAGGGGAAAGTTGAGAAGCAAAAAACACTGGAAAAATAAGTTCGCTTATTCCCAACACTAGCAATGGCGAATCAGAATTTTCAGAGAGGTACTTTATTAGATATGAAATCCCATGCCACTTCAAATACTCTCAAGCTAACTGTGCAAACATGTAACTGTTAAATTATAGAACTCACTCAGCGTAATGCTATTGCAGAGGCTAGTAAAAAAATACAGATCAGCAGACCTGTTGCACACTGCGACCTTGGCTTGTGTGGCAAGCAGTCACACAAGCACGTAATGCCAACAGCTGAACAGCAGAGCCATTATGCGCCCAGAGGTGTGCCCTGCACAGCTTTTGGAAGGATTGCACAGGCTTGTTCGATTTGTCATCTCCACCTCTGCACAAGCAGCTGTTACTTCACACACAGTTCATCTCACTAAAGAATCCCACAGACCCATGTCTTCCAAGTTTGTCACTGCAGTTTTACCTGGCAGCTCTGCAAGAAAGGTGACGATGGCCACTGAACAGGCCAAGACTACAAAAAACACTGCTTTTAAGCAAGCACCATCACCATCCCTAATATTGAAATAACTGTACCAGGGATACTAAGTCCATTTATGCTGTACTGTGGCAACAGAAGCAGAACTTCAAGTCTCTGGATCTAATTTTACTTTGGGATGAGAAATGGTAAATATCTTGGATGGAAGACTTGTTTTTTGTTGTTGTTGTTTTTAAACAAGTTATTCTACTTTCATAAAAATATGTTCTAAAATAAACTCTGTTATAACTACAAGTAAAGAGTGTCAGAAACATTTGTGCTGGGCTAAATTCAGCCTTAATTCAGAACTTGTTTACTTGTATTCAATTATACAGCAATAATTTGTACTGCAAAATATTTCTTCAAAATCAGACTGCTTAAAAAACAGGCTGGGTACATTCATGTAGCAGAAAACATGAAACCGATCAATTAGAAACTACAATAATAAAACAAAGACATCTGTACATTACGCATACACGTCAAAGATTTGATGCAAACATTAAGATATCTGATTTACTAAATACCTGAATGAAGAAAGCATTGATACTGCACAAAGACAATCAAAACCAACCATTTCAATTCCTCTGCTACTTGCACAAAAGGAATTTTTTTTCTAAAACAAGAAACGTACTAAATTTGTAAAAAGACTGTTTTAACAAATGCTTTAATTTAAATATGATTTATGAGGACAAAAGACATTCAGCATCCATGAGTAACAAGTGAAATTACCAGCTTTTTTTTTTTAAGGGGGGGGGGCCAAAAACGTGACAAAAGATTCAGAAAAGGATATTTTGGTTAATACTACTCACTTAGCCTTGTCAAACACTCAGTCACACTGCAACCCTGATTCATGCCAGCACTCTTAGATCAGATTTACCTCTGCATCTACTTACAAAAAAGGCAGCACATAGAAGTTAGTGAAAGTATGATACCTTAAAAAAAGGAAATAATGCTTGAAATATAGCAAATTTGAATAAATAACTATTTTTGCTGCTACCTCAGGTAAATTCTAGATCCTTTTCTGTGGAAATAGGGTAATGATACTCTATGACTCAAAAGCAGAAACCGAAGTTGAACTGAACATATGCTGGCAACGACAGATCAAACAGATACGTGGGTGGCTGTGAACGATATACTGGAAAATTCTTTTATATATAGAATAACTAGTGATAGGTTTAGAGAAGAATATACTTATGGTGTGTAAATTAGAATAGTCACATTAACCTACCACAGCTGTATATGAGCTTTACAGTAGGCTAGAAAACCCAACAGCTTGAATAAACAATTGTCAGCAAACAAAATTGGAAGGGAAAATATATGAATGAATTTCAAGTGCTTGAGATGGAAGAAACATGCTGTGCACCACATGGTCTTACAATGAGAAGGCCCAGGGTTTGATTCCACACTTTTTTTTTTAAATCAGAAGTGATTTCACCACATAGTACTCGCCTACATTTTGCCATCTTCACATATTTCATCCACTTTTATCTCAGCATCTTTCAATCATGTTTAATTTCTCTCTACTTTTCACACCTTCAAAAATTTCCTACCACGGATTTTCCTCTGCTCTTTATTCAACCTCCAATTTCAATTTAATTCCTCTGCTTTCTTAATTCTTCCCCACTGTGGTTCTTTTCCCCCCAGGGAACACTCATCCATTAGTTACAATTCCTGCACCACATCTACAAAAAAAAGTCTTCCTTCCTCAAGCAGCAGAACATGGGTGTCACTCAGGATATAATGATAAAAGAATGCTTACCTTTCCAAAGTCTCTTACATCAAACAAATCGAATGCTTCAAAAAGTTCACTTTTCTTCATCCCAAATATTTCACAACATGCTGAAAGGAAGGTCCTTATGTTCTTCAAGCAAAGAAACTAGGGGAAAGAAAATAAAAATGCTAAGTATGAAGTGAATCAATCAGAAACTTGTATGCTCTCTTTGGTCACAAATATATTATAAAACTCATGAACTCAATTATTCGTGGTTTTGTTTGTTTTATTTTTAAGTCAGCACTTCCACTATGCTATGAACTTCACAATTCAGTCAAACATTCCCTTCAGACTCAGAAGTGTTAACCAAATTCTGAATACAGAATTTTCTTTTTAGGTAAACAAAGAGAAATGGCAATATGCTACTAGATACAAGGTACTTTAAATGCAGAGTTACTTTTCAGTTCTAGACAGACAAGAAAATATAGAACACAAGTAAGACTGCAGGTTTTCAAATATGAGTACCTTAATAAAGCTATTAATACAAAAAAGTTATTCTACATCCACATCATGTATCTTCGGTTGTTAAGGTGAAAGTCTAGTTTGAATGCCTAGTGATCACACGTACAAATTTAGTACAGTAAAGGCATTATGAATACATACTCTCCATGTAGACCACAAGAGGGGATGAAATTTGCAGCTGAAAGTACTCTACAATTTATCTATTGGAAATTTAATATCCTCAAACCACCTGGATTTCTGTACTGAATCAAGGGCTGTTTCTGCCTTTGTCTGCTTAGAAGGGCATTAGCTCCACAAAGATGTCATTGCAAAGTCCTTAAGATCTTGTATGCAGTAGAGTACAAAACAAAATACACTATTTATAAGCCACAGTAGTTCAAATAACACAGCACTGTGCCTTGAATATGCATTTTGTAAGTACCTATATACAGCAGCTCACTATTAGAGCGGAGTTCCTGGAGTTCTTCACATTATCGTGGATTCGTAAGAATGTGGATTGTTTACATTACAACTGATCATAGCATTGCTGCAAGTTCCAACTTTACATTGTTTACATAAAAACAGTATTTTTGAAATTAATACAGAAAAAGTGTCACAACCATATGCATCCAGAGTGCAAAGCAATACCCAAACTGCTCAGTCAGACAAAACATGTCACTGCTTTGCCTTCAGCCTGAGACAACAAAACACCAATGCAACAGGGAGCCTGACTTCATGTCTTAGACAGAACTAACCAACCAGGTACGGGAAGAGCAGAGCACCCGGTGGATCAGACCGATTAGGAAATTATACATTATACCGATCAACAGGAGAAGCCTGAAGAGCGAACAGCTCCAGTGGATGAGGACAAGGCGACAGCCAAACTCTTCACAAAGCACCACAGAAGCCATCACCGCACAAGCTGGAGCCGGCAGGAAGGTAACCAGGATGAGCCCTGGCCTGAGACTGATGACATCCACACCAGGCCTAAGGGGCCGCCGGGGCCAGAGCTGTGACCTCGGCCCGGGCTCCCCTCAGCCCCATCCGCAGGCCCACACCTGTTCTGGGCAGCTGGTGCCAGGCTGTGGCCACGGCTGCTCAGTCACCACACTGGAGTCACGCTGGCCTGTTACACCTGCTGAAATTTGAGGAAACATGCCTAGATTGCTCAGTCAGTACCACAAGCTTCTCTGTTTCACACAAACTACAGTTTTCAAGTCACAATTACACAGTTAGAAGATACAGCCCGCTATCAGATATAAGGCATCGTACTCCTTCCACCCTAGCCCTGTCAGAAAGTGCCAGAGGATGAGTATAGAACAGTGATAGTTTTCTTTTTGTTATTATTATTGTTCTTAAAAGCCAAAGGCTACTAGGTTTCTCTATGCAGAGTACTGATTCAGCCTAAATACTGATTTACTTGCACTGAAATTCTCACAGCTGCTAAATTTTCTCCTCACTGAAAAAACTCAGCTGCCTTTTTAACACCTAGAAATTTTTGAATTTAGGTTCATTAGCAATGCCATTTCCCAACAAAAAGATCACAGCTGCATTAAGTTGTTTACCTCTTAAGAAAACCTAAAGTTAAGGGAAAGACATAAGCTGTCATGGGCCTGAAATCTGGCCTAGATTCGCCACAGGTATTTCCAGGAGCTGCATTTGGCTTTTTAATATAGCTAAAAACTGCTCAGTGCATCAGCAGGTATGCACAAACAAAATGCTCTTCCCACTCTGCAAAACTTCTCTAAGTTTTCCTAACAGAGGCCTCCTATAACAGAAGACAGATGGGAAAGCAAATTACATGAAATTAAGTTTTCCTTTAAAAACAGTGGGCTAGGGAATGTTAAAGCACTTATGTTGCAAGTAAGAAATGGAATTCTTAGGTATGTTCTAACAGAAAAAAACAAAGAAGATTCCAGTCCTCCCCCCATTTTGTTTTGTACTCAATACTCACTAATTCATTAAGCGGCAAACTGCATTTAACGTTTCATATGTTAAACAGGCTTGACATAATTTTAATCTAATATTCAATAACCCTAAGACAACACGGCAGTTATATTACATTTCTTGTAGGATCTAGAAACCACAGACTACGCATTTGTCAAATCTACCTTCACTTGGGATGGGACCACATCATCAATTACAGCGTGCCAAATGGTGCCTTTAACAGAACAGGCCTCCGGACAATACAGACTAACCCCTGCTAGTCCAAAGAAACCTCAGTGGGTTTAGCTGAGCATCTAATGATTCACGAACCATCAATTAGCTCTTGCAAAACTGAAAATGAAAGGCTTATTTCTGAACTATTAAGCTAACCACAGTAGCTACCTGAATGTACCTCAGACTACTAAAACTAAAATACGTTCATATTATATGCACACATTTTTGAATAAAGCATATGAGAAAAAAATATTTACAAAGAATGTTATATGCTACTTATATTTTCCAAAAGTCACTTAATTATGCTATTCACAAAGCTTTCAGAAAATTTTCCAAAATGTTATATTGCAATCATCTACAGAAACAATTTTCTCAATGAAAACAAAGATTTTTATCACTGTGGTTATTGTATGAAGAAGTGCAAATTAGTAAAAGAAACCTCCAAATTAAAAAAGTGCACACGCGTAAAACTGAGGAAGTTCTACAGAAGACAACCCTTCTCGCTGGCAATAAGAAAAAGGCAGCATCAGTCTGCAGCCTCTCGCTTATAAGTATAGTCCTGAGGATATTTGGAAACCTACTACATTTTTGTGTTTCATTTTCAAACAAAAACATTATGCTTTGGTACACCACAGGGAGATCAAAGGCATGACGAGCAGTTCTCATACAGATGCAATGAGAGCTAGACATCTCTCATTTGGTCTCATCTCTGAAAGTCTCCTCCACAGGAAATGTTGTCTTTCAGTTCAAGAACTGGTGCCTCTTCAGTAGAAGATAACTTAAAAACATACTTAAAAAAAAAATTACCAAAAAGGGTTCATTGCTATGTTAGGACACCACAACCTAGGAATCTTAATATGTGGATTGCTAAAAGAATTATTGCAGGAGGATGGTTCAAGCCACAAGTCCCAAAACACTAGTGAAAAATAAAGCTCGTCTCTCTCTTCTTTAGGTGTAGCAGAAGAGGAGAGCACACACAGATATGGACCATCAAAAACCACCATACACAGGGACGGTCAGGACCCTGCAAACAGGTGGAAAAGGGGGATAGCTCCAGCCACCCCCACCACTCCCTGCACAGAAATGGATGTTCACCACTGACAGCTTCCCAGATTTCCTATCTGGCAGCAAGGCTGGAGAAATATTGCCACAAGGTATGTTTAATATGATAGGGGGGCAAAAAAATCCTTTCAAAATGTGTGCAGATTATCAAGATATTTCTGAAGCACGCTGGATGTGCCTTCACATAGGTACTTACACTTCTACAAACGGATGATGTTGTCATTGTCAGGGCTGCTGAGATGTTACAACTCTTTTGATAAGCCCTTGAGTCATTTAATGCAACAGATCAGAGTTTTAGCGGCCTCTGGTCTGTTCTGCACTGAATTTAATTTTGCAAGAGGCATTAAGATAATATGTATAGAAATGAAGAAATGAAGAACAAGTTTGCAAAAAACTTCTACCACCCAAAAAAAAAGATAGGGTTTATGTAATTGGTACTGTATTTGTAAGAACTTAAATTGGATAAGAGTGGGCAAACCAAATTATACTTAGTTCCATAGAAAAAGCATGCTGTTTTCTACTGTAATGCTTGCTACTTGACACAAAAAGAAGCATTTATTTCAGGCTTTCCAACACAGCGCATGGTTATGGGTGCTGACAGAAATGTATAGAAAGACTTTACAAAGGGAACTGAATAGAAATGACTTATTAGACACAAAAAGCACAGGCAGGACTATAGCTGCCCAGAGGGAAGACTGATTTCTCTAGCCAGTCCTTTAATGAAGTGAAACATGAAATGCAAAAGAAAAAAAAAATCAATTTCATATTCCCTCTATTTCTATAGAGGTAGAGGTATTTCTCAGAAAATATGTTTTAGCAATGAAGTACTTCAATGGAATGAAGGTCTGTTGGTACAGACCATATTCATATCCAGATGTACCTTTTGTACTAAAAGGTATTCCTAAGGGAGTTCAGAGACCAACACAAAGAGCTCTGAAGATCAAATTGTGCCGTTAGACATTTATATGAAATTCCGACATAGCAACACCAGTCAGGCAAGTGAAAACCCAAGGCCGAGAAACGCCAAGTATTTAGAGAGGACAGAATTCTAATCACACTTTCAACTTTTTTTTTTTTGTTTAAATCGTTAAGAGTGGAAAACACAGCAATTCATCTTTATTTCCCCTTTTATTATAGGGCTTCTAGTCAAAAGCAAGGAAGCAAACTTTCCTCATATTTGTACCCGTACCAATAGCCATTCATAGTATGTAGGACAAGCCAGGACCAAACACTGCGCACAGACCAAACTGAAGTTTGAGCACCTCAGACAGTCTGAATAGGTGCTAGGCTACACACAGGCAGGAATACAAAGCAGACCACTGTTACTCTATGTCAGGGGGAAGGTGGGTTTTTCCGCTCTCCTTTTAAAAATAAGGTGGCAAACTATGATTCCACTACTTCTTAAACAGGCACCATTACTCCTTCCAGACATTCCACAGCTATCCCTCCATCGCCACACTTTGCAGGCCTTGTGATGCCGCAGTCACAGCCCTGCACAGCCTTCAGGAGGTTCCCAATAACCGCCAGCACTGCAGCCAGTCACTCTCAGCAGCTGCCCTGTAGGAACTATGACAAGAAGTAAAAGCACAGGAAAAGAGGATTTGGGGGTAGCTAGCTGCCCTCTCAAACCACCTTACCACTACTCTTCCTTTGGGAAGAGCAGGGCCCGTCAATGAAAGTTCTGAAAGCTTCCCCTCCTGCCCTTCCTCCGACAGCGCTACGTGATGAACTGCACAGCTGCAGCTATTCGCCTGTGCCTATACAGCCAAATCGGCCACGTAGGCATACCCCAAAAGGGCAGCATCTTAGGTAACGGCAACCATTAGTTACAAAAACAGCTGAAGAAAGGCCAGACATTCAAAACAAGTGTATAAAAGGGAAGTAATCAGGTGAGCAAATGTGGCCTCAACTCATGCATCTCAGAAGGAACAATCTTTTTTTTTTTTTTTTTATTTTGTGAAATTCTGATGTTGCATGCAAGAAAGCACATACAGGCTTGTGAAGATGGGAAACTTTTTTTTGTCAGTCCTTATTTATGGCCTTAGAGAAAGCAGAATTAAGCAAAAAGGAAGAGAAGGCAGAAGAACACAAGAGGAACAGACCCCTGCCAGAACACTTCCATGCTCTTCCTAGACCTCAGCGCTTAGCGCAGAACACAGGCTCCTCACCTTTCCTGCCCACTTTTGGGGATACTGATGAGAAAAGATTAGCTGGAAAGATCTCATTTTTATTTCCACCCTGTTGCAGAGAATAAACATAAGAAGTAAAATTCTTTCAGCCATATCCAATAAAGGAAGAAAATTGGGTACTTACAGATAGATTTGATCTTTGATATCAAAGGCTCCTCTTTGCAAGCCAGGCTGGACAGTCTCCCAACACATGCCATCTGACAGACCCATCCCAAAAGCAGGGTTACCAAAACAGCTGCACGTTATACCTCTATTAAACATTTTTTTTTAAGCCATTATCGCTATGTTCATTAACATCTGATGACTAGGTACTCAGACAAAGCGGTGGCCCGTTGTGATACTGACAGAACTGCATGTTCAGGGTTAACAATTCATCACAGAAATCATTCCTGGCTCCTTCACAGATTTCAGCAGCCAAAGCAGATTAGATTAGTTCTGCTCTGCCAACAGGGGTAATTATCACTATATGCAGTAAAAATAGCTGTAAGGATTCTCAGTGAATGAAGTACGGACCCAATGATGAAGTCTTAATTCAGCATCTATTAATGTCTTTTCCTGAGCCAGCAAGAAGGAAAAGCAATATTCAAGTCATGAACAGAGGTTTAACATTTGTATTGTCTGTGTGCAACTTTTCTCGTGAAGATCTTTTAGATCTGGAGTCCTCCTGAGGTAGGTGATGCACAGGGCCATAAGGAATGTAAAGACCATGTCAATGGAAGGGGATGAGTGCTCCTATTTTCAGTACATTAATGAAAGCTAAAAGGCCATCTCATGAGCTTCCTGGGTTTGAGTGTGACAAAACCACAAGTGAGTATTACTCTGACTCTCATATAAAATATTAACTTGCAAATGACCTTTAAAAAAAAAAAACTAACAAACACAGGAAGAACACACAACTCACAACAAAGGAATTCAATTTTAAGTTCTGCATTTGGCCTCTTGATTTGCAAACCATCTCCATCGTTGAGATAATCGATATTTTTAAAGCTGTAAACAGGAGCAAACAAGCCAAATATTAAATACTCCTAACCTTCATCCTCCAGAAGGGACTGTCCAGAAATATTTTTATTTCTGTTACAAAGCAGACACACTAATAAGGCTGCAGGAGTCAGCACACCGAGTTCTGGAAGAGGCAGGCTCATTACCAGCATCTCAGCTGCGTACAGCCCATGCATTAGCTGTTCACATAGTCACTTAAGGCAGGAATCATTTTCTGGGTAGGAAAACATGCAAGACTGGTGCCACTACGTAACGGTGAAGAATTTTGCTTAGAATTGTGCTTTGCAGAGAACAGCAGGCATTCCTTAATTCAGAGAGGATACTTTAATGTGAAATCCTACAGGCAGAGTAGCTAGGGAGATCTGTAGAGCTACTCGTTACTGGGTGCAGGCTTTCTCTGAAGGCCTACACAACGCACAGGATGCTGTATGAACTATAAAACATATTAAATTCCTTTGAACCACTGCTAACACAGTATGAATATTAATAGCATGTTCTTTATTTGCCCAGTTAATGTAGTAATTAAATATTCATGGCAAAGCTCTCCTTAAAATTCCTAACTGACTACTATTCAATTGTGTCTATTGCATTTTGGCTTGAGTATGGAGGAGTTTTTTTTTTTTTTTAATGTACATTTGCTCTTCTCTATGCTTCAAAGAAAAGAAAATGGAAATTGAAACTTGAAAAAGCTGAGGAAGCAGAAAGGATGCTGAGCTTTTGTTAGTACTGATATGGGGTGGAGGGAGGTCAGGAAAAAAAAAATTCAGGACTTGTACTCCTGACTCTCTCTCCTCAGCTATGCTGGCACTATAGCACCGATTGAAAGCGAGGGCAAAGAAGCATTTAAATTATCTGTGCTTTTTAAATCAAGCTCTCCTACAAGCCATGAAATTGGCAACTTCTAGTAAACGGTCACTGAATCCCATTCACCCAACAGTTTCCATGTCCCACCATGTACACTAGAACAGGCATCACCAGGTTGGGTGAAGAAGCCTTTTCTTTTGCCCGTTGCGAGGTGAAGAATATAACAGAGCTTGGGGAAAGCACACAGTCACTAAACAGAGAGCAATTTTTTGAGTATAGAGCCCTATATACAGGAATTCCCCAAGTAATAAGTGTAATTAGCGAGAGGCAGTGGTGGGAGCTCAGGACAGCATCCTGTTGCAAAGAACAATTTTGGGGGAGCCCTTTGTGCCCTGCTAGCAAGACTTAACAAGTCTATCCTGCAGTATCTTGTCAAAAAGAGCAGTAATTAGAATACTGTATTAAGTATGCAAAGCACACCAATTAGCTAGGGGCTTTCTGTGCTAAGTTACCTTTCCAAGTGACTAGCCCTATCCGTCTTATGTCCTGAATCTGCATCCCTAAGATGTCTTTCTCTAAGTATCTCAGTGTTATATGAACAAATCCAAAAGGCAGGAACACAAAGGAAATATGGAAGACTGTCCTGAGAAGAACAGGAATAGGAGAAAAACAGCAGCAAGGAAATGAAGAGAGGACCACAGGAAAAGGAACAGGAAAGGAAGACCCACACTGGAAACAAAGGTTAAAAAAGAAATCAAAATAGACTGATAAAAAAAATGGTTAAGTGGTTGTTCCCACTGTATAAGACATTTGACTCTCTAATAATTAAACCATGGGAGAAAAAAATAAATAAAAGCCTAACACAAGGGAACAGCGTGTTAACATTTTGGTATTAAAATGCTTCAGGCAAACCTATTTATAAAACTGCCATTTTCAGTGAGATAACGGTCACTGTGCTGTGAATTGTATTTCAAACCGTGCCATGGAAAACACTTCTGTTGAAGGCAGAACTGTAAAGGATGCTTACTTTCTGCTAAGATGCATTTTCTTTGGTTCTAACATAGGGTTTCTGATCATTCACTTTTCAGCTTAGTTGAAGAAACATGGGCAGTTCCATCAAACTGTTTGGTAGTTGGAAAAACCTCAAAACATGTACCTACATAATCTATTTAAACTTGGCGGGGGGGACTATAACCTACAGCTTACCTGAAACATGAAAACTGCAAAACAAATGGAAAATCTCAAACAGATTACCACCAATGTTTTCATGATTTAAAAAAAAAAAAAAAAAAAAACATATCCACTCAAACCATGAAAATGCTTAAACCATGAAAAGCTTCCAGCTCCAGGATGAAGTACAGATCTTCACACTGATGGTAAAGAGAGCACCCAACACATTTCATACTGGTAGCCTGGCACACTAAGATGCTGTTTCTGTTGCATCTTAATATCTTTTATTCATGACTGTTTTGTTTTTACAAGTCTCTGACATTAGTATAACAACACGAGAAGAGTTTTTCTGCCTCTATTTGTGGAAGGGAAATTAATTTGGGGTGTGAGAAGCCCCGAGAAGGTGTGGCAAAAGATTTTCATATAGAAGTCCCCACCCAGAATTCACAAAGAAGATCTACACTTAACTTCAGCTTCATTACAGAAGAATAATCCCTTTACCTATCTATGCCTTTCCACACTCCTAAGAATCAGCCTCGTTCAACTCATCATCTGAATTGGATCTACTTTTAGGGATTAAGTTGTGGCCCCACTGTCCTGGACATGCCTACAAGGCCAGACCTGGATCTCAGCCACCAAAATTCCTTTAAAAAGGCTCAAGGTATAGATTTTTTTAAAATAATTTTTAAAATTAGCATGTACTTGCTTGTGCTTTTTTAAGTACTGTTTCCAAACTTTATACGTGACAGATTCAACATTTATTTTGAAAGGTCTCAAAAATGGTCAATACTGAATCATTCATGGAAATTGGACCCAATTGAACAATCTCCCGTAAGTTAGGAAGTGCCTATTAAAGGTGAACCTAATCCAAAGAACTCCTACACTCTTCCATTTCTTACAGGCGGATCACATAAGCTCATATTCTAAGTCTATGAATATGAGTCTAACATTCTCATTATTATTCATGTTAACGCATGAGATTCATGAAATACGGTGTTTTCTTGAACTGCATGAGTATGCTTTTCCAAGCTCTTGTGATAGCAGAATCAACTCCTAGCCAGACCTTAAAGGCGTAGTACAGCTCTCTACAAATGCCCCAAAACGAACATGGCTGTCCTCTACTTTAAAAATCCACTGTTCTATTTTTGGTAGTGTGGCATTTCAGGTTTGCAGTGTATTAGACTGCTCTCTGTAGCAAGGACAGGCTTTTCTGACATACTCAGGGAGCACTTCAAGGATTGCCAGCTCCATAAGTAGAACAGTTAAGTCCAGAAGCCCAAACCACAAACCAGTGGGAATAGGCACGTCTGAAAAACAAATTCCAGCAGTAAACTTGCAGGACTGGAGGTGAAAACTGTGTTCACTGAGGAAACTGACTGCATTTTTACACCTTTGTGATATTCTCTGGAGCTTTAACATATCGACCATTGTACTTAGCAGGCTGAGTATTTCTGATCCTTCTGCAATCTTTATTACCACGTGTATTTTAGTTGAGCATTTCCCAGTAGCAATGCGTTATCTATTGAAAGCAAATTCAGTTTGCTTTACTATTCCCAGATTCACACGCCCTCATCAAGTAGAGCAATGGGTAGCAGATATGTCATATCTTCCCACTCACTAGTGAAATGAGAAGACTGCAGAAAGGTAGCCTTCATTCACCAAACACCGAAAGCTCCAGTTGTAGTTCTGTCCCCAGCAAGGACGCTGAAGGTCACTGTGCCGTACCAGTGTCTCAAGACCCAGTCTTGAACCAAGATGGGAAACAAGTTCAAGCCTGCATTTACTTGCAACCTTCCCTGCCGTTTCCCCAGTGAGTGGAGGTGCAGGATTGTCCATCCCCTCTCATTAGGGGATGCCACAACCCAAAGGCTCAAGCAAATGCAGAACTTGCTGCCAGGGTCCTTGTACACCTGATGAGACTGAATTGATCGCACCAGGAAAACAGGAAGCCTGAGGCAGTAAGACTGTACAACATTGAACGTCTTGAGATAACACAGCCAGGTAAAGTGGTTTTAAAAGCAGAAATACTGCACACAATTCATTTTCTTCATCAACAAGATTGAAGTACACGACTGCGCACAGCCCATGTGGTTAACCAGCGCGCTCTGCCCCCTAGACACGTTCTCAGGCAGGCCGTGTCACCCCAGGACCTTCATGGTCTGCACTAACTACTGAAACGCAGATATTTAAAGTAAATTACATATTTATTTCAACCTACACTGAGGAAAAATGTATAATACCATCTATTCCATAAATAATTACAGCAATCTAAAACTCTGATACTTTATCTTAAAACACCACAGAAAGTCTTCCAGAGGACAGAAGTCATTTGCGCGATTTCTGACTTATTCGATCTGATCATTTATAGTACTGCATTACCTCATATGAGCATTAAAAAAACACTTGCAGCGTTAATGACGGAGCTTTTCCGAAATACTTAAAAGCCATTACATAGACCACACAACCCAAAGTTTAAAAAGAGAAGATCTAGCAGACCACGCATTCTAACTCAGTTTGCTGAAGAAGCATCTCCTATTGCTTGTTTTGAATATGCTACCTACCGCTTCCACTGGATACCCCCTGCACACGCCTCCATTTCCATACTGGAAGGGACAGCAAACAGTTTTCTCTTTGCTCCCTCAGGCGTCCATCATGATCTCCTCTTACACTGATACTTTTCAAAGCTGAAAAAAGCCTTCCTTCTCTGTTGAGCCGTTCCTCACCAGAACGCATTTCGTACCTTCGGAACCCCTGCTGCCCTTCTCCACACCGCTCCCATTTTATTATGCCCTTTTTAAAACAGGAGACCACAACTGCACAACGCAGGCACACTGTGGATTAAGCAGTAGACTGCAGCAGAATAATGGGCCATGATGCATAATAGCATAATGAATGTTTTGGGCACAAAACAAGCTGCTACAAATGCACTTTGCAAAAACGCTGGGGTGCTACATCCTCCACAGATGTCTACCAAAACAGATTATTGCTCTGAAGAGTCAGGTCCAGATGATCACAAGATACTGAGCTAGTCAAAACAGTGGTTTGATCCACAGCTGCAGTTCTTGCGATATTGACATAAACAGGACACAAACGCATTAATAGTTCTCAGCTTCCAAAAAACAAGAGAAGTCAATTAAAATACAACTTTAACGATGCAGAAACTAAAGCATTTATACCCATGTTCTTCACGTGGAGTCACTCTCAAATCCAGCCATTGTTAGGTAAACTGTGCTCCTCTTCTTCAGTGACATGTGAACTTCTTAATTAAGGAATTCCAAGTGAAATATAATATATATATATTTTTAAGTAGTTATCATGCGAGAACTGATAAAGTTTAGATCAAATTCTACCATCGGCAACATTCAATTACAAAATCAGCTTAAAATACGCTGACACCTTATGAACCAGCAGCAGGTTTCCTTCCTTAAGTATGCTGGTAAGCAGTGAGAGGTAAACCTGACATAAGATGTTTCAGCCAAGTATTGGCATAGGTCTCCGCTGTCTAAAAGGCTGCATTCACTTACCCCAGCTGTCTGCCAAAGCGAAACGCATCACTGAAGCAGCCCAAACTTGTGTGGGAGATGTATCGGTCACGTAAACACCTACTTCACTACTATGAATTAGCAGCTGTGATAATCTCAGCAGAAGCAAATGAGTGAATGGTCATGGAAATTCAACTGTCACTTCCGTATGCGGCCCATCTGATGTCAGGGCTGAATCACATTGACACCTCGCCTGGCAGCAGCCTTTGAAATACATTGATGAACAGCCCACGACTTCTTCAAAGGATGGCAGTCCGGCATCTCGAAGTAAAACAGCCACAAGCATGGATTCACGAAGAAGGATATTTATGAAAGCAAAAAATTTGAAATCAAAATTCTAGGGCACAAAATGGTATTAGATCACCTAAAACAATAAAATGGTGCACAGGACAAATATAGCGAAATCCCTGCAGCAAAGTGCAATCTAGAGTTACCTGGACTGTCACCCTGAGCCCTTTGCTACACTACAGCAGGAGTTTAAATGGAGTACATCAGCGCCAGCGAGCAGTCTGCTTTACCTGACTCCACTCCATGCCAAATGTGGCGATAATAGTAACTCCTTTTTTCTCCAATTCAACTAAAAATTTTATTATTAAATCACTGTAACGTAGCTGGCAGTTTCAAGCAGCTCCCTACAACCAACCTGAAGGCAGGTTCAGCACAGAGCAGAGCATCATTGTTGAAGACCCAGTCCCCAGACTTTATGAAGTCCAGGAGAGGTGACAAGAGGACGTATGAACACTGCTGTAGCCACGGGGCAGCACGGAGCCCAAGACACCAAGCAGGCTGAATGCCTCCATGAAGCCTCCAGCACGTGGTCTCAGACCCTGCAATAATTAAATCCTTCAGCAGTGTAAAAGGCAACCAGCATAGTGGCAGAAGGCTTTATTGTTACCACACCTGGCAGTCCCTGCACTGGAAATGACTAAATGCAGGGGTGCTGACGAAGCCCAGGGACTTAAGAGCCAGGGGCAGAGGAGGAACAAGGCAGAGGAGGAGCACACGAGCCTGCTCCACTGGACTAAGTGCCCAGGGAGCCTACAGTGACAGCCAGTCACGCACAAGTCACGCCAGCAGGTACGTTCACTCCTGCTATGCAGTCATCTCAGGAAAAGAACTACAGAGTATTCTACCAAAATCCTCATTCCAGTTATAAACGTACAGCATGCTTTGAGTTCTGCCACAGTACTTGAAGGGTCATTGGATGGTGAACTGTGCTAAGGATCACCTTAAAGCAATTTAAAGAACTCATCCTAGTCTTCAAGCTATTGACTTCCCGCTGGATGGCTTCCGAACACTGTAGGTATCCTGGTGACCTCACAAAACGCAAGTTCCTGAAACATCCTCAGAAGCACCTGCAGTAGGTATTCTCCATCCCTGAATGAAGGCCTGCATAAATGGTTGCCGTTAGTTTCATGCCTATATTTTTCTCCCTCAAATTTACAAGTAACATGCAGATGGGTGCTGGAAGCCTTCTCCCTCAGAGGGGAGCTGCGAACTGCTACCGTAGGAAATCCCTGTGCAGCGTGCTGCTGCTCTTCTGAACTTGGCGAAGGGGCTGAACCCTGCCTACTGCACTCAGTTAAGTCTATTAAAATCATAAGGCACTTATATGAATAGAACAAATCCATTTACTATTTTAGCAGCAACATATGCTTGGAGGATGCAGAAATCAACTTTTTTTTTTTTAACCAGAAGCATCCCCATCATCCTAAACTTAATAACATCAATAAAATTAAGTTTAAAAAGCACACTAAAATCAGAGCAAGACACTGCATATTTGCACAAAACCACATAAAAACCAACAGTCACTCTTGTCATGGCTAAAAAAACGTTTGCATGAGCAGTAATCTGTAACTAGTTTTGGCACTGATGTATACATAAAGGAAAACATAGCAACATATTGTAGAGTCAGTGAAAGCATTTGCCTGCCTGCAAGCTGTAGGCAGTTTGGTTTTTTAAGCTATTACACAAAAGAACACATTCAAAACCAATACAAGCAGCTGCTGTAACATACTTTCAGACCTCTGAACAGCACCACTTCACTAAATGCCTACCAGAACATCACTTAAACAGAAATGATTCCTGAGGATGTTTTCTTTTTATCTAACAGTAAAAACAAGTATTGGAGCTAAGCTATAGCAACGTCCATAAAGCCTAAGTTTGCAACTGATTGTTTCGTGTTGTTCTATTCTACTGACTAGTCAGCAAAATACAAGAAAATGTAAATAAAATACAGCACGATCCTGGACCAGCTCCTGTCTTCTAAAAGGCACGATAGGTTGGTGAGACAAGAAAGCAGATGGAGATTAGAAAGAATAACAAAATCAATATATATGTAGTTTGTAACTGGGAATTTATAACAATGACAGATTTTCCTCTGCCTCTGTATGGAGACGGTTCTCAGCACAGGGGAAAGAATATGAGTTATTTTCAGAGCAGTGGACATGATAAAACTGCAAGGCCAGTTCTCCCCTCTGAAGGCAGATAAGCAGGACAGCAGCATGGAGTCCTTGTAGCAACAAACCTGTCCGTTTGTTGAAGAAAACAGTGTGAACAACTAGACAGAAAAATGATTTAGTAACGTCGTTTTGAATGAATCAGAAGTGAGGTTATGTGAAACAAGGGCAGTAAAGAGGCAAGACAATTAGAATAGACCCTTGCAACTAGTTCTGTGGCTGTATCATTGTTTTTATTGAAATCCCAATTGCGGTGTGTGTGTTTTTTCAGCAACTAGCCTTTCTCCATTTGTAACAGTTATGTGCTACTTCTGAACAGCTGTTTAACAAAGAGCACATCAGCTCTTTTTTTTTTTTTTTTAAATGGCAAAAAAGGGTAGGGACCTGAAGTATATAGCTTAGTTATTGAATGTTTGTACCACTCGTTCATTTCTAAATGAAACCATAGGAGCAGCCACATGGGTATTTTCTACACCAAGGACTGGAAACTCACAAGGCTGTGACTCACTGTTCCCCGCCGAGAAGGGCTGTGCCACACACAACTGGCCGTGCTGACTGATCCTCCAAACGTGACTCACGCGTCTACCAAAACCCGGGTCGAGATGCACCACCAGGCTCAGCGGCTCCATCGCAAGCCACAGCACCTCAGTACGTCTCCTCGGCAAGCTCTCCTGCAGCCGCTCTGCTCACACCTTCCTGCTGGCTCTAAAAGCCTTTGCAGCTCAAGGCAAACAAGTTAACCTAACATATGCTGAAACCCAGTCAAGTTACATGCTGCCAGCAATGAGCTAACTAAATTTGCTCTAAGTCCATTCTCTGTAATTCACCAGGAAAGTTACTCTAAGGATAACAGGGGGACTTACAAACTGTCCACATCTTAGCTGTCTATGCAGTTCTTATCCACCCATCCATTTAGAGCAGCAATACCACAGCTAGGAGATGCAACTTGTCACACTTCTTTTTCTATTAACCAAAAACACAAGTAAAAACAACAATTGGATTTTAGGGGTAGTATTTATCAGTCTATGTAAACAATAAAACAGTAAATGTAACACTAGATGATTTCACTTCATTTTTGTAAATCACAAGATCTACGTAGCAGGAAATAGTTTTAAACCTCAGATTTTTAAACTTTTAAAAACTTAGAGAAACATTCAAAGCACATTTATAGGGAGATCAATTAGCATGACTGCTGCTTGAGAGCAGAGCTGTGAAAGTAAGTATTTGAGGTCAATCCAAGCTCTAGAGTAGAGAGCAAGTCTTACATCTTCCGATTTAAATGATGTTTCCTTTTTAACACCTGTATGCCTTGCCACTGCGGCTGATTTCTGATTTTTTTTTTTGACACCTGCAGAGAACCAGTAAAAAAATGAATCGTCCTACCTCCAGTTCTGTTTCACCAAGTCAAGTTAGTGCCCAGTCTGTCTGCTAAACGCAATTATTTCCTGAATGCAATAGAGGACACTGAAGAACACATATAGGAAA